>NC_090271.1:205981295-206696920 GCF_040414725.1 Anabrus simplex | reverse complement strand
GAGTTGGCCGTGCGTTTAGGGGCGTGCAGCTGTGAGCTTGCATCCGGGAGATAGGGAGTTCGAACCCCACTGTCGGCAGCCCTGAAAATGGTTTTCCGTGGTTTCCCATTTTCACACCAGGCTGTACCTTAAATAAGGACATGGCCGCTTCCATCCAATTCCTAGGCCTTCCCTATCCCATCGTCGCCGTAAGACCTATCTGTGTCGGTCCGACGTAAAACAAATAACAAAGGAAAAGAAAAAAACCAAACAATATAACCTCTTCAAAACTTTGAACAGATGTACATACATACATACATACATACATACATACATCATTATAGACCGTTATGCCTTTCAGCGTTCAGTCTGCGAGCCTGTGTGAATTTACTAAATGTCGCCACAATCCTCTCTTTGCAACTAGTGCTGTGGCCTCATTTAGTTTTATACCTCTTATCTTTAAATCGTTAGAAACTGTGTCTAACCATTGTCGTCTTGGTCTCCCTTCTATTTCTCTCAACCTCATAACATACTTCATTATTCTCCTAGGTAACCTATCCTCCTTCATTCGCCTCACATGTGATATGACCCCACCACCAAAGCGATTTATGCGTTAAAGCTTCATCCATGAGTTGATTCCTAATTTAGCCTTTATCTCCTCATTCCGAGTACTCTCCTGCCATTGTTCCCACCTGTTTGTACCAGCAATCATCCCCGCTACTTTCATGTCTGTTGAGCAGATGTAGTGTATTACAAATTAATTTACTTTATTTCCTAACATATCACGGTCTAAGTAATCCAGATTTACCTCAGGGAAGGCTCTTCATTTCACAAGACCGAGTGACAGGTGTTATATATTTAATATTTGTAATGAATTACAATATTGTGGGATGTATTATTGAATGAGTGCAGCCATAAATCAGGAAGATATATGAAAAATGCATGTCAAGATAGGTAATCACTTCCAAAAAAGCATTAAAATATAAATTCATCCGAAAGCATCTTACATCTCTTCAGCATCTTGATACTACTGAATACTTCTCTCACACATGGACTTGCTCTGGTGTGAAATCACAATGTACAGTAGATTTAACGAGGTCAAGATTTCTCAAGTGTGTTCCCTGCAGTCACAACTCACGTAACATAGGCAGTCACTGATCATCTGATAGAATAATTAAGAAGTGGAAGTGCACAGTTGAAGAGGATAGTCAGAAGAGGATAGTATGTATCATGAATCATAATCGTGTTATGGATATAAGAACGGATCACAGAATTCTTGATGTCTTCGGCACAAATCTGTTATCACGCCCAATGTTTTTACTCTCCAGCAAAGCTAATCTGGAATATTGCTCAATGTATTACGAAAAGTCCACGGAAGTGGGCTCAAGATATCAACCACGAACCGAATTCACTCAGGCTGGTCTGTGAACTAGAGCCTTAGTTCATCTAGCTAAACCTGGCTGGGCTGTGTGCTGGGTCTATAGCCCAATTCTGTGATCTAGCTGATCTGTGATCCATGTCCACAGTTCACCTCACCGAGTCTAGTTGGGCTGTGATACAGGCCCACAGTTCACTCACTGAATCTGGGTGGGCTGTCAGCTAGGTCCATAGTTCGTCTCACTGAGTCTGGGTGGGCTGTGAGCGAGGTCCATAGTTCACCTTACAGAGCCTGATTGAATTGTAAGTTGGGTCCATAATTCATCTCACTGAGTCTAGGTAGGCTGGTCACCTCTCAGAGTCTGGTTGGGTTGTGAGTTACGCACACAGTTCATCTTACTGAATCCGGGTGGGCTGTTCACCTCACAGAGTCTGGTTGGGTTGTAAGTCAGGCACACAGTTCATCTCACTGAATCTGGGTGGGCTGTTTACCTCACAGAGTCTGGTTGGGCTGTAAGTTAGGCACACAGTTCATCTCACTGAGTCTGGGTGGGCTGTGAGCCAGATCCATAGTTCACCTCTCAGAGTCTGGTTGGGTTGTGAGTTACGCACACAGTTCATCTTACTGAATCCGGGTGGGCTGTTCACCTCACAGAGTCTGGTTGGGTTGTAAGTTAGGCACACAGTTCATCTCACTGAATCTGGGTGGGCTGTTTACCTCACAGAGTCTGGTTGGGCTGTAAGTTAGGCACACAGTTCATCTCACTGAGTCTGGGTGGGCTGTGAGCCAGATCCATAGTTCACCTCTCAGAGTCTGGTTGGGTTGTGAGTTAGGCACACAGTTCATCCCACTGAGTCTGGGTGGGCTGTGAGCCAGGTCCATAAATCACCTCACAGAACCTGATTGTGTTGTGAGTTAGGTACACAATTCATCTCACTGAGTCTGGGTGGGCTGTGAGCCAGGTCCATAATTCACTCACTGAGTCTGGTTGGGTTCTGAACTAGCTCCATAGTTCATCTCACTGAGTCTGGTTCAACTGTGAGCAAAGTTCAAAGTTAACCTCACAGAGCGTCGCTGGGTTCTGAGCTAGGTACACAGTTCATCTCGCAAAGTCTGGCTGGGCTGTGAACTAAGCTTATAGTTCACCTTACAGAGTCTGGTTGGGTTCTGAGCTAGGTACACAGTTCACCTCGCAGAATCTGCCTGGACTGTGAGCTAGGTTCATAGTTCCCCTCACCGAGCCTGGTTGGGTTCTGAGCTAGGTCCATAGTTCACCTCACTGAGTCTGGTTGGACTGTGTACTAGGTCCGTACTCGAATTCATTGAGTCTATTTATTTGCGTCTTCACATCGACATTATTTCACCAAAGACTACAAATATTTCACATGACGTCTTAACAGCGGCACATTATTTTAATTTGTAATTACTGTTTGTGTGTTTTAATGCGTATTTTCATTCGTAACGTATTCCAATGTAGCTGAAGATGACCACAAAAGAGACGAAACGTATCCTAGATGTTTAAATTTTTTTTTAATTTAAGCATTGTGATTAAGTATTGAATAGATGGTGCTGTATATAAATTATTTAAGTATTGAATTCATCAACGTTAGACGCCAATACGGAACACAAAAAGAACTTTATAAGTTGCAATCACTAGGCTTAATCAAACTGAGCTGTGACCTAGGTACGTAATTCAACTCACTGAGTCAAACTGGGCTTTGGGCTAAGTCCCTAATACAATTCGCTAAGTCTGGCTGAACTGTGATCTAGCTCCAGAAGTTCAAATCACGACGTCAGACTGAGTTGTGAGCTGTGAGCTAAATTTGTGGCTCAACTCACTAGCAAGGGAGCTGCTTGGTTTGGACCGGGAGGATTTCAATGAAACTTGGGTCAATGACCGATTAGCATATCCTACATTTAATGGTAATAATAAGTTGCCGTAACACCAACGGTTATACTTAAATATCTCCGTTAATGTTAGGTCTATTTAAAAGTTGTATATAAACAAATGTTAGAGAAAATGCAATTTTCGGCCGTTTATACAATACACACAACTCTCGATTTACCGTAATCGGATCAACCGCGTTGCGGCTTAACCGCGATATCAAAAACACTACAAAATGCACGAGTTTTCGGATAATATTGCCGAATCGTAATAGTAGCAGGGGTGGCGAGACCTTTGAAGTTAGGTAGTCTGAATATTTTTCTTTGCCTTATTATTTTTAAAGAGAAGTGCTGTTTATTTTTCCATTTATTAATTTTGCTAAGTGCTACTTTTACTGCAACGTACTGGGCAAGTTCATAAAAAAACAATACAGTAGTATAATTTATTATCATTTTAACTGTACTTTCAGTACGCCTGTTCTGCTTTTAACTTTTTCGCGGGTTAACTGCGATTTTACTTATTCGGGAAGCCTTAACCCTACATTATCCCGGTTAATCGAGAGTTGAGTGCATGGTATACTGCACGATGGATAATAACAGAGATATTTACGAAAATTTGATTTTTAGTCCAAGTCTCTTGAGACTCTCAGTGCATATCACTCAAAGTTTCTTCAAGGTGAGTTTACAGGAAGAACAAAATAGTCCTTTAATTTTTTTTCCGACAGAGCAGATAATAAGGGGGATATCATCAATAACGGGTTCCTGAGTCCTCCGCCAAAGCGCCACGCAGTGGTCAGAGAAACTACAGTATGTAACTGAGAAGTAGGGGCAATTTCGCATAACGAAGAACTGTACCGTCCTTATTCTGTCTCGATTTTGTTCAGCTTTATCGTATTTCACATTACTGCCACATGCTTTCGGAGAAAAGCATCAGTTTAACTTACCACATTAGACACATGAATGGAGCCACGTAACTTCCCATAAATTCATGAGTAAAAAGAAAGGTTGTCTGCAATAACATAGTACTGAATGGCTGTTGTCAGTTAGTTGAAGGGTGTTCTCTCCCTTTTGCTGCCACTTATCTCCACTACATAGTATTACTGCTGGAAAAACTAAACCATCAATGACGGGTTCACAACAACTAGTCTATCTAACTACTGTATGCATAAATAATAATAATAATAATAATAATAATAATAATAATAATAATAATAATAATAATAATAATAATAATAATATTAATAATAATGCTACTTGCTTAACGTCCCACAAACTACTTTTACGGTTTTCGGAGACGCCGAGGTGCCGGAATTTTGTCCCGAAGGAGTTCTTTTACGTGCCAGTAAATCTACCGACACGGGGCTGACATATTTGAGCACCTTCAAATATCACCGGACTTCTTTTTTGCTAGGGGCTTAACGTCGCACCGACACAGATAGGTCTTATGGCGACGATGGGATAGGAAAGGCCTAGGAGTTGGAAGGAAGCGGCCGTGGCCTTAATTAAGGTACAGCATTTGGCTGGTGTGAAAATGGGAAACCCCGGAAAACCATTTTCACGGCTGCCGATAGTGGGATTCGAACCTACTATCTCCCGGATGCAAGCTCACAGCCGCGCGCCTCTACGTGCACGGCCAACTCGCCCGGTATATCACCGGACTGAACCAGGATCGAACCTGCCAAGTTGGTGTCAGAAAGCCAGCGCCTCAACCGTCTGAGCCACTCAGCCCGGCTGTATGCATATATAAACGAGCTTGCTGTTAATGTTATAATACTTTATAAGCACAAAGGAGAAAATTGCCTGAAACACTCATTTTGTCATGCTGTGGAAACCTATGTAACAGTGGCAGTCGTGCAGCGACGTTCTGATGTCTTAATAGATCATTTTTCCTGCACAAACCCAGGTGTTTCCTTGTAATTCTGGATAGGCTGTAAGCTAGGTACGTACTTCAACGCTCTAAAACTCGTTGGGTTGTGAGCTAGGTCTGTAGTTCATCTCGCTGAGCCAATGTGAGTGAGTTCCGTGGTTCAAATCACTGGAACAGTACTATAAATCAACATAGTGGTTCACATTTTAGTCTCGTTAAGAATAGCTATCTTAAAAATTGCATCCTTTATTAATTAACTTAGTCCGTGACCTTGTAGTATTAAGTGCTACGTCACAGGCACTTTTCTCATACCTACCCTTGCAATTGCATGCATTTTGTCTCTACAATCCGGCATTTGTTAATAAACATCTGCAGACAACATCATGTTTAAAGGGTATCTCGTAATATTAATGGGAGATGAAATAAGAATTGATTCAACTCTTCTAAAAATGAAAGTAACTGCTAAAGAAAGGCGATAAAATAAAGGAGACTTCTTAGGACTCTCCTACCAATACCGTCAGCTTTGTTAAGAGACCAGAAACAGGCCTAGGATAGAGTGGTCAGATAGGAATGATGACGGAGCACATTGATACACGTAAGTGGACGTAATATCAGACTTGGAAAGAATCACGTATGTCTCAAATGTTATGAGCACTTGCGGCAGCACTTATTTCTGTTTAGAGTAATATCTCCACACAATTAACTCCCCAAGGTACGTTCAGTAATCCAGCTACTCGGCTACATACCCGAATGCCTCAGGATCAAATCCCGGAGACTTCGGGTCGGATTTTCATAAGAGCATCGCGTGGCGACAGGTAGGGCATAGGGCCTTAAACCGAAACTGTGCCTCGGTGTTCTGTTGGTCTCATACTGACGTAGGTAAACGTCGATGAAAAAAAAAAACTTTGCTGTTACTGTTACAGTATTATTATTATTATTATTATTATTATTATTATTATTATTATTATTATTATTATTATTTTGCTAGTTGCTTTACGTCGCACCGACAGAGATAGGTCTTATGGCGACGATGGGACAGGGAAGGGTTAGGAGTGGGAAGGAAGCGGCCGTGGCCTTAATTAAGGTACAGCCCCAGCATTTGCCTGGTGTGAAAATGGGAAACCACGGAAAACCATTTTCAGGCCTGCCGACAGTGGGATTCGAACCTACTATCTCCCGAATACTGGATACTGGCCGCAATTAAGCGACTGCAGCTATCGAGCTCGGTATTATTATTATTATTATTAGGTGTATTATTATTATTATTATTATTATTATTATTATTATTATTATTATTATTATTATATCTCACTTCCCTCCTCGCCCCCACACCAAATTGGACATTACATTCGATTATTTTTATGTCTCCCCCGGCCCCCATCCCAAAGAGTGCTGAACATGGACTTCAAAAATCCAGAGTGTCACTATTCACCTCAGCGACCCCGAACACTATGGATTCGACACTATTTTTGATTATTTTTATCTTTCATCCCCTCGCCCCCCCCCCGGCCTTTAAGGGTGCTTGTAGTGTCTTACCCGCACGAGGTTTGTCCCCTGATACTAAGTAATAAGTGTACCAAGTTTGGCTGAAATCGCTCCAGTGGTTTAGGAAGAGATGTAATACATACACAAATACAACGACATTTATATGTACGGTACAGACCTATAGAAAGATTACATAAACTCGACTTTGCTCGTTGAACCCCAGTTGCTCTTCGTTAGGAGTGGGTGATGACTCGTGTCATTGCACTGTTGATATTCTATACTTTTCACAGTTTCTTATTATCTAACAGACAGCCATAAACTTTAAACTGGGCAGACCTATCAAAGTTAGTCCTATGACATGAAAGCTCATCACTATCACGGCTTGTTGGATTGCTATTTCCAAATAACAGGCATAAGAATGAACCTCCTACCAAGAAAGGTACTTTATAAAACATGGCGGCGTGTTCCCATCCTCCTATATACAACATTTATTATCGGACTATCATGATATAGCGTAAACTGCTGTCGCTTAGCGACAATCTGTCCATCAAGTCGATCCAATCTTGGTGCGGATTTGCAATTAAATAAAATTACCTAAGATTTCTCATCATAATAAAGAAACTACCCATCGGATTTCATTCAAACCACTTCATAATCCCTTTCATAAGTAGCAAAAACAAACTGTGAAATTTTCAGCGAAATCGGTCCAGTAGTTTTTTTGAGTCTATTAATCTCAAATATACCAACATCCTCTTATATATATATATATATATATATATATAGATAAGAGTTTTGTCTGTACATTGCTCAGAATTTAAAAAAGAATGGCATTTCTGCATCGGTCGTGTCCACAAAAAACAAGACAATGCAGTTTTTACTTTTCCGTAATTTCTGTCTGTCTGTCTGTCTGTCTATCTGTCTGTCTGTCTGTCTGTCTGTCTGTCTGTCTGTCACCGGGCGTGTTAGCCGTGTGGTTAGGGCCGCGCAGCTCTGAGCTCGCATGCGGGAGATAGTGGGTTCGAACCCCACTATCGGCAGCCCTGAAGATGGTTTTCCGTGGTTTGCTACTGTCACACCGGGCAAATGCTGGAGCTGTACCTTAATTAAGGACACGTCTGCTTCCTACCTACTCCTAGGCCTTTCCTATCGCATCGTCGCCATAAGACCTATCTGTGTCGGTGCGACGTAAAGCAAATTGTAAAAAAAGCCTGTATGTATGTATGTATGTATGTATGTATGCACACGCATAACGAGAAAACGGCTGAAGAGAATTTAATGAAAATCGGTATGTAAAGTCGGGGAATAAGCCACTACAATCTGCGATATAAATCGTTTCCTTCACGCTGAGCAAAATGGTAGTTTAGGGGAAGGCCTAAAATATAATTATCGAATATTTGTCCTATCAATAAATACTACATAACTAAAGTTATATAGAATTATAGTTTCGATCATTTATGTCTTATACATTTTTACCGTAGCTGCTGTGATAACAGAGGTACTCCTGAATGTGTATATTTGTTGCTAAGTCCATATCAAGGCCGAGCCACGAGAAAATGGGTGAACAGAATTTAATGAAAATCGGTATATAGAATCGGGGAATAAAAAGTACAGTCTAAGCTATAAACAATTTTATTCATCGTGGATGAAATGGTAGTTTAGGGGAAGTCGCCTAAAATTTAATTTTTAAATATCTATGTTATTGGTCCTATCGGAAAGTAGTACATAACAAAATTTATAGAGAATACAATTTCCGATCATTTATGTTTTATTCAGTTTTACCGTACCGACTATGATAAGAGTGGCATTTCAGAGTCGGAAGAAAATTAAATGTGAAGGCTTATAATATAGAAAGCTCATAAAATTGATCAACAATAACATTACATTGACCATTGTTTGTTGTGATATTCTTTGTCTCGTATGCTGCCACTCATCTCCGATAGATGAGACTACTGCTGTGTACCGAGTATAACAGTCTGCCTGAACATTGGCGGGAAACTGCGGAGGAGTTAGATAACTTTCTTCTCAGTTACACCATTCCTCTGTGGTTCATACATTTACTGATACTGCTGGTACATAACACACTGGTTCAACATAGTGTTCCAGCTATTCGATCCCTACTCTGACGAGCTGATTGGATTGATCAGTGTGCACAATTAACGGAATAATGGTAGAGGCTCATTTACGACATGGTTTAGAATTACAATTTCAGCCTGTTCCAAAATAGTACCACAATTCACTAAATAACTCAAAATTCAATCCTGAAATGAGGCGTTTCTTAAGGAAAGTTTCTTCCCCTTCACTTTTATTAAATTCAACTTTCATTTTATTCCAAATTAGCAGACAAGAGGGGGTTTCTCCTCTGGCTTGGAGGAAAAATTTGCCTCACGTCATAGAAATTTTCCCCCGCCAACTCATCGGGTACTGCGAGGAAACAGATGAGTAAAAGGGCATAGTTTTTACTTTTTGCCCTTGGACTCTCCACTATTCGCCCCTTACCCCGAAAATAAAAGAGTGTTCACGGCTCACGGCTGTCTGCGGCCTGGTCATTCCAGCTCTGGAACTTTGGTCTGTTCGATCGGCAGCGTACTCCTCTTCTTCTTGTTTTCCTACCGTTTTTTCCCACACCTGTGGGATCGCGGGTGCGAACTGCGTCGCGAACGTGGGTTTGGTCCTGTTTTACGGCCGCATGCCTTTCCTAACGCCAACCCTATATAGAGGGATGTAATCACTATTGCGTGTTTCTGTGGTTGTTGGTAGTGTGGTATGTTGCCTGAATATGAAGAGGAGAGTGTTGGGACGGACGCAAATACCCAGTCCCCGAGCCAGAAGAATTAATCACAAACGATTAAAATTCCAGACCCGGCCGGAATCGAACCCGGGACCCTCTGAACCGAAGGCAAGTACGCTGACTATTCAGCCAACGAGTCGGACATTAGATCGGCAGCGTACTACTGTTCGTTAAAAGTGAGAAAATGTGTGGTTCTTCATTTGATCCAGTATTTCATATGATAACATTGCTTTCAATCGCGACATTCCTACTGGCGTCATTGTTGATTTTGATGTTGATTTCAGTTGGGATAACCACTAAGACAGTCTTTCTGAGGGTGTAAAAATGCAGCTGGAGAGTGAGTGTCTGCCATTATAATGAACATTCCCGAATTTGACTGAGACTGATGGTAGGCAATAGGGCCTACTATTACAATGAAAATTACCTAACCCATTCTTCACATTTAAAAAAAAGTTTGGTGACTTCCCCGTCGTGTTTATAGGGTAACGTTAAGAGCTATGCAATTTAATACAGTCTTACAACGTGTACACTACCTAACCTATAATTCTGTATACAATGTAGAATTCCGTAGCGTAGCACGGGTACATCAGCTAGTAGTTCCTAAGTTTATTGGGAGTATTCGGGAGATAGTAGGTTAGAACCCCACTGTCGGCAGCCCTGAAAATGGTTTTCCGTGGTTTCCCATTTTCAGACCAGGCAAATGCTGGGGCTGTACCTTAATTAAGGCCACGGCCGCTTCCTTCCCACTCCTAGCCCTTTCCTGTCCCATCGTCGCCATAAGACCTATCTGTGTCGGTGCGACGTAAAGCAACTAGCAAAAAAAAAAAAAAAAAAAAAAAAGAAGTTTATTGCTTGTTTTTGAAGTCAGGAGCTTCCCTCAGTTTGATTAGATATTCTCGTGAATTGACTTCACCGATGAAAAATTTTCCTTTGTAAAAATGTGTAAAATATTGCGCAAATCATGTGTTAATCGAGTTAGTTACCATCTCTTATTTTTCACACGTAGATAGTCGTTACTCGAGAGCATCATCTGTCGTCATACTTTACGTTTTAGGTCCACATATGCCTCACACAAATCTCATAATGAAATTAAAGAAACCTTGCTTGTGTTCGGAAAGAATAATTACATTTCATAATCTCAACGCCTCAGCATTCGTCAGTAACCTATAGGTTACACGGTTTGGTCATGTAACTGGTACAAACAACAAAGGAATAAATAGATCATCATCATCATCATCCAGCGAGGGATCCCACCTCTACAGCCTCAAGGGCAGTGTCCTGGAGCTTCAGACTCTTGGTCGGGGATACAACTGGGGAGAATGACCAATACCTCGCCCAGGCGGCCTCACCTGCTGTGCTGAACAGGGGCCTTGTGGAGGGATGGGAAGATTGGAAGGGATAGGCAAGGAAGAGGGAAGGAAGCGGCCGTGGCCTTATGTTAGGTACCATCCCAGCATTCGCCTGGAGGAGAAGTGGGAAACCACGGAAAACCACTTCCAGGATGGCTGAGGTGGGAATCGAACCCATCTCTACTCAGTTGACCTCCCGAGGCTGAGTGGACCCCGTTCCAGTCCTCATACCACTTTTCAAATTTCGTGGCAGAGCCGGGAATCGAACCCGGGCCTCCGGGGGTGGCAGCTAATCACGCTAACCACTACACCACAGAGGCGGACAGGAATAAATAGATACGGTACATAACCAAAGTACTGTACAACCATAGCGTATACGTACACACTACACTATTTCAGGTTGAAGCATTGTCGCTCGACATCAATAACAAGTTGGTTGTGGCGGGCAGAACCGAGACGGTTTAGTTGACTTTAGTCTTTAGTTGACTTCCACCATAGCACTCTTCAGTCTAAGCCATTCAGTCTAAACTTATTATTATTATTAAAAGTTGCTTTACGTCGCACCGACGATGAGACAGGAAGGGCCTAGGAGTGGGAATGAAGCGACCGTGGCCTTAATTAAGGTACAGACCCAGTATTTGGTTGGTGTGAAAATGGAAAACCACGGAAAACCATCTTCAGATCTGCCAAGAGTGGGGTTCGAACCCACTATCTTCCGAATACTGGATACTGGCCGCACTTAAGCGACTGCAGCTTTCGAGCTCGCTATTATTATTATTATTATTATTATTATTATTATTATTATTTTCGTTTCTGATATAAAAGGCTGTATTTTATCGGAATACTTCTCGCATACATGTATTTAACTTCCCTTGAAATGGTTATACGGAGGAACAATATTGTTTATGGAATATATTTTGTAACGGTGTAGTAGTGTTATGCATTAGATGACAAAAGCAATGTCACAATATTAACATTCCACCGTACAAAGCAACACCACTGTTAGTTTACGTAATCGATAATAATATTACTGACTATGAGCCAGCCGTAACAACAGCGCGTTCCCCGCGGTGTTGCTCTCAGCTCTCGCCGCGAGCTCCGAGGATCAGATGACACATTTTTATGTCATAGAGCTAAGCGTCATCATTGCTTGTATTTCATTCTTCCCAGAACTGACCATCCGAAGATTATCACCTGTTCACATAGCCGAATAAATATGGAAATAACAATATCCTCCCTCTTAAACGGAAATGATGCATAAAGTGCGTTTGAGGATATTTCCTTTCTCTTCTAGATAGCCCGGATGTTTATGGGCTGGTATTGAATTACATGCTAATTTTTCTATTCTTTTGCTAGTTATTTAACATTGCACTTATCGAAAGGTTTCGACGACACAAGGATGACAACGGGCTAGGTTTGGAAAGAAAGCGGCTGTGGCCTTAAATTAAGGAACAGCTCCGGCATTTGTCTGGCTTGAAAATGGAAAGCCACGGAAAACGATTTTCAGGGCTGCCGATAGCAGATTCGAATTCACCATCTCCCGATTGTAAGCTCACAGCTACGTGACTCGAACAGCGCCTCCATCTCACTCGGTCGATATCAGTCGACTCAGCTACTGTACTGGAAAATATTGTAAATTAGTAACCATCAAATTCTTTGAGCGACACCAAAAATAAATAAATAAATAAATAAATAAATAAATAAATAAATAAATAAATAAATAAATAAATAAATAAATAAATAAATAAATAAATAAATAAATAAATAAATAAATAAATAAATAAATAAATAAATAAATAAATAAATAAATAAATAATTAAATAAATAAATAAATAAAAACTGCGCGTTTCCCATTGTATTTCACAGTTCACTTCGCTAGATTTGTTTCCAAGAAGGCCCTGGTCTGTCAAATCGAATTGGAACTTTGTCATTCCCATAAGTATGAGGCTTGAAAAAATCCCAGCGAACATATTGGAGATTTAAATGTTTTAAATTAAGTCCTTACGTATCACTACAGTATGTCCCTTACATATTGCCTATATTATATTATTGGAGCAATTTTTCCTGTTTTGTTCTTGAATTAAGATTTTTGAGATTATTTGGCAATTTGTTTGGAAACAATTTTGATAAACTTGCTTATAATTATCCTCAATATAGTGCATTTTCAGTTTCTGATATATGTGCGATTGATTTACATTAATGAATCTATTTACTGAAAATAATCTACTTACATTCCATTCCTCCTTAATCAGCTGCCTTTTACGTGTTTTCCCATTTTCAAACCTTAATTAAGGCCATGGCCTCTACCTTCCCATTCCTAGCCCTCTCCCATCCTTGCGTCGTCAATACCTTCGATTTGCTTGTGTGACCTTACACCATTAGCAAAACAATTTTAAAAATATAAAAAAGTGCAGCCTTACTTCTTGGAAAATACATTTCACAATATTCTGTTTTGGATATTCTGAGTCTAATTTAAATTTATTTACTTGTGGTGATGCATCCCTTTCCTATCTCATATAACATTACTGTTGCACTAAAGCAAAATAATGTGTATTGTTTTTCTCCTTTTTTTAATAAAAGCATCTCGTCTCTAAGGGAAGCAATGTGAGAGGCCCATTTTATACATGGAAAATATGTGAGTCCGCCATGAAAAGTTATTATCATCTGAAACTATACCCAAATACTTAAAGTGTGTCCACATGTCCACAACTTCAATTCTCTTGCCACATGAGCAATCGTATATTTTATTTCCTGGATGCACTGAATATTGTCAATAATTATAGCTGGCGGATTTCTTACCATATGAGGTAAAGTTATATAAATTAGTTTAGTCTATTTCCGTTTATAATTACACACTTATCATGACACTAATATTGCAACTTTTTACCACAATTTTACAAAGGGATGATGATCTACAGAGAGGACGATAATGTTCATAGCCACGCGAGAGCCACTCTTGGTTTTACAGTAACTCTCTTCATTATCTTTTTTTTTAATAACTTAGGTTTCTCCAGTCTGCCGAAACTAACTTTGAGTTATATATTTATAAACTACCTGGAAAAGAAAACATACGGTAGCAGAATTATACTTGAAAAAGAAACAACGTAATTAAAGTAGAATGACACGTTTCGTTCTTAAAAGAACATCATCAGATTCTATCAAATCACACTCAAATATTTGTAATGTATAAACATTCATGTTAATTTCTGTTTAAATACTTGAAATATTGAACTTATCTTAACGAACACCTCTTTTCTCCCCACCCAAGCATAGAATGACTTCTAGAAGGGCCCAACTTTCACTTCCGTACAGAGGGATGTAAAGATTGTTTCGTCCGAGAACTCGGTTCTTTCTTACAGAATACCGCTGATCGCAACTGCGAGCTAATGCCATTCATTTTGTTGCACTCGATTTCACTTAGTATGCTATCATTCTTGCTTCTAAATACTTGAAATGATCTTCCTGTTCCAGTTTTGTATTTCTGACCTTACATTCAACCAGGTTTATTTCCTACTGACAACACTTTCGTCTTGGAAATACTTTTTTTTGTGATATCATAATCGTATGCCTTTGCTGACGAGATGTAGTGTTTACAGTGCACTATGTCTTCTGGTATGGGCTATATCAAATTTGTTACTTTCATTGACCTGTCTCAGTCTCATCCTTGGCTTTGACAATTTGAAAGTGACTGAGGTATGAGTGATGCTAGTAATACCATTGCTTATGCAGCCAGTCCCTGTTATGAATGGTGTGAAGATATCGCTCATAGGGTCGGTTGGTCCATGCATTTCAGTGGGCTTGGCAGACTGATATGTAATAGCAGCGGCTGGCTCAGTGAGGAAAGCAACGGGAAACTACCTCACTCCTCATTTCCCTAGTACGTCTCTTCAGTGACTCCTAGGCTATTTATGGCAGCTGTTGGCGGAGCTGCAGAGGATCAAACCAGCCTTCGGGCTGAATACCCAGCATACACATCATAATCGTTGCAGACCTTTTCAAGCTCCAATATACGTATAAGATTCCAGACTTTCAGGGCAGTCTGCCATTAAGGCGAAGTCATAGACCAAGCTGCCTACTACATTTCCATCCAGCTGCATCTCTCCCTGGTATGTTATGTCTTTCAATAAATGATCCGTGAATACTACGAAAAACAACAGTGGAAGATGAAGTAAAGTCGTACCCTCATCTCGAAGTGATTTAGCTCTTTTCAGGCACACTCCCAATGGAGATAAGCAGCATGTAGCCTACCATTTTAACCACATACCAGCCCTTCTACCATTCTTAAATCTCTGACTGTACGGGAATCGAACCCGGACCTCCAAGGAAGACAGCTAATAGCGCTAACCATTATGCTACGGAGACGGAAAAGGTGAACGATTACAATCTTAAAACATTCAAGCTCTTAAGTCTGTAGGCTTTTTCAATCGTGAAATTACCTGCGTTTCGCCCCAGTGCAGCAGCGGGCTCATCATTTGGAATGCTTCACCTTTTTTAAAAAATTACAGTCTTGTTTAAATCTGTAAACCAATGGGCGTGGACTTGTCGGAGACCCGTAGAATACGTCACGTCGGTGTTAGAAATAAGCGAATGCTTGTTGTTTAAAGGGGCCTAACATCGAGGTCATCGGCCCTAATTCAGGTTTAGACAGGTGCATTTTCCAGTCTCTGTTTTCACGTATCTTGACAAATCACACTATTTCCAATCTTCATCGATTCGATTACATCTTATTGAGTGTATTCGGGAGTACCGACTTCTTTTGGCTAGACTGGAGTCGAACTCAGTTGCGGCTTGCGGTCACTCGTTCTTTTTGTTTTGTTTCCGATAGACTAGAACCTTCTTTAAATTAAGATATTTCGGAAATTGTCGCCGAAGTCACAAATATTTCACAGTTTTTTTTTCACGTACCTAATCAAGTTCTCTCAGAACTTTTATTACAGGTATCGATAGATCCCGTGTAGAAGAAATGAACGACACCTCGCAGTATGTGAGCACACGATCCGTGCTCCGATTTCACTAGAATGCGCACGCCGCTCAATATTGCACCGTCCAACCTTGAAACTATTTACGCAGAAAGTTCCACTTTTCAACTTAGTTATTATATTTTTTTCTAGCCTAATTTTATGGTTTTGAAATTATCTGGTGTACACTCTTTTGGGATATATTTTTCTTTGTGTGTGTCTTTTCACTGAGGGAGTCAGTACTGGAACGAAATGATAGATATTATATTCTACATATTTTTGCTATTTTTTTTACGTCGCACCGACGCAGATAGGTCTTCAGGGCTGCCGACAGTGGGGTTCGAACCCACTATCTCCCGGATGCAAGCTCACAGCTGCGCGCTCTTAACCGCACGGTCAACTCGCCCGGTATATTCTACATTAAAAATGAACCCGGTGCTATTAACATAGTCCGTGTGATTTAGTGTAGGTGTCTCGTTGACTCACCTCTTGCACCACTTCTCTCTATGCTTACCCTGTTTCTTTGTCAAGAGTGTTGCCTAACAGCCACTGCAGTATAACGGATCAGTCAGCCTGACGGAGTAGCGGCTTCCTACACTGTGTTATATATAGCCTAGATGCTGTCATACAGTTATTATTGTCAGAGTGAATTAATAATCATAATTACGCTGAAAAATGACCACACACACACACACACTTGAGGATATTGGCTACTTGTACTTCACTTAAAAACATGGTACCATACAGCAACATCTTTGGCTGAATACACTGCTAAAAAGGGATCTGTTTGAGTAGGATCCAAGGCCGTACCCCCTCCGAAATAAAGGTCAACTTGAGAAAATAATGTAAACAGCATACGGGGTTTGAAATGGAATGAAATGGCGTATGGCTTTTAGTGCCGGGAGTGTCCGAGGACACGTTCGGCTCGCTAGGTGCGGGTCTTTTGATTTGACACCCGTAGGCTACCTGCGCGTCGTGATGAGGATGGAATGATGATGAAGACGACACATATCCCAGCCCCCGTGCCAGCGAAATTAACCAATGATGGTTAAAATTTCCGACCCTGCCGGGAATCGAACCCAGGATCCCCGTGACCAAGGCCGGCACGTTAACCATTTAGCCATGGAGCCGGATACGGGGATTGACACAGCCTACAATAAATAGGAAATAATATTAAAAAAACAAGAATTTTCAAAATAAACATTTTAATTTAACCTATAAAATCTGTGCCATCTTGAAATGTTTCTCGTTGAATACAGTTAACAAATTTACTGAGAACGTAATATTTTTGGTGAGATTTACGGACTGTTTATTTTTATGTGCCAGGCTGTGTGGCTTAGACGGTTGAGGCGCTGGCCTTCTGACCCCAACTTGGCAGGTTCGATTCTAGCTCAGTCCGGTGGTATTTGACGGTGCTCAAATACATCAGCCTCGTGCCGGTAGATGTACTGGCACATAAAGAAACTCCTGCGGGACAAAATTCCGGCATCTCTGCGTCTTCGAAAACCGTACAAGTAGTTAGTGGGACGTAAAGCCAGTAACATTATTATTTTTTATGTTATTAATACATTTTGCACCATAAAATCGTCCGACTCGTTGGCTGAATGGTCAGCGTACTGGCCTTAGGTTCAGAGGGTCCCGGGTTCGATTCCCGGCCGGGTCGGGGATTTTAATCTTCATTGGTTAATTCCAGTGGCCCGGGAGCTGGGTGTTTGTGCTATTTCCAACATCCCTGCAACTCACACACCACACATAACACTATCCTCCACCACAATAACACGCAGTTACCTACACATGGCAGATGCCGCTCACCCTCATCGGAGGGTCTGCCTTACAAGGGCTGCACTCGGCTAGAAATAGCCACACGAAATTATTATTATTATTACCATAAAATCAATATCAATAAACAAATAGACATATTTTCATGTTATCGAGCCGCTAGAAGTTTAAAAAAAATGAATCAAACCGTTAAATATTTTTAATACTTCAGGTGAAACATATTGTTACCTCCATTGTTACACAAATTACATAAATTTTTGTCTCACACTGAACGCACGTATTAAAGCGTGTTCTGCCCACCAGGCCACTATGAATTTACCTTTCTACTTCAGCCGTTGAGTTGTAAAAGGTACTGCTCTAAAACTATTTCAAACGCTTAGAATTTTCACACCAGGCAAATGCTGGGGCTGTACCTTAATTAAGGTCAAGACCGCTCCCTTCCCACTCCTAGGCCTTTCCTATCCCATCGTCGCCATAAGACCTATCTCTGTCGGTGCGATGTAGAGCAAATGTAAAAACATCTATTTGAAAGTGAAAAGTATTCGTTACTAAACTTACAGTATTTTTTATGTAGACTCACTCCCCACCCCCCCCACCCACCAGCGAAATTTAACCCCGCTCCGAAAAAGGAATCTGGGTACGGCCTTGGTTGGATCAGACCGATTGCAATGGAACTTTGTGGGATGATGATCATACACTTAATGGGAATAGTCGTTCTACCGCACAGCAATATTTATGTCCTTAAAAATAGTAATCTGTTGCTGCAGCTTTAAATGATACGTGGCATATCGAAGGCTTCGTAGTATGATTAATGAAGACATCACAACACTCTGGCCGTTGTTACGAGTACATATGCTGTCCACAGCATGACAAAATGAGTGATTCTGAACACGAATACGCCAGTTTCCTAGCTTGTGCTAATAACACGTTATATTAATAGCGTGCAGGTGAATATACAGTACAAATGACCAAAATTGTATTACTACATATTATTTTAACTTCCGTCATAACCCATATCGACGGATTAAACCGCCAGGATTTTGATAGTAAAATGGATTTGTAGATAGTAAAATTCTGTTCGTGTTGACAAAATCTCATTTTTGGTATAAAGTATTTAGTGTAACTTGACAATAGAACTTCGGTATGTTTATACAGTGCACACGTCATCAGCTAACAGTTATTCTTCAGCAATTAATTATAACACTATCGTTGATTTTTACAACAAAATTATTATCACCGTTAAATTATGTTTCACTGAAATCTATCTGGTCCAACTCAAACAGGTGCTTTGTAAGCAGAGAGACAATATCTTTTACGCCTGCCAGAGTGGTACAGTCAGGTATTATTATTACTATTATTAGTTTCATCATTTATTTATTGTCTTACATTTTATTTAACTGGATATCACCAATTTAAAATTATATTCAGTTATGATACAAGTATTAACATTATTATTAAAAATATCAATTGCCTTAATGATAAAATTGGCGCTCAACACTGGAGGAAGTAGGTTTCTTTTGTGAAGTTACAATTGATGCCCAATAGTGGGACTAGTAAGTTTGAAGTACGAAGTGAAAAAGTTACTCTCTTAAGAAGATTCACACCACACTAATTTCCCTGTATTTTACCTTTCTCATACGGCACGAACCCATATTATACAGGGAGTATTATTTAAGACTTTGTAGTGGAGTACCGAGGCATAGGAGTGCAGAGTAGCGGTGACAGCGAGCGTAGTGCCCGCAATGGCGAGCGGACGTAGTCGTCTCAAAGAAGCGGCATGATTACGCCTGTATAAACTAAACGAAACTGAACTCACCAGCTATATACATGATCAGGATAAATAAATAAATAAATAAATAAATAAATAAATAAATAAATAAATAAATAAATAAATAAATAAATAAATAAATAAATAAAAAACTGAACTCACCACTGAATGAGTCCGGTAGGATCGTAAAGGTCACAATATTTTTGCATTACGTATTGACGACTGTAAAATACCAGTTTCCTGAGCTACTCTCCGAAGCGATTTAGGTGGGCTGACTTGAAGTCTTGCCTGTATATCTTCTAACTTCTCTTGTGTGAGAGCTGTTCCCTTTCCCAATTTTTTTTTTCTTATTAGGTAGGGAACCAGTACTACGCCACTTATGAACGAGTTGTTGCACGTAACGTTTTGAAGCTACTGGAGAACTGGTAAACTGTCTACGGAATTTTCGAAGGCGCCTTTTAGCTGGTTTCTTCTTCTTGTGTAAACAGCACTCGACCAAAAATATTCTCTGCGCTGTAGTGTATTTAACCATCGCGACAATAACTAAGCAACACACGTTAAAAGTCTAATAGTTACTTGCGAACTGCTGCATCAGCTGTCAAGACTTCTTATCACGTCAACCTTGACATAAGCTATATGGCGCTCGCTTGGGGATTCTCACGGCCTGTGAGCAGAAGTGGGAAGTCTTAAATTATACTACCTGTACTATGTATATAAATCCGGACCAGGAAAACTACAGTCTAAATATTCCAAGTAAAAACAGTGTAAAGTATTCTACTTTTGCGACGTTTGTGGGTCGCACAATATCCGTGCTTTATTAACACTACTTCTGAACTTTATGTGAACATCAAGTATCTACTTTTAATTCAAGAATGTGAAATAACTATGAAATTAAGCAGTAAATATGCATTAATGCAGGGAATTACTCTATTAATATAAATGTATGAATACCTCTTTAAATCCAATAATGCGGATGTTAAGAACCACTTTACTGTACGTATTTAGAGGATATTACATCGAGTATAATTGATTCGAAGCGGAAATATTGGGCTTGTTATTCGTTACATCCGCGTCTCAGGACATCATTCGTGTTAAGTAAACATAATTGCACTTATTTCAGCCTTTAAACTCAAGAGTTTAATCTCATATCGCGAAGATTAATTTGATATGGAGGAGGAAGAGAAATACACACTTAAGATGTTTACTACTGCAGTTGCTTTAAAAGCACTGCACGTTAATTTCCAGTTATGTGTTATTTAGGTGGGTCATAGTAAATATCTCTTCCTACGCAATTGAAAGGTTTGGTGCAAGAAGGGAGCAAGTAAAAAATTCCCAGAAATCCGTTTATTCCATACCGTATACAGTAAATTTAGGGAAAAATAAATGCCATATTTGGTACAGGAAGTGAGAAAATCACTGGTAATACATGCGAAGAAAACTTGTTTAGCATCTCAAGGATGTACAACAGTCTTGTCCTAATGTCTCATAATTATATAGGTAGGGAGCGGGAGTTATGCCGATCATGAATGCTAGTTTAATTGTATGTTAGGTTACAAGTTCTAACACTTTCATTTTCCAGCTGTTTCTAGAAGTTGCAGCAATGATGATGACCGAAAGTGATGTGAGTGAACACTTCGCGGATTGAGATAGTGAAAACAATCCCATTGATGACACAGGGAGTAAATCTTCACAGCAAAAAGTAAATCGGATTCGTTGGACGATAAAGTTTAAAAATAATTTTCTTCTTCCTGGCCCCTTTCCTTGATTAGTTTGGGTTGGCACTATATGTTGATCAAGCCCAGTATTACGGCTGGATGACCTTCCTGACTCCGTCCTTATAAGGAGGGACGTATTCACTATTGCGTGTGTTTGTGGTGGTCGGTAGTGTGATGTGTTTTATATTAATGAAGATGCGTATTAAGAACACAAAGACCCAGTCCCTGAGCGAAGTAAGCGAAATTACATAACCAAGGTTGTTTAAAATGAAGGGACGTTTCACACATAGTCTAGGGATTTTACAGAAAATCAATAGTAGAAGAGAAAATAGAAAAACATCTGTTCTGGTCTTCCTATAAACCCCTCGTCTATTCAGTGATTTTTAAATCGTATGTGACCGGGCGAGTTGGCCGTGCGGCCAGGGGCACGTGTCTGTGAGCTTGCATCCGGGAGATGGTGGGTTCGAATCCCACCGTCGGCAGCGCTGAAGATGATTTTCTGTGGTTTCCCATTTTCACACCAGGCAAATGCTGGGGTTGTACCTTAATTAAGGCCATGGCCGCTTTCTTCCAACTCCTAGGCCTTTCTTATCCCATCGTCGCCATAAGACCTATCTGTGTCGGTGCGACGTAAAGCAACTAGCAAAAAAAAAAAAAAAAAAAAAAAAAAAACGTATGTGTACCTAAACGTGCTTTGGATGAGTAGACTCTATGAAGTTTGGTTGAAATCTATCCAGCCGTTTCGCCGTCATGGTGGAACAGGCGGACAAGCTAAAAACCACTGATACAGTCTCAACTTGACCTAAGACGGAGAAATATCTGAAAAATTAGAAAAATAAACGAAAGTACAAACAGCGGAACCCCCACAATTGTATTTATATAGATTCATTGTGGAACAGTCTGACTCGTTGGCTGAACGGCCTTCGGTTCAGAGGGTCCCGGGTTCGATTCCCGGCCCGGTCGGGGATTTTAACCTTAATTGGTCAATTCCTACGGCTCGGGGGCTGGGTGTATGTGTCGTCTTCATCATCATTTCATCCTCATCACGACGCGCACGACGCCTATGGGCGTCAAATAGAAAGACCTGCACCTGGCGAGCCGAACCCGTCTTGGGATATCCCGGCACTAAAAGCCATAGGCTACGACATTTCATTTCATTGTGGAACACAGGTAGGCTGGGCATTACACATTAACCTAACCACAGAGAACTCTTTGTCATATATTCGTAAGTTCTGCCGTTTTAAGATCATTGAAAGAAAAAGGGAAAAACGAAATAAGAAGACTGCTTTTATAGACAGACTAGCAAGATACCCGTGCTTCGCTACGGTATACTGAAATGTATAATTGAATGTTGTTTTAGATATATAATCAGCCGAAATTCGCGATCTGAATCGTTTTCTGCGAGAATCCGCCAAAATTTGCGATCTGACTCGTTTTCTAATAGATTACGGCAAGTTTCCTCCCATTTTTCAATCTTTCTTTCCAGCAATCGATTTCGTACTTCGCGGGCTAGGTCCAGGTATTCCACCCGGTCAGTTGGGTCCCTAAATCTATGCCATCTTTTCTTATAAGCACTTATAATATGGATCAAATCCTTCAGGTGATCCGGCGTGGTGTCGGTTTGGGTGCCTTGGCGGTACCTAACCTGCGGCCAGACTGCATTCTTAATCATTACCCGTCCAGGACCCGTTTCCACCGCGGTCCGCACATCTGACGACGGTTCAGAACATTATTATTATTATTATTATTATTATTATTATTATTATTATTATTATTATTATTATTATTATTATTATTATTATTATTATTATTTGCTAGGGGCTTTACGTCGCACCGACACAGATATGTCTTATGGCAACGATGGGATAGGAAAGGCCTAGGAGTTGGAAGGAAGCGGCCGTGGCCTTACTTAAGGTACAGCCCCAACATTTGCCTGATGTGAAAATGGGAAACCACGGAAAACCATTTTCAGGGCTGCCGATAGTGGGATTCAAACCTACTATCGCCCGGATGCAAGCTCACAGCCGCGCGCCTCTACGCGCACGGCCAACTCGCCCGGTATTATTATTATTATTATTATTATTACCGTGTTTTTGTGGTAGTTATGCGTGAAAGAAGGTGCGGGGTGGTGAACAGGTCTCAAGCTACGAAAGTAAAATTAATTTAAAATTTAACAAGGTTATATTTTCTTTTCAAAATAAGGAAATAACAAGCATGGCAGGTACAGAGTAGCAAGTCACAAAGGTAGTTAGAATATTTACAGGATTCGGGCTTCGCGCCCTGACTTTACAATGCTTGGGCAATCAGCCCAACCTTACTTCAAAATAAGTATTAACAGAGGGGCAGAAAACCCCATTCATGCTCAGGAGCACTTGCTCCAAATTACCCCGAAAAGCCTCCACGAGGCATACAACACTCAATTTTCGAAAAAGAGCCACTCGCTCTCAACTTTAAGCCTCTCAAAGGCCACACCAAACTCCACCTTCAAGTTGTCCTCTCTGGACATAGACACAGGGGTAAAATACCCAACCTACTGAGGTCTATTAGATAAAAAAGGGGTAATTACATGACCTCTAAAATAACAATTTGAGAGGAGGCGATCTGCACTCCTAATGTATTTGTTTCAAAACCTAATTTGGCTCTAGTCCACTGATGCAAGGGCTAATCCCATACTACGGAGGTGACTTTAGAAAAGAAACAAATTTACATAATGTTAAGGAAGAATAGGTTGAGAAAATAAGTTCACCTCAAAACAATATGAGTGGGAGCTCGAGAGGGTTAAGCACTCTCTATCCCAATATGTAGTTTAAAAGATAGAATAGATACAAGTTTCTTTACATTTTAAGGAAGGTTACATAATGGAAAAACGTCGGACCCGCCCCGAGAGTTAAACTGCTGAGCAAGCAAGAAAAGAAGTAATTAATCGGCCATTACCTGGTTGTTGACCGTTGCCGGAGAAAGAGGCGCTTCCCGCCCCCTGCTATGTACTTTACACACTGAAAGATGGAACAGAAGTGGCACAGAGACCCAAAAATCAGCAGTTTATATCCTCTCGTGGAAAGTTCGAGGCGTTTAGGGGAAGAAAACACCCGCCCACAATCACTTTATTGGGTAGGGTACAGCAACATATCCCAGTTGGGGGAAGATACATCGGATTGGTCAGAAATTAATTAAAGAAATTCGGGATTGGCTAAATACAAAACAAGGGGAAAGAGAGGGGTATACAGCCAACTTAAACAATAACAGAAAGAAATTTAACAAGAAACAAACTTTTGCAATAAAAATTTCTCCAAGAAAACCCAGTTCTTTCACTCCGCACTAGAGTGCACTATTCTTGATCTTCAGTAGTGTCCTCTAGAAGAGAAAGTTCACACTTCTTACTACAAGCAAAACAAAAATACGTCGAAAATGACACAGTTCAAAAACTCCAAATTTTCCACGTAGTGACATCTTCTGAGAAACTTGAAAATTAATACCGTCAATAAAGTTCAGACTTCCTCCAGCAGAGGAGTTTCAATTGGCGCACATTTTAAATTAGCGGCGTGGAGGTGTACCGCCCGGTACAGACCTCCCCCCCCAAAAGTTCCTCCAGGGGTGACACATGAAATTTGTTTGAAAACAAGGTCCAAGTTTTGATGTAGATATGGAGATTAATTGCCGAAGAATTTATAAGATTTTCTTAATGTGGTTTGATTCAGTTTCAAAATTTTTGTTGTAACTGGAGAAGTAAAGTTTTTATGTTTGTAGAAGTTGAATTCAGAAGGAAAACTTTAGTTTTTAAAGTTGAGGAAAATCTTCTAAGTCCACCAAATATTGCAGTAGAATACCCAAGAAAAGGTAGTAAAGTTGATCTGGAATGTCCATATAGTTGATGTTGATTAAGTTGGATGGCCAGACCGGCCGTTGCAGCTTGCGTCCAGAGGAGGCCGCTCGGACCCCTCAAGTACCCTGAGATACCGCTCGCCCGCACTATGAGGGGAGCCGTGGTGTTGAAACACGCCGCGCCCGCGGTGAACATATACAGGCTGCGGGCAAGTAGCAGGTCGTGCGCCGCACATCAGCCTTGGCCGGCAGGAGGGCTCCGGCTCGCCGTACACTGGTCGACCTCGCTGGAAGAGAGGGGGCCCATCCTCTATTCCAGTAGCGGTACAGCGCCGCGCGGCTGCAGGGGCACTGAAACATTAAAGCTAGGCGGCAGAATTGTTGGACCATCATCATTTTTTTTTTGAGGGCACAGGCTTTGTGGAGGGGTTGAGGGGCCAGCGGCGTGCAGAGATTCATTTCAGACGCGAGCCACTGTGTGTAGTGGAGCAGGAGACGGGAGCGTGGTAATGGCCGTGGCAAGGATAGGACGGCAGTTTAACGGTGCGGGGAAGGTTTACAAAAACTTACATATGAAACAAAATATTATAGAAGGGGCAGAATGATATAAAAGTGAAAACTCAAAAAAATATAACCTTAATATTCCTTTTACGATTATATGAAGCAAGTTAACCCAGAAATTACACCGGTTTCACCTGTGACAGGTGAACCCTAAATATCCTCTCGGTGGCTGGATTGCTTAATAATAATGTGACCGGCGTAAGGAAATCTAGAATGATACACGGCCCATGAAATCTGGGGGCAAGCTTGCCCGCGGGACCAAAATTCTTGACCATTACTTGGTCACCTACCTTCAAGTGGGTGGGTCTCCGTCCACGATCATATCTTTCCCTAACCTTTTCATGAGATACTTTAAGATTGGCTTTAGCCTTCTTCCAAAGATCTTTAATATTATCCGGATCTATTGTCTCGGGTAGAATGTCACTCAGAGACCAGAGGTTAGAGAGCAGCGTGTTGGGAACGAACTTGAACATCAAAGAAGCTGGAGTAAATTTATGTGATTCATGAACCGCCGAATTCAAAGCAAAAGCTAACCAATGCAGGGACGTGTCCCACCTGGAATGATCTTCATGGTGATAGGCAATAAGCGCGGACCTGAGATTACGGTTAACCCGTTCAGCCAGAGACGGTTGAGGGTAATAAGCAGAAGAAGTTACATGAGAGATGGACAAGTCAAAGCAGAATTTACGAAATAAATTAGATGTAAAAGCCTTAGCATTATCAGATACAATATATTGGCACGGACCAAAAGAAGCAAAAATAGAATTTAGGCAAGTAATGGTGGACTGAGCGGTAGCCAGCTTAGTCGGAAATAACCAGGAAAATCTAGTAAAGCCATCTACGCATACAAAGATGAACTTGTTGGCATTTCCCTTTGACTGGGGGAAGGGTCCTACATAATCAATATACAGGCGTTCCATGGGGCGCGGCGCTTGATGCGAAGACAAAAGGCCTACCTTGGTGGACATGATGGGTTTACTGAGCAAACAAGATTTACAAGCTTTTACTAGTTCACGGATTTCACCGTCCATACCTTTCCAGATGAACATTTCACGAATCTTCTCACGAGTTTTAAAGATACCCAGATGCCCTCCTAATGGGGTCTCATGATAATATTTGAAGATCATAGGTACAAGAACAGCTGGAACGACAACCTTCATCATCTTATCATGCCTCGATGGGCAACATAAAACACCATTCCTCAGAACATAAGGGACAACATGTTCCCCAGAAGAAAGGGTTTCCATTATCGGAGCCAGCGTCGGATCTTCACGTTGTTATTTCTCGATATCCCTAAAGAGCATGGGAGCATCAGTTAAGATGGCATTAACACCAGATAGTATGGACTCGGGAGGTGATGAACTGTCGGCCGGTTCGTGGGTCTCGACGTCGTTGGAAAACATACGGCTGAGTCCATCAGCGACAACATTTTCGGTGCCTCGGATATGCCTGACATCGAATTGGAAGGCAGAAATACGGATGGCCCAACGGGCTATACGACCAGTACGACGCGGCCTACCTAAGACCCAGCTTAAGGCTTGATTATCTGTCTCCAAGTCGAATTTGACATGTTCAAGATAGAGACGGAACTTTTCTAAGGCAAATAAGACTGTCAAACCTTCGAGCTCATAGATGGAATACTTGGCTTCTTGAGCCGACCAGGTCCTAGATGCATAGGCGATGGGTCGCCTCCCTAGTTCAGTCTCTTGAAGAAGGACTGCAGCTACTGCTGACGACGACGCGTCGGTTTGGACGATGAATTTCTTCGAGAAATCAGGCATAGCAAGTACAGGGGCATTACAGAGAGCTAATTTAAGATCTTCAAAAGCGGCTTGTTGAGAAGGTCCCCACTCGAATTTGATGCCTTTCCTACGAAGAAGGTTCAAGGGCGCCGCTCTATTAGCAAAGTTAGGAATAAACTTCCTGAAGAAATTCACCATACCAATGAACCTGGCGATACCTTTAATGTCCTTGGGAGGTTTAAAATCACGGATGGCCTGTGTTCTAGAATGATCGACCGCTACACCATCAGGTGACACAATATGCCCTAGGAACGGCATAGAGGGCTTAGCAAAGGCAACCTTGGACAACTTGACAGTTAACCCAGCCTTACGAAGGCGATCGAGAACTTCTCGCAGATGATCTAGATGTTCTTCAAAAGTCTCTGAAAATACGACGACATCATCCAAGTAGTGGTACAAGTATTCAAATTTGATGTCGGAGAAGACCCTATCTAGCAGCCTAGTGAGTACAGCTGCTCCCGTGGGGAGCCCGAAAGGCACGCGGTTGTATTCGTATAAATTCCAGTCCGTGGCAAATGCTGTAAGATGTTTAGACTCTTCGGCAAGGGAAATTTGATTATAGGCCTGATTCAAGTCCAAGATAGTAAAGAACTTGGCCTTACGAAACCATGAAAAACAAGAATGAAGGTCAGGAAGGGGCACAGATTGCAACACCACCTTCCGATTGAGAGCCCTATAATCAATGACAGGCCTGAAGCCTCCTTGAGGTTTCGGGACTAGAAAAATAGACGAAGAATACGCCGACTTAGAGGGCCTAATAATACCATCCTTCAACATTTGATCGATGATTTCTTTCAATGCCTTCATTTTAGGTGGAGATAGCCTATATGGCGGAAAACGGACAGGAATCGAATCCGTGACCTCAATTTTGTATTCGATAAGGTCAGTAACACCAAGAGTATCAGAGAACACCTCTGGAAACGACTGACACAACTTACGAATACTATCAGCCTGCTCCTCAGGTAGATGTCTAAGGTCTAACAACATCTCATCCTGGGTAGGCGAAATAGATGAACATGATACAGAATTACACTTTAACAAGGGAATTTTACAATTGGACGCAAATTTGAATGTGCACGACCTACTCTGGAGATCGAGCACAAGACCAGTGTGAGAAATGAAGTCCGCTCCCAGTATGATGGGGCAAGACAAGTGCTTAGCCACAAACAGTTTGGTTTTCCATGTAAATTTAAAAATACGAATTTTGACCTGTACAGAACCTAGAATTTCTAATGGAGATGAATTAGCCGAAACATATTGAACAGGAGGTGAGTCATAGTCAGATAGTTTACAAACAGACTTCAATTTTGAATACCATTGGTCCGAAATAATTGACAAACACTGCCTGAATCTAATAGAGCGGTTATAGGCTCGTTATTTAACTCAATCTTAAGAAAAGGAACAGGTGCGGGGGTATCCGCCGCAATCCTAAGACATTCTTTGGGGCATTCGAAAGATGGATTTACAAATTGAACGTTCCCTGAATTCACGACCTTTTTGCCAGGGGCTGAGCCTTGGGAAGCAGAATTAGTCGACTCAGCCGAAGCCGCTAGTCACATTTTATTATTGGCATTGGTGGAATTTGCACCAGAAGTTGAGCAGGAGGGGGTGCTATTTGAGTTTGGGCAATTCTTGGCGATATGTGAGAAAGCCCCACATTTAAAACAACCTTGTGATGAACCAGCCCCATTCCTTGTCCCACTCGACTTGATCAGTTGACACTTATTGCGAAGATGGTCAGGCGACCCGCAAGCATAACATTTACGGGGATTGACTGGTCGGCGAGGTGGAGGCCGAGGATTACTAAAAGAAGGCGGGGGTTCTTTCGCGACGCGCAAGGAATCGGCGTATCTCACTCCTTCCGCTGAGACGGCCAACGCTTCAAGTTCAGAGAAAGTTTGCGGGCACGCCGCGAAACACAAATATGACCTATAGGGTGGTGAAATTCCTTCTACAATAGCCTGTACAATCTGGTCTTCAGGAAAATGAAGAGCAAACACCCTAGTATAGAATTTAATATCTTGGATAAAATCTGCCAAGTTTTCATCCAAACGCTGTACACGATAATAGTACTTCTGAATCAGAGATGACCTCGCGCGAGCAGGAATAAAATTTGCAAGCAAGTGTGCGTGAAAATCTTCAATAGATGACTGTTCAGCTATGGCTCTTACTATTTTGTCGGAGAGAATACCAATTGCATAGGGATAGATGATTTGCAAAATCTGACATGGGGAAAGAGAAAAAACAAGGGCATGATCCTGAAATTCGACTAAAAATCTTAAAAATGAAATTACGTCACTGGTGGTATTAACGGAAAACTTAGAGATTCCTCTGAGCAACATTGCCAATGGATGAGGCAAGCTGCTAAACCCTGGTGACATAGTAGGTAAAGGTTTCAATGGCAAGGAAGTTAATTCCGAACGTATATTATTCAACGATGCACGGCGTTCAGACTCGTCCAATGTGGCAGAGGTTGTTTGAGCAGCGATGGTTTTCCTATCTACTTCTCCCTTAGGAGGCTCTTCCTCGCTACCTACATTCACTGTGGTGGGTAGATCGCTTTTGGGAGGAACCTCCCCAGTTAACAATTGAGTGACCTTGCTAGATAATTCAGAAATATTTTCAAGCAGCGTACTAGCTTCCTTCTTCTGAACGTCATTCAGCTTTAGAGACAACAGATCGTTAACTCTATTTGAGAAATGATATAGCCTGGCTTGCACACGCTTAATTTGATTAGGAGAAGGATCATTTTCATCAAAAAAACTAACTACAGATGCTAGCCCAGGAATATTCTCGACGATCGTGGAAAGAGAGTCGTCAATTTCTTTCTCTCCCAAGGTGGGGATGGAAATAGGCAACTCAAGGGACTCTCTAAGCTTGTTTGTGTCTACCGCAACCGTGCCTCCAGATTGCACATTTCTAATAGTCAATTCATAGATCAACTCCTCCTTGCGCAAATAGTTAAGATGGAGAACATCGCGAGGGCCGGGCATGATGACAGAACAATTTTGAAAAACTCAAAAAATTCCAGCAACTGAGAAAATGGTTAGAGTTCGGATCAAAACAATGTTTAGCCGTCAGAAGGGGCTAAAATGAGACCCATTCAACCACGCTCTGCTACCACTTGTTACCGTGTTTTTGTGGTAGTTATGCGTGAAAGAAGGTGCGGGGTGGTGAACAGGTCTCAAGCTACGAAAGTAAAATTAATTTGAAATTTAACAAGGTTATATTTTCTTTTCAAAATAAGGAAATAACAAGCATGGCAGGTACAGAGTAGCAAGTCACAAAGGTAGTTAGAATATTTACAGGATTCGGGGTTCGCGCCCTGACTTTACAATGCTTGGGCAATCAGCCCAACCTTACTTCAAAATAAGTATTAACAGAGGGGCAGAAAACCCCATTCATGCTCAGGAGCACTTGCTCCAAATTACCCCGAAAAGCCTCCACGAGGCATACAACACTCAATTTTCGAAAAAGAGCCACTCGCTCTCAACTTTAAGCCTCTCAAAGGCCACACCAAACTCCACCTTCAAGTTGTCCTCTCTGGACATAGACACAGGGGTAAAATACCCAACCTACTGAAGTCTATTAGATAAAAAAGGGGTAATTACATGACCTCTAAAATAACAATTTGAGAGGAGGCGATCTGCACTCCTAATGTATTTGTTTCAAAACCTAATTTGGCTCTAGGCCACTGATGCAAGGGCTAATCCCATACTACGGAGGTGACATTAGAAAAGAAACAAATTTACATAATGTTAAGGAAGATTAGGTTGAGAAAATAAGTTCACCTCAAAACATTATGAGTGGGAGCTCGAGAGGGTTAAGCACTCTCTATCCCAATATGTAGTTTAAAAGATAGAATAGATACAAGTTTCTTTACATTTTAAGGAAGGTTACATAATGGAAAAACTTCGGGCCCGCCCCGAGAGTTAAACTGCTGAGCAAGCAAGAAAAGAAGTAATTAATCGGCCATTACCTGGTTGTTGACCGCTGCCGGAGAAAGAGGCGCTTCCCGCCCCCTGCTATGTACTTTACACACTGAAAGATGGAACAGAAGTGGCACAGAGACCCAAAAATCAGCAGTTTATATCCTCTCGTGGAAAGTTCGAGGCGTTTAGGGGAAGAAAACACCCGCCCACAATCACTTTATTGGGTAGGGTACAGCAACATATCCCAGTTGGGGGAAGATACATCGGATTGGTCAGAAATTAATTAAAGAAATTCGGGATTGGCTAAATACAAAACAAGGGGAAAGAGAGGGGTATACAGCCAACTTAAACAATAACAGAAATAAATTTAACAAGAAACAAACTTTTGCAATAAAAATTTCTCCAAAAAAAACCAGTTCTTTCACTCCGCACTAGAGTGCACTATTGTTGATCTTCAGTAGTGTCCTCTAGAAGAGAAAGTTCACACTTCTTACTACAAGCAAAACAAAAATACGTCGAAAATGACACAGTTCAAAAACTCCAAATTTTCCACGTAGTGACATCTTCTGAGAAACTTGAAAATTAATACCGTCAATAAAGTTCAGACTTCCTCCAGCAGAGGAGTTTCAATTGGCGCACATTTTAAATTAGCGGCGTGGAGGTGTACCGCCCGGTACAATTATTATTATTATTATTATTATTATAGATGTTCTGTACCGCACAGCAAGATGCAAGACCGCTACTTGGCGGTAAATTACATCTGCTGCCATTGTCATTGTTGAGAATGTGACCAGCACCATTGTCGCGCTTAGGCAAGTGTGCGGGATTTCTGGCGATACGAATGACATACTTCCATGCATTATTGACCTTATTATAGAGGTGAACAATTGGACGGTCAATCTCATTCCTACCGTTTATTTCAAATGTGTTTAAATTTTTATTCATATGCCAGGAGAATCTACTGTAATATAAGAACGTTCTCCGAAGGAAAAGATGGCTGTTGAAAACGAACCCAGGAAAGATTAAAAAAGATCGGTTTATGATCAGAATAAGTACATCGAAAATATACAGCCTGTTTCCAGTCATTCGACAGGGTCAGGAATGGAATGAATAAAGACCCCATCTAGCAGCGACAGTAGGAATTGTGCCGGCTGCCGAAGCACCCCTCTGGGGCAATGATCGATGAATGACAAATGAAGTGAAATATTGGACAGTGTTGCTGGAATGAATGATGACAGGGAAAACTGAAGTATCCGGAGAAAAGCCTGTCCCATATCCGTTTTGTCCAGCACGAATATCATATGGAGTAACCGGAATTTGAACCACGGAACCCAGCTGTGATGGGCCGGCGCGCTGCCGCCTGAGCAACGGAGGCTCCTTATAAGTACATTATGAACAGCAAAATCAATTGGTCTCACCTCCTTTTACACCCCACCGCCGTTAAGTTTATTTATCCCCCCCCCAAAAAAAAAATTAAAAGAAGGCGTGTTTCTTTATGTTTAAAGGAGATTCCAAACCCCAATGTTCACGTCTATTACCTTCAGTTTTGAGATATAAGTATCCCCATAATAATAATTCACTTTTTTCACTTCCTTACAGAATTCTTCCCCCCACCCCTACCTTAAGTGAATTTTTCGGCAAAAAAAAAATACTTGTATCTTTAACAGTAAAGGATCTTCTAAATAGCAATTATCGTGACTCTAACTTCTCAGTTTTTTATTTATGTGTCCTCATGAAAGGAATTCAACTTCTTTCCACTCCCCCCCCCCCACCAAGATGGTTTCCCCCACACAACGCCTTTTCCTTTGTTTTTAAAGGGGATCAAAATACCAATTTTCACGTCCGTAACAACTTTAGTTTTTATTAGATGTATTCTCATACAATTAAGTCAATTAATTTTTGAATTCTTTCACCCCCCCCCCCCACTTTCATTGGATTTTCCGAGAATACGCGTTTCTTTATTTTTAAAGGAGATCCCATATACAAATTTTCAGTTCTGTAATAAATTCAGTTTCTGAGATATATGTATCCTTTTTAAAGGCATTCAACCCACTATTCACCCTTTTACACCCCTCCTGTTGGGATTTACAGAAGACGAAAAAATATCTGTTCCTTTATTTTTAAAGGAGATTCTAAATACCAAATTTTACATCTGTAAACTTTTAAAATTTTAAGATACAGACACACTCATTTTAAAAATTCACCCCCCTTTTCAGCCCCCCATTATTTGGATTTTCGAAAAACGAAAAAATGCGTGTTTCCTTATTTTTAAAGTGGATCCCCAATACCAATTTTCAGGTCTGTAATATCTTCAGGTTCTGAAATATAAGTAGCCTCATTAAAGGCATTCAACCATTTTTTCACCCTTTTCCACCCTTCCTATCGGGATTTTCCGAAAACAAAAAAATACGTGTTTCTTTATTTTTAAAGGAGATTCTAAATACCATATTTTACATCTATAAACTTAAAATGTTTTGAGATATAGATACACTCATTTTAAAAATTCACCCCCTTTTCACACCCGCCATTAACTGGATTTTCCAAAAACAAAAAAAATACGTATTTCCTTATTTTTGAAGGAGATCCCAAACACCAAAATTCAGATATGTAATATTTTCAGTTTCTGAGATATAAGTATCCTCATTAAAGGCATTCAACCCATTTTTCACCCCTTTTCACCCCTCCTATTGGGACTTTTCCGAAAACAAAAAATACGTGATTCTGTATTTTTAATGAAGATTCTAAATACCAATTTTTATATCTGTCAACTTTAAAAGTTTTGAGATATAGATGCACTCATTTTAAAAATTCACCCCCTTTTCACCCTCCCATTAATTGGATTTTCCCAAAACAAAAAAATACGTGTTTCTTTATTTTTAAAAGAGATCAAAATTACCAATTTTCAGATCTGTAATATCTTCAGTTTCTGAGATATAAGTACAGGTATCCTGATTAAAGGCATTCAACCACTTTTTCACCCTTTTTCACCCCTCCTATTGGGATTTTCCGAAAACAAAAAAATACGTGTTTCGTTATTTTTAATGAAGATTCTAAATACCAATTTTTACACGTGTATTCTTTTAAAGTTTTGAGATATAGATACACTCATTTTAAAATTTCACCCCCCTTTTTCACCCCCTTAGCGACGGAATATCAAAAAATCCTCTCTTAGCGAGCACCTACGTCTAATATAAAATCATGTATCCCCAAAGTTTCATTTCTGTATGTCCAATAGTTTTGGCTCGGCGATGATGAATCAGTCAGTCAGGACAAGTTATTTTTTATATATAGATGTGCCAATTATATTAATATGTATTCATTTTAAATAGTTTTCTTTTAAGGTACACATTGCAGCTACCAGACCAGCGAATGTTTGCATTGAAATACATACTCAAGTGATGTGAGTGAACACTTCGCGGATTGAGATAGTGAAAACAATCCCAGTGATGACACAGGGTGTAAATCTTCACAGGAAAAAGTAAATCGGATTCGTTGGACGAAAAGTTTAAAAATAATTTTGTTCTTCCTGGCCCCTTTCCTTGATTAGTTTGGGTTGGCACTATATGTGGATCAAGCCCAGTATTACGGCTGGATGACATTCCTGACTCCGTCATTTTCAAAATATTTTGCAAACATCGATTGTGTTTAATAACTGTGACCTATCGATACTTAACTTAAAATATGAATGTCTCTCCAAGGAAGTTGTTAATATATATTTACTTACTGAATTGGAAAGTACCCTAAAACGCTACCGACCTTAACCGGAATTAAAATCTGAAAAACAGAAGAACAATCACTGACAGACTGCGCCACTAACGAGGAAACATCGGCAATGGTTAAATCTCCGATCGCGATGAAACTTGGAAAACTCATTGAGGTACACGTAAAAAAGATGTCAGCATCAAATTTGGGTGCTGACATTCATTAGGGTGCTAACTAAAGCGCCCAAAAGTTGCGACGTTTCAAGTTCCGCACGAACCGAGATGAATACCTGCTGGCCAATGCTATGCGTAGTCAATGACGTCACGGCAATGACGTCATTATGACATCATATCTTACGTACGTGAGCATGCCTAACCTAACGTAGGTAAGGTTATGACGCCTTAATGACGTCTTAACCTACTGACGACATTATGATGTCAAACCTTACGTACGCGAGTAGGCCTAACCCCACGAAGAAAGGTTATGACGTCATAATGACGTCTAACCTAACTTGTAACCACGTACACTAACCTAACCTCATTGGGTTAGGTTAGGGAACCGAGGTTTTGTTTTGTTTTGTTTTGTTTTGGGTGGGTGGAGTGTGTCCTCTCCTCCCTCCCTACCAAAAATAGAGGGATGGGTGAGTCCACCCACCACCTTGGTGGTCCTCTACCAAAAATATTGCCTGGCTAAAAAGCCAGGCATGGTCACCTCTCTTTTGCGAGAGAGTGACAAAGATTTTTCGCATTGTGCATCGCCTTCTACTGCATCGTTGTGCGGGTGGCGTTTGACGAGGAGTCGGGAAGCGAGCAGAGTGGAGAGGGAGGTGCGCGCGCAACCGTACCTGCGGATAATAGCGCAGTCATGTGGGTGACTTGTGAAGTAACTACGGACGAGCAGGGGGTACAGCGCAAAGTGGAGAGGGAGGTGCAAACGCATCCGCGCCTGCGGATAACAGTGCAGTCATGCGGAAGACTTGGGAAGTAACTATCTATCGAAATGAGTATCGAATTGCAATTGTCATGTTGAAAGCAAAATGACGATCAGTTTGCGCAACCGCGCGTTCCTGCGGTTAACAGCGCAGTCATGCGGGAGACTTGGGAAGTAACTATCTATCGAAATGAGTATCGAATTGCAATTGTCATGTTGAAAGCAAAATGACGATCAGTTTGCGCAACCGCGCGCTCCTGCGGTTAACAGCGCAGTCATGCGGGAGACTTGGGAAGTAACTATCTATCGAAATGAGTATCGAATTGCAATTGTCATGTTAAAAGCAAAATGATGATCAGTTTGCGCATCCTCGCGCCCCTGCGGTTAAAAGCGCAGATATGTGGGAGACTTGTAAAGTCATCTCGAATTCCGATAGTCGTGTTGAAAGCAAAATGCCGATCTGTTCACGCAACCGCGCCACCCTGCGGATAACAGCGCAGTCATGCGGGAGAGTTGTGAAGTCATCGTGCATGCAACTACACGTCACCACGTAATCTGCAGAACTTCGGACTGAGCAGCGGACAATAACAAATATTTTATTATTGATTAAACGCAATCATAATTTTAGTCATTATCATTACAATTGACGTACTACCTGATGGTATATTGTTTTAAATTGAAGATGATCTTTCCTCCTCATTATATGACCTAGTTTTACGGCTAGATGCCCTTCTCTCCTTATTAACATCCTAGTAGTGTATTCCTCCTGACCTGGCCCTGTTTTACGGTCAGATGCCCTTCCCTCCTCCACATCATCCTAGCACTGTACTACTCCTGATTTGACCCAGTTTTACCGTTAGATGCCCTTCCATCCTCCTCATCTGGCCTAGATTTAAAGCAAGATGCCCTTCCCTCCACATCTGTCGGCAGCCCTGAAAATGGTTTTCCGTGGTTTCCCACTTTCACACCAGGCAAATGCTGGGGCTGTACCTTAATTAAGGCCACGGTCGCCTCCTTCCCATTCCTAGGCCTTTCCTATCCCATCGTCCCCATAAAACCTATCTGTGTCGGTGCGACGTAAAGCAAATAGCATTTTTACCTTGAAGTTTTGATGTCTAAGGAAAGGTGAGATATACTTACCAAATATTGCAGTAGTTCTTTCGTTGTTATCGTACAGTCTGAAGTTCACCGGTGCTATTAAGTCATTTTCAGAGCACTAGGTACACTAACTGAAACACTCACTACAAGATCAAACACAGTAGTTTGTTACTAGATGTAGTTTAATAATGTCAGTTGATTAAGGAGATTTAGTTTTATTTCTTTATTTATTTATTTATTTATATATTTAAGGTGTTGTAAATATGCATATATAAAGGTCTATAGATTTAGTTTGAACTTGGTTATTATTTTAGGAAATCAGTGTTATTTATTTAAGGTGTATTTGTTGTATATTATGTTTTATTGAATCATCTTTAATTGGGAAAATAACTTGTTGATGATAAATCTATCTATCTATCTATCTATCTATCTATCTATCTATCTATCTATCTATCTATCTATGGTAGTTGTGCTCAATCTCCGTAGGGAGTGCTACACAATTCACCGACACATAAAATACCAGACACAAGCGTAGAGCCAACTGCGTTACAACTAGAATTAATTAATGTATATCACAAGTTACTACATTGTGTCCGAAATATAAACCTTTGTTTATTCTGGTGTCACGCCTGACCCCCCTTTTTAAGGACCAGTAATTTTACAACAATTTTATCAATGTTTAGATATCTAGTTCTTTCATGTTCAATCCTTAACACTGACAGATCACTGAGCCGCGTCTGACACAATGAGCTGCGTAAATGAAACTTGATCAATTTTAGTTTCGAAAACTTCTCTCTGCTGCAGCTGATGTGAGAGGAAGAGTGAGATACAGCTGTAACAAAGTGTTCATCAGCCATCCCTCTTACCGTTTTCTTCTTACTTATGTTTTTATAAGACGAAGTCGTATATGATATTACCGCGGTAAGAATGTTCTCTGAAAATTCTGAAGATAACCTGTACTTGATTTTCTAGTTGTTACCGATAAACTAATTAAGTTTTGAGGTGAGCGAAATGAAAAATTATTTAGAACGGATCTCATGCTAGTGAAATGCGTAATGATTACATCGAGAGAAAATTTAAATGCACGTATCTCGAAGTTGTTCATGGGATCACTTATCCTTGAATGAGAAATAATTTCGTCATGCAATTTTTTTACCAGCTTCATATGTTTCTGCTGCAATTCACATTTGATATTCCAAGAATTGGTGAGAACTTATGCTTCACTTAAAAACAACAGAAATTTTTCCTCAAATTTAACAAGTTATTGTAGGCATTATGTAACTATGTACAGGCAGACCCAATATCAAATAAAATCGAAATAAAAATAGATTGTTGCATTTTATTTGTTTAAATGTAATGCTACGTTTTTCTTGCATTATCGTTTGTTGTTCCGCTCCATATACTGTAGTTACTTTCAGCACCGTCCGGAAACGTCTGCCAGACTGGTTCTGCTTTACTCCCTGGAATCGCGAGAGCGCGGATACGCGCTCACTCCCTTTGCCTCGTGCTCGCTAAACCTGATAAAGGCGTTGTTTCAGTTTCCAACGCTTTGTGTTGATTTGTGTTTTCGAGTTCCGCGCGAGTACATTATTACTTACATGATCAAATCCGAGGTTTAAATGTTTTTATACGGGTAAGGAAAGCACAGTAAAACAGTTATTGGACACTAGTTTTTCATCACTTCCTTACAGTGAAGAAAAAACCCAAAGTGCGTAATTCAGCTTTGAAAGAAATCCGTAATTCTCTGCAGAATTGATCTTTCTTTCTCTATATATTTCTATTACATTAATTAATTTCACGATCTGAATAATCTGATAAAAGAAACAGCTCGAGGGGATGGAGGAAGTGGATAGGGGCAAAATGTGCGGGCTTATATTTAACCTATTAGTTTCATCTATAACAAATCCTTAACTTCTGGCAAAGGAAACGACACTGATCAATATATAGACCCGCGGAGCATCGTTCACTTAATCTGAAGAGGAAATCCACATTTCCTCATCTGAAGAGTCCCTTTCCTCAACCTCTGAGCTATGCTTGGTGGTTGCAGTAGGAAGTAGCATGTCCAAAGTTTCTTTCAAGAAAGGATTTTATTTGTTCCTTGGCGTGGATCTCATGTTTGTCAGGAGAGGTTCGGCGACTGTCAGCCCTGTTGTAGACCCTTCGGTCCCCATCCTGACTTACTCATTCCTCCCAGTATGTGATGGCTGCTGCTCTTTTATGTCACGTGTCTCTGTGGTTCGTTTGGAAGGTGATACATGAACGTTCGTACTGAACTCCCGCAGATACTAGAATTTCGTCACCAGGTATATAAAAGCAGGCTCGTAGCGAACAAGACTTGTCGTCGTTTAGTTGTTGGTGGTGAGACCACAATTATAGTGATTGACTGATTGATTGATTGATTGATTGATTGATTGATTGATTGATTGATTGATTGATTGATTGATTGATTGATTGATTGATTTATATTTGTTGTTTAAAGGGGCCTAACATCGAGGTCATCGGCCCCTAATGGTATGAAATGAGACGAAATGACAAATTAAAAGTCCAAAATCCTCCACTGACCAGAATTCAAAGCGTGAGAACGAAGAATGAATGGATGGATTGATATGCAGTTAAAACGATCAGTGGATCCGACGCACAGTGCCTCACATGCACAGAAGCTGGCACAAAACAATAGTAGTATGGACCAAGGGACTGCTTCTATAGCACGATGCTGAATCGATTAGAATATGCTCGTTCTCGAAACGGGTCCACAATTCAAGTCATCGGCCCTCATAATGGTATTTATCGCTAGAAAAGTAGAACCATTGTATTAGCCAGGTTGCGGTACTAATCAAGAGTAGCGTAGACTCGCGGTATTCCATACATTATGGTACGACTCACAGGTAATGAAATTGGCACTTGTATTACAGACCTAATGTGTTTCGCACATTGCGGTGCCCTTGACAGGCAACGCAAACCTATGGTGTTCATCACCTAAGTGTACTAACCACAGGGACTCGTCCTATCCCGTGGTGTTCCTCATATTGTGGGTACTAATCATAGGCAAGCCATCCCATGGTGTCGCTCATATAGTGCTACTAATCACAGGTACTGTAAAAGCCGTCGTGCCCTCGTTTGCTACTAATCACAAACCTATTTGGTACCCAACATAGTGGTACTACGCGCAAGTGAAGGCGATCCATGGTGTTCCCCGCGTGGTGGTACTAATCACAAGTAGTTTCATTGTTAGTCGCCCCTTTTAGTCGCCTCCTACGACTGGCAGAGGATACCATAGGTGTATTCTTCGTCTGCGTACCCCACCCACAGGGAGTAGATAAAGAGAAAAAAGTAGTGATCCGTCACTTCGAAAAATGAAGTAACGGACAAAGAAAGGCAAGGGCCACGAAGGGCGTGAAAATCAAAGAATCCCTAGGCCTCGAATGCTCTAATACCGTCTGGGTAGGAAAAGAACAAGAGTTGACCATGGGAGGTCGGACAGAATAGACGAAAGTGAGGAGCCTGGCACAAGTAGGTGGAAGCAATGTCAGGAATCAGCTTAGGGCCCCATGGTCACCAATCCACACTCCCAAGTTGAGAGCCCCTTGGGCCCCTTTTAGTCCCTTCTTACGACAGACAGGGGATACCGCGGGTATATTCTACATGTGCGTCCCCCACCCGCAGGGGGTGGTGTGTTTGGTCCGCGAGAGGTATTTTATTTCCCTCAAGTGCGCCGGTAAGGCGGTTAGGAACCCCTATCCGCCACCTGGGACGCGCCACTTGGGAGTATCACCTCTCTCCCTGCTACGCCAGCGTAGTAGGTTCGTGGTACCACAATTATAAGGGGCAGCCAAATGAAAACAGAACACTCTTTCCAACGTGTCCATGGAATAGTTTTATTCAAATACAATTACCAAAGGCGTTAATACATTTATCCCGTTGGGAGACGAGACAATCAATTCGAATTTTGTAGAAAGAGGTAGGTCGCTGGCGGATCCAAAACCACACCCACTCTTGTACTTTCTCGTCCGAATGAAACCGCCGTCCACGCAGGTCTCTTTTCACGTCGCCAAAATGCAAAAATCACAAGGTGAAAGATCCGGGCTGTGCTGGAGGATGTTGAAGTGTTTCCCAACCAAAAACGCTGAAGCGTAACCTTCACCAGATAGGAAGTGACCTTTGATCATGGGATGCACGGAGCCATGCCTAATGCCGCCCTGAACATGAACTGATTTCTCCGTGATTCGTCGGTTTTCCCGAAGAAGGCCGTCAATTGTCCCTATCACATTAGCAGTAATAGCTCGATGGGCCTGTCTTGGGCGCGCGTCATCTTGTTGTGGTGTGCGCCCTTCTCGGAATCTTTTATGCCACACGTGCACACTCGTCATGGACATACAGTGTTCGCCATACGCAGCAGATATGCAACTATGTTTCGCCTACTCCAGCACCCAGAAAACGAACCACACTTCTATGCCATTCTTTGATTGCCTGCATTTCTACAACTGGACGAACACACTAGACCAGTCGACGTATCAACAACGAAAAAAGCCAACAACAGCGTGCACCTGAGACTTGTCACAATGCAGTTCTCCTATTACAGCGATGGCAGTATCGAGACGTAATAAGAGTGTTGCCACCTTTCGCGCGCATTGTGTGTTATGACGGGTGTTCAATTTTCATTTCAATCGCCCTTACAGATTATGGTTCCAGCGTATGGGATCCTCATCAAGATTACTTGATACGAGAACTGGAAAACATCCAAAGGAAAGCAGCAAGATTTGATGTGGATGACTTGGGCCCGGAAGTCTGGAAGTCTGCTGTTCAAAAAGTCACGAACATCAACATGGAAATTAGGTGGAGCACCATCCTGTTGGTAGATGAAGTTCATGCTATCGGTCTCCAACTGTGGCACGAGCCAATTCTCCAGCATATCCAGGTAGATGTGCCCTGTAATGGGTTTTTCAGCGAAGAAGAAGGGACCGTAAACTTTAATTTGGAGATTGCACAGAGCTTGGGAGAGTCAGGAACGTATCATGGCCTCCACGCTCTTCTGACCTCACCCCTTGTGACTTCTTCGTATGGGGTTATGTGAAAGACACAGTTTTTACGCCACCATTACCGGCTGATCTAACAGAACTGCAGGCCCGCATCATCAACGCCTTTGGTCAAATTGACAGCGACAGGCTACGTCGAGTGTGGGACGAACTTGACTATAGAGTTGATGTGTGTAGAGTCACTCATGGAGCATATATCGATCACTTGCAGGCTCATAAAAATCTTTGCGAGTTTTTCTGTCCGTCTATATAATGTTGTAATGTTACAATAAATAATAAACAAACAGGAAATTTTTGAAACCGCTCCAATCATTTGTGCGCACCCTATGAATTTTGACCAGCGTTGGCTGTGCAACATAAATTATTTCAGCACTACAAAGGACGTGCAATTAAAACAGCAAGTCCCATCAGGCTGATCATAACTGGAGCACCGTCATACCACCCAGCGGTGGTCGCAAAAGTGACACTAGATCATAGTCAAGATATACGTATCTCTAACACACACCATTGTTCAAACATGATGTCTCGCATAAAATGTTCACAGAAATGCTGAGCAACTACACTCCACACAACTGCACAGAAATTGAAATGTGGGTCATCAAAGAAATCCTTCACACAGTGCCACCAACGAGAATAACAATTAGCTGGCAATATTCGGCGGATCTACAAGAAATGCACACAAGAGTTTCATACGAAATATTGTTATAACTAGCTTTTGAATGTTAAAACTAGATCGTGTGTCAACATTTAAATAATTCAAGCATTTTCAGAGAATTTACAATAATTTATTTTAATAATATTTAATTTATATACAGTATAATTATACATTAATGGGAATAAAATTGCTCGTCTTGATTCAAAATGCAGAACGTGAAAGAATTGCGTAAGCAGATCTGTTCTGAGTGAATATTTAATGTTGAAAAGTTAGGTGATTTTTGGGTTAGAATGTGTAACAAATAGATTAGGGAAGTGCGTCATTTTTGTGTCCATTCTTTGACCAAACAAAATTCAACAGAGATCAAGGACGTGTATTAGCGACTTGCCGTTCAGAAAGTAAGAACTGTACTAGAATAATGAGATATGTTACGGATACATTGATTACTGAAACCAGGAGGGAGCGGTTGACAGAGAAGTATCCACAGGCAGTGAAATCAACCTTCATGTTCTGTAGGAGAGATAAAAACTCCTTCAGTCCCTCATTTTTAGGATACAGTACTGACAGCTGTTGCACTATTACTGCCGTTCGAGATGACTCGGTCACTGTACGATGACAAGATTCTACAAGAATTAGCAGCTGGAAGATGGGAAACAAAAAGGTTGACAGTAATATTATATAATCAGGCACCGTTTTGTTAAATCCCGTGGCAAAGATAGTCAAGTACATTTGAGAGCAAATGTTTATTACAATCTGCGTCAGATTTATCACCAAGGGAACACCATAGGCTTCGTTGATAACATCCACAGAATGAAATAAATTAATGTAAGTCTTGACAAGCACATCTAAGTCTTTAAAACAAATTAAAATATCTCGTCTCTGTCGATAAAATGTAGTACACATCATGTTTCCGTTTTTCATTTTCCTATATCCTGCATTGCCGTGTTCCAAGTTAGCATTATAATACAACAGATATTTTCGAGACAGAGAAAGGTTAAAACAGGGTACATCGATGGTATTAAAGTTTTCCAGAATACGCTTGTTTAAGAAAGTGAACTTCTTCTTTGTTACGAGGACAAAGCTTATGTACTGTATTGTTGCAATATGTAATATATAAATTGTTGTATATATAAACAGAACGTAGAAAAACTTATGCATTAAAGTAAAATAGAGTGCTTCCAGAATGAGAAGAAAGAATAAAACACCTATGTATATGGCAGAGAATACCCGTATCTTCTTGTAGAATGTGGGAGTTTGACTGTTCATTGTATACTTGATGTCTTCGAGTAATATAAATAATCTCTGTAAATTCCCAGTGATTCGAGTAGAATTAAAAGTGGTTATTACGACTGCCAGATACAAGCTGGCTACAGCACAAGTGTATGGCACAGCGGCGGTCGTAGAGGAATTAAACGTCGGAGAGGTAAATATAGCGTGAAAACTATAAACACAGGCTAACAGGAGGATTATCTGTACCAAGACACTGTACCATAAACTGGCTTTAGATTGGTGAACCTTCACCACGGGAGTCCCACCAATGTGGTCAGTGGTCCATTCGAAGGGAGCGATTCCAAGAATCTTGGAAACAACGAAAATTGGTTTCATGGTTGCGCAGACATCCATGTTTTTATATTTCACAGCACATAAACACTTAAAATGGTTATTTTGCAGACATGAAATACAGTTCTATCATGTTGCCATTTCTATTATGAGCAGTGGTAAAGCGTATATTTTCCCTGAGATCAGAAATATGAGTATATCTCGAAGAGAACACAACACAGTTCTTGCTTTCAGAATACTTTTAATACGGAACACTCAATGAAAACTTTCTCCCTGAAGTCTTCTTTACTATGATAATTTCAAAAGCTCTGAACTGAATCAGAAGTTATTAAAAGTCCATTTTGTCGAACAAGGTATCGAGGTGAGGTATATAACTATAACACCTGTAAGAAGATGCACCTTTTTCGTTAGTTCACGGAATCGAAGGAACTGTATGACCTGTCCTTTGCCAAACCAACTTCTTTCATTTTCTTCCAGAAAGATACAATCACATTAAGAACTCAGAAACTCACATTTAACAGTCAAATTGTTGATTCATTAATATGTGACATAATCAAATTATACATCACAAGTTTTATTTTCAACTCCAGTACTTGCCTTATTTCTAAAGCTACTTTGAATCTTTTGCAGTTCGCACCTAAAAGACTGCACTCTCCATAGAATCAGGAACCTTAATACTTTCTTGAAACGAAGTTCGGTTCATATAAGTAAAGTGTTCAATAGAAGTCCTTTACGAAATCCAATAACACTTAACAGCATATTTAATATTAATATTGACAAACATGTGCGTCTATAGGCTCTTGCTATAACAATCCAATAATCTTAACCGCCCACGAATGACAAGTATTGATTCTTTGCGGGGAAGTTTCAAGGTCACATTCATCAATGAAATGAGACACACGTAATCGAATCGCACCATTTGTCTCTCTTTATTCATCTAGTTTTCTGACATCGGTTGCCATCATAAGCGCTGATAAGTAAGAGTAACACGGGCGAAGAGGTAATAAGGGGTGATATGCATAAAGACGAGTAAGTACTTTCCACTCGCGTATTTGGAGTTTTAACCCGTAGTCGCATGCCTAGGAACGAGTGAGAAGTTCACTCACTCAACATTCACAGTGTGTGTCATCACCCAGCGGAGCGGGGGCAACCAAATACTCATTTCCGGGAGTGCTTGCTCCAGAGTGGTATATTTACATAAAGATCGAGTGGCGATAGTTTATACTCAGAAATCAGCGAGTTACCTCTGCAGTTGACTCACGAGAAATTATTAGGGCTACGCGCGCAATAATGGAGTATTTTATGGATGTTGCGCGAAGAAGGAAAACCTATAAACCTCGCCGAGACTCACAATCAGTTTTCCTTAATTATAAAGAAATTTATAGTTTGAAAAGGAAAATGTGCATTGGATGGCACAGTATTTTCTGGACGAAAATGATGAAACAAGAGGCGGTGCTCTTAGTAATGAAGAAAGTATGAGGGTTTTTTTGCGCTACGTTGGCTCTGGTTTTCAGAGTGGCGTGGCTGAAGACGTAGGTGTTTATCAATGTACGGTATACCGTACAATTTCCGATGTTTCGATTGCTATTGAAGCGAAAGTTAATATCTGGATAGAGTTTCCAATGACAATCCAAGCTCTGCAGGGTACCAAAATTCAGTGTCAGGAAAGGTATAATTTCCCTCATGCTGTAGGAGCGTTTGACTGTACACATTACATATATAAAAAACACATCGCCATGGGTATGAATATATTAATAGGAAACGGGTACCCATAATAAATGTGCAAGCCACTTGCAACGCGAGTGAAGAGTTTACTAGTGTGGACGTCACTTGGCCTGGTTCAGTGCACGATTCCCACATCTGGTGAAGCTTTGATGTTTGCAAAGTAATGACAGGCAATCGTGCAAATGCCCTTCTTGGAGATGGAGGTTATACATTGCACCATGGCTTATGAACCCGTGCCGAAATCCTGAAACCGCAGAATAAACGCCGTACAATACGTATATAGCAAAAGAGAGGGTGATAATAGAGAAATGTTTTGGGCAGGTAAAACAACACTTTCCAATACCTCAGAATAAAAGAAGATAGCCACAGAGGAAGTACCGTTAGTTATTTTAGACTGTTTTATTCTGCACAATGTAGCAAAATATCACTGGTGTGTTGTAGGTGCGTTGCTAAGATTCTGGGGATGGTTGTAGTGGAAGACTTCAAGATGTACCTGGGTCATGTGTTGATCAAGAAGCCACCACTGCTGATTTTCCTTCTGCAATATTACTAGAAAAATTAACTAATGCAATAAGAATTCATGTTGTACAGTAATTATACATATTTTGATTTTAGTAGAATTATTTATTGTTTAATTACATTTTTCTTAACTTGCAGTCTGTTTGTTGATGGATTTGAGTCAGTCTCCATTATATCCAGTAATTCTTTTCCCACGATTTTAGGTGGACTGGTTTGTTTACTGTTCTTTTCAAGTCTGTTTTTGCTTTAATTCTGCTGTTCATAGCTTGAATTCTTTTAAACAATTGACCTTCAGATAATTAGTTATTTCGCCCCTACTCTGCACCATATGTTATGAACCTACGTATATTTGGAAATTGCGGAAGTGTAAAGTGTTGAATGTGAGGAAAGGAACATTAAGAACGACACAAACACCCAATCCAGGGATATTAATCATTTACAATTAAAACCCCCTGACCCGGCCGGGAATCGAACCCGGGGCCGTCGGGTGACAGGCGGACGCGTTGCCCCCTATGCGGAGATCCCAAATTTACTTCTTGTTTCCTGGACGATCACTTGCAATGCTGCTGCTTTTTTTTTTTTATCGAACATCTGACAGCTGAGATTTCGATAATAGGATGAGTTTAGACTCCAATACATATAGACTATACGAAACCTGCCTGAAATTCAGAACCATCCTCCTCCATACACTTAGATTATTCTGGAAAATGTAACCCGCTGTTGTAACCTACCTCATTGCCCCTCAGTTTCCAGAAGCTGTGTGTCAGCGAGCGTCAGTTCACACTCGGAACATTGAGCAAAGACTCATGAAGCACAGCGAGATGTTATGCATACTGTTCGTCATTTGACTCTTTCCCCTCTTCCACTAGCGAGCAGGAACTCCGAGTAAGCACTTCACTTTTATACATATCACCAAAGGAAAAAATTGCTGAACGATCAACAGCAGTGAGCAAGAGATTTGCGCTGACCAGGCCGGGCTGTACTTAAGATACATCTAAACGGTTGTAGACATTCTCCTCCAAATAGTACATATATACTTTTATTTTTATAAAATTTGATTTACGTCGCACCGACACGGATAGATCTTATGGAGACGATGGGATTGGAAAGGGCTAGGAGTGGAAATGAAGCAGCCGTGGCCTTAATTAATGTACATCCCCAGCATTTGCTTGGTGTGAACATGGGAAACAATGGGAAACCTCCTTCAGGGCTGTCGACGGTAGGATTCGAACCCACTCTCTCCCGAATGCAAACTCACAGCTTCGCGACTCTAACCGCATGGCCAACTCGCTCGGTCATATATACATACATACATACATACAGTATATACATCACCCTTACAGACTATTAGCTTTTCACCGTTCGGTCTGCAGGCCTGTGTAAATTAACTAAACACCTCCACAAGTCTCTATTTGCAGCTAGCTCGGTGGCCTCGTTTAGTTCCATACTTCACATCATTAAACGATTCAAAATTGGATCGTCGCCTTCTCTTACCATTTATGGCAGAGTCCGCTATTCTCCTATGAATTCTATCCTCCTTTATTCGCCTCACTTGACCCCACCACCGAAGCCGGTTGTGTACGTACAACTTCATCTATCGAGTTTATTTTTAGCTTAGCCTTTAACTTCTCAGATCTAATATCCTCCTGCCATTGTTTCCACCTGTTTATACCAGCAATCTTTGTCGCTACTTTCACGTCTGTTATTCCTAACTTAGGAGTTATGAATAATGTATCTTGAGTTTATCCATCTTTTACTCCCGGAAGCGAAGACTAAAGACTAATTTTACAAATAATTTACGGGTCAATTTCTGACTAGAGCTTAGATACCTTTGTAGACACATCCGTTAACTAACGCTCCACGATATGACCGGGAGGCTTCCGTTCCGAGGACTGATATTCCTATTTAGATAGATGATATCCTAAGTGTCCGCCTCTATGGTGTAGTGGTTAGTGCGTTTAGCTGCCACCTCCGGAAGCCCGGATTCGATTGCCGGCTCTGCCACGAGGGCTGGAACGGGGTCTACTCAGCTTCGGGAGGTCAACTGAGTAGAGGTGGGTTCGATTTCCACCTCAGCCATCCTGGAAGTGGTTTTCCATGGTTTCCCACTTCACCTCCAGGCAAATGTCGGGATGGTACCTAACTTAAGGCCACGGTCGCTTCCTTCCCACTTCCTTGTCTATCCCTTCCAATCTTCCCATCCCTCCGAACGGTCCCTGTTCAGCATAGCAAGTGAGGCCGCCTGGGCGAGATACCGGTCATCCTGCCCAGCTGTATCCCGACCCAGAGTCTGAAGCTCCAGGACACTGCCCTTGAGGCGGTAGAGGTAGGATCCCTCACTGAGTCCGAGGGAAAAACCGACCCTAGAGGGTAAACAGATTAAGAAGAAGAAGATATCCTAAGTCTGGTTTTGTAGTTGTGTGGTACTGGATGTTTTAAGGGGTCAAACATTAGTTTATTAGTTCCACAGCACATTTTAAAAGAGGAAAATAAAGAAAAATACTATTTAATAACGCTTTCAAAGAAATCCAATGACAAGAGCTCACAGTTTAAATAATAACAGTTATAGAACGTGAAGTTACCTTAATAAAAGAAAACTAATTGTTTCTCTAGAAAGCTTCCATTAATCAATTTTAATTCGTTCATTTATTTGTAAATTCATTCACAAAATAATAGTATGAGATCGAGCCCTTTGGCATAATAAGGTTTTGTCTAATAAAAGAGACATACATATTCTTCACACGTTATATTGTTACTTGCTTAATATCCATTTAATTGCTGTAGATTTAAAGAAAAGTTGGGAGTCAAAATTTTGTCCCGAAAGAATATTTTAACTTAGTGGAAGCCAAGCATTTAAGCAACATCAAATGCCATCCTCCTCAGTTGGGACTTTTTGTTTTTACAAGTTGCTTTACGTCGCAGTGACACAGGTAGGTCTTATGGCGACGATGGGAGAGAAAGGGACTAGGAGTGGGAGGGAAGCGGCCGTGGCCTTAATTAAGGTACAGCCCCAGCATTTGCCTGGTGTGAAAATGGGAAACCACGGAAAACCATCTTCAGGGCTGCCGACAGTGGGGTTCAAACCCACTATCTCCCGAATACTGGATACTGGCCGCACTTAAGCGACTGCAGCTATCGATCTCGGTCAGTCGGGACTGAACCCACTATCTGAAAAACAGACACGCTAGTAAGGTGAACAAGTGACTCCACAGATATGCACTATAGTGGATGGGGAATGTCTCTTTAGCAGTTACGATTTAAGTGTCTTCCGCGGCCTGCCGTTATTCTGCATTCATTATTCTGGTCCGTCTACTTGATGACTGTTCGATCACCACACTATTGTCTCATTTGTTATCCTCAACGTTGGGAGTCGGTTTTTACTCCTGTTCATTTAAACCAGGGCCTCTCAGGGTGCATGCACCAGTGCATTGCACTGTGCACGGTGCAAAAGATGACTTCGCTTGGTTGACCCGAGTGCAGACCCCCACTCCTCGATTTGGAGCAATAGCACTGTCTCTCTCTTTCCCTACGCCTGTCTCGCTCGCTCTGCCTGTCTCCCTCTTCCTCACTTGCTCCGTAGCGCTCCAAATCCGAGCCGAGTTGAGCCGAGCTTAGCCGAATAGCCTAGAGACAAAGCGTTGGTCCGAGCCGAACCGAGTGGGACCGATACACTGTGCACAGGAACTCAATTTGCACGCGTGAGTATGTGGCGTTTGAGAGGCCCTGATTTAAACACACGAACAACTTCGGGATCAATGTTATCATTTTTCGTCCTACTTTTACGGTTTTCGGAGACGCTGAAGTGCTGAAAAATTTGTCCCATATGAGTTTCTTTTTTACGTGCCGGTAAATCTACCTTTCAAATGCCGGCACTCGATCCCAGCTCAGTCCGGTGGTATTTGCAGGGGGTCAAACATGCCAGCCTTGTGTCAGTAGATTTATAGGTATGTAAAGGAACTACTGTGTGACAACATTCCGGGACCTCAGTGTAACTGAAAACCGCAAACGTAGTAAGCGGGACATAACACCATTAACACTTTCATAAAAGTATTTACGCTCTTTAGGCAGTTTTAATCGTGAAATTGCCAGCGTTTCGTCACATTGTGGCATCACTTGGTTTGTCACAGTTTTCGAAGACGCTGGGGACTAGTGCGCCATTGATACAACACTGCAGGCCTCCTTAGTTAGGAGAGATATTTATCTCCACCTGTATAAATGCAGGCTGGCAGACATATAATGATACGTCGTCATGCGACTTTCATCCCCCTCCGGAATTTCCTGGAAGGAGGGAGTGAGGCAGGCCGGGAAGCTCTCAGCCGGCCTGAAAGAATGGGACGGCCGCCTCTACTTGTACTGTGTGCTTACTGTCTGGCGTTTGTGCGGATTTTCTGGAAGGCGAAACTAGAACGTTTCTCTTCCGGACGCATCCCGAAGATACGAGAATTTCATGAGCAACTGTGTAACAGTAGGCTCGCGGCGAACAGAGAAGTGAGTGTTGAGAGAATGTTGATTGTCGTTGAGGAGTGTTGGATAGTAGTTGAGTTGGTTCTGTGTTATTGACAAGTGATACATGTTTATTAATTCAGTGTGTGGAGCAGACACATGAGTTGATTGTGCGGAGACTCGCTGTGAGGACACGAGGCTTTCGTAAATAGCCACTAACTAGTGAAGTGTTTTCATTTATTGTAAAGTTTAATTGTGTATGTGTGTACTAACTGGGTCATCCTAAATTAAATTAATCCAATAAGACAGTGTTTCTTCGTAACAATCACATTATATTCACAACAGTTGAAATTAAAATACAGTTCCTTTCTGTGAGCTTAATTATTAATATAATTATTGTTATTCAATTAGGAGATGCTTAACCAGGTGATAAAGGTGCGGTTGGTTCAGCCGGAAGGACGTGAGTTCGATTTCCAATCTGGAACTGGAGAAATTTGAGAAACGAGATTTCCACTTCGGGAGCGGCACGTGGCCCTGAGATTCACTCAGCCTACACTATAAAACCAAGTATTAGGTTAATTCCTGGCGGGGGGGGGGGGGGTGAATGTGGCCAGCCATAGACTAACCACATCATCCCATTTAGTGCCAAAGTTACGGATAGTGGAAGCCTTTACCTTCCACTCCTCCAAGGACCATCACGTCCTGCATGGAGATGGCGAAATTATTATTCAATAAGAAAAAAACGTTGCATTTTGAAATAAAATTCCATGACTTGAAATTAGATTTTCCTGCATTTTCTTGAAACGAATGTGGAAGGAACCGATGGAAATAACACGAGGATTAGAAAGGAAATAACACAGGATTACCTAGAAAATAACACGAGGATTAGCAACGAAATAATACGAGGATTATCAAGGAAATAGCACGAGGATTAGAAAGATATATTTCCGAAAGGTTTCTTATTTCCTATCGTAGAATATAATGTACGTTACTGTATTCAACTAAAATGTTTGTTGGTAAGTCCTGACGTCTAATATATATTTTGCAAGTTGCTTTACGTTGCACCGACACAGATAGGTCTTATGGCAACAATGGGGCAGGGAAGGGCTAGGAGTGGGAAGGAAGTTTCCGTGGCCTTAACAGCCCCAGCGTTTGCTTGGTGTAAAAATGGTAAACCACGGAAAACCATCTTCAGGGCTGCCTACAAAGGGGTTCGAATCCACTATCTCCCGAATACTGGATACTAGCCGCACTTAAGCGACTGCAGCTATCGAGCTCGGTGTCGTAATATTCAGTAGGCCTAAGTGTATTTACCCATAAGGGATTTGCATTTATATCACTGACTCGCATCATTTTGAAATTCGGTATCCATTCCGAATAGTTCTCATCTAATGTTAGTGAAGTTACATCATCCTGTTAAATTCTGTTAATTGATATTGTAAGAAAACTTAACCCAAGTCAATACTTCAATAGATACTGTTGTTATTGTAAAGTCTTGTGATTTCACACACAGACCTACGTATTCTATCTGCGATATATCACTGTGACATTATTGACACACGATACACGTTATCTCAACTGGCCTACTCCTCTGTTATTGCCGTATGGACTTCCTACCACCAAGAAAGTAAATACCGATACCAGCAGCAGTGAAAGATGAGACGTATTTGCTTTCTGCGAGGTTCACATTATACGATATTTGTTCTGTAGCATTTATTAGTTTCCTTGTTGCATTGAGCTGTGCGTAGGCTGTGGTCTTGTTTTTTTTCTGTTACTGAGTTGAGGGAAAGTCTCCATAGGAAGAGTAGGTGTAAAGGTGCGTACACACTTGCGAGCATCTTGCGAGCCGAGCGCCTCGCGAGCCGCTCACACTACGATGCTCGCAAGTGTGTACGGGGTAACGAGCGTCAAGCGAGCATGTTTTGAGCCGCTCGCTGCCGAGCCGACTGGAGTCGGTTTTTAGGCGAGCACAAAGGGATGCTCGCGCTCAGTGTGGACGGCCAAGGAACGTGCTCGCAAGTGTGTACGGCTACAGTGAGCATCCCGCGAGCATGGCGGCCTGGTCGGATGAAGATGTGCTTACTTTAATAGACACTTATCGGACACATTCTGCTTTGTGGAACCCGAAAGATGGCGATCATGTGAAAGAGGATGCATGGCGGGATATTGGCACAACAATTCGACGACCCGCGGATGAATGTAAAAAGAAAATTGTTTCTTTGTTGGCATCACTCCGGAGGGAAAGGAGCAAAGAGAAAAGCAGTCGCACTACTGGAAAAGGTAAGTTCTCGTGTTTAAATAAAATGAAGCTTGAACTATCTTTTTGTACATGATTTATTATCTGTTTAAAATAATAACTGTAGTAAACAAGTAATGATATAATAATCAATAAATATCAAAAGTGAACACAGGTTGTAATTGAACAGGTAGTACCTATACAATACCGTATTCAATCATATTTTGTACAATTATCTTTTTCTTTTAAAGGAGCTACGGAAATTTACGGAAATTTGCATGTAATTCACAGACTGATCCTGCTTCCAAATGGCGAGCAATCGGCGAGCAAATGGCTCAAGCAGTGCTCGCGAGCCGCTCGGACATTTAATTTTTTCACGAGCGGCTCATGAGCGGCTCGCAAGATGCTCGCAAGTGTGTACGCACCTTAAGGAGAGATGGAAGGAGAACCTAGATCGTAAACATCGGACAAGGACGAACGAGCAGTGAGACGACAGATGCCAGGAAAGTACTTCACGAAAATTAACTACTGTAGACTTTCATCTGTTACAGTGGTGTACGTGCTGGGATCAAGACGTGGGCCCTTTTCGATAGTTGGTTTAGTAATCGCTTTTTGAGCTGGAACGGAGAAGCCGGCTGTGTTGTTAAGGCTGCTTCACAAGCTACTGCCCTGGTCCCTGCCACTACCCATTCTCTACACCTGATCAGTGGAGATGGTAGTCTAATGTTTAGCAAATTGAAGCCCGGCTTTGTGGCTAAATGGATAGAATGCTTGCTTTTGGTCCGATGGCCCCGGTTCAATTTTCAGAATCAAACCCTTCATACTGTTAATTCTCCTGGCTTGGGGACTGGGAATTTATGATGTCTTCGCCATTCATTTTATCCTCATTAGGTCACCTAAATAGATGTCATGCACCATTATTATCTATATATCTATATAAAAAAGTTGTAGGGGGTCCGCTGTCTGTAATTTCTTTTGTTTTGCCAATTTTTCCAGATATTTATCCGTTTTAGGTCAACTCAAGCCCGAATCAGTGGTTTTTACTTTTCGTGTCTGTCTGTCTGTTTGTCTGTTTGTCTGTTCCACCATCACGTCGAAACGGCTTGATAGATCTCAACCAAACTTCATATTTAGAGTATACTCATACCGGGGAAGGTTTCGATATGCATATCATTTTAAAATCTTTGAATAGGCGGGGGATTTATAGGAAAACCAGAACGGTTTTCCTCCATTTTCTCTTATACTATTGATTTTCTGTAAACTCCGTGGACCGTATGTGAAACGTCTCTTCATTATAAACAACTTTCGTTATGTTCATAATTTACCTTACTCTTAAAATTACGGAGAAATTTACTATTTTCCGCGGGTATCATGCTCTGCATTGAGTGACCGACAGACCGACAACGAACCTACAGGTTACCATGGCAACGTGTCTGACTGCTTGCCAGCAGGGAAGTAACGTATTGCCATTTTCCTCACCATGTTTTTAAATTCGTGGTTGTTCCTTGGGTAGAAGGCAAGAGAGGCGTCAATCGGCCTATCTGGGGGATATTGGCGGAATATCGTTGCAGGTTATAACCGCCCTCGAATAGATTAAATAATAACACTATTCGTCATCTTCTTATCTGTTTACCTAAGAATCCCTGCGTCTAAATTTCTCCTCTGTTACCGCTTTATTATATCCATAACTCACACTATCATAATTTATTGAGGGGCATTTGATGTTCCAATACATTCACTTGGCATTTACATATTTGTCGTTATCCGGCTGTCCTCAGTTACAATCCATTTTCTATTAATTTCAACTTTCTTAACTGTATTACACTGACTGACAGAGCAAATGCAACACCAAGAAAGAGTGGTTCTAAAGGGATGAAAGTTGGGGAAAAAACAGAGACGGCACGGACGAATAATTGATGTTTATTTCAAACCGATATGCAGGTTACACAATGCGCACGGCATCGACTCAGTAGGATGTAGGACCACCGCGAGCGGCGATGCACGCAGAAACACGTCGAGGTACAGATTCAATAAGAGTGCGGATGGTGTCCTGAGGGATGGTTCTCCATTCTCTGTCAACCATTTGCCACAGTTGGTCGTCCGTACGAGGCTGGGGCAGAGTTTGCAAACGGCGTCCAATGAGATCCCACACGTGTTCGATTGGTGAGAGATCCGGAGAGTACGCTGGCCAGGGAAGCATCTGTACACCTCGTAGAGCCTGCTGGGAGATGCGAGCAGTGTGTGGGCGGGCATTATCCTGCTGAAACAGAGCATTGGGCAGCCCCTGAAGGTACGGGAGTGCCACCGGCCGCAGCACATGCTGCACGTAGCGGTGGGCATTTAACGTGCCTTGAATACGCACTAGAGGTGACGTGGAATCATACGCAATAGCGCCCCAAACCATGATGCCGCGTTGTCTAGCGGTAGGGCGCTCCACAGTTACTGCCGGATTTGACCTTTCTCCACGCCGACGCCACACTCGTCTGCGGTGACTATCACTGACAGAACAGAAGCGTGACTCATCGGAGAACACGACGTTCCGCCATTCCCTCATCCAAGTCGCTCTAGCCCGGCACCATGCCAGGCGTGCACGTCTATGCTGTGGAGTCAATGGTAGTCTTCTGAGCGGACGCCGGAAGTGCAGGCCTCCTTCAACCAATCGACGGGAAATTGTTCTGGTCGATATTGGAACAGCCAGGGTGTCTTGCACATGCTGAAGAATGGCGGTTGACGTGGCGTGCGGGGCTGCCACCGCTTGGCGGCGGATGCGCCGATCCTCGCGTGCTGACGTCACTCGGGCTGCGCCTGGACCCCTCGCACGTGCAACATGTCCCTGCGCCAACCATCTTCGCCTCAGGCGCTGCACCGTGGACACATCCCTATGGGTATCGGCTGCGATTTGACGAAGCGACCAACCTGCCCTTCTCAGCCCGATCACCATACCCCTCGTAAAGTCGTCTGTCTGCTGGAAATGCCTCCGTTGACGGCGGCCTGGCATTCTTAGCTATACACGTGTCCTGTGGCACACGACAACACGTTCTACAATGACTGTCGGCTGAGAAATCACGGTACGAAGTGGGCCATTCGCCAACGCCGTGTCCCATTTATCGTTCGCTACGTGCGCAGCACAGCGGCGCATTTCACATCATGAGCATACTTCAGTGACGTCAGTCTACCCTGCAATTGGCATAAAGTTCTGACCACTCCTTCTTGGTGTTGCATTTGCTCTGTCAGTGTATTTTCTTCCTTAATTACTCCGTATGTACGCGAGTGCTAGAGTCTACTGGATATATTTCCACCAAACTTCATATTTAGAAACCACCTGTCCTTGGGCAGGTTTTTGTGCAAATATCGTTTCTAAATCCCTGAACTGACTGGGTGTTTATACGAAACCGAAACCGTGATTTTGCACTCCCACAAAATATACACAACGAAACTTAATGGAAATCTACCTGCGTTAATGGAAATTAATTTCTAAACCTTTTTTTTCTCATGTGCATCATTTCGATACGAGGATTAATAAGGGAGATGTCATTAACGGACCGTTTTTCGGTACAAGTCCCATCGGACTTACTGTAACTCAAGAGCGGGTGCGTGTAAAGCGTATTTCTTACAACTTGAAAACTACTGAAGACATTCGAACCGAACTTTATATTTAGCATCCACTTGTCCAAAGGTAGGTTTTAAAGGTCAATAGCATTTCATGTTCCCGGAATCGACTGATAGTTTACAGGGAAACGAAATGGTGATTTTACTCTTCCACAATATATACAGTACAAGACCAACCTGACTGGAAATCGACCAAACGTGATGGAATTCCATCTCTAAAACTTTTTTTTCATGTGCAATTTTTCGTCAATAGGATTAATAAGGGAGATATCATGAATGGTCAGTTTTGCAGGTTAAGTCCAGCGGACATAGCCCAAAAGGTGTTGTACGTGGAGCAGATTCCTTATCTATCTTTATAAATAAAATCGTAACGACTGTGTGTCTCTACATTGACTATTTTGGCAAAATTTTCGCACAGCTACCAGTTTAAGGGGTAATAATAACCATCTGCAATTTTAGGTTTAGTTTCCTGAAAGTTCTAATTTTTAACCTCCTCGCCCAAAATCCAGATTGCAGCATTGTCTGCCAGACAAAAAAGAAAATTTAAATTTGACAAAATTATACGTTGTATTCTGTAACGGACGGAAAACTTCCAAGATCCTTAACTTTTTCACTTTTTATACCCGAAGAATATCGAAATATGGAGGCAATTTTAACGATGGTGCAGATCTCCGGGAAGTCCTATCACATAACGGATTGCACAATCACTGTTCAATTTGGAATGATCTACAACCTTGGTCTTATTACTTTTTTTTTTGGTATCTGTTTCCCTTTTACGTTTGATTTTTCTATATTAATCGATGTTAAGTAAATTTTGACTTTTCACGTGCGTAATTCATGCTTTCAATCACTTATAGGAAATATAGAATCATGAAACTCTTCACGAAAATTGGCCCACCCAGTAGCCATATGTGAGCCAAATTCTATGTATGTAGCTGTCACATAATTATCCGAAAAGTAATGCAATGTGAGATAATCTTACAAAAAATTTACCCTGTTCAACGTTTCTAACTCAATCTGACCCAAGAATAGATGAGATATCATAGGACCAGCCATTTAGGCCACTAAATCCGGCGTCTTCCGGTACAATTCTTTGTCGATATGACGTACGTTTAGCAGCAGTTAATCTGTAAATTATGGTCTGCAATATTGTAAACACGCATATACTTTCGTATGTCGATCTATATATATTCACTGACGTCGATTTGTAGAGATCGAGAAAGGGTGTGTCTGCTATTGTAATCAGTACTCCCCACACCGACTCTGACTGGCAATAGGAATGGGATCCTTCTCCAACTCCTGTGTAACTGGCATTAGTAAGGAAGGCCTACCTCTGTAATGAATAGTTCACTTCTCGATTTGACTTGCAGAAGGCAAGGGAGCGTACAGTTTTGTTTAAAACTCCCCTACCCGCTTGTGTTTTGCAGTAGGCAAGGGTGCCCGCAATTAGAAACAAAATGTCATCATCTAAAATGTGACTGGCATTAGGCATAGTGGCCTGCTATTTTGATGGAAACTCACCAACTGGGTGTGACTGGCAGTAAGGTGGCTGGCAGTAAGCTGACTGGCAGTAGGAAAAGGGGCCTGACATTACAATGACAGCTGCACAACTCAATTTCGACTGATTGTAGGGTAGTTGCCATTATAATAAAAACTCCTCAACTGTTATCTTTCTGGAAGTAGGAAAGGGGGCTGCCACTGTAACGAAAACTCCCCAAATCGATCGTGACCGCGCAGTAGGCAAAGGGGCCTGCAATTATAATGTAAATTTCCCAACTCGATTGTGAATGGCAGTAGGCAAGTGAGCCTGCCGTTATATCACAAATCCGCAACAAACACTTTACATTGGAAACAGCGTATGGGGACCTCCCCATGCTGTGTCTCGGATAACGCCAAGAGACATGCAATTTTGAAACAATCTTATTTACTGCATGTACAGTATTTACTTCGATATTCGAATACAATGTAGAATACCGTAGCGAAGCACGGGTACATTTGCTAGTATAAAATAAGAGTTTTGTCTGTACATTGCTCAGAATTTGAAAACAATGGTATTTCTGTATCGGTCATGTCCACAGTAAGAAGGAAATGCAATTTTTACTTTTCCGCATTTTCTGTCTGTCTGTCTGTCTGTCTGTATGTATTGTGACCGTAAGTATGTCACAGCTGACTGTGTATGTGTTAGTGTGCGGCCCGAGTTCACTTGTCGGCGAGGGTGAGCAAGCGGCCTTGACTCAGTGATAAAGAACTGGTTTCTGACGTGAAGAGGGTGGCAGTTCGGGCAATAAAAAGCAAAAAGAAAAGTGGACGAGAGATAAAAAGCAACCAGCGCGTGTCACCTGTAATTACATGGAACAAAATGAATGAAATATTTATAATATCTCTGGTGGCGTAATGTGTATAACTATGGAATGCTCATGGATCAGATTATAATAAACTGGATTAGTAATTGCACATATAGATTATATAAATGAAAAACTAAAATTTTTGAATTAATTTCCACGACATTTGGCTAAAATGATGATAAAATGATATAATCATACCGCTGAAGAATGCAGTACTTAAGCTAATAATAATAATGTTATTTGTTTTACGTCCCACTAACTACTTTTACGGTCTTCGGAGACGCCAGTACTTAAGCTGACTTCACTTCCGTTCACGAGCGCCGGACATGATATTTTAAGTCAAGTCATACGAGTACATGCACACATGTTGACGTGTTCCTGAACTATTATCATCAGTTACTTCGAAGACCTTGCCAGTGGATTTTCAACGCAGAACATCTTGGAATACAATCATCCGGGATAGTGGCTTCGTTCCTGTGCTCTACACTTCTTAAAATTATGTTTTAACCTACGACGTGAATAGTGCTGTGATCAGACGTCGAATGTGCAGATATTAATTCTTAATTTCCAGCATATAATTACGTGTGTGTTTAGAATTTATTGTAACACGCTTTGTGTAAGTTTCAGCAATTTCACGAGTGAACGTGAAGGAGGACCTCAACGTAATCATCTCCAAGGAAAGATGGAATTTCATGCTATGGGCTACAAGGGTGTCACCATGAAGTTTTAAACCATCGACCACCGTCAGCGGCGGCGGGATGCAGAGTCTTTTACCCTAGAATGGCAGATTGAGGATCCAGACTTCCTGACGTGAAGACATCTCCTAAGTTAAGTCGATTACGTCTTATTTATATCTGTTCTATGTAGCTTTATTCTATTCTTTCTTTCTTCTTAGATTTATCCTTTATTATCTAGTAATTTATTTTTTTAGGCATTTTTCTGGTTGTCTCTTCCGATAGAATATGTCGTAAAATTAGCACACTTGGCTAATTAATGACCACGTGGCAATGAGTTTGACAGCGAGGGTTCTGATAGAGTTATCCATGTGTTATCGAAACCATCCTTGCTTATGGTGTGAATTTCGTTATGAATGTGAGCTAATTTATGTCTGGCGAATTCGATGAAGTAATATTTTGCTAATATATTCCGACATTTTTATGGAAATAGGACTTCTACATATACCTCACGTTTGAGATAACTTGTCAGCGGGATATTAATTCTGGATTACATGTATGAATTTAATTGGAGTACGTGCATTGTAGCATGTGATAATTAATTGGATTAATTAATCATCGAGACGCATTTGAGGAGGATATGATGTATTTTAGGACATGTGTGATGTTGGGATACGACAAGTAGTCGTCATTGTGATGTACTGTATGTGTAAATTAGGTGGAATAGTTGCATATGATATGAATCTGAGTTTTTCACATGTTAATGTTGTAATACTGTTGTGCCTGATGCCGATCAGGATGTAATGAAAATATGAAATCTTCCAGACGTTATGCAGTGTAGTTAAGATGATAGTGTCTTCAGATGATAAAATAAAGTCCATGTTTCTCGAGGTACTCCCCAGATTCGTGATAATATTCCAATCGTGTTTAGGAAATGTAATAATTTCGAGTTAAGGTACGGGTTGATGTTCATGAAGACCTTAGGTCTGCGAGAACAGATCTTCCATTAAATATTTTAAGAATATTCGGTTCGTAACCAGGCATGCTCATTCTTCAAAGTAGTATTTCGCACTCATGTGGTAACTCGATCTTGTGGAACATATTGGAACGTGTTAACAGGAGAGTGATATGATTGATCGACACTCGACGACGTGTAAATATTGTATATATTTTCTTCTTGATAATTTCAGTAGTTAGCTGTAGCTGTAGTGATTTTCTAGTTGTAGATAATTATTTTCTATGTGTTTGGTGTGCTGATGTGTGAAACTTTGACAGTATTGATGGATGATGGATAGGATTTCCACACTGATGATATTTCTCCATTTATTAATTTTTGCAAGCCCAGAAGGCGCGTTATTTTGTTCAATTTATAACCAAATGACCATAGGTTCTGTATTAGTTCTCACGAAAGGAGATGTGAGACGACACGAACAGATATATCCGACGTCTCGGATTAACTTAGAAAAAAATAAAGGCAAATCAACTTTTCATATTTTTTATGTTAATTAAAATTTTGATAAAACGAATTCCAATCTTATATTGCAATGAAAGTAAAACTAATGAACCTTTGATATTTCTTTTTTATACACGTTATTAATGAATTTTTCCAGATTGTTCGAGGAATGTTTGGTCAAGACCTCATTTTTTGAATCACAAACTTCAATTAGACTTTACTACTTTAATAACATTAAATCGAATAAATGGAATTAATGTAAAATACTCTGTTAGAATGGTAGGGAAAACAACTTACGTGTACCATCCCATTTGCTTGCATTTGATTTTGTTACATCAAGAGCCACCGTAAATTATTTAAAGTAGTGATCATATCCATTATCACAGACAGTAGGATGGCCAATATCTCATTTTATTCAATAAAAGTGTCATATTTGTTCTACATTTTGAACATACTTATTTTCGAACCCTATGTTAATCCTGCCACATTCATTTATTTTATAAGCCTACAGCCATCGAACTGAGCACCCCTGGGGTGTCTCGTGTTCGCTGACTGACTACGTTGGGGACAGTATGTACACGCATCACTAGAAAACGGCTAAAGAGAAATTAATGAAAATCGGTATGCAAAGTCGAGGAATATGTCGCTACAATATAGGCTATAAATAATTTTATTTACGCTGATTGAAATGGTAGTTTAGGGGGAGGCCTAAAATTTAATTTTCAAATATTTGTGTTGTTAGTGGTCCTATCTTAATAAAAATTGGTATGAAAAGTCGGGGAATAAGTCGCTACAGTCTAGGCTATAAATAATTTTTTCACGCTGAGTGAAATGGTAGTTTAGGGGAAGGCCTTAAACTTAATTCTTAAATATTTACATTCTTAGTGGTCGTATCTCATTGAAAATTGGTACGCGAAGTCGAAGAATAAGCCACTACAAGCTAGGCTATCAATAAGTTAATTCACGCTGAGTGAAATGGTAGTTTAGTGGAAGGCCAAAAACGTAATTCTCAATAGTGGTCGTATCGATAAATACTACATTACTAAAGATATATAGAATTAAATTTCCGACCATTTATGTGTTATACATTTTTACCGTATCGGCTATGATAGCACAGATATTCATGAAGTTGTATTTTTTGTTGCAAAGTCCATATCAACGCCGAGCAACGAGAAAATGGGTTAAGAGAATTTAATTAAAATCGGTATATAGAATCGGTGGAATAAGAAACTACAGTATAAGCTATAAACAGATGTATTCATCCTGGATTAAATTGTAGTTTAGGGGACGGCGCCTAAAATGTAATTTTTAAATGCAGTACCTACGTTATTAGTCCTATCGAAAAGTACTACATAACAAAATTTATAGAGAAAACAATTTCAGGTCATTTATGTTTTATTCAGTTTTAACGTACCGACTATGATAAGAGTGGTATTTCAGAGTCGGAAGAAAACTAAATGTGAAGGCCTACAATATCGAAAGCGCATAACGTTGATCAACAATAACATTACTGTACATTGACCATTGTTTGTTGTGATGTTCTTTGTCTCTTATGCTGCCTCTCAACTCCGATAGATGAAATTGTAGTTTAGGGGAAGGCGCCTGACTGAATATTGGCAGGAAATAGCCGGGGAGTTGGAAAACTTTCTTCTTTAGCATGCCATTCCTCTGGTTCATACATTTTCTGATACAGCTGGTACGTAACACACTGGTTCATCATAGTATTCCAGCTATTCGATCCCTACTCTGACGCGCTGTTTTGAATGAGCAGTCGGCATACTTAAGGAAGAGGCTCACTTAGTAGAGTAGTAGTAGTAGTAGTAGTAGTAGTAGTAGTAGTAGTGTGGCCTGATCTAGAATAACAATTAGGGCTATTCCAAATTATAGCACCACACTTCACTAAATAACTCAAAATTCAACCCCGAAAAAAACCGTTTCTTAAGAAAAGCTTCTTCCTCTTCACTTTTATTAAATTCTACATTCATTTTATTCCAAATTAGCAGTGAAGAGGGGGTTTCTCCTCTGGCTTGGAGGAAAACTTTGCCTCAAAGTCAGATAGATTTTTCGGCCGCCAGTGTAGTGATGATGATGATGATGATGATGATGATGATGATAATGATGATGCTTGTCGTTTTAAGGGGCCTAACATCAAAGGTCATCGGCCCCTAATGGTACGAAATGAAAGAACAAAAATTGCAAAGGCATCCACTGACCAAAATAAAAATAAAATATGGCATGAAGAATGAATGGATGGACAGGAACTCAACAAAACACAAAACAAACAAACAAAAACCAGTGGATCGGACTCAATACAGATCGAAAATAACATTATTACCGACCAAGGAACCACTTATAAAGCACAATGATGCTTGGTGTCTAAAGGGGGTGCAAAATCCACGTCTAAGGCCCCACAGAATGGTACATGTCGCGAGTAAAATAGAACCATGGTATGTGTCATGTTGGGGTATTAATCAGAAGTAGAGAAGACTCACGGTGTTCCACAAAAGATGGTACTACTCACAAGTATTGCAATACGTACAAGTAACGCAGACCTATGGTGCGTCTCACACAATGGCCCAACTCAGAGTCAACGCAAACCGAGAAGGTTCCCCACCTAGGTGTACTAAACACGGGCGCCGGTATTCCCGTCGTGTTCCTCACATAGTGGGTACTAATCACAGGCAACGCAGACCTACGGTGCTGCTCATATAGTGGCACAACTCACAGGCGACGCCCAGACCCGCGGTGTTGCACACATGGGTACGACGCACGGGTACTGGAATCCACCAGGCCAGGCTTTTACTACTACTAATCACAAACCTATTTCGTACCGAAGTTAGTGGTACTACTCGCAAGTACAGGCAACCTATGGTGTTCCCCGCGTGATGGTACGATTCAAAATTAGTTTCATGGTTCTAATTCAGTCAGCCCTTGGTCGCCCCTTTTAGTCGCCTCTTACGACAGGCAGGGGATACCGCGGGTGTATTCTACATGTGCGTCCCCCACCCGCAGGGGGTAGTGTGTTTGGTCCGCGAGAGGTATTTTATTTCCCTCAAGTCCGCCGGCAAGCCGGTTAGGACCCCCCTATCCGCCACCTGGGACGCGCCACGTGGGAGTATCACCTCTCCCCCTGCTACGCCTGCGTAGCAGGTTCGTGGCCAGTGTAGTGAATTGATACTTTCCGACTCATCGCGAACTAGGAAACAGATCAGCAAAAGGGCATAGTTTTTGCCCTGGGAGTCGCCATTATTCGACCCCCTCCCCACCGAAAAAGGACGAAAAGTTGTTCACGGCTCACGGCAGTCTGCGGCTTGGTCATACCAGCTCTGGAACTTTGGACTGTTAAGTCGGAAGCTTAGTCCAGTTCGTTAAAAGTGAGAAAATGTGTGGTTTTTAATTTGATCGAATATTTCATATGAAAGCATTGATTTTAATCGCGTTATTCCTACTGACGTCATTGTAATGTATGTTCATTTCAATTAGGAAAACCACTAAGACAGTCTTTCTGAGGATGTAAAAAGGCAGGTGGAGAGTGAGTGTCTACCATTATAATGAAAGCTCCCCAATCTGATTGTGACTGATGGTATGCAAGCGGGTCTACCATAACAGCGAAAATTCCCTAACTCAGTCTTCATATGACAAAAGACGTTTGGTGACTTCCCCGTCGCGTTTCTAGGGTAACGTTAAGAGCTATGCAATTTCATACAATCTTGCTCACAACGTGTACACTACCTAACTTAGAATTCTGCATGCGTTGTAGAATTCCTTAGCGAAGCACGGGTACATCAGCTAGTTATTTAAAAAAATGTTGTGTTGGATTTTACAGCGGTCGTGACCATCGTTCACTGGTTAATTGGCTTCCTCAGGAGATCAGTGGTGGTGTCCGACCCATGATCATGGTTTCGATTCCAACCAACAAAAGAGAACACTAGACCTGAAAGATTGCATTTTATTTTAGAAGATCTACCTATTAAAATAAGACTAGGCTATATTACTCCTATAACAGCAGGCCTGCAGTGTCTTCCTACATGATGATGATGATGATGATGATGCTTGTTGTTTTAAGGGGCCTAACATCGAAGGTCATCGGCCCCTGTCTTCCTACAAGGATGTAGAAGTAAACGGGAGTGAAATACCAGCACTCTGTTATCTATATAATTAAGTCAGAAGGATGAGCTGAGGAAGTAGATACGATGAGTAACGCATGGTTGATGGTTAGCAGTGGCGATCTGACGGACCGAAGCCTAGCACACCTATCTTCCTCGGTCCCCGCGCTTGTCCCCATCAGGCATACAGCAGCAAGCCACATGCGGTGAGTCGAGGGGAAGGGACGAGAGTCTGGGCTGCAATATCAGTCTCCGAGCCTTGTTCTCAGAAATACGTGCGGCATTTTCCTCAATGCTTTGAAGGTTTGTAAGTAGAATAATATGTCAGATACTTACATTATAATGTGCTTTAGATTTCCATCGTTCGCATCTGAGGTTTGGGCTTCACTGACAGCCTTGCTAGCCCTCAGTATACGCCACTGATCTGTTAGGCCGTGTCTAGTACAGTAGAATATGTACTGCATGTGCCTGGAATAAGTCTGCAGTTTTACACACAGCTTTGTCCATCGAGTTCTGCCCTAACGTAGCCTTTACCTCCTCGATGCGATATCCATCATATTCTGGTCATGGAGCTCAGCTGGATAGGTTCTCGCTTCCTACATAGATTCGAATTCAGGCCTGATGAGCTGGAATTTAAGAGTGATAAGTGTGAATTCTTGTACTTGTACATTCATGTGAACTTTAAAAGAATTGGTGTATGACAGCCGACTGAAGTCGGCATTGGTTTCTCAATAAGGGACCTGTGGTTTAAATCCCTGCAATGTGTAGGGGATTTATGCAACGGAAATCCGCGTTATTTGAATTGATTTTCGTATACCATGGTTATGATCACCGTTATAACGGTCACGTAAAACCTAAATTTGTTGTATTTACCTTAAAGATTCCCTTTCCGGGGCGAAATTCCTGCACTTCAGGGTCTTGGACACAATTGAAGTAGAATGTGGAACATTAAGGCAATAATATAAGTACATATAAATTCTGTTTTGTTTGTAGGAACATCCGTGAGCACAAGCTATATATATAGCCGTGCCGCGATGTATGGGTAGCATGCCTGTCTCTTACCTGGAGGTCCCGGGTTCGATTTCCGGCCAGGTGAGGGATTTTTACCTGGATCTGAGGGCTGGTTCGAGGTCCATTTAGCCTACGTTATTATCTAAAAGTGCATCAGCGACCCCGGTCTATAAAGCCAAGATAAACAGACGAGGGGATTTGTCATGCCGATCACACGACAGCCCGTAATATGGAGGCCTTCGAAACGAGCAGCGGTAGCTTGGTTGCATCCTTTCAGGATCGTGAGTAGCCTCGCGATTCCCGATAATTATTATTATGAATTCCCCCGCGCCAGCGGTTATCGCTACTGGCTGGAGATATTATTCCATTATCTTATTTTATTTTATTTTGTCCATCCTTTCAGCATCGTGAGTAGCCTCGCGATTCCCGATAATTATTATCATGAATTTCCTCGCGCCAGCGGTTAGCACTACTGGCGGGAGCTATTACTCTTAAGGGCCTGTTCTACGACAGCCAGATAAATGTGCGGTATAAATTTATTTGGCAGTTTGAACATTTATCTGGAAGTTCGGTTGAAAACGCGTACTACGACCTTCGTTTATGTGCAATCTGGCAGAATATTCTCGAGGTTAGCTATGCCGAAGTTATAGAGGCAGTTAACACTCTTATCTGGGACTTCGCTCCTATCGGGGACGCTACTGTAAGAATGAAGATGGCTACACATGAAGATGAATCTACATCTGCATGATGCTGTATGAAATTAAATTGTTACAATGTAATCTATGTATATATTTATAAAGTATGTCAGGCTTCCTGTCCAGCTATCACAGAATTCTTAAAGATTTCCCAAGCCAGCAAGTTGTTGCTACTGACTATATGAGTGGTACACAAGCATCACTAAAACTAGTTTCATAGGTAGCCGCAGTCGTTAGGACAATATCGTCTGCTGCTATGCACGATTACGTGGGTTCAAGTCCCAATATTTTAACTTTTTTTTACCTTCTAAATGTTAGTCGGTAGGGTACTAGAGGTGATGGTACACATTTCCTAATCACTAAAATGCGTGTCAAAAGCGTTGGTTCTACTACAAATCTATCCGCGACGCACATATGAAGTAAAGGTACACGACGTTGTTCATGGCGATTCGTCCGTTGAATGAGGATGTTAAGGAGGTTATATTTCTTTGACTTTGTGGCGGCATCAGGAAGAATGAACTCACCCCCCATAAAGAACGCACCCTTGTGCACGATGCAACATTGCATCAGGGTATAGCTTGCAAAACTAGCGTCATTCGGCTGCGTGGAGTGAGCATGAGCATCACGCCTGTTTGTGTCTTGTTGGTATAATCAGTGTAACCTATCTCACATGCAAAGGTGTACTAAAACTGTGTGTGGTGTAAATAAATCTTATTATCCATGAGGGCTAGTTTATTTATGAACGATGTGGAGCTGCCTACAACCAAGACTCCATAAATGGTGACCCCGAGTATGGAGAACACGCTCATACCATAACCTATCTTGGACCACGTGCTTCACCACAGATCACGGTATGTTACCACACTTTATTTCAAGGAGGCATTAGACTGTTTACTTCATTGGAACTACCACCTCTTCCGAGTATGAAACCAATTCGATAAACGACAAAAACAGTCCCCAGAATCCTAACGGCCGTCGGTGATACGCATCGCTTCAGTCCGCACGCGGCAACTTTACGCCACTTCTCTTTGTTACGCCGCATCTGCTAATCTTCAAGAACGCAACATATCATCCAAAAACTTGTATGTATTGCACCCACAAGCGAATTTACGTAATTAATTTACAAATTAAAAGTTGAATATTTCGCATATTGGGATACTACAGTAGGCTGTGAGAGCTAGCAGTCACAAAGGAACTTTCTGGCGCCAGTAAGTCGGCAAGGAAAATCCTCGAAACTCTTCTTAGAGCACGAGCAACTTGTAAACCGCCCTGAGTACTCCATCCAATAAATTTTATGGTACCGCCTAGGAGTGACAACTTTCTACTTGGTTCTCACGAGAAAATCACGCGTTGAGGCCTGACCTACTTAGAAGGACAAAGAGACAACGATAATACCCACCAACCCTAGGGAGAAAATGGAAGCATCCACGCTGCGGAGAGCGCGAAAGTCTCAGCCAATCACAAAATTCTAAATTTGAATGTCCTGTCATAGCGGGAATCTACAATCAGTATTTCGCTATTTGAAGCCCGGTGTAGTGGTGAAAAACAGTGTCCTGACTTCCTAATAAAATTTGAAAATTTATCAGTGCGAAGGTGTGGTTAATTATTGGCTAATTAATAAAAATTTTACTTCACACGGAAGAGTAGTATCGCCCAGGAATTGAACTGTCATGGCGGGAAGGAGCCATTCGCTGGAAGAAAATAACGCCGGTGACGCGCGCTGTCGTGTGGATTATCCTGTGATCGTTACCCACGGCGCAATATAACAAGTAAGTCAGACCGAAATTAGGAAGATTTTGTACATAAATTTTGAAACTTTAACCTACGGATGTATGATAAAGCGCTCCCAAGTACTAGATCACTACGCCACATCCCTTCTACAGAACTATTTTCAAGGTGGGGGGAGAACTCATTACATAACCAGCGAGCAGGGTGGTGAATCTTGAGTGTGACAGTGTGTGACGGTGTGACTATGTGTTTCACTGTGTATCCTGTGTTCGTGGGTTAGTTGAATCTTCAGTGTGTTTAGAGTGTGTCAGCTAATTCAGTTAGTCAGCTTTGAACTTTACTTTTGTCTGGTAAGAAAGCGATTAGAGACACTTGATGGCATTCTGAGTGAGCCATGTATTTTTTACTTGGGAGAGTAACATTTCAGAAATGAACACTTTAACAAACTTTACTTTGAATTTATGCAGGGGTAACAGGCAATAGCTACACTTTCAACACTTGGCTTAAATGAACCCACATTACGAATCGAGAGGGACAAGTTCATGTTTCTGCGTAGCTGCATAAAACCTCTCTAATCCACGTGTAATTTGACATTTGTTGGAAAGTTATTTTATTCTTCATTTTGGGAGGACGATCAGCATAAATTTCTCCGTATCATTGGAAACTGTACTTTAGCTTGCTTTTACCACTTACAATAAACTGTTTTGGCAAGCGAGATGTTTTTCGGGAGAAACTAGTTAAAGCAGACAGGGAGCAGAATGTCTTTTCATTAATGAAAGGCCACTGTGTTAAAGACCTTGAGCAAACTGTTATGTTCCGAAGGGGTGAACGATCGGTAAGCTGTAAGTAAACAACTGAGAGAGCGGTGTGCAGATCAGCAGGTGTTCTTTCAGGCAGGTAGCGGAGAGGAAACTTTCGACTTCACGTCAGGGGTCTATGCAGTGCTATCGTCTAATCTTCACTGGAGTGCGAGAAAATGCATGTGTTATGTTAATGTAAGCGTGTGTAACGCCATGATAAAAATGTATCAAGTTTGCGTGTGTGAAAATTTGGAATACCACATCAGCTTCAAGATGGAATTCTAATTCACCATGACGGAGCCCGGAGGGTGATCCAACATGCCTCCATCACCCAGGTATGAGCATCAATAAAATAATGTAAATAAATATGTAGGACCGTGCCTAATCGATGATCAAATGTAGCTTAGACTGTTAGATAGGGTTGTAAATAATTCACATAATAATAATATAATCATAATAATAATCATAATAATAATAATAATAATAATAATAATAATAATAATAATAATAATAATAATAATAATAATGATATGTTGGCACTTCCAGCTAGGGTTATTTGCGCACTTCCTTTACGTAGATGTGTTTGCGTATTGTTATGGATTATTCTGTAGTATGTCACTTTGACAGTTTAGGATGCTATATTATCTGATCTCAATGAGTGTAATGCCGATTTGTAATAATAATAATAATAATAATAATAATCATCATGTTATTATAACTTTAGTTTTGAGCGACATTTCTGTTAGAGTTGTGATCTTGTAGACGCCGCCTTGTTGATTTTAATGCTTATTTGGAGATTTGCGCATTCAGCTTGTTTTATGTTATGAATCATCCTTCAGATGACCGTTTCTGGTAGTTATTATACCGTGTATTTTGCGACGATTTTGGTGGACGCGAGTATTTATTTCTGTGTAGTTGCGGTTACACATCTTTCAAGAGCGGTGTTTTTGAGGGGCAATCTCGTCTTTTAGTAAACAGTGAGTGCCAGGAAGCCATTGATGAGTCAGCTCTGATATTTTTTTTGAGATGTGAAGCAGAGAATGATCTAGAGATCGAGCTAAATGAGCAATATTCCTGATGATCTACGTTGATAATGGAAATGTGATATTTGGACCATGTCATGAACTGTCGTAAGAAATAGAAATGTGCACGACAGATATTTCGCCCGCCGGATACGAGCGAGGCCGCATTGTGAGGTATTACGTCGAGATTAATGATGAGTAAAATAGAATTGAGAGATGAATAATCTAACCAAGAGTGTTAAATATGTTTCGACATGGGTTATGATTGTAGGCAGAAGCCTGTATTTTGTCTCAAATAATTCCAGGGAAAGTAGATGGTCGGCAAATATGCTAGCCGTAGTACATGTGAGCAGAGCGACGAGTCAATGTGTATTTTGATAGTCATGTAAAGTCATGGATGACATGGAACAGCAGTAATTATTGTCCATAAAGGTTAAATAGTGTCGTGGCCAGACATTTGTCGTCTGAGGTTAGAGATTGCCGTCAAATTCACAATATTTTGCTACTCGTAGCGGGGTAAATTCTTCCTGTAAGCTCCGATATTTTGCGCATTTCATCCTTATTAATTTTCAGTAGACAGCGATGTTGGGATCTAGATTTGTTTATTTACTATTCTTTCTTCGTGTACCATTTATTACCGTTTATTTGTGGGATCGTGTGTGAATTATTTATATTTGATTTGATGTAAATAGATAGGTGTACTTAGGCTAGTTTTGATTTCTGTATTTTCTTTTGTTGGAGCAGTGTTTCTCCATTAGCAGGTTTAATTATGTAAATAAGATTTCATGTGTTAGGATAAGAGATCATCGATTAGGACACAGTCAAAACCATAGTAGTGGTATGCTCATACCAGGCATTCAGTAATTACCAAACCTTTAAAAAAAATTCCACTACATTTTAAATTAGGAAATGAAGCGATCTTTAATAAACCAGTTGTATAATACCTGCCGCAATGAATGAGGTAAATAAGATGGGGTCTGCCTCCATCTAATGGTGGTACCACAAAATATGAGTTCATAATGAAATGCAGTCAGCGGCAAATTAAGTAAATTTTAATGTACAAGGATCGCTTTCATTTGTAATGTAAACATGAGGCACTTGGCCTAATCATCATTGATATTTTAAAGAGGTCCAGGCTATCACAGTCATAAGTTTAAATAATTAAATGAGTGATTGTAACACTCAGGTTCATGTGTCAATAATTTCTTTTTTCAACCACGAGTAGTTTGAAAGTGATAGTGGTTACGTGGTAAATGAAGCATGATGTTCATGGCTGTTTTCTTTGAATTATTCCTTATTTGTTACATGGTTAATGCAGTCCACGATTATTTAAAAGCTGGGTGTTTCCCAACTAAGCCACAAGTTTTAAAGATTTGATAAACACCTCTGAGTCAGTGGATTTGATGACGTAATTAATTAATTAATTATTCAACTACATTAATTTATATTGAGTGACATTTTCTACGTAATACAATTCTGTACTTCAAATGAGATGGTGTTTTCTGACCAGAGTTTTGAATTTATTCACGTCATCGTCTTGAAGATTGAGTCAACGTAATCTGGAACATAACCTGAATATTTTAAATTTTGATCGACTTTCAGTCAGTTTTATTAGGCAGACATTTGTGTTATTGTAAGGCAGATCTTCAATTTTTTTAAAATTTCTATTTCATTGCACTTTGTTTACATTTTTCACCAGTTTAGTTTACTTTCATTTTGGCACTTTGCACTTTATTCAATAAATCAGTTTGTTATTTAAATTTTAATTCAGTCTTTGGGTACTGTCATTTATAGTTAGTTTTACCCCATCTTTTCATTTCCTCACTCCCTGATCGACGGGTGGCCTATCTTCGGGGATAGCATCGGACGGTCCGCGACTGAGGAAGAAGAGTCTACATGCAGCGGGGAGTATCATTTAAATGTCATTTATTACAGGAGCAGCCGGCGCACAGAAGAAGGAAGAAGTTCACCGCAGTTGTTGCCTTGAAAAGGGCACAGTATATAACCTACGTTTTACTTGTTCCGGAATATTGCAAATTATTCACAACATAAATTCGTTGTGAAGTTGTACGAACATCACAAAGCAATGTATAGGCCTACAGTGGACAGTACCTAGTTTTCTAACCATAGTTACAATCTTGGTGTTAAATTGATGTACGTAATCCAGCAATCTTCGGTGCAATTTTCTTTCTCTTTTTGCTAATTAAGGCCTACTACTCCACACTCCAGACTCCAGACTCCAGACTCCAGACTACTCCACAACATAGGCCTACCCTATTTGCTGTTCAAACAAGTAAAATTACTTTAAAATAACCTACTTCTCATACATTACTACTGCTTGAAGTGTTGTACTATATATATATATATATATATATATAAATCGTAATCGTGCCTTTTAGTGGTTTCTAAGTTGTTACATTACTGGTGTAACATACAGTTGCATTATATGGACATTCCTCAAGACTTAAAATGGACATTGGCACCCACGGTTTATGCTTAATATTTTCATTTATAACCAAAATCAGTGTGTAACATCTGCAAGATTATTTTGTTCACTTATAGTTTATATGTTTGTGAATCTCTTATCATATGCTAGGCCTACCTGCATAATATTTCGTTTCCAGCTAACTTATAAGATTGTTTCAAACCATTTGTAAATTTGTGCTTGTGTTGCTCATCCTCACATCTTCATTCACTTACACACACAACTACACATCGTACCTCTGACTACTTCTTTGTCACCTTGTCCGGTATTTTCAGAATTCTTTTTCTCCTTGCCCTTGTATTGTGTACTAATCTTGATTATGGCGGAGGATCGATTAAAAGCTTTGGAGGAACAAAATAACAACTTGCAGAACCAACTCCAACAACTTATTGCTTTGACGAAGCCTTTGCAAGAGCAGAACGAAGCATTACTAGCCCGGCTCCAGGAGCATGAGTCTACTGGTACCGATGCTACATCTAGCAATGTTGGCCAAGTTTCCAAAATCTCTGCAAAGCTACCACCGTTTTGGTATGACAGGCCAACTGTTTGGTTCGCCCAGGTTGAGACTCAATTCAGGCTCGCAGGCATCACGGCCGACCAGACTAAATTTGATAATGTAATTTCACAGCTTGACACCAAGGTCATAGCCGAGGTAGAAGACATTGTCATTAACCCTCCTACCACAGGACGTTACGAAAAACTAAAATCTGAACTAGTCCGTCGCCTTTCCGTATCCGAAGAGCAACGAGTTCGCCAACTTCTTGGTGACGAAGAACTCGGCGATAGGAAACCATCACAATTTTTACGTCACTTAAAGTCATTAGCCGGTAGCTCACTTCATGACGAAAGTATATTAAAACAACTTTTCATGCGTCGACTACCCCAGCACTTGCAGGCTACATTAGCGGCCCAGTTAATGCCTCTAGCTGATATAGCAGAGCTTGCAGACAAGATCTTGGAACTCTCACCTACTGTCACACCACCATATAGCCACTTGGCCGTACATGCTACAGCTGCGCCGAATACTTTAGCTGCCCAGATGGAGGAATTGACACGTAAAGTCGATGCCCTGGCCCGTAACCAGCCCCGAGGCAGGAGTCACAGTAAAAGGAGATCTAAAAGCCGTGACCGTTCCCTCACTCCACAGAGCCGGCTTTGTTGGTACCACAAAAAGTTCCAAGATAAAGCTGTAAAATGTACTAGTCCCTGTTCCTGGCAGGCGGAAATCGGAACGAACAGCCAGTGAAGACGGCAACTGTCTGTTCTACATCGGGCCGCCGTCTATTTATTTTTGATCAGAATACCAAAGCAAAATTTCTGATTGACACCGGATCTGACCTTTGCTGTTTCCCGCGTAAGCTTCTGGGAAGCACTTGCAAAGCTTCTGGGTATGAGCTGAGCGCTGCAAACGGTAGTACAATCAGGACATATGGTAGCCTTTCCATGAACCTCAACCTTGGTTTACGTCGTGACTTTCGTTGGCAATTTGTCATTGCTGATGTTAGCACAGCCATCATTGGTTCTGATTTTCTGGCTTACTATAACTTACTCCCTGACTGCCGTAACAGATGCCTCCTCGACGGCACCACCGGCCTACACGTTAAGGCATCTGTAGCCTCTATCGAACAGGCCAGCGTAAAGACTGCTGCAGTATCCACCGACTCACTTTTCAGCATGTTGCTCGCTGAGTTTCAGTCCATTACTCGCCCACCTGGGATCCAACGTGATATTAAACACAATACTGTACATCACATTAGGACAACCGAAGGCCCACCAGTCTCTTGTCGACCTCGTCGTCTAGGACCCCAAAAATTGCAGATAGCGAAGAAAGAATTCGAGGACATGGTAAGGTGTGGTACAGCGAGACCTTCTAATAGTCCCTGGTCCTCACCCTTGCACCTTGCACCTAAGCGGGACAACTCATGGCGTCCATGTGGCGATTACCGGGCATTGAATGCAAGAACAATACCCGACCGCTACCCGGTACGACACATAGGAGATTTTTGCCATAACATTGCTGGGTCAACCATTTTCAGTACATTTGACCTTATCAAGGCCTACCAACAGATTCCAATTCACCCCAGTGCCATTTGCAAAACAGCCATAACAACCCCTTTTGGGCTGTTTGAATTTCCCTATATGTCGTTTGGGTTACGAAATTCTGGACAAACTTTCCAGCGTTTTATGGATGAGGTCACTAGAGATTTAAACTTCTGTTTCCCGTATATCGACGATATCCTGGTATTCTCACGGGATGCTGAAGAGCATATGCACCATCTCCGCATACTTTTCCAGAGATTAGCTGATTACGGTGTAGTCATAAATCCACCCAAGTGCGTATTAGGAGCAAGTGAGGTAACCTTCTTGGGCTATCGGCTCTCAAAGGACGGTACAAAACCTCCACCAGAGAGAATCCAGTCTCTCTTGGAATACCCTCTACCGAAGACTGTCCAGGGCCTCCGCCGGTTCCTGGGCATGGTCAACTTCTACAGACGTTTCCTACCACATGCGGCTGAATTGCAGGCGCCGTTGGTGAACGTCCTAGCCAATTCTAAGCTTAAGGGTTCTAAACCTGCCCCCTGGACTCCAGAATTGCAACGTGCTTTCCACGAATGCAAAGAAAGCCTAGCGCAAACCACTCAATTTGCTCATCCATTGCCAGATGCGCCTCTAGGTCTCTTTACCGATGCATCAAATGCTCAAGTTGGAGCGTGTTTGCAACAGAAAGTTGGACACCTTTGGCAGCCCCTAGCATTTTTCAGTAAGAAGCTTTCAGCGCGTCAAACAACGTGGCCGGCCTATTACAGGGAACTGTTAGCTGTGTACGAGGCTGTCCAGCATTTCCGCTATATACTGGAAGCACAACAATGCACCATATATACGGACCACAAGCCTCTTCTTTATGCATTTTCTCAACGCAGAGAAAAACTACCCCCAGCCCAACTAAATCAGCTGTCCTTCATATCCCAGTTCACAACTGATATTCAGCATATAAAGGGAGCAGATAACGTTGTCGCCGATACAATGTCTCGTGTTGAAGCCATCTCACTAGAAGATGACTACGCTGCGCTGGCTCGATCCCAAGCGGACGATGACGAACTCAAAGCCTTATTGCATGGTGGTACGTCGCTGACATTAGAAAAAGTAACCCTTCCGGGCACCACGACTACCATTGTATGCGATACATCAACAGGAAAACCTCGTCCGTTCCTGACACTTCCTTTTCGACGCAAGTTCTTTGACAAGCTCCATAACTTAAGCCACCCAGGTATTCGAGCCACCTCTCGTCTAGTCTCAGATAGATTTGTTTGGCCATCTATCCAGAAAGACACTCGTGCCTGGACTCGTGCTTGTTTGTCGTGTCAACGCAATAAAGTGACGAGGCATAATATATCTCCTTTGGGGAATTTCGGAGCACCCACAGGCCGTTTCAGCCACATTCACTTGGATATTGTTGGTCCACTGCCTGTCTGCGAAGGCTATAATTATATCCTCACTGCTGTTGACAGATTTACTCGCTGGCCAGAGGCATGGCCGATGCGCAGCATCACTGCCGAAGAAACAGCCGATACGCTAATAAGTGGTTGGATCTCCCGATTTGGTCTCCCAACTCGTATAACTACTGACCAAGGAAGACAATTCGAGTCTACACTCTTTCGCAGACTTATGACACAATTTGGTACAACAAAAATCCGTACAACCAGCTACCACCCATCCGCTAACGGTATGGTGGAGCGTCTTCATAGACAGCTAAAAGCTTCTCTGATGTGTCATAGTGCAACGTGGATAAAAGCCTTACCCCTAGTGTTACTTGGCATGCGTGCGGTTCTAAAGGAAGATCTGAAAGCTTCCCCCGCCGAACTAGTTTTTGGGGAGCCTCTACGCCTCCCTGGAGAAATGGTTACTTCTTCGCCCAGTTCTCCTACTCCACTTGACCCTGCGGATTTTGTAAATCACCTAAGGAAGGTAATGGCCGAACTAAGACCTGTTCCTGCCTCCCGCCATAGTCAAGAGAAAATATTCGTCTTCAAAGACTTGGCAACTGCCTCCCATGTTTTCCTGAGAGTTGATCATGTGAAGCCTCCCTTGCAACCCCCATACTCTGGTCCTTACCCTGTAGTCAGCCGTAATGAGAAGACTTTGACGCTAATGATCGGAAACAAGGAAGTAGTAGTGAGTACAGACCGTGTTAAACCTTGCTCTTCCTACCCGCACCAACACACCTGACACATCTGCTACCCCCATTTCATCCGGTCAACCTAGCACTTCTTTTACACCTGACTTACCTGATGCGTCATCACCACCCAGAAAGTACACAACACGATCAGGACGCAGAGTTCGCTTTGCCCGTCCATTCGATTTGTGAACTTTCCTTCTCCGCGGGGGGTGATGTGGCGGCATCAGGAAGAATGAACTCGCCCCACATACAGAACGCACCCTTGTGCACGATGCAACATTGCATCAGGGTATAGCTTGCAAAACTAGCGTCATTCGGCTGCGTGGAGTGAGCATGAGCATCACGCCTGTTTGTGTCTTGTTGGTGTAATCAGTGTAACCTATCTCACATGCAAAGGTGTACTAAAACTGTGTGTGGTGTAAATAAATCTTATTATCCATGAGGGCTAGTTTATTTATGAACGATGTGGAGCTGCCTACAACCAAGACTCCATAACTTCATAACAACTTGCTACTAAGTTACCAGTTACTATTCTCACATTGTATTGAAAATGAAGAAACTAACTACTTATTCTATGAGCAAACAATAAATTGATTTAATAATAAAATTAATGATCCTACGCTGCATCAGTGGCATTAATTACGAATATAAACTTACAGTACTTTCGCCGTAACGCGCATCCTCGAAAATAGTACTGTACTAGAAAAAAAAGATACATAATCTGAATCTTAACTTTTTCGTCCAGATTACATTTTCAGTCTTTTTATTTTCTATAACAGTTTCAACTTCGTTATATAGTTAATTAATTTTAACATTTCTTCGCATGTGTGGATTTCAGTCCTAATTATGTTTTTGACCTGAACTTCCACATTATAGCTTAATAAGAGTCTGATATTGGATTCTAGTAATACAATTTCAAAAGGAATAGAGCTAAACAAACGAAAACACCAGGGAACACGAATACCACCGCGCTAAATTTCACTATGTTTTTAGTAACCTTATATTACCAACCCAATAAAAATGTTACTACATCTTCCGCATTATAATACCGTCGTTAAAATCCGTTGGTAGTACTCAAGAAAATATTTAACTTCTAGTTTGCAAAACTGCAGCCTACGTATCTGGCTGTTTATCTGACAGTCGTAGTACAGGCCCTTATTATTTCATGTTTGTTTATTTTAACTATATATTTGTGTGGTTCATTACTAAGAACACAGGGTCCAAGGTGGAGGCGACCTCTGTATAGACCCACTGGAAATAAATAAATAAATAAATAAATAAATAAATAAATAAATAAATAACGGTAGCTTGGTTGCGCCATGGAGCTGTGGTATCCGTCCTTGACGGGACAGTCATTTGGCATGTGCACGAACACATTTTTGTCCCCCCCTCTTCATACTGTTCCCCAGATATTGACACACATTAGTAGTCATGCCTCTCTCAGTCAGCGGCTTGTAGTGACGTAATTACATTTTTACTCTCTGTGGTCCTTTGCACTGCCGGGCCCACGGTGTAGGGGTAGCATGCCTGCCTCTTACCCTGAGGCCCCGGGTTCGATTCCTGGCGAGGTCAGTGATTTTTACCTGGACCTGAGGGCTGGTTCGAGGTCCACTCAGCCTACGTGATTAGAAATGAGGAGCTATCTGACGGTGAGATAGCGGCCCCGGTCTAGAAAGCCAAGAATAACGGCCGAGAGGATTCGTCGTGCTGACCACACGACACCTCATAATCTGCAGCCTTCGGGCTGAGCAGTGGTCACTTGGTAGGCCAAGGCCCTTAAAGGGCTGTAGTTCCATGGGGTTCGGTTTGATTTGGTCCTTTGCACTTTCATATTTGTTTGCGTTATTGCTCATATTGAATTGATCTCTTCCCTTCCGCATAAAATAAAGCCAAGTATCAGATTAAAATTAAAAGGACACTCACGAGTGAACAAAGACTTAAAAACGTTCCCGGAACGATCTTCACAATGTCGATTACCGGCTCTTGGACTTTCACCAGAGGAGATTGCAAAAGAAATATCTCAAGGAAGTGGACAGCTTTTATCTTTATTTCTGTACGGTAACCTATAAGCAAAGATTGTCAGCAATGGTCGATTTAGGATAATCTTCGCATATTATTATCATGATTAGTTATTTTATTGTTATTAATATTATTATGGAATTCCTAATATACTTTAATGTAATAAGGTATTCATTTCCGTTGCATTGCTATCATTTTTATTTAATTAACTAGCTGATGTACCTGTGCTTCGCTACGGAATTCTACATTGTATACAGAACAGTAGGTTAGGTAGAGTACACGCTGTGAACAAGACTGTATTAAATTGCTTAGCTCTTAACGTTACCCTAGAAACGCGACGGAGAAATCGCCAAACGTCTTTTCTCATATGACGACTGCATTAGGGAATTTTCATTGTAATGGTAGGCCCGCTTTCCTACCATCAGTCTCAATCAGGTTGGGGAATTGCATTGTAATGACAGACACTCACTCTCCACCTGCCTTTTTACACCCTCAGAAAGATTGTCTTAGTGGTTTTACCAACTGAAATGAACATAGGGCATTACAACTGCGCGAGTAAAAGCAATGATTTCACATTAAATACTCAATCAAATGAAAAACCACACATTTTCCCACTTTTAACGAACAGTACTATGCTGCCAATATAACAGTCCAAACTTCCAGAGCTGGAATGACCAGGCCTCAGACAGCCATGATCCGTGAACACTCTTAGTCTTTTTTCGGGTAGGGGGGTGTAATTCTAGACCAGGTCACACTACTACTACTACTACTACTACTACTACTACCAAGTGATCCTCTGCCTTGAGAGAGCACACTGATCATTCAAAACAGCGCGTCAGAGTAGGGATCGAATAGCTGGAATACTATGATGAACCAGTGTGTTACGTACCAGCAGTACTGAGCCGTATCCTGCCGGCCCATAATAATAATTGGAATATTATTTGACCAAATATGTGAAATTTATTTATAAAAGTTACAGTCTAACATGTTAAAGCATCGTATCCTAAGATAGTTGATACCGGATGTTGAGCAAGACAGTGAATCGCTGGATATTGCTTCATATTTCCGTATGACCGTGAGAAAGGATAGCGTACCCAAGCGTTGGCAAGGATCGATACGTGTATTACATGCTGACCAAGCAAGATATTTCAGCCAATGGGAACTTAAGGATTTGGCAAACCTGGAGGCCACACCGCGCCAAATCTTAATTCCAGGATGACCAACGTGCTCTGTGGATAAAGTCAGTTTCTGTTTGTAATCGGTTTTCCACAGTTTCTGAAGTCGGATATATTTGGAAATGTATTATAAAAATTGGTGGAAGAGATTTGCTAGTGTTTGAGCTGTGTTTTGTAAATATATCACAATAAGTATTGTGTCATCATATATGACGAACTCTCTGATTGGTGGTTGGTTCAGACACCCGGGAACCCCAGCATTATTGGCGTCACCGAAGCCTCCTCAGTAACCCTAGCTCTGGAGAGCGTCATTCCGTAGTAAAGATTTAAACAGTGCGGATGCACCAACTCTGTAACTCTGTATTCCGTAGTAAAAATTTGAACAGTGCGGATGCACCAACTCTGTATGTCCGTGGTAAAGATTTGAACAGTGCGGATGCATTAACTCTGTGACTGGTGATCGTGATTAACGTTGTGTTATTCCAGAAATAGTAACTGGTTCTCATTGATACTTTAAATTGGGCAGTTGCAATATTCTACTGTACATGAGTAAATGAAATAGTATAATTTTGGCAGAGTTTACTTTCAATTGATAAAGACGGTGTTTAGTGACCGCTGAGTAACAAGTGTAGTGGAAACGTGCTATTGTTTCACTATTTCGCGACGGGCGCGTATTCGCGTGGAACTTCCGTACCGAACCGTGGGCTGCTTTTTAAACTGTATTTTTACCCTGTAAGTGAAGTGTGTAATATATATGTGAATCAGTGTGTTTAGCTGATCTGGTAAAGAGAAGGGTATTTCGGCTCGCAGCATTAAGCAGCGAAGAGATTATCAACTATAGTCTTCTGTGTTCCAGTGGATTATTTTCCAGCAAGATTATGGATACACCTGCAGAGGAAGGAAGTGCAGTCACACATGTTAATGATGTGATTAACATGGAGTAGATCCCAAAAGCAGTGGGGATGTAAGCTGCTATCCTGGTATCCCGAGAGTCATGTAAAGTAAGACGCATGTATTATTTATGGCATGATATGTAAGTTATGTTAAGGTACTAGGGCACTGTAGATAGAATTTTAATTTTCATGTAAAGTAAGCCTGACGGCATGTGTCTGTTTAATTTTGTTACTATGATAGATTCGGATACGAGAATAATGCATGTTTATTTTATTTTCATATTGCTTTATGAGTAGATGTTTGGGAAAATGAGGGATTGAGAGAATCAGTTGTTGTTTATTTGTGTATATTACTTAGCGTAGGATATTCCGAGTTTTCCTTATATATATGCTAGAAGGGCTAGATCGACAGGTTCATTTTTATATTACGTCATACACGTATTAATTCATTTTATTTCGGTTATTCAGAGAGACAGGTATAGCTATTTTGCATGATGCATGGTTTTACAGAAGCTGCCAGAAGGAGCCGCAGAACGTCGTTGTTAAAATAAGATCTTTGAAGTTAAGTTGGATTCTGTTTGCCTGATGGTCTGCCAAGGACTCGAACTGCGTCTCATTATGTGGAAAGGCCAGTGGGATTCATGAGGAATTGAGATAAAAATTGCATGCTGAATGATAATGTATTGGTGCAGGCTGATTGTATGCCTGACAAGATAAAGAGTATTGTGCAGATGTGTGTGCCTGTCTAGTGTCTTCTGAGTGTATATTGTGATCAGAATGGACAGTGTTAATTCCAGACTATTGAGTCTGATGTTGTTAAATGGCCCAAGCATGCTAAGAAGGAATGAATATACGTGAGTTTCCGTGTAGTTGATGAAAGGCGTTATCTCATGGCAAGCTGATTCCTGGCCTATGTTTATTTGTATGTGTGAAAGAGACAGTATTTCCTTGTGGCGGCCTCGGGAGACAAAATCCATTCTTTAGCATAGTGGAGTTCAACATTTCTTTACAGCCCGTAATCTACCCGGAAGTACATGACGGATGACCGCGCTGTTGAGCGCTCAAACGCAGCAGAAGGAGGCAATGTTGCCCATTGCTTTCTTCGTGATATCAAGGGTTATTTATATGTTTTTCCCTTACAGGTTGATGTTTTACATTATTATTTGTGATTGTATACCTTGTCTCGTTGTTTTTAAAGGGAACAGCCCGAGTGCTGAAATATTGTTGGTTTATCTAGTTCTGTCTAGATCTTTTGCAGTGAACCGGGATTCACATTAGAATCAGTGTAGCATTTAAGACTTTACTCGATATCCGATGTATATATATGTTTAGTTTGATTATTTGAATTGTTGTAAATATAGTGTAGGATTTGCCCCTAGTATTTTGCATAAATTACATAGCGTCCATTGCGTCTTAATTATTTTTCTTTTCGTCGTAATTTTTCTGTATAACGTAACTTTTATTTAATTGTAATTTCGGCGACTCTCGGGATTAACTTAACTTTGAAACCGTATCGTTGGGATGCGATAGTGTGAAACTCCATACGGAAATACCACATGGTAGTGTTTGCGTACACTTGTTGCCATACAATATAAACATTGGACTATAAGAAGAAACTCAGTCTTGATTTATATAAATGTTCTTTGTTGAACTTGCTTTTCTTTAATATCAAATTTGTATAATCATTCAATTAACGTTTCTAATTTCGACTTATTTCAATACTTTGAGTTCATTTTTCTACAAATTATTATCTTTCTTTATTTTATTATTTTCGTGTGATTTGTTCGGGGATATTTATTAATAAATTCATCTTACCCCCTATGATTGTTTCTCATTCGTGTTTTACCTCCATTTCCTGTCAATGATTGCTATTTTAGAGTAGAACTTCGACTTTTTATCCTGACCCAATCGACAACCAACCCACACTCTGCCCAACCCTGAGTTAGTCGGATGTTCATACAGGAATGGAGGCATCGTCCTAGAGGGTATGTACCCCTGGGTACGGTACAGTACGGTATCAGAAAATGTATGAACCAGAGGAATGACATGCTAAAGAAGAAAGTCTTCTAACTCCCCGGCTATTTTCCCCAATATTCAGTCAGCCTGTTATACTCGGTACGCAGCAGTAATCCCATCTATCGGAGTTGAGCGTCAGCATAAGAGACAAAGAACATCACCACAAACAATGGTCAATGTAATGTTATTGTTGATCAATGTTATGCGCTTTCAATATTGTACGCCTTCACATTTAGTTTCCTTCCGACTCTGAAATACCACTCTTATCATAGTCGGTACGGTAAAGTTGAATAAAACATAAATGGTCGGAAATTGTATTCTCTATAACTTTTGTTAAGTAGCACTTTTCGATAGGACCAATAACACAGGTACTTAAAAATTAAGTTTTAGGCGGCTTCCCCAAAACTACAATTTCATGCAGGGCGAATAAAATTGTTTTTAACTTAGACTGTAGTTTCTTATTCCCCATCTCTATATACCGACTTTTATTAAATTCTCTTAACCCATATTCTCGTGGCTCGGCGTTGATATGGACATGGCAACAAAAATACAAATTCATGAATATCTGTGTTATCAAAGCCGGTATGGTAACAATGTATGGCATAAATGATCGGAAATTTAATTCTATATAACTTTAGTTATGTAATATTTATCGATAGTACCACTAATAATATAAATATTTAAGCATTAAATTTTAGGCCTTCCCCTAAACTACCATTTCACTCAGCGTGAGTAAAATGATTTATAGCCTAGATTGTAGCAGCTAATACCCGGACTTCACATACCGATTTTCATTCAATTCTCTTGAGCAGTTTTCTCGTGATGCGTGTACAGACAGACAGACAGACAGACAGACAGACAGACAGACAGACAGACAGACAGACAGAAATTACGGAAAAGTAAAGAGTGCATTTCCTTGTTACTATGGACATGACTGATACAGAAATACCATTATTTTCAAATTCTGAGCAATGTACAGGCAAATATAGATAGATGTGAGTAAACGCAATGTAACATAACCTCTGCAAACAATACATTAAAGATAACCTCATTAATATTTTACCCATATAAATTATGGTTTATTGAACGTTTCTCTTCTTTTTAAGAATGTATCTCACTGCTAGTCCCAGAAACACAACAGCTGTTTGCCTTTTCCCCATGTTAAAACAAAATGCTATCAAACCTCGCAAACAGTTTTCAAGCCTTGTCAAAACTTCAGCAATGTTGAACAATCCTTGACAAGATTTGACAAATTTTCTTGTAAAGTATTGAACTGAAAGAAATTTGATGGTATACAACAGGTATTACTGATACTCGGTGTTGACGTGACCTAAACAACAAAAGTCTAAATTCATGAATATTTCCGATATCATAACCGGTCCGCCTCTGTGGTGTAGTGGTTAGCGTGATTAGCTGCCATCCCCGGAGGCCCGGGTTCGATTCCCGGCTCTGCCACGAAATTTGAAAAGTGGTACGAGGGCTGGAACGGGGTCCACTCAGCCTCGGTAGGTCAACTGAGTAGCGGTGGGTTCGATTCCCACCTCAGCCATCCTGGAAGTGGTTTTCCGTGGTTTCCCACTTCTCCTCCAGGGCCGCTTCCTTCCCTGTTCCTTGCCTATCCCTTCCAATCTTCCCATCCCTCCACAAGGCCCCTGTTCAGCATAGCAGGTGAGGCCGCCTGGGCGAGGTACTGGTCATTCTCCCCAGTTGTATCCCCCGACCAAGAGTCTGCAGCTCCAGGACACTGCCCTTGAGGCGGTAGAGGTGGGATTACTCGCTGAGTCCGAGGGAAAAGCCGAACCTGGAGGGTAAATAGATGATGATGATGATGATGATGATGATGATGATCATAACCGGTTAGCTAAAACTGTATAAGACGTAAATGATTGGAAGTTGTATCATCTATAATCTATAGTGTTTATCGATAGAACCATTAATAACATAGATATTTGAGAATTAAATTTAGTCCTTCCCCTAAACTACCATTTTATCCAGTGTGAATTCAATTATTTACAGCCTAGATTCTAGTGCCTTATTCCCCGACTTTATATGCCAATTTTCATTAATTTCTGTTCAGTCATTTTCTCGTGATGCGTGGACAGAAGACAGAGAGACAGATAGAGATACAGAAAATTAAAACTTGTATTTCCTTTTCTTAAAAAAAAAAGAGCAATGTACAGGCAAAACTATTAACTTATTGTCTGTCTGTCTGTCTGTCTGTCTGTCTGTCTGTCTGTCTGTCTGTCTGTCTGTCTGTCTGTCTGTCTGTCTGTCTGTCTGTCTGTCTGTCTGTCTGTCTGTTAGATCATCAGCCCAGAGGCTGGTTGGATCCTCAAATAGCACCACCAAAGGTTATGCAGTTATAAGGAAACCGCAAAAACCAATGGCAGCATCAAAATGAGGCGTGCTAGGCAAGACGAGGAGTGAGGTAGTTTGCCATTGCTTTCCTCACTGGGTCAGAAAGTGCTATTGCAACACGACTGACCCTATGAGCAACAACTTTCATAACACTCAGATGCGCTAGTCGTGCTCTGAATGTCATTACTAGGGCTCGGATTCATATGCACTAAAAACTCCGAAAATATGCATGCACATATGCACTAAAAATGATGAAAATATGCACGAAAATATGCACTAAATATAAAACATATTGCAATTACCAAACAAATTATTTAATTTTAACTCAGTGTTAAATTGATAAACCAGTTTCACTCCTTATAAAATGATACATGGCAGTAGGCTTCAGCAGTTTTTCAATGTTTTCAGGAGTCAGTGACATTCTGTTGTCGGATATAAGTAATTTATACGCTGAAAATTATCGTTGTACGTCGACGGACGTAACTGGGCAATACTTGTACACCGGCTCTGACTGCTCGGAACATCCTTCTGGCAAAGACTTTAGGCATTTTTGCAGTTTCATCTGGTAAAACATTGCAATGGACGAGGAGCAAGTTAACAGATGAACGCACTTGTTTAAGCAAACCTTGGCAGGCAACTGTAAGGAGAAGGAGGAAGGAATGTCAGAAAGAAGGAAATTTGTGGAAAACGTCATTATCCATCTACCTACAGTACTTGTATTGCGACACTGAAAGCACTTTCCTTGATCAGGGAAGGTTTCTCATGTTACCAAGTGATGTGCAACATACAGATTTCATTAAATTGTTCATTTCCTTCAGAAATCTTAGATAATCCATCACACGTAAGAGAAAAATATGTCTGTATATACATTAATGTTCAAAACATGCACTAACGTTCAAAATATCAATTTGCATATGCGCATATGCATTTTTTAAAAGTCCGGGCCCTAGCTCATTACTCAGCACCACCCATACCCCAGCAGCTTCCATATTGTCACAGCCATGGATGAGACTGTGACTTCGGCGGAAGCTACACTGTACTCTGGCCTGTGCCAAGAGATGGATACAAAAGTACTGTATCCATCAAGAAATGGCAGCAGGCAAAATTAACTTATTATACTGTTTATATTACTGTATATGTGTGCATGCGTGAAATCTGATAAACGAAGTGCTATTTTCAAAGGTTGTGAAAGTAAGAATCTAAATTGTGAAGCTAAATTTCACCAAAGGTTGTGCTTAAAAAAAAACATAACAGTTGCCTTTTGAGAGCTTTTCTATCAATTTACTTTGGCAGTTCTAATGCAGCTGCGTATTTATTCAGCCAATTCACATTAGATATTTGATGAAAAATCTCACGTCCCTTGTGATTCGGCTTCCAACAAGAACAATTGGTCTCGTGTCTTTTGATCGTAAGATTAAGAGTCACATAAACGTGAATCATTTTTCTCTTGGCTTGGTTCCAGTAGGATGAGAAAAGGCCTGAGCTAGTCGTAGGCCTACCAATAAACGAAAACCTGTCCGCTACAATTACATCTTGTTGCAACTGTCCTACTCTGTATCCCAGAGAGTTTGAGACATTGCCAAGTAAGAAAGAGAGTCAGAGAAAGGACAGAGGATCGATTGCTGCTGAAATACATACCTTCTGAGGTCAAATATATATACATACTAGTTTAACTGGAATGTAATTGGCACTGACTTACACGAGGATTACTTGATTAGAGAACTGGAAAAAATCCAAAGAAAAGCAGCTCAATTTGTTGTGGGTGATTTCCGACAAAAGAGTAGCGTTACGAAAATGTTGCAAACTTTGGCTGGGAAGACTTGGGAGAAAGGAGAGGAGCTGCTCGACTAAGTGGTATGTTCTGAGCTGTCAGTGGAGAGATGGCGTGGAGTGACATCAGTTAGACGAATAAGAGCGAGTGGTGTTTTAAAAAGTAGGTAAGATCACAAGATGAAGATAAAGTTGGAATTCAAGAGTAAAATTGGGGGTAAATATTCGTTTATAGGAAAAGAAGTTAGGGATTGGAATAATTTATCACGGGAGATGTTCAATAAATTTCCAAATTCTTTGCAATTACTTGAGAACAGAGTAGGTATAAACCATATAGGGAATCTGCCACCTAGGCGACTGCCCTCAATGCAGAACGGTGGTGATTGATTGATTGATTGATTGATTGATTGATTGATTGATTGAATACTTAATAATGTACATGAAAATATTTCTCCGTTTTTATTAATAATGATTGTGTACATTTATTTAAATAAATACGTGCTCATGAAGAAATTCGCATATGAAAAGGAGGCGCTGTTAACGAATTAGAACCTGCGTTACTGGCCTCTCTGAGAAACTACATACAACTAGCGTCAAATATTATACTTTGGTTAGTTTTTTCCCCCTCAAAGTAATCTTGTGAAGTGTGGTTAATATTTTGTACTGCGGTGTTGAGTCAGATAGGGAATGGTTTGCGATTGTCACAAGCACTCCACGCCTGTAGTTAGGCTGTGTTTATATTGAGTCTCTAGCTCTCTGCGATAGAGAGCGGAAAGCGTTTGAAACTTTATTGTCTACTACAAATCAAGGACAATGTTTGCTGAGATGTCAAGGAGTTAAACTGTCGTATCCAATTGAAAACTTCTAGAACTTCATAATGTATAGCCTCCTGAACGGCGAATGATATTCGCGTGACTATTTCACCGGATGAGAAAGAGAGACACGAGTGTAGCGAAAAGAAGTTCATTGATAATTCTGTGCCACTTGATATGCTACTGACCTTCTCAATGCAAATTACCATCGCAAGGCCATATTAGAATGCACTTGTGACCTCGGAGACGGGTCGTCTAGCCAACCACGCAAACCTTGAACCTAAGCAGTACAGTGACCAGATCAATATTTCGTTGTTGTAGTTGTTTAAATCCGAATCATCAATCTCGTGCACCTAAGTATGAATATAAACACCTAGCAGAAAACTGAGCTATTGCGCTAATTGAAGTAGTGAATGCAGATTAATTATAAACTAGCATGTACCAGCAGCTTCGCCCGCGTTTATTAATTCAGCCGTTAGATGTTTTTTAACCGTCTGTTTAAAAGCAAGAGAGCACAGAATTTTTACATAAATTGTATGAATTACATTATTTTTAATTATATTGTTAGTTTTAGTGCTTAAGGTAGCGGGTTGGTGGATGGTAAAAATACAATTAAAACAATATAAAAGGCCATATTGTATACATTTTTTGCTAGGGCTTTACGTCGCACCGACACAGATAGGTCTTATGGCGACGATGGGATAGGAAAGGCCTAGGAGTTGGGAGGAAGCGGCCGTGGCCTTAATTAAGGTACAGCCTCAGCATTTGCCTGGTGTGAAAATGGGAAACCACGGAAAACCATGTTCAGAGCTGCCGATAGTGGGATTCGAACCTACTGTCTCCCGGATGCAAGATCACAGCCGCGCGCCTCTACGCGCACGGCCAACTCGCCCGGTCATATTGTATAAACACAAATAATTTTTCCTTATAGAGGTTCCGGATAAACTATATCAAATGTCCTTCCATTTGGAGCTGAGATGTATAGTGTGTTTGCCTTTCAAATTCTTGAACAACCCACATACAGTTGACCATGGGAGAAGCACCGTTTCCGAAGACTGAGTCCTACAACTTTAAAGAATTGTCCTGGTGCCTTGTTGATGGATATAGCGAAACTCAAACAAATGGGGAACTGCTGACATCAAAATTGAAACGGTATATCCGAAGTGATGATTTGTTTTCAGGAATGAATACTATATCGCGTGCGGCATGTCCGGTTATGATGGTATTTTCAGTAATATTCGGCATCACTTTCTTGACTGAGAGTCGTGTTCCGTTGCAAAGGGAAGGAGGATTCACATTCCTGAGAAAGATAATCGGTGCCACAATCTTCAGCTCCAAGATGTTCGAGGGTACTCCAGGTGACTCCAAGTTGTTCAAAAGCTCTGTCGTGTAGCTGACAGACATGTCTTGACCTGTAAAGAGATTCATCTAAGAATAAGCCTCTGTTAACAATTTCAAATCTCTGCTTGCCACAGATTTGGCTGGGCATCGCACAGGTACACACATACACACAGACAAACCGTTCCGGACATTACCTGCTGAATACGGCTCCTTGTATCGGGGATCGAAAATGACTTCCTACGCCTTGACTATCTTATGTACGTTGCCTAGCGACAGTGGATCTATGCTTTTAATCCTGATGGCTACACGATGGACTATTATTAATTATTGTTATAAGGTAAGGGTTATTCTGCCCGAAGGCAGGTCCGAGCCTCCGCAGAGGTGTTCCTGAGCCGGAGTTTACGTGCGGTAGGGTGGCCAGTTCCTTTCCGCTCCTCCACTCCCTTACCCCCCCCCCCAACAGCGCGTGGCAACCCATCCAACTCCTGACCACGCCCAATGTTGCTTAACTTCGGAGATCTCACGGGATCCGGTGTTTCAACACGGCTACGGCCGTTAATTATTGTTATAATAAATATATTTCCGTTGACTTTTCAAGAAATGCAAGATTTTTTCCTGTATAACTGAGACGATTTGGAAGATTTTGATACAAGCCGCACCTTTTGACTACCTCTAGTTTAAGAGCTTGAGTTTTGTGAAACATACACGTTAGCATTTTATATATAGAAGAGAATAGTGGTTATGAGATGGGGATAGGCAGCACGCCACTTTATATAAAATACAACGCTATTATACGAACGAATGAATAGGATAGTATTTTCTTCCAATCAATCAATCAATCAATCAATCAATCAATCAATCAATCAATGATCTGCACTTATGACGGTCGTCCAGGTGGCAGATTCCCTGTACATTTTTTAATCTCATATTTACATTTATTTATAATTGTTTACCTAGCTTTTTCTTAAATATTTTCAATGAACTTGGAAATTTATCAAACATTTCTCTTGATAATTTATTTCAATCCCTTACTCCTTGTCCTATAAATTAATACATTCCCCAATCCGTCCACTTGAATTCCAACTTTACCTTCATATTATGATCTTTCTTACTGTACTTTTAAAAGCTCCACTCAAGCTCATTCTTCTACTTCACTATCACGGATGACCAGCAAGTGGGGTGATATTCATGTATTGCAATTATAATACTGTACATGCAGATAGCTTCTTATAATATAAAGCAGAAAGTGTATTCCAAATAACAAAATGTTACAAACGAAAATGAAATAAAGTATAATATGACAATGAAGACCGAGAATGTGGGGTGCCGGTGGGAGGCGCAGCGATGACGATGTGGGCCGAGCCAGTGACGAAAAAAATAATAATCCCGGCGAATAGGGGCACGCGATAAGGAAGTTGGCAGAGCTCCTTAGAAGATGCCGGAAGCAGGCCAACAATGGAGAGGAGCCCAGAATGATCTGGAAGTGGAAACTGCTAGATGCTTTATCGATAATCTTCCGGTGGTTATTTTAACGAACGAGAGCGTGTAAGTCACGGGAGAGTCCAGAGCGGGTCATTCAGGAATGCGTCTGTGAGGAGTGAGACGGTCTGGATTATACTAACTGTGGCGTGCGAGTTGAGTTGTGGAGTGAACTGTCTTGGATACGACAATGCGCTGTGCGAGGTCGTGTTGGAGAGCACAAGTTTAACGCGCCAGAGGACTGTGTGTACGGTCAAGTTCGTGGGTAGGCCCTATACATTTTTTGAAGTGAAAACTCGAATGTGTGTGAACTTGTAGATAGCTGTAAATAGCAGTTTAACTAATTTAGTCAACAGGCTATACCTGCTACTAATTACATGCATCTTGTCTGTTTGTTTTCACTTTCCTTGGATTTTTCTTTCCACATTCCTCTGATAATACTGCACAATTTTGCTGTTTTCCCTAGTTTCTTTCATTCTCTATTTAATAACTAGGGCCCGGACATTTTTTAAATGCATATGCGCATATGCAAATGCATATTTTGAACATTAGTGCATATTTTGAACCTTAGTGCATATACAGACATGTTTTTCTCTTATGTGTGATCAATTATCTAAGATCTCTGAACGAAATGTAAATTTTAATGAGCTCTGTATGTTGCACATCACTTGGCAACATGAAAAACCTTCCCTGATCAAGGAAAGTGCTTTCAGTGTCGCAATACAAGTAGGTAGATGGATAATGACGGTTTTCACAACAGCAATTTCCTTCTTTCTGATATTCCTTTCTCCTTTTCCTTATAGTAGTCTCCCAAGGTTTGCTTAAACAAGTGCGTTCATCCGTTAACTTGCTCTTCGTCTATTGCAGTGCTTTACCAAATTTAACTGTTAAAATGCCTAAAGTCTTAAGTCTTTGCCAGAAAAATGTTCCGAGCAGTCAGTGCCGATGTGCAAGTATTGCCCAGTTACGTCCATCGACGTAGAACGATCAGTTTCAGCGTATACATTACTTCTGTCCGACAACAGTAAGTCATTGACTCCTGAAAACATTGAAAAAGTGTTGAAACCTACTGCCATGAATCATCTTGCTAAGGAATAAAACTTGTTTACCAATTTGACACTGAGTTAAAATTAACTAATGCGTTTCATAATTGTATTTTGTTTTATTTTTACTGCATATTTCCGTGCATATTTTAAACATTTTAGTGCATATGTGCATGCATATTTTCGGAGTTTTTAGTGCATATGAATCCGGGCCCTATTAATAACTTATTAACAAGAGTGTAAAGTCAGTTTTCTACTTTATATATTTCTTTCCCATCTGTGCATTTTCTCTAAGTTGTATTGTTTCTCTGCAGTCTTTTAGTGGGGTGTGTCAACCCAGTATATACTTGGAGTAAGTGTTCAAAAAGCAATAAATTTCACACTCTTATTAGCACCGAATGCAAACCTCGGATCTTCCGAGCAGTTGAGAATCCAGGGACAGCTGTTCTCAGTACTTGGTAGCAATATTATAGATTGCAACCACGGACACATCCTAATTTCGAGTTTAACAGGTGTTGGATATATACCGTAAATAGGGAACAGATTAAGGTCACAAAGCCGACAATCCATCTTGAGTTCGATCACTTAACAGCTGCTCCCTTTCTCTGATCCACGCATGTGGTGCTCCATAAATATGTAGTAGACAACGCTCACACTTGAGACAATTTGCGTCATCACTCATTGGTAAATTAATAAAGGCGTGCTTACTTTACAGGTAAACTAGTCAGTTAACTGATTTTCTGCAAGCATCTAGAAATTTCCATTAGAATCATCGACCTCGTTCAGGGAAGGTCATCTCTTTTACATCCGGGATACCATTGGTTCATTCCTTGAGTTACCAGAAGGCTCTGCACGTATCCGTGGCAATACACGAGGACGATTTGTAAGCTAAAGAAAGTTTAACCTTCCTTTGTTATTTACCGAGCAAATTGGTTATGCGGTTCGGGCTGTGTAGCTGTTAGCTTGCATGCGGGAGATGGTGGGTTCGAACACCACCATCAGCAAACATGAGGCTGGCTTATCGTAGTTTCAAATTTTTATTCCAGGCAAATGCTGGATCTGTACCGCAATTAACGGCACGATCGCTCCCTTCCCTGACTGATGACAGTCCGAAAATATGAGTTACTAAAGCCGTCATAGCAACACTTAAAAGGACTCTTAACAAGAACCCATAGAGCAAGTGGCTGAGCGGTTTGGGTCATGTAGCTGTGAGCTTGCATTCGGGAGATAGTGGGTTCGAATCCCACTGTCGGCAGTCCTGAAGATGGTTTTCCGTGGTTTCTTATTTTCACACCAGGCAAACGCCGGGGAGGTATGCCACGGCCGCTTCCTTCCCACTCCTAGCCCTTTTCTTCCCATCGTCGCCTTAAGACCTTTCTGTGTCGGTGCGACGTAAAGCAAATTGTAAAAATAAACAAGACCCCCTGTGGATGGGGGCTATAGTATACGGTACACCCTGTCTCTCATAGGAGGGGACTAAAAGGACCTTCTACCTGTGTCGGTTAGAGGCTGCCTGGCCAAAAATGAATACCAGGTTAATTCCTACCCCACCAACACCCGAGAATAGGTATAAGGGTCTTCTCCACTATTGTTTCCACCAACTTGTGCCAGGCTCCACACTTTCATCTTTCCTATCCGACATCCCCAGGTCAATTCTTTTTCAACCCAATTGGTATTAGACCTGCGAGGCCTAACGAATCTTTCATTTTCCCAACCTTCCCTTTCTTTTCTAGAAACCTTCATTCCTCTTAATAATAATGTTACTGCTTTCAAGGTCCATTAACTATTTTGAAGGTTTTTGGAGACACTGAGGTGCCGGAATATTGTTCCGCAGGAGTTCCTTTTGTAAGTGGCATTAATCTACCGACACGAGGCTGACGTATTGGAGTCCCTTCAAATACTACCGGACTGAGCCAGGGTCGGGACAAAATTCCGCCACCACGGCGTCTCCGAAAACCGTAAAAGTATTTGGTGGGATGAACTGTATGCGAGAGTCGACAAGATCACCATTGTTAAGAAAACACAAAGGTTAACCTTTTATGGACACCTGAAGAGATTGTAATGTTATTTAATGTTATTTGCTTTACGTCCCACTAACTACTTTTTCGGTTTTCGGAGACGTCGAGGTGCCGGAATTTTGTCTCTCAGGAGTTCTTTTACGTGCCACTAAATCTACCGACACGAGGCTGACATATTTGAGCACCTTCAAATACCACCGGGCTGAGCCAGGATCGAACCTGCCAAGTTGGGGTTAGAAGGCCAGCGCCTCAACCGTCTGAGCCACTCATCCCGGCTGAAGAGATTGAACCCGGAGAGATTGGCATAAACATTGCTCACTTTCCAGGAAAAAATGTAAATCTCATCCCCGCTGGCTGAAGACATGTAGGTAAATGTAGGTAAATGATATAAGACAAGAAGACATAATGGAGAGGACCATCTTTACGAATAAATTTGAGAGGCTGGGGGATGATCCAGAGAAAGAACCTGCTAAACCACGGAATATCTCTGCTGAAAAGGAGCGTGAGATTGAAAAACATTTGGTTACAGGGTAAACAAAAAAAAGTGTAAGGCTAAGGAAGAGAGGCAGACAGTTTGTGTAAGCGTAGTCCACAGTTTGCTGTATCGATGTAAATAAATAATAATCATTATGGTCTCAGCTACCGAACTGCATTCCTTCTGAAGTGGTACCATTTAGGCGAACTGCCTATCAATTTCAACATTCCGATTATGCTACTATCTGGCAAAGAAAATGGAATTCAATTGGACTGTTCCTATGGCTGAGTTAATTTTCTCGGATGACACCGAGCGCGCGACGAGAGATCCTTGACATGCAAACAACAATGGCATAGAGTGCCAAGATTTATGCCCGTTTAAAAAAAAAAAAATTCGATTCTCTCAGCCGGGATAGAATCTACTACTCAGAAAGAAAATAACTAATCTACTATGCTATTGAAGTTAGCTTAAGCAATCATTCAAAAAACAGGATTGTATACAATATATGCAAGTCGCTATTACTACAGAGGAAATACAGAGTTCAGCCATAACAGCCTACTTCACAAAGAATGGACATCAGTATAAACTCGAGGATGTCAAATACGCCTCACGTCCCAATGCGCGGTGAGCTTATCAGCGCAGTGAATAAACTGCGGTACAGGGATTACACACTGGAATCCTGTAATCCAGGCATCCATTATTTATATGTTTTCAATTTGTATTACTAACGCGTTCTTATTAGTCTAGGGATATTTTACCATTTTTATATAGATTACTTTGTGTAATCTGTTGTCCGCATGTTTTCTTTGTGCATTCAAATGGTACGGACGTGGACGTTTTGAAAAACAACAAATCTTTTGCTGGACTTTTTTTTTTTTCACAAGTTGCTTTACGTCGCACCGACACAGACTTATGGCGACGATAGGACAGAAGAGGCCTAAGAGTGGGAAGGAACCGGCCGTGACCGTAATTAACGTGGCCTGGTGTGAAAATGGGAAACCATGGAAAACCATATTCAGGGCGCCAACAGCGGGTTTCGAAACCACTACCTACCGAATACTGGATACTGGTCGCGCTTATGCTACTGCAGCTATCGAGCTCGGAATTTGCTGAATCTTACCTATTAGCTAAACACTCTGCTTTGATCTCTCGATAACTCGCACCTACCATATTTGAAACGTTCGATCGAATAATAATAATAATAATAATAATAATAATAATAATAATAATAATAATAATAATAATAATAATAATAATGTCACCGGGCGAGTTGGCCGTGCGCGTAGAGGCGTGCGGCTGTGAGCTTGCATCCGGGAGATCGTGGGTTCGAATCCCACTGTCGGCAGCCCTGAAGATAGTTTTCCGTGGTTTCCCACTTTCACACCAGGCAAATGCTGGGGCTGTACCTTAATTAAGGCCACGGCCGCTTCCTTCCAACTCCTAGGCCCTTCCTATCCCATCGTCGCCGTAAGACCTATCTGTGTCGGTGCGACGTAAAGCCCGTAGCAAAGAAATACTAATAATAATAATAATAATAATAATAATAATAATAATAATAATAATAATAATAATAATAATAATGTCCGCCTCTGTGATCTAGTGGTTATTGTGATTAGCTGCCACCTCCGGAGGCCCGGGTTCGATTCCCGGCTCTGCCACGAAATTTGCAAAGTGGTACGAGGGCTGGGACGGTGTCCACTCAGCCTCGGGAGGTCAAATGAGTAGAAGTGGGTTCGATTCCCACCTCAGTCATCCTGGAAGTGGTTTTCCGTGGTTTCCTACTTCTCCTCCAGCAAATGCCGGGATGGTATCTAACTTAAGGCCACGGCCGCTTCCTTCCCTCTTCCTTATCTATCCCTTCCAATCTTCCCATCTCCGCACAAGGCCACTGTTCAGCATAGCAGGTGAGGCCGCCTGGTCAAGGTACTAGTCATTCTCCCCAGTTGTATCCCCGACCCAATGTCTCACGCTCCAGGACACTGCCCTTGAGGCGGTAGAGGTGGGATCCCACGCTGGGTCCGAGGGAAAAACCAACCCTGGAGGGTAAACAGATCAATAATAATAATAATAATAATAATAATAATAATAATAATAATAATAATAATAATAATAATAATAATAATAATAATGTTTTTAATTTACTTTCTGTTGTTAGGTCATCTGGAGCTTACTTAACGTCCCTTCAAATGCTACAGATTTTAATAAATGGAAGATTATCATCAGAATGTTCTCCTACAGGAGTTCCTGTACGTACCAGAAGCCAACGGCAAAACGTTTTCGCATTTCAACTTACTAAAATCCCACTGACGACAGCGGAGATCGTATTCGCTATCTTGGGAATAGAAGGCAACCACTAAACGACTCCATTTTCACATCAGGGAAATGTATTTTGAAATCGCGACAAACTCAAAATGTGGCATTGATGTTAAAATGCGATCTTAATGCAAAACTGATAGTTCATTTAAAAAAAATATTATTATTATTCATCTTCTGGAAACTTAAACCAAGGAGTTTATGCAGCCTCAGAATATGATGCAGCATTTGACCAAGTAACTCTGCAATTTATTTGGAGTCCTACCGAGATTGTAGATACCGTACTGAAAGATATTTCAGTAAACCGAATTTAATTCGAGTTATAGAATAAGAATGACAGCACAAAATGCTCAGGTATGTTCAATGATTTCCTTCGACAGAGTCACTGATCAATAAACATGACAAAAGATACGATGGCTGTAAATAAACAGTGGCAATATAGTTAGAACGCAATATTTAATAAACTAACAAGTACAACTGCATTACATTTCTTCAATGTAATCACTCGCAAAGTATATTACCTTTTGCCAAGAGTCAGGAAGCCGTTCGCGTTGGGGACCGTTGCCAAGGCGTTCTCAGTTGATGACGGCGATGGAGCATACAGTTGCCATGTCAGGAAATCGGTGGCCTCGGAGAAGTTCGTTGAACTTCGGAAACAGGTCGAAGTCACAAGGACTCATGTCTGGTGCGTACGGAGGGTGTTCCAAGACCTCCCAATGCCACCGTTGCAATAAGAGCTTCACACTGTTTGCGACATGACAACGTACGTTTTAAGTGACTTCGACTTGATTCCGAAGTTGAAGGAACTCCTCTAAGGCCATTTACACACGGAGCTACTCATTAGTAATTGATTGGTAACTGAAGTTTCCGGCCGATTACTTGAGTGTCACTTCCTGTGTATTTCAATGGAAAGCCACACACGGCGCTACCAGTTAGTAATCTGTTACTAACTAGTTTGTAATCAGTTCCAGGTGACTCGCGGAGCCAGTCACCTGCGAGTTTAGTTTCTCAGTTCCCAGTGATCAAGTGCCTTTTTACGATGGCGAGCGAACAAGTTTTCAACATAAAGTTAATGGGAGAAATTGAAAAACACCCCGTACTGTACAAGTGTACGCTGAAGGATTACGCAAAAAAGGATATTACGGAGAAAGCATGGAATTATTTCCTAAGCTTTTTTTATTTTTTTTTTTGTAAAAATCAAGTTCACTTTTCTTACCTGAGAGTTATTAGCACAATTTCCTCAGCACTCACACATTCCCTCATATTTGTATTTCGCTGTCGAATGGCAGGCGCAATAAGCTGCACCAAGTCCATATAACTGTGTTTGGTCATACGATAAAAGTAAATAAATTTAGCAGCCGTTTGTTCGAACTCAGTTACTGCTATGAATAATCTGCAGTGGATGTCCTTTTCAAGATATGGGAGAACCCAATACCTTCTTCTATTTTTTTTTCTCCTGAAATAATGAAACACAATCATGTCTTCTTCGTCACTTGAGTCAGTGGTTGACATTCTAGCAAAGTTAAGAAGCGATCTAGCAAGTCCGCATCAAAGTTTACAAGCGGCTAGTCAGGAAGAATCCGTCACCGTACAGTAGCTTCGTGTGTGGAGCCGAGTCACTATTCAGTTACTAACCAGTTTGTGACCCCGGTTACAAACCAGTCACGTTTCTAATAAGTAGCTCCGTGTGTAGAGGGCCTAAGGCCGCCGATTTCCTGACGTGGCAACTCTACTCCGCGCAGTAGGGCGCTCCATCACCGTCATCATGGTACGACTGTCTCCCTATAAACGTGGATATTTGCGCCGCATAGCCGGACACAGATGTCACTCCAGAAGTCGCATTAGTAGTCACTGTTGACGGTTTGTCCCTCACGCACAGCATGCGTAAGAATAACACTCTCGTATTCTTATGCCACAATCGGCATAAGCTTCACCCGACTGGGTTCCTGCCGAAATTTCTATGGACGTGGTTAACCTGGGTGACGCCATTCAATCGATTACCGCTTTAATTCAGGCTCGTAGGGTCGTAAGCTCGTAGACTGGTATCCACGTCTCATCAATGGCGACAATACGCTGCTGAAATTCGTCTCCTTCGTTGCGGTAACTGTCCAGGTGGATGCAGGCCAGTGCATACCGGTAATTTCTGTACATCGGTGAGTTGATGTTGAACTCAACGAGACGCTATCTTCCTCATGTTAAGACATTTCGTCAGTATGTGCTATACTGTTTGATGATTGAAACCAAACTCTACGGATAATTCCCGGACAGTCCATCGGTGGTCTACAGAAATGAGACCAATCATCATCTCAATCTGATCTTGAGGATGGACGGCCGACCTGTGCGGTACAAATCCACAGTCTCATTCCGACCCGCACGAAACGCCTTGACCCATCGTGCAACCGTCCTATACGGTAATGCATTCTTGCCACAGGCTTTACGTAATCCGCTGTAACATTCTGATGCATTATTGTCACGGGCAACCTCGATTTTAATCCACGAACGCTGATCACATTTTGAAAACATGCTTTACAGCGGTGAAATTGACACACTTCACTTCAAAGACACACAGCAACAACACTCCCAACTGGATGCCCGTCCAGTGCAGACACAGATCGAAAATAGCCTGGTTCCATGGCTAAATGGTTAGCTTGCTGGCCTTTGGTCACAGGGGTCCCGGGTTGGATTTCCGGCAGGTTCAGGAATGTTAACCACAATTAGTTAATTCGGCTCACACGGGGGCTGGGGGTGTGTGTCGTCTTCATCATCATTTCACCCTCATCACGACGCGCAGGTCGCCTATCGGAGTCAAATCAAAAGACCTGCATCTGGAGAGCCGAACTTGACCTCGGACACTCCCGGCACTAAAAGCCATACGCCATTTCATTTTATTTCATCGACAACAGCGTCACCTGACCACTCCCATATCCTATTTGCGCATGCCCGATTTCCTGCGAGTGTCTGCACTACGTTGCTACGACTTTATTTACAGCACTTGTAATTTTGTATATTTTCTGCTTATTAGTCTGATTTTGCATCAGTACATTTTTCTGTTATGCTTTAGCCTATATTAATTTAAAATACATGTGCAATTTTATTATATATTACTATCAAAATCAAGCAAAGCCATCTCCGCAGAAGCCATGAAGGCCCTTGGAGGAGTGGAAGGTAACCTAGGCGCTAAGTGGGATAGCGTGGTTGGCTCTAGGTAAGACCACTTTGCTCCTTGGAATTAACCTGGTACTCATTTTTGGTGCAGGCTGAGTAAACCTCTGGGCCATGTGCCGCTTCGGAAGTGGAAATCTCGTTTCTTAAGTTTTTCGACTTCCTGAGTGGGAATTGGAACCACTTCCTTTCGAGGAACCGAGCAACCTTTCATATTAATATTAACGTATGATATTACTTATAGGCCTAAATCAGAAAATTCAGGTTCTATGTTTTTCTTCATAATGCTATAAAACGCTATTTGCTTTATGTCGCACCAACACAGATAGGTCTTATGGCGACGATGGGACAGGAAAGGCCTAGGAGTGGGAAGGAAGCGGCCGTGGTCTTAATTAAGGTACAGCCCCAGCATTTGTCTAGTATGAAAATTGGAAACCACGGAAAACCATGTTCAGGGCTGCCGACAGTGGGGTTCGAACCCACTGTCTCCCGGATGCGAGCTCACAGCTACGCGCTCCTAACCGCACGGCCAACTCGCCCGGTGCTATAAAACGCTAAACTACAAATGTGCAAACACTACAAAATGGTGAATGTACGATTTTGAAACGCTAAGAATCACCATCTCTAGTACGTGCTTCCTGACTAAGTAATAACTTACTACTATTTAACAATTTAAACAGTAGAATTTCAGCTCCACAAAGAACCAATATATGACTCTTTTTTTATGCTGACGGGTCCGCCTCTGTGGTATAGTGGTTAGTGTGATTAGCTGCCACCTCCGGAGGACCGCGGTCGATTCCCGGCTCTGCCACGAAATTTGAGACGTGGTACGAGGGCTGGAACGGCGTCCACTCAGCCTCGGGAGGTCAACTTAGTAGAGGTGGGTTCGATTCCCACCTCAACCATTCTAGAAGTGGTTTTCCGTGGTTTCCCACTTCTCCTCCAGGCAAATGCCGGGATGGTACGAAACTTAAGTCCACGGCCTCCTTTTCCTTTTCTATCCCTTCCAATCTTCCTATCCCCCGCAAGGCTCCTGTTCAGCATAGCAGGATTACGATGAGGTATAATTTTATTCATTATTTCTGAAGTATTTTCCTTTATCTCCTTCTTCTGGGCTTTTTTTTTCATAGAAGCCTTTCACCTAGTATTGAATTAGGAAGACTTTGACCACCTTTAGGTATTCAACCTTTCAATCCTCTTCAAATCCCTCTTCTTAATATCACCATTCTCCTTGCTTCAGGAGTAACCGTTACTTGAGCACATCATAGCCTAATAGAAGGAAATTATAGTCAAGCTACCCAAATATTATTTTTACAATCCTATTAGGGCGAGATACTGGTCATCCTCCCCAGTTGTATCCCCCGACCCAGAGTCTGAAGCTCCAGGACGCTGCCCTTGAGGCCGTAGAGGTGGGGTCCCTCGCTGAGTTCGAGGAAAAAACCGACCCTGGAGGGTAAACAGATAAAGAAGAAGTAGTATACGGGCGGTAGGATGTCACTATTGTAACGGCCGCAGGGTTTGGAGGGTTTCGTAGACTAACTTATTACAAATAAAAGACAAATATTATGTGGGTAATAAATTTGATTCAACAGAACGTGGTTCACTCGGAATATGGGCAATAACTCGGTGTAGCAGTTTCTAGGAGTGTGATATGAGAATTGCGAGACATGATTTAAGATTTACTTACTGTAAATTGTTTTCACTGTTTCAGTCTCCTAGAGTAACGCTTAATACGCTCTTTTCCTTTCATTTCGTTCATCATCCACTTTTCTCGTTTCAACTCGTTCTTTTGCACGTTTTTGCCGAATCCTAATCAAAACTTTTTTTTCATTATTAAATTTGTTATTCTTTACAACTAATCACGATGCATTCACGACGACAGCTAACCTCCGATTGAGAGTGCGAGTCTCTGAGGTCCGAGACCCCGCGACCCCCTCTGGGGTTATTTGTGTCTTTGTGGGACCGCCGACCTTGCCTTAGGTCCTTTGTCCCAAGCCTACGGGTTGGTGGTTTGCTTGTTCCAGCTTGTTGTCGTATCATCTTCTTCGTAGTTTCGACCATGCTAACTTGTAGCATTGTAATATTAGCCGTAGCCTCCAGCATTTCGGTAAAGTAGGTGCAGGTACGACTGGGATTGTTTGAGATGTGGTGGTGGCGAATTTTAGTTTTGACGGACGAGGGGTGGTAGGGTGTCTGCATTGGAGGCGGTAGAGGTGTAGAGGAGTTTATTGGCGTGCTGCATTGTTGTTGTTGTAATAGGCATACAGTTCTACTGGCTGAGATGTGGTTTTAGCTGCGGTTGGTGAGTTTACGTTGCACTGATTAAGACGTTTAGGAGACTTTTCAGAAGATCTATGGAGGGGATGGTTTGTGATTGGTTGTGTGGGTTGTACGCAGGAGGAGGATTTAGCTTAAGGTTTAATAACGACGGTGGTTGTACAGTGCCATCTTATAACAGAGTATGCGTGTGACGCCACATACAGTATTTAGCACAAATGTTGCCTTTCTTTGAAGCAATATTTCTTGAAAAGTATTTTACAGACTTTCAATTTTTATTAAGCATAATCGGAAGTTAAACATTCTCGGCGATATATGCATTCATCCGGGAGATAGTGGGTTCGAATCCCACTGTCGGCAGCCCTGAAGATGGTTATCCGTGGTTTCACATTTTCACACCAGAAAAAATGCTGGGTCTATACCTTAATTAAGGCCACGGCCGCTTTCCATTCCTAGGCCTTTCCTATCCCATCGTCGTCATGAGACCTATATGTGTCGGTGCGACGTAAAGCAAATAGCAAAAAATGAAAGCGTCTTAAAATGTTTCTTTTCATGTACCTGTTGTCGAGAAACGTTAAGTCTACGTTAAAAACACATTTTAACTATTGGAACTCCTGGAAAACACGTCCATTCCTCTAGAGTCATAGTCAGCGGTTAGTGTAGAAACTGAAAAGTTACCCGTGAGGCTGGAAGAAAGTTTTCCAGAGTACGAGTAGTCTGAGAGAGTCTGGAACGAAGCTGACTCAGCTTGGATAAAAACAGACGAGACACCTGATCGGGTCGAGTAAACTGATACTGACGACAGTGGAATCCGTCGTGCAGTGAGCAAGGCAGCCGATCATAGGACAGCTGCTGTGCAATAGACCAAAGGCCTAGGGTACCAGTACAGTGCCGGTCAAACGTCTGAGACCACATTCGAATAACATGAAAAATCACCGGTTGAAAGAAAAAACCCAATTAACGTTTCCTCTGAACTCTCGCATTTAAATGCATATATTTCGTCACATTTCACCGAGTTTGACCAGGTATTGTAGAAGTTATAAATGTGTAAATTATAAATGTATAAATATTAGAAAACCACACCTAAATATTACCGCTTTGAGAAAATTAATATACTTTATGCTGTAACCCGTTGGGTATTGCCAACAAGATCCTTAGTCAGATGTGGAATTAGATGAGTTATGACCGGGCGAGTTGGCCGTGCGGTCAGGGGCGCGAGGCTGTGAGCTTGCATCCGGGAGATAGTGGGTTCGAATCCCCCTATCGGCAGCCCTGAAGATGGTTTTCCGTGGTTTCCCATTTTCACACCAGGGAAATACTGGGGATGTACCTTAATTGAGGCCACGGCCGCTTTCTTCCAACTCCTAGGCCTTTCCTATCCCATCATAAGACCTATCTGTATCGGTGCGACGTAAAGCCACTAGCAAGAAAAGAAAAAGATGGGTTATGTCAAATGCTATACCGCCCTTGCCTATATGAGGGTTGGGGCATAACTATTTTTCCTCGCATTTTCACGGTGCTACCATGCAATGGCCATTATGTCCTGGATAGCATGACACTCATAGTACATGAACACAGCACGAGCTGGCGGTGTATAGGACAGGTACCACACACAGGGCGACGGGACATCAGTAGTGAGTGAGGCTCCGTCTAGAATGGATCTGACGAGACACGAACAGCGTGGGAAGTACTGGAACAACCGCCATACTCACCGGATTTGTCTCCGCGCAATTTTTTACATGTTGTTTTACGTCGCACCGACACAGATAGTCTTATGGCGACGATGGGACAGGAAAAGGTTAGGAGTGGGAAGGAAGCGGCCGTGGCCTTAATTAAGGTACAGCCCCGGCATTTGCCTGGTGTGAAAATGGGAAACCACGGAAAAACATTTTCAGGGCTGCCGACTGTGTGTTTCGAACCCACTATCTCCCGAACACTGGATACTGGCCGCACTTCAGTGACTGCAGCTATCGAGCTCGGTCCGTACATATTGATTTCATCTCCAAAGGAGGACACTGCAAACGCTGTGAAACGTGAGACTGAAATATTTACACATGTTGAGGTAACTGGTATCCGACGTCTCCCGCATCACTGGCAACGAGCTATGGACAATCTAGGAGACTTTGAGGGTTTACAGTAAAGATTGCTGTACTCTCTGAGAATAAGCATTATGTAGCACAACGACTTCCTGGCTGACTGTTTTGTCGTTTTATAACCTACACCTGATAAACCTACTAAGGTAAGGGTGTATTCTGCCCGAAGGCAGGTCCGAACCTCCGCAGAGGTGTGTCTGAGCCGGAGTTTACGTACGGTAGGGTGGCCAGTTTCTTTCCGCTCCTCCATTCCCTTACCCCCCACCAACAGCGCGTGACAACCCATCCAAATCTTGACCACGCCCAATGTTGCTTCAATTCGGAGATCTCATGGGATCCGTGAGTCGTTGGCTGATAAACCTACTCGGCATTGTTAATACATTCCACAACACCTTACGCTCCCCACACTCATATGTATATTTCCATTTGTTTGGTAAACCCCACATTCATGTGAAAAAATAGTTACCATGTCTTATGCCTCAACCATTATATAACTTATATTTATAGACATACATTGTTGGGAAATTATGGTACAGTATTAGGTGAAAGTGAAAATTCTCAGCCTGTTTCCAGTCATTTGACCTGAATGAACGAAGTCCCATCTAGCAGCGAGCATAGGTATTGTACTGGCTGCTGAAGCCTGTTGCACTCCTCTGGGGCAATGATTAAAGAGAGAATGACTGACAGATGAAATGATATTGGAGAGTGTCGCTGGAATGAAAGATGACAGGTAAAAGCGGAGTACCCGGAGAAAAATCTGTCCTGCCTTTACTTTGTCCAGAACAAATCTCACATGAACCATGGAGCTAGGTACGGTATTAGGTATTCTGTAAAACGAATTTCTGTGACTGTATTATGATGGTGTTAAAATTCTCACCGATATTGTAGGAGAAAGGGCAGGAGGACAGTGAAAGAGAATACATATTTCTTAGAATTTACTTTACTTCGCACCGACACACATAGGTCTTATGGCGACGGTAGGATAGGGAAGGACTAGGAGCGGGAAGGAAACGGCCGTGGCCAAGGTACAACCCGCAGCTGTGAGCTTGCTTTCGGGAGATGATGGGTTCGACCCCCACTGTCGGCAGCCCTAAAGATGGTTTTCCGAGGTTTCCCATTTTCACACCAGGCAAATGCTGGAGCTGTACCTTAATTAAGGCCACGGCCACTTTTTGCTCCACTCCTAGCCCTTTCCTATCCCTTCCTCCTCGTAAGACCTATATGTATTGGTGCGACGTAAAGCGGGGGAAAAAAAAGGAAGAAAATAAAAATCATTCATCGTTCCAAAGGCATACGACAGACCTTGAGCATCAGACACTTTCCAAAACCTTGGCACTAGTTAAGGTTAAATTATGATCTACGCTGTTCCTCTTTCTTTAAATGAATCACCAACGACATTGAATCATGAGAGACTCTTAATTTCTACATAATTTCCAGGATGATTTCTGTGTATTCTACAATATATTCTGCCTCCATGGATACACATTCTAATATACAGAATACACTCTGCGTAATCCAAACCAAACCCCATGGCTCAACAGCCCCGAATGGCCTTGGCCTCCCAAACGACTGCTGCTAAGCCCGGAGGTCTGCATATTACGAGGTATCGTGTGGTCGGCACGAGTCCTACCGACTGCCGACAGTGGAGTTCGAACCCACTATCTTCCGAATGCAAGTTCACAGCTGCGCGCCCCTAAGTTCACGGCCAACTCGCTCGGTTGGAAGTGCTTCACATCGAACTTCATTTGCCAGGTGTTTCCCTCATTTCACATATTTATTTAACCACGAAGGCAGGTTCTCGTTCATTGTATTCTTTTCTGTTATTCTGATATACGGACAGTCGCATTTCGTCAGGACCGTATCGTTTAAAGATCAGCGAGTTGCATCACTTTCTGTTGTAACTAATCCGCCTCACCCGAAGACATGATACCCGATACAGGACTTGAAAACAACTTTCATGCGTCAATTTTTATTGCTCAACTGTACGTGCAATTCGTACATACAGTACCCTTGGAGATAGTTACGCGCAAATCATGCATGGACAAATGGTCGAAGTCGCGCAACTCGAGTAGTCCGCCACAGACACCGCCATACATTTCACACATTCTAGGAGCAATTATTGCAATATTTCTGGCTCCTCAGTTAAGAATCTTCTCTTTTTTTTTTGCTAGTGGCTTTACGTCGCACCGACACAGATAGGTCTTATGGCGACCATGGGATTGGAAAGGTCTGGGAGTTGGAAGGAAGCGGCCGTGGCCTTAATTAAGGAACAGTCCCAGCATTTGCCTGGTGTGAAAATGGGAAACACCGGGCGAGTTGGCCGTGCGCGTAGAGGCGCGCGGCTGTGAGCTTGCATCCGGGAGATAGTAGGTTCGAATCCCACTATCGGCAGCCCTGAAAATGGTTTTCCGTGGTTTCCCATTTTCACACCAGGCAAATGCTGGGGCTGTACCTTAATTAAGGCCACGGCCGCTTCCTTCCAACTCCTAGGCCTTTCCTATCCCATCGTCGCCATAAGACCTATCTGTGTCGGTGCGACGTAAAGCCCATAGCAAAAAAAAAAGGGAAACCACGGAAAGTCACCTTCAGGGCTGCCGACAGTGTGATCTCCCGGATGCAAGCTCACAGCCGCGCGCCCCTAACCGCACGGCCAACTCGCCCGGTAAGAATCTTCTTGATGTTTTTTGAGGTAATCATAAAATCGAATTTTAAATTATAATGTTATTGTTTTACGCCCCACTAACTACTCTTGAAGATTTTTGGAGACGCCGAGGTGCCGGTATTATATACCGCAGTAGTTCTTTTACGTGCCAGTAAATCTACCGACACGAAGCTGACGTATTTGAGCACCATTAAATACCACCGGACTGAGCCAGGATCGAACCTGCCAAGTTGGGATAAGAAGGCTTCGCGCCTCAACTGTCTGAGCCACTCAGCCAGGCAGAATCGATTTTGATACACATTTCTGTTTGTAATGATTAGAGAAACTCTATGAAGGTAAATATACGTGGGTGCGGACAGTTGAAAGCGCTACTGAACTGGGAACTAGCCTGCCTGTAACTTCAATAAAATGAAATGACAAGTGTGTTACGCTCTAAAAAAAAAAAAAGCTAAATTTTGTATGGTTCTTTTCATTCGAACGTTCATTTTCGGGCTAAGAAATAAAACGATCACGTGTATTCCACTGACACCATTCTGCTGTGTTTCAAAACTTTCTCGCTATTTCTTTAATGCAGATGAATAAAACATGCGGCACTTTTGAACGTGCAAAAATCTTTTGCGCAAAAAGCAATGACATCGTTAGACACATTATGCGATTTTACAGTATATTGTTCAAACTATTCGTGGAATGTTGAATGAAGACTAGCATGAACATGGTTTCTCAATATTTGTGAAATGCAAAGATTGCATATTACATTACTCTCTCACCATACAACAGGCACGAAGGTCCGTATTTATTATTATTATTATTATTATTATTATTATTATTATTATTATTATGACCGATTCGTTGGCTGAATGGTCAGCGTACTGGCCTTCGGTTCAGAGGGGCCCGGGTTCGATTCCCGGCCGGGTCGGGGATTTTAACCTTAATTGGTTAATTCCAATGGCTCGGGGGCTGGGTGTGTGTGTGGCGTATTCAACATTAGAAATCATCCTAGGTAGGGCAATCATATTCATCTTCACAGACATGCAGGTCGCCTAATAGGCCGTCTAGTCGAAAAAGACCTGCACCAGGCCTCTCCGGAGGCCATACGCCATTATTATTATTATTATTATTATTATTATTATTATTTGCTTTACGTCGCACCGACACAGATAGGTCTTATGGCGATGATGGGATGGAAAGGGATAGGAGTGGAAAGGAAGCGGCCGTGACCTTAATGAAAGTACAGCCTGGTGTGAAAATGGGAAACCACGGAAAACCACATTCAGGGCTGCCGATAGTGGGGTTCGAACCCACTATCTCCCAGATTCAAGCTCACATCTGCGCGCCCCTACCCGCACGGCCAACTCGCCAGGTGGTCCATAATTAAAGAGTGGCCAGCGTACGGAACATTTCAACGCATCTGAAGTAGACAAGCTTTCCAAAATCTTGTCTGAAACAGTTCGGTTTCTAAACATTGCTATCCCACTTTGAGGTCGAGAATGCATAATATTGCTGATATCACTGGAAACATCGCACAACGTCCCGTTTGCACAGCTGTTTACAGAAAACGTTATCCACAGGAGAACGATGCGAAAAGTGTCTCAATCTGAATAGGAACATGATGCATAAAAGATAGAAGCCATTCTATCGTCAGTTTACAAACTAACTACAACGTCGTTGAACATTTTCGGTGTGATGAACCATTGAGAACGATCAGATGTAAATCCAGCCTTGAAGAACGCATATTAAATCACCCCGCTATACAGTCTTTGTTGGCAGCCGTTCACTTCTGAGGAAGTGGACCAAAGTCTTCGTGAAGTATTCTGCAGTTTGTCTCATTTGTATGGTAATGAATCCAGAGGAATATCCCGCCTATTATTCTAGACCTTGAAAATACATATCTGAAAATTATTCTTGTTAACAGTTAAAGGAGTCCGCCTCTGTGGTGTAGTGGTTAGTGTGATTAGCTGCCACCCCCGGAGGTCCGGGTTCGATTCCCGGCTCTGCCACGAAATTTGAAAAGTGGTACGAGGGCTGGAACGGGGTCCACTCAGCCTCGGGAGGTCAAATGAGTAGAGGTGGGTTCGATTCCCACCTCAGCCATCCTGGAAGTAGTTTTCCGTGGTTTCCCACTTCTCCTCCAGGTGAATGCCGGGATGGTACCTAACTTCAGGCCACGGCCGCTTCCTTCCCTGTTCCTTGCCTATCCCTTCCAATCTTCCCATCCCTCCACAAGACCCCTGTTCAGCATAGCAGGTGAGGCCGCCCGGGCGAGGTACTGGTCATTCTCCCCAGTTGTATCCCCGACCAAGAGTCTGAAGCTCTAGGACACTGCCCTTGAGGCGGTAGAGGTGGGATCCCTCGCTGAGTCCGAGGGAAAAGCCGAACCTAGAGGGTAAACAGATGATGATGATGATGAACAGTTAAAGGAACAAAATCGTTTTGCATGCTACATTTATGCTACATCATGAGTAAGCATGCACGTAGAGTTGTGAAGGAAACGGGAGAAGGAATGCTGAAATCAGCACGAGTGGGAAACAGGTATAACACTCTATTACACCCACCAACACTTTCTCTCGTGCATCAGAACGAGGTCAACGAAACCTTGGTAGTAGTTCTCGCGTCCTTGCTCACGTCTATGCCAAAGCAGACCGACGCAGTAGACGCGCAGACAAAATAAATTCTCCAACAGATACATATGAATTTGCGCATATTGTACCGATACATGCAAAGGTAACTCCTGTTAATAATCCATAGTTCAGTGAACATTTTCCCCTATTTCAAAAATACACAATTCTAACCCTTCACGCAAGCAACTCAATGTTGAAAACATCCTAAGGATATAAGCTACAAATTTTAGGTAAATAAAATATAATGAAGTATGAGAAGATATTCTTTATTTATTCCTAAAAATTACAATCCTTTTCTTGATCATCGTTATCCGGTCGATTAGATTAGCAGCTTGCCTCTTTCTAACACTACGAGCGCTAATGCGAGTCAGTACAGAGTTCATTAAAGTCCTCATAACTACATTCGGTGTAGACATTTTTCAAAAAATCAAAAAAACTCCTGAGGGTATTGTACCAAAGAACACATTAAAGAAAGAATTATGTAAATAAGTTAATTTGGCTAGGATTTGAATAAAAAAGAAGACGAGTAAAGAAACATGCGATTTTAGGCTGTTATTCCAGGATTGCATTTAGACCGGAAGTGATTTCCCAAATTTGTTGTTTTAGTACAAGCACGATATCACTCTGGAGATGGATCTGGGTCCCAGAGGCTGATCTGGACTTGCATTCGATTGTTTTGAAAGTTTATATTGTTCCTTTTTACGGTTTAATGTTGATCATAATATTGTTCTTTTCCTTCTTAAAATACTAATTTGACTAACAGAAAGCTCGTTGCTTTTGGGTTTTAATTTTTTAAATTATTTATTTTTACAATTTGCTTTACGTCGCACCGACATATGGAGACAATGGTACAGATAAGTGCCACGGGTTGAAAGGAAGCGACCGTGGCTTTAATTAAGGTACAGCTCCTGCATTTGCCTGGTATGAAAATGGAAAACCACGGAAAACCATTTTCAGGGCTGTCGACAGTGGGGTTCGAACCCACTATCTCCCAAATGCAAGCTGATAACTACGCGATCCAAACCGCGCGCTCACTTGCTTGGTTTCTGGGTTTTAATTGAACAGTCACCACCACTATCATCATCATCATCATCATCATCATTAATATCTTCTTATTCTTACTCTTATTATTCCATCATTTTCCTCCACATCCTGATGGAGAAGTGGGGTACGTCCTGTGTCACACGTATAAATCGAATTGGCTCAGTTTTAGAAATTGATGTCTTCCTTGACGCCAGTCGTACGTGGAGGGTTGTATTCTAGAATTACATGTTTCTGTGGTGATTGACGGAGTGAGGTGCTGTGTGTAAACGCACCCAGGCCCAGACAGGACTGAAGTCTCCATTCAGGCCAGGAACAGATAATGATGGTAATGAATAATGATAATTAATGTTTCAGACTGCCTAACATCGAGATCATCAGTTCCAAGGACAAACATCACCACCATCTAATTCAGATACTTTTTTGCGAGACTTACAATTTCGTTGAACTTGCCCAGCTTGAGTCATCATCATTAAGCTGCAGTCATGTCAAACTGACTTGTAGCCCTTTGGTGGCAACGTACATCAAACGTTGTTAGTCAGTAATGAATTTAATTTATCTCATTGCATAGAGGTGGGAGATACACTATACAGTTCTTTCTGAAATATCTTATTTGTTATTGCAATTACAATATAAACTGCGATACATGTTTTGAAGACTATCATTGAGAAGGCTGTTCGAACAATGTTAGTTTCGACGAGTTGGTAACAGAAGGCATTATGCTGAGTAAATGATCTTTGTATCCGCCTCTGTGATTAGCTGCAACCCCGGAAGGATAGGGTTCGATTCCCACCTCAGCCATCCTCTAAGTGGTTTTCCGTGGGTTCCTACTTCTCCTCCAGGCAAATGCCGGAACGGTACCCAACTTGAGGCCACGGCTTTCCCCTCTCTTCCTTGTATATCCCTTCCAATTTTCCCATCCCCCTCCCCCACAAGGCCCCTGTTCGGCATAGCAGGTGAGGCCGCCTGGGTCAGGTACTGGTCCCTCTTCTCAGTTGTATCCCCAGAAGCAAAGTCTCACGCTCGAGGACACCGTCCTTGAGGCGGTAGATGTGGGATCCCAACCCCGATGGTAAACGGATTAAGGAAGAAAGAAAGAAAGACAGAAATAAATTATCTTTGTAAACATTTTTCCATCATAGTTATACGTCGCACCAAGACATATAGATCTTTGGCCATGCAAAAATTATATCCAGGACTGCCATCGGTAGAGTTTCAACCCATCATCTCTTATAGCTACACGATGTATACTACACTTTGAACAGGCAATTTTATTCACAGCGAGGTGAAAATGTGGAAGGGTATGAAGACTTTCCTAGAAACATTTACCTAATCTCAATCCTATAAACAACCGGATTTTCACATTGTGCTTAAACATCTTGGAACGTATGGATAAAGGCAGTCTGTGTTCGAAAACCAAGGACACGTAGCCTCTCTGAAGATTTTAAATTCAAGATCCTACTTAAGGAAATATATGTCAAATATATAATATCACATCCACTAAAGTAGCTAATACCATAGGTCTGAATTTTTGTTATATGGTATTCTCTCGTCCTTGAATAGCAGTACTGAACAAAATATAATTAGCTAGCAAACAATTACACATTCTTGGCTAATGATTCACAAGAGCAAAATAAATTCTATACGCTCCTGCATCTCTAATATGGAAATACATATGTAATGAGTGTGTCCTCCATGTGCACGAATACGTTCTTGCACACTATTAGGCATTCTTTTTATCAGACCATTATAGATCTTGTGGTGAACGGTCTCAATCCTCTATAATACTATCGATGAGCTGTCGAAGAATAGCGGGTTGAGTTGGATGCCTTGTAAATGTAGATGTCTCCTACTTGCCCGACTGTATTCACGAAGTTTGTAGGCCACTCCATTCAGCTGATGTGTCCTTGAGGTTATTGACGCGCCATCATAGTAAGAAAATGTCATGTATTCTTATCTATTAGAGGAAGTAGTCCCCAGATTCAGATTTGGAGCATTTAACAACGACGTCTGGAATCTCTGCAACATATCGGAGATCAGTCAAGGTATTATGGGTGGGAATTAAAGGAGTCCGCAGTCCGATCATTATTCCAAGCCAGAACATGACACTTGCCCGCTAAATGTAGGCTATGCATGTCCTGGTTTCGGCTGTTCTGTTAGTTTTGTCCAGAAGTTTTCCATAAACCCGTACGTTTGGTGTCAAGTTTCAAACCAACTGTGGTCTCCTCACTGAACATCATATTCCTTCATTCTTGAATTCTGCAATATCGATGATCAAGAGTATAGTTTCTTCCATGAGCTTGGTCATCTTGGCAGAGTGCAAGGGCGTCATATAGGCCTCCTGGAGTGAAAACCAACATCATGCAGTCTTCGGCGTACAGTTTGATCTGAGATATGAACTTCTGTTATTTGGAAAAAGTCAGATCTAAGAAAAATGATGGTAAATGGCGGTTGGCTGCAAGTTTCAGTTTGGGGGTAACCACACTGGTGTTGTGTTGTAAGAGGAGGATGAACGTTACAAGGCCTATAATTAATAACGCATATCTCTCTCTACTTGTTCCACGCTCAAGAAACATCACCTTGAGCTATTCGGCAACATCTTGTTATGTTTGGACTGCCGAAGGTAAAATTACTGCATGGATTCTGTCGAACTGTTGTATTGGCCTATCTGACATATATTGGCGTTAAAAACTTAAAATGACTAAAGCGTTTGTACACTGACCAACTTCTACCTGCGCGCCATGCAGGAGAAGTAGGAGAAAGGGACAAACAAAATGCACGCTCTTTGAAATCTTGTCTGCTATATTACGCCCGATAGTACTGAGAATAAGGTCTTTTGAAGAATGAGACAGAATGTACTTTATGTCATTCCAGTTTTAGTTCTTGAGATGTATAGTTATGGCTTCATCATTATCCGTTCGTTCATCGTAAATATCTGCGAAGATAATAATAATAATAATAATAATAATAATAATAATAATAATAATAATAATAATAATAATAATAGTAATAGTAATTTCCTCAGTATGGGATTTTGTAATACCAGTAGTAAGGAAGTAATTTAAAATACTGTTGGTATAATTCATATTAACATTTCCGCATTCTTTATTTTGACTAATCGCCATGTACGTGATTAGTGGTATGTGTTTGTTTACTTGTTTGTTCGGGCAGCCAGAAAGGTTCTTTCTGAACCCTTGATGATAGCAATACTTCAGTTCTGAAGTGAGGAAGGTAACATTTTCTTTAGGCTCAATGTTCATATACGAGGACAGAAGAAGATGGGTTTCTGCGGTTTCCCATTTCTTTTTATTACAAGTTGCTTTACGTCTCACAACATATATAGGTCTTATGTAGACGATAGGACAGGAAAGGGATAGAAGTGGAAAGGAAGCGGCCGTGGCCTTAATTAAGGTACAGTCCCAGCATTTGCCTGGTGAGACAATGGGAAACCACCGAAAACCATTTTCCGGTCTCCGGACAGTGGGATTTGAACCCACTATCTTCCGAATACTGGGTACTGGCCGCAAGTAAGCGACTGCAGCTACCAAGCTCGGTGGTTTCCCATTTTCACACAATGTATATTCTAGGGCTGTTTAAGAAGGCTGTTTAAGAAACGACAAGGTAAACGACAGACAGGGAATATGCCACCTGGGCGACTGCCATAAATGCAGATTTATGGTGATTGATTGATTGACTGATTGATTGATTGATTGACTGATTGATTGATTGATTGATTGATTGAAAAATAAAGGAAACTTTATTTTACTCCCTTCAAGGTAATTAACGTTTACCGATAATTTTGTTTATGGTGCACTGTTGTACTGTTGAAATAAACTCACAACAGAGCGTCAGGTCTGGAGGAAAAAGGAGTGAAAATGGTAGAATTTTCGATTCCCTGTGTTTGTTGTCCACATTTCGAAGAAAAGTGATTGTTGACTAAGGAAGGTTATGTAATAGGGAAGGAAGATATAAGACTGCCACGAGGCCACCTGGTGGCCATTATCGGTATGGCGTGCAGTCTATATGGTCTGACACCATGGTTAGTCGTTTTGAATACCCTTGGTCGAAATAATTTCACCATTAGAATGTCGGCCGGCACGGTAGGTGAGGTGGTGGTATACCATTTCTAATCACTAGATTGCGTGCCAAAAGCCTGGATTCAATTCGAAACCTATCCGCATTGTTCACATGGAGTGAGGGAATAGGCCTATGACGTTGTTGATGGTAATTCGTCCCACGGATGGGGACGTAAAGGCTTGGTGCTATTCGACAGGAGTAGGCTATGTGCCGGCACCGGGTTTCATCCTCTCCCTTCGTGCTATCATATATGACGTCATTCATTTACTCTAATTCTTCTTCTCCTTATTCTTCTTTATTATTTACAATATTATTATCATTGTTACGCACTCTGGTGTACAAAAGGTTGACGTCATGAAGAGAATCCGGTCGTAAAAACTCGCTACGATGATTCATCTCATTTCATAACCGACCCCGTAGAGAAACGGGACAAAGGTTGGACATACACACATAAGACTGACACGAGTAAATGAAAGCGAGGTAAAATTATTGTTACCATGTAGAGTGTTTTACAAAGTGAGAAGTAATCCGGGCGTGGATAATACACCATCACAACACAAAAATCCTTGTGGTCGATGGGTTACGAGTTATAACCGGCATAACTGTAAAGCGGCTAGATGATACTTGCGTCTTATTCAAATATGTTTGCGTTCTAATCTACTGTATTAGTGCATACAAATTCTGTAGTGTTAACATGAATAGGCATAATTCATAAACGACCGACCATAGGACGTACTGGCATGTTTAGAGAGACGTTTTGTTTTTTAAGGTGGGCTATCCACGCCTTCATTACTCCCTACAATTTTGGAAACACACTGTATACACCGGAACACTTGGCTTGGTGGACAACATTCAAGGACGGAGGCAGTAAACATAAGGAAAACAGAGGAACTAAAAACGAAAATCTTGATATCCCAGCAAGAGTGAGGGAAATTCTAATGACGTCATAGTGGAGAGAACACGTCAAGCTGGTAGCTAGAAGACCTTGGCACAGGTATCGGGCGTTCCGAGACGGAGTCCGTCACGAGTACAATATAGCTTCTGTAAATAGCAACTGCAAGGTCTTGTCTAGGCAACGTACTGTGATATTCTCCAGGTAGGGGACCTAACTGCAGAGGATTAATACTAATACTACTACTACTACTACTACTAATAATAATAATAATAATAATAATAATAATAATAATACTAATAATAATAATCTGTTACTGATTTTACGTCCCACTAATTATGGTTTTCAGAGACGCCGAGGTGCCGGAAGTTTGTCCCGCAGGAGTTGTTTATCGTGCCAGTAAATCTAACGACACGAGGCAGACGTATTTGAGCTTCAAATACCACCGAACTGAGCCTGCTAAGCTGGGCTCAGAAGGCCAGCGCTCTACCGTCCGAGCTACCCAGCTTGGTCACTACTACTACTACTACTACTACTACTACTAATAATAATAATAATAATAATCTGAGGTTACCATCAGTGAGGAATACATGTTCAGTACTTCCTTGTCCTTCGGTATACGAAATGAGAATTACATTAGTCAACTTATTTACAGTACGAGGAAATCCTAGTAGAGGAAATTTCGCCGTCACTCATTCAAATGCCAAGAAAACGTGAAGCTAAAGCATTTTGCTGGTGCTAGGAAACGAACCAATGCCTTCCGCAATCAGAATGTAAAGGATTACCGCTTATTTACCAGATTTAATCGCGCAATTACAATAACAATAATTAATTAATAATTCGGCACCTTAGCTGAATGATCAGCGTCGAGGCCTTCGTTCCAGAGGGTCGTGGCTGTGATTCCAGGAGGGGTCAGGGATTTTAATCGCATGTGGATATTTCCTCTGACTCGAGGACTGGGTGTTTGTGTTTGTCCCAGTACTCTCCTCTTCATATACACACACATTACACATCAGTGCTCTACGTCTTCTGGTATGGGCTAGAGCAATGTTGTTACTTTCATTGATCTGTCTCAGTCTCATCATTTGCTTTGTCAATAAGAAAGTGACTGAGGTATGAGTGATGCTAGTAATGCCATTCCTTATGCAGCCAGTCCCTGTTATGAATGGTGTGAAACTGTTACTCATAGGGTCAATTGGTGCATGCATTTCCGTGGGACTGATATACAATAACTTTTGGCTCAGTGAGGAAAGCAACAGGAAACTTCATCACTCCTCATTTCACTAGCACCGGGTGAGTTGGCCGTGCGTTTAGGAGCGCGCAGCTGTGAGCTCGCATCCGGGAGATAGTGGGTTCGAACTCCACTGTCGGCAGCTCTGAAGATGATTTTCCGTGGTTTACCATTTTCACACCAGGCAAATGCTGGGCCTGTACCTTAATTAAGGCCACGGCCACTCCTTCCCATTCCTAGGCCTTTCCTGTCCCATCGTCGCCATAAGACTTGCCTGTTTCGGTGCGACGTTAAGCAACTAGCAATAATAATAATAATAATAATAATAATAATAATAATAATAATAATAATAATAATAATAATAAATAGCATTTCCCTAGTACGTCTCTTCGATGATCCCTAGGCCACCTACAGCTAATGGTGGAGCTGTTGACGATCCAACCAGATTTCGGGCTGAGAACTGATCATACAGAGTAGAACCGAAGATAATTGTGCATTGTCGTGTTGATAATAATGAAGGAATCATCGTCGTACATATCATCTTCCCTAAGTAATGTTAAATGTATTGCATATCAGAATTTCACCTGAGGGAATACAGTTATTAAAGGTGTGGTCGAGTTTCAAAAGGTCTACTACATGAAAACGTCCGTCGTTTTGTACCGTCCACCTAAAACGTTGTCCATTTTCTTAAAATGTCTTTGTCCAAGAAGATCTAGAATTAAAATGCCATTCTTAAGAGGGTTATTTAGCTGAAATATCCGTGACACAAAACGTTCATATTCCATGGTCTGATAATGCCCACTATGGGGGAAATGGAAATACAACAGAAACGTCCAAAACATAATTTCTCACACTTTTACGTGTTTGTGTTGATACAACGCTAACGTTTAATCATCTTTATGTGGATCGTCCTCTTTGAGAGTCACTATTTAGTTTCATATGGTATGAGATGGCTCATGGATAGCCAAAAATATCGACTCTCTATCTTTGCAATTCTGGTAATTTTAGGATATATTAAAACTCCTCCTTTCCTTATGAAAGAATCTTTGATTCACAGGCTGCTTAATTTTGGTGTGACAGACCAAAACTAGGGTGACTAAATTGTTCTGTTTTAGACTGCTGTTCTTTAAGATGGTAAACGATACGATGTGTCACATGTTGTGTGAACCAAGTGGCCCATTTAGTCCCCTTGTGCAACAGAACATGATCCGACCTCCTAAGAAGTGGATAAGAGTATTCTTGAACAATGGCGGGATAACTGTCTCTCTCCCAATGTTAGAACAAAATGTTGTCTGCTAGATATATTTTCAAATATATGTCCGTAATTCCAGATAATTGCATGGAGGTAACAAACAACATTTCCATCATGTTCAACCTTTGGATGTATAACCTACTGTTTTCGTCAATAGAAGTAGTTAGTCAAACCCTTTTGTACGCGAGGTTTACTCGATAACATACAGTAGACATTGACGTCAAGAGCTGTACCGCTTTCCCCAACCTTCAAACACTTTTTTTTTTTTTTTTTTTGCTATTTGCTTTACGTCGCACCGACACAGATAGGTATTATGACGAGGATGGGATAGGATAGGCCTAGGAATTGGAAGGAAGCGGCCGTGGCCTTAATTAAGGTACAGCCCCGGCATTTGCCTCATGTGAAAATGGGAAACCACGGAAAACCATCTTCAGGGCTGCCGACAGTGGGGCTCGAACCCACTATCTCCCGATTACTGGATACTGGCCGCACTTAAGCGACTGCAGCTATCGAGCCATAATCAGCTGCATATTCAAAAACATGATTAAGCCTACCTGGAAGAAAGCTACACTTCCAGTTGAATGTGATATATATGGTGCTGCTGTCAGTGTTATCTCGGACACTGAAGATTCGAGTTATTCAACTCCCAACTGCACTAATGCATCATTCATTACTGTCATTTGCGGTTGTGCTTAGTAAATTTCTACGTTACATCAAGACCCATACACGTGTTTAAGTAAAAGTAAGGACAATTACAATTAGTAGAATAATCATTATTTATTGTCCAATTTCCTGTCGTATTTATTATTATACCGATATACGGAGTATATCTGTTTTACTGCTACAAACTTTCAGGGATGATGGAGGACGGAAAATGGATCAATTTGAGATAAGGAACCGTAGTCCGGAAACGTTCGAGTCAAAATTTATTAATAATCAAAGTTGTTTAACATCTGTCCGTTCTTAACAGACGCCGGGGTGTCGGAATTTAGTCCGGCAGTTGTTCTTTAACGTGCCGTAAGCCAACGACATGGGGTTGTCACCTTTAAACACCCTTAAAAGCCACCGACCTCAGTCGGGTTTGAACCCGTAAACTTGGGATTTGTAGACCAACGCCGTATCCACTACGCCACTGCGGCCGGCAGTCAAGCGTTAAACCAAAAATCAGTCTGATACCTCCGACTGTACAGTACACTACATGTGCTAAGAGTGCAATAGGGGAGACAATCCCGATGAGTAGAATTTTGCTTAACTTTCCACTCGATCGTTTCCGGAATATGATTCCTTATTTCAAATTGATCCATTTGCTGTCCTCCATCATCCCTGAAAGTTTGTAACATCATCAAGGACACACCCTCTGTATCTAGGCTCATAAATATGTACAATAATTAACGCTACGGGAAGCTAACATTGATACAATAAACCAGGGCCTCTCAGGGTGCATGCGCGTGGTGCATGCACTGTGCACGGTGCAAGAGACGACTTGGCTTGGTTGACCAGAGTGCAGACCCCCCACTCCTCGATTTGGAGCAATAGCGCTTACTCTCTCTTTCCTCACGCCTGTCTCGCTCGCTCCGCCTGTCTCCCTCTGCCCCACTTGCGCCGTAGCGCTCCAAATCCAGGCTGACTTGAGCCGAGCATAGGCGAGTTGAGCCGAGCTTAGCCGAGTAGCCCAGAGACGAAGCGTTGATCCGAGCCATGCCGAGCGGCAGCGATGCACAGTGCACGGAGCACTTGCGCCTCTATCTGCACGCGTGAGATTTTGGGCGTTTGAGAGGCCCTGCAATAAACCATGATTATAGCTGAACATTTTATCATATTTGATTTTACACTCAGACACTTTGCGAATGTGCCCTATTAGTAGTATGACTTTCCATTTGTTAAACTAACTGAACACAGGACTTAAAACGATGGACTGGTATATGGACATTTTCATTAGTACTTCATATCGATGTAGATAAGTTTCGATGGACGTTATATCTCGGAAGGGTGCACACATAAGGCGAAAAGAATGTACTTTACACGGCTAGACTAGTAATAGTTACGTATCACTGACATTAGTCGGGATCGAGCCTACTTTCTTGGAAACAGAAATCCAACAAGTAACTGTCTGATCCCCTAAGGCCGAATCTTTTGACTTCAGAGGAAACATATTTTATTGCTATATTTCTATTCCACATGCAGAGTTTGAACAGTTCAGTACTACGAAGAGAGTCGAGGAAATTTATGTTCCCCACTTTGCCGACTCTGGCATTGAAGATAAAGGTCATATATAGAGCCCTTCACGGATGAATACTACTACTAAAATGTTTTCATTCCTCCCCTGAAGGGGGAGGCGGTCCTCTTAGACGGTGACGCCGTCTCTCAGGCCGGGAGATTTGTGACGGTGAAGGAGATGCTGGGAGAAGATGAGGGGGTTGGCGGCCGTGGCCTATAATAGGAACTGTCCCGACATTCGCCTTAGTGCAGGAAAATGGAAAACCACGGAAAACCATTCTCAGGACAGTCGAAGGTTGAGGCCATCCGGGAGGTCCAGTTCTGTCCTGTCTTCCAAATGCAGAGGCGTAGAGTCACGGTAGAGCCGTGGCCACCCCTCCTGTCCTCGGTTGGCCCATCAGAGTGCAGAGCTGTTGGACCACGGACCCGCCGTGGACACTTATTGGCCGAGACCCACTCTGCATCTACCGACCCACAGATGACGATATCCGCTAAAGCGGATGCAAACTGTATGGCAGTGCGGATAATTTTGCTGATAATTTCTGAATAATGAAGTTTCATCACCAACATTCTCATTTTCCCATTTCCAGCTGACACCGGGTGGGAGCAAATATGATTCCTCTCCACTTTGTTCTGTCGTTCCATCCTCCTTCCGACACGATGTTCCAATGTTAAACCATTTCCATGACGTCGTTTGGCGGTACCTTATCCGTGCCTGACCGAGTCATCCGTACACCTCGCGGCACTGCAACTTTTGACGTCGGCTGTTGGTTGGGGTTTGCCTTTCTTGTTTCCAGTAGTGTTTTGACGAGCTCCACATTCCCCCTCATTATCGCGAGTGTGAGGGGAGAGTTCCCCAGGTAGAGTGCCTCACAATCTGCGTTCCACTTCTCCACCAGCATTTATAACGTTGTCTAAATTAGCATTTTTACTTATGGTCAGGTGATCCTCGGCATTGGTATGGAAGAATTGTGAGATATAAAGAGCCTTGAGACCATAAAGCCGAACATCTGACCTAAGCCTAACTGGCTCTTGCCCGCAATTAATGGAAGTAAGGAACAAACGCCAATACGTCTGTAGTTATTGCAAGGGAAATCTCTCATGAACCTGTGACTGTAGAGGTTCTGGTGCCAGGCATCAGGCCTATTGTATTACTGTATGTCAACAGATCTATCCGTGTCAATACCTTGAGTGTAATATACTGTAGTTATTTATCCGCAGATAACCAATCGCGGATGCGGATAATATTTTGTATATCCGCGCAGGGTTCTAGTCACATCTTGCCTCCGCCAGGCTTGAACGCACTAGAAGAAATTCCCAGACGGAGGAAATCTCTTTTGTACTTATTTTACAGCAAAATGTATTGACATAGAGACGCTTGGAATGTAATGAACTGAGACTCTAATATTTCATCCTTAAAATATATATATATACTATAATTAGGACTCACTTTTATAGCCTACATATTTCCCCTGAATGAGACAATACTAAAATGGAATATAATTTTCAACACTGCTGCATTTGGAGAGTGGACAAGAATGATTAAAGAACTGATAATGACTTTGATGTTGACATGTAATATTTAATAATAATAATAATAATAATAATAATAATAATAATAATAATAATAATAATAATAATAATAATAATAATAATAATATTATGAACACCAAGGGAGACCTCCAAATGCTACATATAAAACCCGAAGACGCCTTCAGTAGAGATCTCTTAGAGATCTTTTCCGAAAAAAAAATACTGACGAATGGGATAAACCGAGACAAGCAATCGAAGAGAAGACAAGATACCACCTGGACAGAGGGATGCAAGCTGGCCCACTCACAGAGAATGAGGGAATTCTGTGCTCAAAAGAATGCGAAACAAACTACCAAATGTGACAAGACTTAACTTGGTCCTAGATGGCCCTTATGAATATTATTATTATTATTATTAATCATAATCATAATATAATTCCTGTTTCTGCAGTATGTCAATCATATCGTTAGAACGCTTTCACCGCATTTGAGGCTGTCCTAAAATACTTGACTTCTTTCCTTTTCCCACATTCTTTTTTTTTTTTTTTTTGCTAGTTGCTTTACGTCGTACCGACACAGATAGGTCTTATGGCGACGATGGGACAGGGAAGGGCTAGGAGTGGGAAGGAAGCGGCCGTGGCCTTAGTTAAGGTACAGCCCCAGCATTTTCCTGGAGTGAAAATGGGAAACAAAGGGAAAACCATTTTCAGGGCTGCCGAGAGTGGGGTTCGAACCTACTATCTCCCGAATACTGGATACTGGCCGCACTTAAGCGACTGCAGCTATCGAGCTCGGTTTTCCCACATTCTAGTGCGCTCGCGAGTGTGAAGTTTGCACCACATGCCGATTTGTCCTTAGTTTTACGGCCGAATGCCCTTCTCAACGTGAAGCCTTCGTGGAGGGATGTAATGAAATGTTATATATTTGTGGTGTGGTTGGCATTGTAGTGCATTGTGTGTGTAAATGAAGAAGTATATTTTAAGACAAACATAAACACTCAATTCCTTAGCCTGAAGAATTAACCAAATGCAGTTAAAATCCATATTCGAGCACAGGACCCATTGAACCAAAAGGGTCACTAGTCAGCCAAGGAGCTGGGCACTCAAGAACTTGACTATCTACCTAATACTCAAAATGGTGCTCTGGAATTCATAAACGTGGACTAGCTAGTCGGAATATATTCTCCAATTCCTAAACGCTTAGAAAAATTGTATTATTATTATTATTATTATTATTATTATTATTATTATTATTATTATTATTATTATTATTATTATTATTATTTTGGTATTATTATTATTCATCATCATCATCATCTGTTTACCCTCCAGGTTCGGTTTTTCCCTCGGACTTAGCGAGGGATCCCACCTCTACCGCCTCAAGGGCAGTGTCCTGGAGCTTCAGACTATTGGTCGGGGATACAACTGGGGAGTATGACCAGTACCTCGCCCAGGCGGCCTCACCTGCTATGCTGAACAGGGGCCTTGTGGAGGGATGGGAAGATTGGAAGGGATAGGCAAGGAAGAGGGAAGGAAGCGGCCGTGGCCTTAAGTTAGGTACCATCCCGGCATTCGCCTGGAGGAGAAGTGGGAAACCACGGAAAACCACTTCCAGGATGGCTGAGGTGGGCATCGAACCCACCTCTACTCAGTTGACCTCCCGAGGCTGAGTGGACCCCGTTCCAGCCCTCGTACCACTTTTCAAATTTCGTGGCAGAGCCGGGAATCGAACCCGGGCCTCCGGGGGTGGCAGCTAATCACGCTAACCACTACACCACAGAGGCGGACATTATTATTATTATGGTATTATTATTATAATTTCTTTCTTTCTTTTTTTCTTTCTTTCTTTCTTTATCTGTTTACCCTCCAGGGTTGGTTTTCTGTCGGACTCAGCGAGGGATCTTACCTCTACCGCCTCAAGGGCAGTTTCCTGGAGCATGAGACAATGGGTCGGGGGATAAAACTGGGCTGGAGGACTAGTACCTCGTCCAGGTGGCCTTACCTGCTATGCTGAACAGGAGCCTTGTGGAGGTGGGAAGATTGGAATAGGTAGACAAGGAAGAGGGAAGGAAGCGGCCATGGCCTTAAGTTAGGTACCATCCCTGCATTTTCCGCCGTCTGTGTCGATTAATTCAACATTTAAAGCTGCATATCCATAGATTTGAATACATCTGTCAGACAGGAAGCAGACAATTTAATCAAGTAATAAGGTAAGATATACGTAAAAGCTTCGGACATTAAATTATGGTCGAACAAAAACAGTCGTATTTATCTTGTCCACAATGGTAACTAAGACACTCGTATAAAAAACATACTGGCGTCTTAATAAATGCCATTATAAGCTTGTTGCACAATAAACTATTGCAGCTGTGGTTTATAGTGCGTTAAATGGCCATCTCGGAAAGATTTGTAAAGGAATAAAAGTGCACTACGGTTATTAATTCCACTCCGTGCATTAAAATACTAATCGCATGCTGTGGTATAAAGCCAACATAAATTATTGATGTTCAGCATTTTCTATGCAATGTCATGACAAATTAAAAAGCACACATACATATTTAAAAATGGAGCTGAAAGTGTTCTCGACTTCTATGTCCCTAATACTTATTTCTTAATCCGTTCACCGTCCAGGGTTCGTTTTTGCCTCGGACTCTACCGCCTTAAGGGCAGAGTCCCGGAGCATGAGACTTCGGGTCTGGGATACAACTGGGGAGAAGGACCAGTATGTCGCCCAGGTGGCCTCATCTGCTATGCTGAACAGGGGCCTTGTGGGCGGGATAGAAAGTTTGGAAGGGATAGACAAGGAAGTGGCCGTGATCTTAAGTTAGGTATCATCCCCGCATTTGCCTGGAGAAGTGGGAAACCACGGAAAACCACTTCTAGGATAGCTGAGGTGGGAATTGAACCCTACCCTCCTCTACTCAGGTAACATCCCGAGGCTGTGTGAACGCAGTTCCAGTCCTCGTAACACTTTTCAAATTTCGTGGCAGAGCCGGGGATCGAACCCGGGCCTAGGAGCGTGGAAGCTAATCACACTAACCACTACACCACAGAGGCGACTATGCCTAATATACAAGCCGAATTCAAATGGGAGAAAAATCCAATTTTACGGACAGAAGGACAATTTTATGACATCGTCATTGCGCCTGAAAATGCCGCTTTGTGACAATATACAGGGAATGGACCGAGAGAAAATGGCAGAAAGTGAAAAAAGAGTATTGTAGGAAGTAAACTGGAGATAGTGACCAATAGGTAGGATAATAGGGACACGTATGATTATCTAGAAAGGAACGTTTATGCAGGAGTAATGAGTTGTCATGCCGTGGACGCGTAAAATGGGTATCGTATGACTTAAACAACAACATGTTCATCTGCCCATTTTAACCGAGGTGAAGTAGCAATAGAGTATCTTAGTCATGCTTATTTCGCTGCAAGCTTCCACACCTTGATAAGTTTGCTCAGTCAATTCCGACCACCCTTCAGTCTCAGAAATACAGATCCATAACCTGTATGACATATCATAGAAGAACGAGAATTCTTTAACTTTATGCATTCAATATTAAATCTTAACTTTCCGGCCAGAGTTTTAAGCCGAAACATTTCGTATAGTTTTCTTTCTAAGCGCAACAGCAGTATGTAGGTAAGTAGTTTCCTTTCTGCTGATGACATAATAGACGACTGTTTAAGGTTTAAGTTCCATAAAGTAAACAGATTACCGAGCTCGATAGCTGCAGTCGCTTAAGTGCGGCCAGTATCCAGTATTCGGGAGATAGTAGGTTCGAACCCCACTGTCGGCAGCCCTGAAAATGGTTTTCCGTGGTTTCCCATTTTCACACCAGGCAAATGCTGGGGCTGTACCTTAATTAAGGCCACGGCCGCTTCCTTCCCACTCCTAGGCTTTTCCTGTCCCATCGTCGCCATAAGACCTATATGTGTCGGTGCGACGTAAAACAACTAGCAAAACAAAAACAAAAAAAGTAAACAGATTATTATCTAGCACTTCTTACAAATTGTACTGTGGAGCACGAGGAATGCAGAGCTTTACATTAGAAAAGTAGACGACCGTGACCGGTATTCGAAACGACGACCGTGAGCTACTGCCCCGCACTGCTATACGATTATAGTAGTACCACCATCGCTACAAGCATGAGAGTTCGGCCGATAGTTGTAAACAAGGCAATAAAAATATTCCAAAGCGAAATATTGCTTGTAGGATTTTACTTTACGTAGAACAGGACTACGGACCTTTTACTTCTGGTAGGATCAGGAAGGGATAAAAGAGATAAAAGAAATAAGATAATAATGACGGGTGAATTACTCAGAAGGTAGAAGCTCTGACCTTCGGATCCCAAGTTGTGGGTTTCGACCCCGGCTCAATCTGGCTGAACTTTCTTAAGGTATCAGTAGATTTGTGGGAAGTAAAAGAACTCCTACGGGACATAATTCTAACTCCCGACGTATTAGAAAAACATAGAGGTAGTTAGTGAAACGTAAAACTATTATTATTATTATTATTATTATTATTATTATTATTACTATTATCATTATTATATTGATAAATATTAATTAATTACGAAAATCTACAGCCTGTTTCCAGTCACCACGAAACATATTCAGGGCTGTCGACGGTGGGATTCGAACCCACTGTCTACCGAATAAAAATTCACAGCTGCGGGCTCATCCGTACGTCCAGCTTGCTCGGTGGATGTGGATATTTTGCGTACTGCCTTGCACCGCAAAAGTTTTTGAACCTCCCACTGAAGGCAATTTTATTCATAAAAAACATTCTAATAAATATGAGTCTAATTCCTCCTGGCATTTTTCCCAACTTATTGGAGTTGGTATGTTGTGGGAATATGGCCCAGTTTTACGGCTGGTTACCCTTCTTGGCGCCAGACCAATATGGAGGGACATATTCACTATTACGTGTTTCTGTGGTGGTTGACAGTCTGATATACTGTATGTAGATGAAGGTTAGTGGTTTAGTCCGACTCCTTGGCTGAATGGTCGGCGTTGAGGCCTTCGGTTCAGAGAGTCCCAGGTTCGATTCTCGGCCGGGTTGGGGATTTTAGTCGTGTGTGATTAATTCTTCTAGTTCGGGGAGTAGTTGTTTGTCTTTTTCCCAACACTCTCCTCTTCATATTTAGACAACACACTACCAACCAACACAGAAATACCCAATAGTGATTACATCTTTTCACATAGGATTGGCATCAGGAAGGCCATCCGGCCGTAAAACAAAGCGAAATCCACAAGTGTGACACAGTTCGCCACCGCGACCGCACAAGGTGTGGGAAAAGCGGTAGAAGAAGAAGAAGAATAATAAGTGTTTTAACACGAACAAAAATTAAAGTCCTTGAGTCAGAGGAATTCACAATTAAAATACTCAGCCGCCAGGAATCGAACCCGGGCCCATTTGAACCGGAGACCAGTACGCTGACCATTCATCCAAGGAGCCGGACATTCTATGATAATATAGGTATGACATGTAATACAAAATATGGGTTAATGTCCTAGTGATGTAGATAGTTTGCTGCTTTTTGCGAAGGAAATAAGTATCTAATCACATACGAATCTGAGCTCTATACATCACTGCTGTTAAGACCTTTGCTCGTAACCGTCGGCGATGTATGCTTTGCAACTTCTTCAGTATTGATTTATCTGTCGTTGGGAACGGCTTCATTGCGCAATCTGAAAAGGAGGTCCAGTAACACTGAAATATTCATAGCAGAGCCATTTGTACGAGAGAAGTGTTGCAAGTATTTGTCTGAAAGAAACACATGAACATCACGTACACTAGAGAAGGGTACAGAATTATAGCAAGAGATGATGTAAAATTAATTAACTTATGTGGATATAAGTGCTCGGTTCGCCCGGAAGGACGTGGGTTCGAATCACCGTCAGGAAGTCGTAAAATTTTAGAAACGAGATTTCCACTTCCGGAGGTGCATATGGACCTGAGGTTCACTCAGCCTACATCAAAAATGAGTACCTGGTTAATTCGAGGGGGAAAGAGCTAACCACTCTACCCCATCATGTGCCGAGGTTAACAATGGTGGAAGCCTTTACCTTCCAATCCTCCAAGGGCCTTCATGGCCTGTACAGAGGTGACTTTGCTTGGCTTTTATGTGGATATAAACACTTCATATTCGGAGATTACTCTGTTTTAACATGAACACTAGAGGATCCGTGCTGCATTCGTTATAAATAGGTCAGATTACTCGTCTTGATATGTCTGACGTAGTCATATTGTTTTCCATGCCCTTTTCAATGGTTTTGTGAGCATTTAATAAAAAGCGCATTATGGTATGTCACAGTTCGTAGTCAGAATTCAACCATTCTGACGCCATCATGCCACCTGTTTGGTAAAATCTATCCATATATTCGCTTTTTTATCCTGCAGTTCTTGATATAAAGCTAGGTATTGTGTCGTAAAGGCAGTGGTATAAGTTATTTAATCGCAGTTCTATGTCTTGTGAGCTCATATGAGTCTCGAAAGTGGTTGTTTTGCCAGGCAGAGAACTGTTTTATGATACATTGTGGCTACTCCGACCACTACTCTTATACTTACATCTCCTTCACACAATATACATAACATTTGTTTGAGCGCCAGTTGCTTTTTTTAAGAAAAACAACAAAATTCGGTAGAGCATACCTCTTATATCAATTATCTCAAGGCGTGAGGTGATAAACTCACATATCTGGCAATATACAGGGATATGGATCAGGACAATATTAAGTTACTGTTGCATTTCCACAATTGAGGATTGTACATGGAACTGGAATCACTTATTATAATTAAAAATAAAACTGAGTTTATGACTAAATTTACGTCACAATGAACAATTATTGACGTCTTTTAATTTAACTAAAGAAATATATTGTGAGATTTGCGGTACTAAGAAAAGGAAAATTTAATCTAAACAAAAAAAGCTATTGGCATGAACTTGAAGTGAGATGTGATATCGCCGCTGATTACACTCTTCTTCATGTTATGAATGCATAACATGTCTGATGCTTTAATTACCTGTTGTCTGCATACACCGCTGTTGAACTTGAAAATTCTTGGGAAAACCTGTGAGCTGAAGTCGGGAGCCGTCTGCTGTAATCTTCTTATGTCACAAGGAGTTGGCCTACATACCATGTACGCGTGTAGGGAGCTCCAATGTAATTACGTCCACTCAATATCTTTTAAATAATTGGAAAATATTATTGGAACATCTTGTGAAGTCCGTCCTCACAAGAAAATGATGTTTCTTTATCAGCATAGTACCCGTCTCTGCTCGGATACAAGCACCACTTGTAGACCTCCTCGATTATTACCGGACCTCTTGAAAACACAACTCTTAGCTCTGACCATCACTCGAAGACCACTTCTTCCATTTGATACATCTGACTGTTACATATGATCTGCACGATATCAACTGCTTATGAACTGAGTAAGAACAGCATACCTCTCCCCACCGTCGCCTTGACTTTATATAACCTCGCGATGACGACTCATCTCCCCACTCACTGTTCATCCCTTCCACTTCCACATACAGTAGCTGGCGAATACTGACACTTGGTCGCAATCACGTGTCCACGCACTGATGTCATCAGTCATGTGTCGTCTAAGCGTACCCAAGCGGTCCAAGAATGACTATGCCGAATGCGTCACCGGGAAATCTCCTTGTACACAACATTCCCAGTTAAACATAGCCTCGATTGCAAAATACTATGCCAGCTCATCTAGCCAAAGTTACAAGCCACAGCATGACAATATGAAACCAACAAATCTCACTTACTACAATACAGAATAATTACAAACATATTCACTTAACCTATGATGAAATACAATAATATACGTGATACCTAATTATTACAGTCTAAATGATGAGAAACAGAATATAAAATCTAATGAATAGGGTTAATAATAATAATAATAATAATAATAATAATAATAATAATAATAATAATAAATACAGAATGGAGTCTGTAACCCTGTTGTACGGTTACAGAACGCCTCCCTCATGAAATAATCGATGAAATGAATCGATTGATTCATGAAATATATACACAATCACCTGAAATCGAGTACACCATATATACATGTATAAAAATGCCCTTTACAAAATTGGGTACATAGTATCATCCATCTGGATGTTCGTTGTTACACATATAAAACATTGATCACTTATCATTTTCACTTTGATTATACAGTATTATTTACATACAGATTACATTTCTTTCTCACTTCTGTCGTTTCAAACGTTCATTGAGTGTTCAAAAGTAATTCTCGAAGACATTTCATTATATACACTGTCTCCAAGCACTGGAGTTTATTGCACTGCCGTGCTCACTTAATATCACAACACACGCTAATTTCACTGAAGTCCTGTTCGCAATGCCAGCTTCATAAAACATGGTGAATTAACATAATAATGAAAATTAATCAACAAACTCACATGATATATTTCTTAAGATTTCTTATATTGTATGTGCCTACGATATTTCCTTCCTTGTCTTCTAATGAATAAGCACATTTCCCAATCCGTTTCACTACGGTGAAGTATCCCTGATATAACAAGAAAAACTTAGAAAATTGACCAGCTTCTGCTGATGACGGAAGTGGCACTCTGAGTAAAACCTTGTCACCAAGCTCAAATTCATCCAATATAGTCTTACAAAAATTATCATGCACAATCTTACCGTGTTATCCTTCTTAAGTATAATAACAAGTGGATTCAAATTAGGACTACATGATGGTTCAATTATATTATAATCTAGCATAATGTCAATCTGCTCTTCAACAGCGCTAGCGTATTTTAACGGAATGGGATATTTCGGTCCTACAAAAGTTGAGTTATCAATAACATTAAATTTGTGTTCGTAAAGATGTGTTCTACCAGGCCGATCGCTAAAAACATCACTATGTGATATCAATAATTCACACAATTCGTCCTTCTGACTTTCCGCTAAATTACATTTCTCCACTGTCTCATACAATTCATCTCTAGAATCTCTCTGTATGGACACATGGCAGACATCTATATTTTTCCTAATATTAGGAATTTCACAAGATCCTTCCGTACTAGAACACACTTTATTCGCACTAATTTCTGACAAAACATCATATGGTAAACTGACTTCCCTGCTACTCTTTCCCCAAATAAGATTGACATTACACAGATCAAAATTTAATTTAGCCTTGTGACACGTTAACCAGTCGGTACCTAAAATAACGGCATAAACTAAATTAGACACAACTAAGCATGGTTGGAAAATACATTCTCCACTTATGCTAATGGGGACAGCTATTTGTTTATTCACTCTTTGAGACTTGTTTCCAACAGCTGTTACGATGAACGTATTCCTCACTGGAATTTCCACTACATCATACTTCTCTCTCAAAACTTCCTCATACAGCTTGGAATTTACACATGACTTCTCACTACCAGAGTCCAACAAAATCTTAACTTTTCTGCCCCATATCAGCAGTTCAATCGTCGGTGTAACAGTAACACTACTTAAATTATCCTCATTACATAATATAAGATCACTTAACAAATCTTGCCTTATATCTAAATTTAAATTACACTTATAAAATTTATTGTCTACGATTAAGTCGTCACTTAAAACATTTGAATTATTGCTACTTAGGTCACAATCATGTTCACTTACAACTATAGGCTGGTCGACATTAACATGCTTATCTACCTTATACGTGAACTCACCATTTACGGACTGTCTCAGTGACCTGTTTATACAGTCCGTTGCGCGTTTAAAGTACTTGGTTCGGTTACGACTTGTTGGTTACACACCTCAGTCGGCCTCCCCTGTTGCCTATTTCCTCTAGCGTCATTATTATTATTATTATTATGGCCTGTATTCTCCCGCCTCCCAGCTTCTGGTTGATTACCATAATCACGCCTCCCAGTCCTGAAATTTTCCGAACTATTTTGATAATTTCTCTCCCTGTGGAAATTATTATTAGGTCTCTCCTGATATTCTATTCTGTAGTTACGATTATTCATAGTCCTGTCCTGATTATTAGATTGGTTACCCCTTCCTTCTACATTCCTATTTAGTGTCCTATTATTATTCAAGCTACTACCTAAAGCATCAAAACTTTCCAACAAAATCTCCATTTCCTTAATAGTCTCCACTCTTTGCATACAAACAGCTTCTCTTATTCTATCGGGATAGTGCTTAGCCATAAATCTAACTATATCAGCCTCAGGTCCAATACATTCTAAATTTCTCCACACCAAAACATGAGCCAAAAAGTATTCAGTCATTCTAACACCCTCGTTAGAATTATACCTGCCAAACATTACTCTCTCTCTCTCTCTCTACTCTGAACACCTTCACTCCAAAATTTCGCCATGAATTTCTCCTTAAATTCAGTTAGACTAGACATCGAGCTTTTATATACTTGAAACCAAGACTTAGTCTCTCCTACGAAAGCATTAGATAAGATCTCCAATACAGTTTCCCAGCTAATAATATTGTCTCTTAATTGAACAGCAAATTTCTTCTCTACTACTCTCATAAATTCCATCGGGTTAAATTCTTTCCCAGAAAACTTAGGTAAGTCATGATCTCTAGTGATTAAACCATTATTTACAATTATCTCACGTACATTTCTACTATCACGCACTTCTTTCTGGAGTACTCTCTGGCAACTCAGAAATTTTTCTTCCAATGTTTCCTCAGCTTTTTCTTCAATTTTTCTTAACTTCTCCTGTAATTTTTCTTCCGATTCTCTCACCTTCTGTGATAATGATTTTTGTTCACTCTCTAGATCACCTACTTCTCCAAGTTTTCTTTCCACCTGTTCTACCCTACTAATACATTTCCTAGTTTCTTGCCCCACTGTATTGGTTATCTTTTCAAACCTTTCTTCTACTAACTCATTGATTTCTCCTTTATTGGACTCGATCTTGGCGCCTAATTCATCAATCTGTTTGATGCATGTCTCACTAATTTGCTCTATTTCCGTATGGAGATTGCTCCGACCCAATTCCATCTCCGCTCTGATGTCACTACACTCCCTATTTACCTTACTTTCTAAATTATTAATTTGCTTACTTATTTCTAACACCTTATGATCTATCTTATTACTAACATCATCAATCTTCTTATTAATACTATTTATGACCTTACTCTGAGCTTCAATTTTCCCACTCATAATATTATTCTGAGATTCAATTTTCTCACTAATGACCGCTTCAATTTTCTCACTCATAATATTATTCTGAGATTCAATTTTCTCACTAATAACCGTTTCAATTTTCTCACTCATGGCATTATTCTGCTCAGTCATTTTGGACATCAGCAAATTAAATAAACCCAGGTCAATCACCCCTTTACTTTGATCTTGCGTGACAGCGTTTTCCTCAGTTTCTACTATTTTCTGACTTTCAGCAGGTCCCACCTTAGTCACCAACTTCCTATTTATGTTACCACCTTGGATTTCCTTGGACACAATAACCTCAGCCTCATCACCTGACTGCATATTGCTATCCTTGTCCATCTTCGGTTTCCTACTTATTTTTCGCGATCTCAAAGCTATTTCCCCTTGCAATTCCTCTGACATTACCCCTTAAATACAAACTTCAACAAAATGACCTTCCTAACATTACTCGGTGAATTTAACATGTGCGTACTCATTAAAAGAACTGATCCATGTATATTGCCATTCAGAAACACTTTTTCTGAACCTTTCGAGTCCCACGTTGCTGGCGACACGTTGTTGCTACTCCGACCACTACTCTTATACTTACATCTCCTTCACACAATATACATAACATTTGTTTGAGCGCCAGTTGCTTTTTTTAAGAAAAACAACAAAATTCGGTAGAGCATACCTCTTATATCAATTATCTCAAGGCGTGAGGTGATAAACTCACATATCTGGCAATATACAGGGATATGGATCAGGACAATATTAAGTTACTGTTGCATTTCCACAATTGAGGATTGTACATGGAACTGGAATCACTTATTATAATTAAAAATAAAACTGAGTTTATGACTAAATTTACGTCACAATGAACAATCATTGACGTCTTTTAATTTAACTAAAGAAATATATTGTGAGATTTGCGGTACTAAGAAAAGGAAAATTTAATCTAAACAAAAAAAGCTATTGGCATGAACTTGAAGTGAGATGTGATATCGCCGCTGATTACACTCTTCTTCATGTTATGAATGCATAACATGTCTGATGCTTTAATTACCTGTTGTCTGCATACACCGCTGTTGAACTTGAAAATTCTTGGGAAAACCTGTGAGCTGAAGTCGGGAGCCGTCTGCTGTAATCTTCTTATGTCACAAGGAGTTGGCCTACATACCATGTACGCGTGTAGGGAGCTCCAATGTAATTACGTCCACTCAATATCTTTTAAATAATTGGAAAATATTATTGGAACATCTTGTGAAGTCCGTCCTCACAAGAAAATGATGTTTCTTTATCAGCATAGTACCCGTCTCTGCTCGGATACAAGCACCACTTGTAGACCTCCTCGATTATTACCGGACCTCTTGAAAACACAACTCTTAGCTCTGACCATCACTCGAAGACCACTTCTTCCATTTGATACATCTGACTGTTACATATGATCTGCACGATATCAACTGCTTATGAACTGAGTAAGAACAGCATACCTCTCCCCACCGTCGCCTTGACTTTATATAACCTCGCGATGACGACTCATCTCCCCACTCACTGTTCATCCCTTCCACTTCCACATACAGTAGCTGGCGAATACTGACACTTGGTCGCAATCACGTGTCCACGCACTGATGTCATCAGTCATGTGTCGTCTAAGCGTACCCAAGCGGTCCAAGAATGACTATGCCGAATGCGTCACCGGGAAATCTCCTTGTACACAACATTCCCAGTTAAACATAGCCTCGATTGCAAAATACTATGCCAGCTCATCTAGCCAAAGTTACAAGCCACAGCATGACAATATGAAACCAACAAATCTCACTTACTACAATACAGAATAATTACAAACATATTCACTTAACCTATGATGAAATACAATAATATACGTGATACCTAATTATTACAGTCTAAATGATGAGAAACAGAATATAAAATCTAATGAATAGGGTTAATAATAATAATAATAATAATAATAATAATAATAATAATAATAATAATAATAATAATAATAATAATAATAATAATAATAATAATAATAATAATAATAATAATAATAATAAATACAGAATGGAGTCTGTAACCTGTTGTACGGTTACAACATGACCTTCATTCTTTCTAATGCAGCTAGGTTATCCTTCGATAGGCGTTCCCAGATAATGTCTAAAGCGTATGCTACGTAGACTTTTATTCTCTTAGTATCATATAAGTTATTCGGAACAGTCTGCCGTCTGCTGAATGAATATATACCGAAGCTGGGAAAGGTTAAATAATCAAAGAGTATCTAGCAGGGAATAATATTCTTCCGTAATCAGAGGAAGTGTACACTCTGTGGCTTAACAGGTAGTAATCAAACATGGCTGCATGCAAAGACATTACTTTTTTTTTTTTTACAATTTGCAATTTGCTTGTCGTCGCACCGACGCAGATAGGTCTTATGGCGACGATGGGATAGGAAAGGCCTACGAAGTGGAAGGAAGCGGCCGTGGTCTTAATTAAGGTACAGCCCCGGCATTTGCCTGGTGTGAAAATGGGAAACCACGGAAAACCATCTTCAGGGCTGCCGACAGTGGGGCTCGAACCCACTATCTCCCGATTACTGGATACTGGCCGCACTTAAGCGACTGCAGCTATCGAGCTCGGTAAATGACATTACTAAGGATGAAAATCATATATCAGAATATTAAGGAAAGTGTCAGTCGCTTAGCAACCTGCTAAGTACAGAGTGTATTGCGGGTTAGGGAAAGCCTTCACCTGCCATTATTAGAGTGATAATTCAATGTTTGATTTTATGATTAGGCTTCTCAAAGTCGGCTGAACTTAGAGACATATCAATGTCTCATGATTCACTGGCAGGTAATTCCGGAGAGGCAGTAGCGGCGATTGGGAATTAGAAATAAGGGGGGGGGGGAGTATATACAAAAACTGAAGAAGAACCTACAAAAATGGTAAGTTTTTATGCTTTCTGAGCGAATTTCGACACAGACAAAGGTTCACAGCCTACCAACTTAAGTGCGGTAATAATAGTTTTGTAAGATTTTGATTCAATACTAAACAATAAAACTTTCACCAAAGGAACAATAATTACACATGCATTATAACTAAGTAGAAGTATGGCGTGATTACATAATTTAAAATCATTTATTACTTGACTACACACTAAGAAACTAACCGACACTAAAGAGACTGTCAGACTGACGAATGCGCGCGGCAAGCGGGTGAATCATACCTCAGTGTCCATGACCTTGGCAAAAAAAAAAAAAAAAAAAAAAAAAAAAAAACTGCTCTCCTTCATCACAACACATGCAAATTTTCCACTACTTGCTGTGGCACTATGAAAATCGGTTGGCCGGGAAGAACGACATTTTATACATATTTCCGCTATTTTTTTAATAATTAAAGAAAATAAAGGAAATAATTACCTGATAAGACAACAGGACTTGTACAAGTTGTTTGTTTTACTAATTCCCATTATTCCTCGTTTCAGACAACTAAAATGGAATACAAATGTAATGTTTTCTCCACAAACTGGAGGGGGGGGATGCCCCCCTCGCCCCCCGTAATCGCTGCTACTGCGGAGAGAACAAAACAAAAATGAAGCAAAACGGGCCAGTAGAACGGACGGACGGATTTGCCGAAGCTGTTTTTTAGTAAACTCTTTTAATAAACAGATGTTTTGGGCTGGGAGTCTATTCGGGACTAGCGTTACCAATTTCCTGACATCACTGTAACCATGGCAACCAGTGTTCGTCTATGTAGACTAGGTCAGTAGCTTCATAAAATCTCATATCAAGTGAACCCCGTTCTACACCCCAGTGCAGAATTCAAATCCATGAACAGGTCGGAAGTCCGCCTCTGTGGTATAGAGGTTAGTGTGATGAGATGCCACCCCCGGAGGCCCGGGTTCCATTCCCGGCTCTGCCACGAAATTTGAAAAGTGGTACGAGGGTTGGAACGGGAGGTCAACTGAGTAGATGGGGGTTCGATTCTCAACTCAGCCATCCTCGAAGTGGGTATCCGTGGTTTCCCACTTCTCCTCCAGGCAAATGGTGGATGGTACCTTAAGGCTTCCTTCCCTCTTCCTTGTCTATACCTTCCAATCTTCCTATCCCCCTCCCCACAAGGCCCCTGTTCACCATAGCAGGTGAGGTCACCTGGGCGAGGTACTGGTCCTCCCTCCCAGTTTTATCCCCGACCCAAATTCCCACATACCGAGCTCGATAGATGCAGTCGCTTAAGTGAGGCCAGTAGCCAGTATTCGGGAGATAGGGTTCGAACCCCACTGTCGGCAGCCCTGAAGATGGTTTTACGTGGTTTCCCATTTTCACACCAGGCAAATGCTGGGGCTGTACCTTAATTAAGGCCACGGCCGCTTCCTTCCCAGTCTTAGCCCTTTCCTGTCCCATCGTTGCCATAAGACATATCTGTGTCGGTGCGACGTAAAGCCAATAGCAAATAAAACTCTCACGCTCCAAGACGCTGCCCTTGAGGTGGTAGATGTGGGGTTCCTCTCTGAGTCCGAGCAAAAACCAACGCTGGACAGTGAACGGATTAAGAAAAAAAGAAATACACATTTCAAAACAATTAGGAAAACATGTTTTTGAACGTATGCCATGCTCCACAAAACAATACCTCACACCCAGGTATATTACCAACTAAACTTTTATTCTTTAACGTTGAGGTATACAAAACAACATCGATGGATTTGCATTCATTTTTAAAACACAAACGGAAATGTCCAAATAGGGGCGAAAACAAAGTGATAACAGTCATCCAGGATGGATTTTTATCACAGTTGGAGAGCTTCAGTATGGGGTATGTCTTCCACGAGCATTTATCACAGCTTGGCACCTACGTGGCAGGCTCCGTATAAGTCGACGGAGGTCACGTTGCTGTATCAGGTCCCATTCTTCAATGGGAGCCTGTTTGAGGTCTTGGAGAGTCTGTGGTGGAACAGGACGCCCACGAACACTTCTGTCAAGCCTATTCCACACATGCTCGATGGGATTAAGGTCGGAACTAAATGCTGGCCATTCCATCTCTTGAATGTCCAGTTCTCGCAAGACAGCTCTGGTGATGCGCGCTACATGAGCCCTGGCATTGTCGTGCATGAGTACGAATTCAGGGCCAACACCGTATGCAGCAACCAACACATGCTGTAGCAGGATCTGCACGATGTACCCCGGTAAGGTAAGATAAGATTACCACAGGCGACGATATGATCCGTACGGCCATCAATACTGATGCCACCCAACAGCATCACAGAACCTTGTCCGAATCTGTCGCCTTTCTGGACAACATTTGGCAGGTATTGCTGACCACGGCGTCTCCATACACGTTGACATCCATCACGCTGTGTCAGGGGAAATCTGGGCTCGTCTGTGAACACAGGTCTCCATTGTCGAAGTTGCTAGTTGATGTGGGTACGGGCAAACAGAAGGAGTGCTGCGTGATGTTGCTGTGTTAAACGGGGCACTAGAACAGGACGTCCGGGTTGTAAGGACACTTCTCTTAACCTGTTCCTTACTGTCTGGTCAGACACCGTGACTCCAGTGACCCTCCTGAGGTCTTGTTGCAGTTCTCTGGCAGTTGCTGAATGACGCCGCAACGCACAGGTGGTCAGATATCGGTCATCCAGTGGGGTTGTCATGCGGCCAACCCTCCTTGTGAACTGGCCTGTCTCATTGTAGCGATTCCTGACGGAGAGACACTGAGATCCACAGCAACACGACGAAAAGTCCATCCTTCCTGGATCAAACTGACGGCGCTTGCGACTTGAAGGTGTTTCATGGGATGTGCTGATTGACGATCAATGTGCTCGAATGACCACAGTGGTCTTTGTACCTCACAACGACACACGGACGCACCGCTATTCACTTTGTTTTGAGGGGTCACCTAACAGTTCAATGCACATGGCTACGCCTACAGATGGAGTATAACTTCGAATTGACATACCCTGAGTAGCTAAGGTCTCAAAGTATGCTGTACGATCATTGGAACCCCATCTACTTAATTAACGTTCACATACCAGACGTTACAAAACATGTTCCCCTAATGTTTTTGAACTGTGTATTACGGTACTTAAAATACAAATGTCTCATAATTTTAATCTTATCATTTTACTTCAGGAAACTTAAAGAAAATGCTAAAAGCAGCTCTAAGAATATCAATTTTTTAGCTGCAAGTATTTAACTTATCATAACGGAAATATTATTTTCAGGGCCAAACACTGAGGTCATCGGTTCCAAGAATTTCAAGGACACAGCGACTGAAACTTGACAGTCTCAACGTTGACGAGGTAGAGAACCTGACTATGACGGCTTATAGGAGGATAGATAATTATACCTAATCTATATGTCTCTGGGGTCCAAATAGGTAGAAAACATGGACAAGGGTGGATAAGATTATCCTGGAAACACATAATAGGACAAACTGTTCCATGATGGTTGCAACGTTTTGTGAGGTGCCGGCATCAGAAGAAGAAGAAGAAGAAGAATCCCATCTGGCCTCAAAGGCATGTAGTTTAGGTACATAATCTATCGTATAACCCCTATAGGCCTAGTCAGGAAGTGACTCACTTAAGGATGTGTTCTAAATAGTTTTGTATATGACTATGCTTTATATATTGCACAGTAACTAAATGTGTGCTATAAATAAAAAATAAATACATAAATAAATAAATAAATACATTAAATAAATACATTAAATAAACACAAACAAATAGATCAAGGATGAGCAGGTTGGATTCATGACCTTGAAACTACGTCACGAGGAGCCGCCGCGTAGTGTGAGTAATGCTATCTATGTTTCGTTGTGTGGTCTAATGTCAACAATACTGTACACTCTGCCTCAGCGTGGAACGTGTAGTCAACTTGCTTCTTGGCACAGTCAAGCTCTGCACTATCATTTCTCAGTAAGACGTAAAAAGTGGCCGAGCGATATTTAACGAAGTGTGTGTGTGTGTGTGTGTGTGTGTGTGTGTGTGTGTGTGTGTGTGTGCGCTGACATTAGAACAAACAACGAAATTCCGCGCGCTACGTTGATGGTCACTTCACATCATAGTTTCAAGGTCATGAATCCAACCTGGCCAAACTTGAAATAAATAAATAAATAAATAAATAAATAAATAAATAAATAAATAAATAAATAAATAAATAAATAAATAAATGTAACTGCCTGTTTTACAGACTTCAAGCAATACACTAATCCAGTGCGTTTTCGGAGTGACAAGGCAAAGGAGGTAGTGGTGGTGGTGGTTATTGTTTTAAGAGGAAGTGCAATTGGGCAACCATCCTCTATTTAACACTAATCAGGGAGAAAAAATTGAAGGGACCCGACACTTCAAAAAATGAAGGCATCGGTCAAAGAAAGCAAGTGCTACGAAGGGCGTGAACATCAGACTTCCTAGGCCTGACACCTACTACCGTTGGGGTCAGAACAAGAGTTGGCCAAGGGAGGTCGGATAGGATAGATGAAAGTGAGGAGTCTTGCTCAAGTAAGTGGAAACAATCCCAGGACTCAGCTGAGGGCACCGTGGTCGCCAATCCATTCTCCCGAATTTTGAGAGCTCCTGGGGTACCTTTTAGTCGCTTCTTACGGCAGGCAGGGGATACCGTGGGTGTTATCCTACTGCCCCCACCCACTGACAAGGTAAAACTGTAGAATAAATTAGGATAAATGCTGTATATGATTGAGACCGAACCATTCATTTTTCTCGTGATTTCCAACACGGAATAGAGAAGAAGATGAAAATTTGTGATACTGCATGAAACACGTACACGTACATGAAACACGTACAGATTATCTATTTCAGAGAATGCATGGTGGAAGAATTATTCTAATAACAACAATAACTAGGATGTATATAAGTAGTTGTTGAGGTCACCGAAGAACTTCACGGCTGAACCGTGAATGTAGTGAGAGTCATAGCAGTGCTAGCAACTGATACGTAGAGGAACATGTCCAAGGACAAGGCGAATTTAAATAAATACTTTGCATTTCCTTTGGCATTGTCTTATCATGCGAAGTGTCTGTGCGAGATAAGGCAGGATAGCATTCCAGTTTGTCACTGTGTGTCGCCAGCTAGATATTGTTGTATTTAGGCTATACAATTCTTTTTTTAAAGTTTTGTCAACATTTTCATCCGTGAATCATAAATAATATGGCTGAGGTTCTCGGTCCTGAAGAAATGGAACTATATTTTCACTGGAAAGGAGATAATAGGGGCTGTTATTGTTAATAATAATAATAATAATAATAATAATAATAATAATAATAATAATAATAATAATAATAATAATAATAATAATAATAATAATCGTATGGTGCCGACCCCGCGGTGTAGGAGTAGCGTGCGTGCCTCTCTCCTGGAGGCCCTGGGTTCGATTCCCGGCCAGGGGCCTGTTCATCGAACGACCTTTGCAACTTTTCACTTTGCACTTTGCACTTTTCAGTTCAGATTTTGTTCCACCATCACTTTTCAGATTTAGCTTGCAAAGTGAAAAGTGAAAAGTGAAAAGTTAGGAATCTTTTCACTTTTCAAGCCTCCATTGGTACAGGATACAAAGTGCAAAGAAATGAAGTGAAAAGTTTTCATAAATCTTGCAAAGAGATGATTCCCTTTTCATCTGTTAATTAACAAGTATGTACACTAGTTTCTCGGCGTCGAATTTGGTTTAGTGATATAAACACGTTACGACGTGAGCTTTTGTTAGCATCAAGTGAGGACAGTGATGAGGAATCCAATTAGAGCACGTACAAAGACAGGATTAATTTTCATAACCTCACTTCGACGTAATTTTGCGAGTGATTTCGTATTACCCCAACACAGGCTGACTATATTCTTGAAATGATCGGTCATTTATTGAAACATGCAACAAAAAGAAGTCAATTCCTTTCGGAAAAAGAACAAATTCGTATATACTTATATACATTGGTTAGTAAATGGTGCCTAGCTGCACGGTGTAGCAGCAATGCATGGGACATCAAAATCAATTATTTGCAGAACTGTTATCAAAGTCGTAGATGTTAAGAGTACATGTAATATTTCCTAACAGTACGTTGGCCTGATAATCCACTTAATATAGCTACGGGATTTGTAATGAAGGGTGAATTTTCTTCTGTGTGTGGATGTGTTGACGGTAGCCTGCTCTCGTTAACATTGATGTGTGTCATCATTTGAGAGGTTATCTTTAAAGTTGTGAAAAAAGGATGTCACGTTTCTCCTTGACAACTTCCAGCACAGCTAGCTTTTTGTAATAACCTTTCTTTCCCATGATAAAAACTTTCTTTAAAGGTACGACAAGTATACCGCCAAGTTCGCCGCGAAAAGTAAAGCATTAAAATCATAAGAGTATTAGGCCTATAGAGTTTGCTTATGGAATAAACTCGATCGGATCACTCATTCGCAAAGACTTTTCACTTTGCGAAGAAACTGAAAAGTACAACCTAGATCATGGTGGAACAGAAAGACTTTGCACTTTGCAAGAATTGAAAAGTGAAAAGTGCAAAGTTGAAAAGTTGCGAAGTTCGTTCGTGGAACAGGCCCCAGGTCAGGAATTTTTACCTGGATCTGAGGGCTGGTTCGAAGTGTCCACTCAACCTACGTGATTACAATCGAGGAGCTGTCTAACGATGAGATGGCGGCCCCGGTCTAGAGAGCCAAGCATAACGGCAGAGAGGATTCGGCGTGCTGACCATACGACAGCTCATATTCTGCAGGTCTTCGGACTGAACAGCGGTTGCTTGTTAGTCCATGACCCTTCGGGACTGTTGCGCCATGTGGTTTGGTTTTTTAAATAACCGTGTGCCCTTAGCTGCAGTGTGCAGAAATTTTAATTTGGCACCATTTAGGCTGCGTGTGTGTCAATTTCGACGTTCCGTATATTCTACTGTCGACATAGTGCGCCAGGGAATGGACTTTATTGTGCTCTACTAACACACGACATTTTCTTTCCCGGATTTAAACCTACGATCTTGAAATCCATAGCTTGTCAATGAACCACTGATCTCCACTAATGTGTTTTACCACACCTTACTCCATTTCCACGTCCGGCTCCATGGCTAAATGGTTAACGTGCTGGCCTTTGGTTACAGGGGTCCCGGGTTCGACTACCGGCAGGGTCGGGCATTTTAACCATCACTGATTAATTCCGCTGGCACGGGGGCTGGGTGTATGTATCGTCTTCATAATAATTTCATCCTCATTACGACGCACAGGTCGCCTATGGGAGTCAAATCAAAATAACCTGCACCTGGCGAGCCGAACATATCCTCGGACACTCCCGGCGCTAAAAGCCAAACGCCATTTCATTTTTGTCCATTCCGAAACTGAAAGTACCATACCCACCACAGTTGGGCAGGGCAACAAAGCAATCAGCACGCTTGTACATAGTTTTACATGACTGACATCGTGATCTCAAGTTGTGCGTGGAATAAGAACCACAAAGACGTGAATTTTTCTTTCAAAAATACAAGAGCTGAGAATCGATCAGCGGTGATACTGGTGAGTAGCAGGTAGCAGTGCGACTCGACTGTCACACCCTGCTCGGGGCAACGTGCATCTCATGATGTATCGTTCCCTCTTAGAAGATTTTTTTTTTAACCATTTATTTTACGTCGTACAGACACAAATATGACTTACGGCGATGGGATAGGAAAGGGCTAGAAGTGTGAAGGAAGTGGCCGTGACCTTAATTAAGTTACAGTCCCAGCATTTGCCTGGTGTGAAAATGGGAAACCACGGAAAACCATCTTCAGGGTTCCCAACAGTGGGGTTCGAACCCACTATCTCCCGAATACAAGCTCACAGCTGCGCGACCCTAACTGTACGGCCAACTTGTTCGGTCCTATGAGAAGAGGCTGTGTGTTTATTTAACTATGCTTCATCCTTTGTATATCTGTCCCATAAAACATTCACAACATAGAATACGTCTGTAGTTTCGGAGCCCTACTTTGATTATGTGAGTAACAAAACCAGGAACGTTTTCAAATCGAAGTAATTTGTAGGTTCGATTCGATTCCCGGAATTTTTACTAGGATCTGAGGCATAGTTTGAGGTCTACTCAGTCTATGTGAGAGCAATTGAGAAGCTATCTCAGCGGTTCCGGACTAGAAAGCCAAGAATAACGATCGGGAGGATTCGTAACCAACACTGAGAACTGAGCCAAGTTCATACGTACAACCCCAGATCGGAGTATCACACACACGATCGCGTCAGGATATGGGAAAGCTGTAAGGAAAGAGTTAAGTAAATGCATTTTAATCTATAAACGGCTAGGTGACAGATGCGATGATGGACCGAAAAAAAATATGGTGGAGACATATTGGAATATTCTCCAAACTATACGCCGAGTTGGATTTGGCCCTGTTTTACGGCCAGATGCCCTTCCTGACGCCAACCCTATGTGGGGGGATGTATTCACAATTGCGTGTCTCTGTGGGGTGTTTGGTAGTGTGGTGTGTTGTCTGAATATGAAGAGGCGAGTGTTGAGACAAACACAAACATCCAGTCCCCGAGCCAGAAGAATTACTCAGACAAGCCAACTGGTCGAGAGGGCTGCCTGTACTTGAAATGAAGGTACTAAAATGTGAGGCAGAAATGTATTAAGTAGCTTACATTAGACAATTTTTATAATTTTAGTGCCCATTTTCGTCATTTTTAAATGCCTATTATCAATATTTTATTGCCCATTTCCTAAGTTTTAAGTGCTTATTTACGTGCCTGTTTTTTTTTTTGCTAGGGGCTTTACGTCGCACCGACACAGATAGGTCTTATGGCGACGATGGGATAGGAAAGACCTAGGAGTTGGAAGGAAGCGGCCGTGGCCCTAATTAAGGTACAGTCCCAGCATTTGCCTGGTGTGAAAATGGGGAAACCACGGAAAACCATCTTCAGGGCTGCCGATAGTGGGATTCGAACCTACTATCTCCCGGATGCAAGCTCACAGCCGCGCGCCTCTACGCGCACGGCCAACTCGCCCGGTCGTGCCTGTTTTAACCAAAACAAATGCCTGAACTTTCGGGCTTTAGTAATTATACAGAAGTGATTACCGCAATGCTTTTAGCCCTTAATTGAACAAACCGAAAACGCTGATGCACTAACTGGGAAACAATTGACAAGAATATCGGCTAAGACGCAGAGCTGTTATTAATTCGTTAGTAGCTAGACATAATGTCTTGGCCCCATAAATTCTATATAAACGAGATTGGTGATCCTATAGCTGCGCCTCCCCTTTTGAACTCATAAGTAGTAGGTACAGAACATCATAGGTGATGGAATGAGCTGTTAAGACTGTTAGTAGTGTAATATTCGAGCAAATGTTTAAGACCACATTCATACTGTATGCCATAAAATATATCATGAATGTCCAATTTTTGGTAGCAACTCTGCGAATTACTTTCATAACATTCACATCTCATTGTAAATAGTTCACCACATATCAGTGAGCTGGGGCAAGCATCGTAGAAATTATAAGCTAGACGGTGATAACTAGACGGTGGATTTCTATGACAAGACATATTTTCTTCCTTAACATTATATCATGCAGTCTCGGATTTTCAACACGTTTCCAGGCATGATAATCAAAATTAATCAGGTTTAATTGGGCATATACTGTAAATGCATATTTAGGCTTAATAGTTTTGTGGCATAGGCCTATTTTGAACAAAATATCATTATAACAAGATATTTTTGTAATTTTTATTGGAATTTCGTTTTATAAACATCAGAGTAAGCTATAGAATTTGTAATTTTTATTGGAATTTCGTTTTAAGAACATCAGAGTAAGCTCTAGAAATTATTTTTCAGGATAGACTGGAATATACTTATTTTGAAGAACCAGTGAAATGGAGTGTTTCCAACAGGTGAGAGCTGTTGTTTGCTGGTTGGGTCAATAATTGTTGGAAACCGGGCCGTTGTTTACCCGGAAGCTGAGGCAATTCTGCAGTTGTATGACGTTGTTCATATCCTTCTCCTTCGCCCTTCCCTCTTCCTCCTTCATCACACTGAATGACCTTGGTTGGTTATTGCTTTCAATACGTATAAAAACGAAAGTCTCAGTTAGTGAGAAATTACGAAGTTTTGTTCGCAAGTTCGGTGAAAACAAATTCAGTACGGATGGAGTGATATTCTGTACACTGTGTGAGCGTGTGAAAGTATCAATAGCATCTGGGGTGCGTAGAAAATTAAAAAATATACTGGAAAAGATCAGGGGACTTGTGTACTTGCGTGGAATAAGTAACATTTCTTGTGGAAACCCTTCATCTGCAGATTTCCAGGAATTTTCTCCAAGTGATTTAACTCTATTCATGTACGCTCCCATTACATCATGTGATGTCGAAAGAACATTTTCTCGCTACAGGACGATACTCACCGAGAGCAGGAGAGGATTCTCATTCAACAATCTTTAGATGCATGTGGTCATAAACTGCAACAATCCTGATAGTGGAGACCAGACCAGGTATGAGAGCGTCATTCACATTTATGCTGTCTGTATTTTTTTTTTTTTTTTTGCAAGTTGCTTTACGTCGCACCGACACAGATAGGTCTTATGGCGACGATGGGATAGGAAGGGGCTAGGAGTGGGAAGGAAGCGGCCGTGGCCTTAATTTTTTTTTGCTAGGGGCTTTACGTCGCACCGACACAGATAGGTCTTATGGCGACGATGGGATAGGAAAGGCCTAGGAGTTGGAAGGAAGCGGCCGTGGCCTTAAGTAAGGTACAGCCCCAGCATTTACCTGGTGTGAAAATGGGAAACCACGGAAAACCATCTTCAGGGCTGCCGATAGTGGGAATCGAACCTACTATCTCCCGGATGCAAGCTCACAGCCGCGCGCCTCTACGCTGGCCTTAATTAAGGTACAGCCCCAGCATTTGCCTGGTGTGAAAATGGGAAACCACGGAAAACCACTGTCTGTAAAACAGATTGTACTGTATACTGAACAGTGAAAGTAAATGTAGTGTTCATGTCTTCCACAGAGTCCGTCCTTGCCTAGGAATATGCAGTATAACCTTAATGAGTTCATGAACTATTCAGCACTATAGTTGATGTTTAGATTACAGATTTCAAAGAATTAAAACTATTTTACCTCTACATTAATTGCAGCCTGTAACAATCGTAATATAACTGTTTCTGCATGTAATGTAGATGCTATTCATTAAGTCATATTATTTTTGAATTTTATAGGTCATATTTTAATGTTTTTAGATCATAAATGCGTACATATTTCATACATTTTTAGGTGATAGAAATCTGCCCCCTAGTGGTAACTGTCTTGACTTCTGCCCCCTGTTAAAATAACTATCATCTCTTGGGTTTCCATTATTGTTAATTAACAGGTAAGAAACGGACCCGGACCAAGTGGTGAATATTTTGAGAAAAGAATGATATTTAGAAACTTAAATAAATGCCTCCTATCCAGCTTCTTTGCTGCATGGTCAGCGCAGTGGCCTTCAATTCAGATAACCTAAGTTCGATTCCCGGCCAGACTGTTGATATTAGCCGTGTCTGTTTAATTCCTCTGGCTCGGGAACAGGATGTTTGTATTAGGGTACGAACATGCCGGGTGAATTACTCCTCACTCAGCGCTCATTACTCCTTTCCCTTCACACAAGAAGCTGAGAGATGCAAAACAAACCCATATATTTCAATAGTACGTTCATGCCGGCACTTCACTCAACCCTCTTCTCACCATCCCTTCCTGAAAATGAAAATCCACCCTTAGTCTCAAACACACTTCTTCAACCACAGACCAAATTAACACCGATAGCTGGATCAAATATACGTGTACGACACACATTCTACCGTTGGGACAAGCGGCAGAGGAGGAATTGAGTAATTTTTATTGCCTTTTATTTGTAAACTTTTGATCTTCTAGGTCAGTTATCGCCAGCTGAGAACGAAATACCTTCGCAGCCAGCCAGCACGGCGCTTTGATGGTACTGAGTGAGTAACGAAGGGGAAGTTCGTGACGTCATGCGTACCGAAGCTCAGTGGGGATCCACGTTATCGTACCATGATTCAAGCTCAAACGATCCTTTCATTCAAATGAGCACTTCACATAACATAAGTATTTAATCATACAATAACAATTTTAACCTGCAGCGAATGAAAGACCTAGTTGATGACTAGACATAGAATCTGTAGGTTTCTACCTATTCCGAAAGACACTATCAAGCCTATCTGTAACAGTTATCCGTATAATGTATCTACCGTCACAGTAAATAATAATAATAATAATAATAATAATAATAATAATAATAATAATAACGTTATTGGCTTTATGTCCCACTAACAACTTTTACGGTTTTCGGAGACACCGAGGTGCCGGAATTTAGTCCCGCAGGAGTGTATTTACATGCCTGTAAATCTACCGACACGAGGCTGACGTACTTGAGCACCTTCAAATACCACCGGACTGAGCCAGGATCGAACCTGCCAAGTTGGAGTCAGAAGGCCAGCGCCTCAACCACCTGAGTCACTCAACCCAGCGACAGTAAATGAAATTTTATAGTATCTATACGCACTTACTGTATTTCGACGTTAGACATATTTTTGCCTTTCTGAGCCTATAAAACCTTTTTCTTTTTTTGCTAGTGGCTTTACGTCGAACTGACACAGTTAGGTCTTATGGCGACGATGGGATAGAAAAGGCCTAGGAATTGGAAGGAAGCGGCTGTGGTCTTAATTGAGGTACAGTCCCAGCATTTGCCTGGTCTGAAAATGGGAAACCACGGAAAACCATCTTCAGGGCTGCCGACAGTGGGATTCGAACCCGCTATCTCCCGGATGCAAGCTCACAGACGCGCGCCCCTAACCACACGGCCAACTCGCCCTGTCCTTTTTCTTGTCACTTCAAATAATATATTTCATAAAATAAACACTTAAAAATGTTTTATTTATTATATTATTAAGTTTTCTCAATTCGCATCTAAGATCCAAGCCAAGCAAGCGGGAGGGCGGGTTTGGGGTTTGTGAGACAAGCCAGGAACCTGGAATTGGTGCGTTTTACCGTTATCCCCGTTACTTGTTTCGCACATGCATTACACGAAGTAATAAAAGAAATTAGAACTCAGTTCCTAAAAGTGCATGATTCAATTTCTTCAGTAAAGGAACTATTTTCAAAATCAAGTACTAAACTGCTGCTTTCAAAGAAGTGCCCAAATTTGTCCCTGCCTCCAGCACCTATTTTAACAAGGTACGGCTCCAAGCTGTTCAGTACTACAGTGAGAATATCCAGTGTACAGAAAACGCCGTCAACAGTTTCTCGGAAGATGACTCACAGTGTATTAAGATGGCCCTCGATGTACTATGTGAGAATAAACTGAGATAATTTGGCATGTATTCGTGCTAATTTGACATTCACATTCCACATCCTTAACAATAACAGTCGTCAAAACTCAGTATCACAGAATCAATGTCTATGTTTACAAAAGCAGAGTGTCAGCTAAAAGGAGCTACAGTTGACGCCGCAGAAATTGGGAACATGCATTATTTTCAAAAATATTTTTTTTGAAAAGTACACCAATGAAATAGTACGTAAACGTATTACATTGTGGTATATTGCCTTGTTTTCTACCATTAAAAAAATATTTAATAGTGCCTTTCCGCAAGGCGAGTGAAACGGCCTCTGACGTAAGCGGCGCGCTGTGACGTCACGATCCAGTACCGCATGGAGCTCTACCAGCCGTTGTGCATCAGCCGTTGCTAAAAGCCGATTGTTTATTATTCATGATCGCGAATAACTTCAAAAAGACAGAAGAAAGGTTCAAAACAGCACAATCAGACAATCTATCATGTGTAAATGTCATCATTCTTGAAAAATAGTGACTTTTGTGGCCGCAGAAATTCGCGGATAACAAACAAGTTTGTAAGTGGCGTCTTTTATATACGTGCAATGTACTGTAACCCATAGTATTAGGATAACAAACGAACCTGGATAGATATCACATCACTTTCAACATTTCCTTCTAGACTGATTCCCCTATTAAAGAATAACATTACATTTTCGGGCTTTCAGCATTAGTAAAGTAAGAAATCGGATTTCAGCACTAACATAAACATATAGGTAGCATTATAGTACTCGTCCGCTTCTGTGGTGTAGTGATTAATGTGTGCCACTCCCGGAGGCCCGGTTTCGATTTCCGGCTCTGCCATGAAAGTTGAAAACAAATAGTACGAGGGCTAGAACGGGGTCTACTCAGCCTCGGGAGGTCAACTGTGTAGAAGGGTTTCGAATCTCACCTCAGCCATCCTCGAAGTGGTTTTTCGTATTTTCCTACTTCTCCTCCAGGCACCTAAGGCCACGGCCGTTTCCTTCCCTCTTCCTTGTCTATCCCTTCCGATCCTCCCATCCTCCAACAAGGCCCCTGTTGAGCATAACAGGTGAGGCCGCCTGGGCGAGGTAATGGCCCTCCTCACCAGTTTCATCACCATACTCAAAGTCTCACGTTCCAGGACACTGCCCTTGAAGTGGTAGAGGTGAAATCCCTCGCTGAGTCCGAGAGAAAACCAACCTTGAAGGATAAACTGATTAAGAAAGAAAGAAAGAAGGAAAGAAAGAAAGATCATAGTACTATAGGGCTATAATCTATCATTCCCCCAAAAAATATATATTTATGGTTGGGACAACTGGCCTACCCACATCCGGGGCCCATGAAAGAGAATTAAATATCTTTGTGGAGGGAAAAAGTTAAACATGATAAAGATAAATATGACTTCATCTAGTTTTCATAAGTCGGGCTGAGTGGTTCAGACTGTTGAGGTGCTGGCCTTCTGACCCCAACTTGGCAGGTTCGATCCTGGTTCAGTCCGGTGGGAGTTGAAGGTGCTCAAATACGTCAGCCTCGTGTCGGTGGATTTACTGGCACGTAAAATAACTCCTGCAGGACTAAATTCCTGCACATCGGGGTCTCCGAAAATCGTAGAAGTAGTTAGCGGGGCGTGAAGCCAGTAACATTAATTACATTTGGCTTTTAACAAGCTGAGCATATCAGGAAAGAAAAGTGTCCTGGTGACATTTTAGTCGCTCAATACAGGAATGTCTTTGGGTGCTGTGACTTTTACTTTTTGTTTGCTGTTTGCTTTACGTCACACCGTCACATATAGGTCTTATGGCGACGATGGAACAGGAAAGGCCTAGGAATGGGAACAAAGCGGCCGTGGCCTTAGGTACAGCCTCAGCATTTGCCTGGTGTGAAAATAGGAAACCACGGAAAATCATCTTCAGGGCTGCCGGCAGTGGGGTTCAAAACCCACTATCTCCCGGATGCGAGCACACAGCTGCGCGCTCCTAACCGCACAGCCAACTCGCGCGGTATTTTTACCCTTCGGTTTATTGACTTGGCTTGTATAACCTCAAACTTAGGCTAAGTTGGATAATATTTTAAACACCTACATTACTATTTTCACCTGTGTGCAATTATGTTATTTATTTCATTAATATTATGACAATTATTATAATTGAGCATTGTTAACTTATAAGACCCCAACAGACAAGCATTGGTTTTGTGTAGAGGTATACATTTGTTAAATTCACGTTGTTTCCTTTCATGATGTACACGCCTATTCTTTGTTACATTATAGAGTATTTAGATATAGCCTAAATTTCTTTACCAATTAATCTCTTCAATAAAGACATACATAACTGTCCCATGCCAAGATATATTGGTAGAATTAGAGCTGTCAAAATGGTTCATAACCCCTTTGATTTATTATCTTGACATGGATCACCCAAAACATAGGTTAGGTTTGGAGAATACTTTAATAATCAGCATTATTTAATGCACTGTTTATTACTTTCATATTCCAAGATGTAATTGAAGCATTTAAATAAAGCATCATACATTAAAATTTAAAGTTTTACCACAGCTGACATGGAAAAGTGATTTGAAAATTCAAACAAATTCATCTTACGTTAAAATCTTCAAAAAATAAACTGTAGACTTTTCCGATATATCATCAGCATTTCTCCAGCTCGCCAAAATCCACTTTCCCCAGTTTTAGCGTCTTTGGAACGTTTATAAACAATTTGTTTGGTATGGTATGCGATGTGCTATTGCACATCGGAACTCTACACCATTTATAAGTTTTCTGCCTCACTGTCTGCGCAGGATTCATTTTAAGTCTAAAATATACCACTCAGATTATTATCCAATGTATAGACCTCGAATTTAACCATACTAGACACTAACGTAAAGTAGAAATACGCGAAGTGTATCCTGCTTCTCACAGCACACTATGTGTTATTTCGTCTGCTAATTCAGTCAACCTGTACGATGACGTCAGGCCAATGAGATCGCGTACTTGCGTGATGTAACATTTTCGTAGATTTTTATCATGTTTGGAGTTATTATTTGTACATTATGATCACATTTTTGAATTCTGCATGCAATTTTGAATCAGATTAGCATATTTTTAAATAAAACCCCGGATCATGCATGTTCCCTATTGTTTTGAGGAAACTGCAAATGGTGCTTGACAGAAATCGGGCGTAAATGGTATTAACAAGTGTGTCAGATATTTCGAATGGTGGTAACGCATACTGTTACTTACCAGAAGAACTTAATCTTGTTAGGGTTTCATTGTTTAAGTACGTGCTGGTCACTTCAGCAGATGATAAAAGATCATTCTCTGCATTCAAACTAACCCTATCCACACATAAACATACAACACAACGTTTGAAAATATTGTTAGTGATTTACTGCGCACACAATTATGGCAGAAATGACAGTGAAAATGACAATGATGAATTAATAAATTAGTTGTTGTATTGATTAGCTATTTGCCACTTTTAGTGATTTCATCTCAACTAGATTTAAACTTTTGCACACAGATGCTACACTGTAGTGTCTTGCATGCTATACATTAAGTATTTGAAAAATATAAACACAGTGTATTATTTCTACTTGTACAGTACCATATTCCTTCAGATGTATTTCATTATTTTCATTGCCTCTATTAGATTGCATCGGGGTCCGCATACCGCGCGCAGGAACCACACGCGGATAACTATGGCGGCCGCGCTCTTTCGACTCGCCACCACCGACAGGACGTCCCACGAACCATGCCAGTTAGACACCGACGAGCGATGAACCGACAGCGTGGGACACAAATCTAACTACGAGCTTTTTAACCGCAACAACTTTAATATACGCTATTGGAGCTGGAATTACCGCGGCTGCTGGCACCAGACTTGCCCTCCAATGGATAGTCCTTAAAGGATTTAAAATGTACTCATTCCGATTACGGGGCCTCGGATGAGTCCCGTATCGTTGTTTTTCGTCACTACCTCCCCGTGCCGGGAGTGGGTAATTTGCGCGCCTGCTGCCTTCCTTGGATGTGGTAGCCGTTTCTCAGGCTCCCTCTCCGGAATCGAACCCTGATTCCCCGTTACCCGTTACAACCATGGTAGGCGCAGAAGCTACCATCGACAGTTGATAAGGCAACATTTGAAAGATGCGTCGCCGGTACGAGGACCGTGCGATCAGCCCAAAGTTATTCAGAGTCACCAAGGCAAACGGACCGGACGAGACGACCGATTGATATGAACTTATTTTATACATTTTTTCCAGCGATGTAGGCGCCTAAAACTATTTTTGGGACCTAAAGATCCGATGTCTACTGATGACGTTCATAGTCATGGACTTAGAGTACATAGTTATCAATGCAAAATATTTTTTTTTGCTAGGGGCTTTACGTCGCACCGACACAGATAGGTCTTATGGCGACGATGGGATAGGAAAGGCCTAGGAGTTGGAAGGAAGCGGCCGTGGCCTTAATTAAGGTACAGCCCCAGGATTTGCCTGGTGTGAAAATGGGAAACCACAGAAAACCATCTTCAGGGCTGCCGATAGTGGGATTCGAACCTACTATCTCCCGGATGCAAGCTCATAGCCGTACGCCTCTACCCGCATGGCCAACTCGCCCGGTGCATAATAATAATAATAATAATAATAATAATAATAATAATAATAATAATAATAATAATAATAGTTTCATTAAATAAATATGTGCGGCCAGTATCCAGTATTCGGGAGATAGTAGGTTCGAACCCCACTGTCGGCAGCCCTGAAAATGGTTTTCCGTGGTTTCCCATTTTCACACCAGGCAAATGCTGGGGCTGTACCTTAATTAAGGCCACGGCCGCTTCTTTCCCATTCCTAGCCCTTTCCTGTCCCATCGTCGCCGTAAGACCTATCTGTGTCGGTGCGACGTAAAACAACTAGCAAAAAAAAAAAAAAAAAAATCAATCTTCCTGCCGTCTGTTCTATTCTCCACGTATATTTATTTATATTTATTTCCTCTATTACTCGAAATTCGATTACACGAATTTCTCCATTTCTCGAAGCAAACTTTTCCTTTATAGAAGCTAAAAATATTCCGTAAGAGGAACTTTGTACAACATAAACTGTGCAATACAGCATTTAAGGTTTATGTGTTATTGTTCTTTCACGTACTGCAGTATATCTTCCCATCAGACTTCGTTATGTTTACATAGCGGCGTATCTGTCCATCCCTGGTGCGTTGATCCTAGGCAGTGTGAGCTGTATAAACCCTCTCCTGGATCGTCACTAGACCAGGCATTAAGTTTTTTTTATTTTTTTTTTACTTTTTTTGCTAGGGGCTTTACGTCGCACCGACACAGGTAGGTCTTATGGCGACGATGGGATAGTAAAGGCCTAGGAGTTGGAAGGAAGCGGCCGTGGCCTTAATTAAGGTACATCCCCAGCATTTGCCTGGTGTGAAAATGGGAAACCACGGAAAACCATTTTCAGGGCTGCCGATAGTGGGATTCGAACCTACTATCTCCCGGATGCAAGCTCACAGCCGCGCGCCTCTACGCGCACGGCCAACTCGCCCGGTAACATATGTTTTTATTAAATCGGAATTTTAGATACTTGTCCCAGGAAGAATGGTCAGTATTCAGGGATATACAAGAACGATAATTTGAAGCAAAAAGACATCATATGGACACATGCCCTATTCCGAATTGTTTCTGAGATGGAACACATTTAATGTGCATTTGTTTTTGGGCTAGTGGCGCGCACTCTTTGGCGTTTTATTCTAGCCCAACCTACCTCTCCGCTTTAAACCTCTTTGCTCGGGATGTCTTTCTGTCATTAAACAAGCCTGTTGAACTCGCAAGTTGTCCATGGTATCTTGTGAGCGAAGCAGTGCGAGGGATTGAGAGTGTATCAGAGAGGAGCATCGGTTAACTGTGTTTGTACACGCGCTGGATAAAATGACACACAACTGCACTAATGAAGAATATACAGGTATGGTGAATGTTTACGGTTTCTGGGATGGTAGTGCTCCAGCTGCTGTTGAGGAATACTGTCGGCGCTTTCCGACACGCCGAATTCTGATCGTAGAATGTTAACCAGAGTTTTCCGTACATTGCGTAGAACAGGTATTCTTTCAAGTCCCCATTTTTCTTCTCAACGTGTAGTTCAACAACCTGTGCAGGAACAGCAATATACTGTTGAAATGGTACAGCGTAGACCTACTTCCAGCACATGGCGATTTTCTGCACATATCAGTTTTCCACGAACACGTGTATGGCGAATATTACGTGCGGAAAACTTCTACCCATTTCAAAACGTCAAAGAGGCTGGGTAGGTAAGACACATACGTGTACATTAAATGAGTTGTTTCTCGGAAACGATTCGGCATAGGGCGTATCGCACGTTGGGAAGAAGAGGGACACAAATGAAAACATGATACTTCTGAGGAAATTGCAATTCATAACTGTAAAATTATATTTAAAATATATAAAATTAATAAAATACATAATATATAAAAATATATTTTAAAAAATTACTAGACCTTTTTAAATCTTAAATTGAAATTATCTCAGAAGTACCATTTTGCACTTGTGACCCTCTTCATTCCAAGGTTAGGTATGTCCATATGAAGTTATTGCTTCAAGTGATCGTTCCTGTCATATCCCTGAAAATTGACCATTCCTCCTGGGACACTCTGTATAGCGTCTTTAATCGCGGAGAAGTAAGGGCTCAAGGTCGTCTCTTACACTTTACCACAACATTAAAATTATACAATTATGTAATTGAAATAATAAAAAAGTAAACAAACCATGAACAAATTAAATAATACAGTAAGGTTAGTACTAATCAAACTCCCTTATTTTAGGAAAATATGTTTATTCACACACTCAATCACTCTTCACTCATTATACAGGTCAGCAGGAAGCACTCGGCAAATGATTTCCGCAATCCGTCTTAAATTTCCTATGGCAGCGCAAAATATCTGATGTTGTAAACTCTGGGGTGACAGATCTACTTAGATAGGAGCCAGGTCATATATCGTGGTTACGATGCGAGGATACAGTAGGTAATGAAAGCTTGAAGAAAGATAATTCGGTACACCTGAACTTAGAACTCCATGCAGAAGGAACTACATGTGGAGACTAGAACGTTCGTGCTCACGAAACCATGACATCTCCCTTAAATATGAAATGTGAAAATCATATCGTAGCTTAAATATACAGTACACTTAATACAAGTATTTAAACTCCATTCGAGCATTTTATTACTGTCTTGAAATATGTCCGTAAGTACCGTGTCGCAGTAGTCTAGAACAGGTATGATTAGGGATAGTACCAGTTCTATTTTAAGATGTCATGGAAATATAGTAAAGTAGCGTTTGAGAGGGAAATTGGTTTTCTGAACTTTGCGACGTGTATTCTTTTTTTTTTTTTTTGCTAGTTGTTTTACATCGCACCGACACAGATAGGTCTTACGGCGGCGATGGGACAGGAAAGGGCTAGGAGTGGGAAGGAAGCGGCCGTGGCCTTAATTAAGTTACAGCCCCAGCATTTGCCTGGTGTGAAAATGGGAAACCACGGAAAACCATTTTCAGGGCTGCCGACAGTGGGGTTCGAAACTACTATCTCTCGAATACTGGATACTGGCCGCACTTAAGCGACTACAGCTATCGAGCTCGGTGCGGCATGTATTTGTCACTTGTTCAGTCCAGTTCAGCGACTCAAGTGATAATAAATCTGAATATCATCTGCATAGATGTGGTAGTTATTATATTTTAATCCGTCCTCCATTTCGTTCACACTAATGACAAATAAAAGTGGGCCCAAAACAGACCCCTGCGGGACACAAATCGACTTGCTATGCCATCCTAAATGCATTATTCCCCCTGATACTGGTTGCCTGTGGTCAGTGAGAGATGTCACATTAAAATGGAGACTTCAAATCTTGTGTAATAGTAACTCGGGACTAACTGTGTCAAAGGCACTGTTTAGGCCTAGTAGTGTCGCTATAGTCACATGGCGCTGGTCTATTGCATGTCTGATATCATCTAGAACTCGTAGTAATATTGTCACGGTACTTATGTTTTTAAAAAAAAGGCGGATTGAAAATGGTCAAGGAGGGAATTCTGGATCAGGTAGTCAGTGATTTGTGCATGAATCAGACATTCGCGTGCTTTTGTTGAAAGTAATGGTTGGTAATCTGATTGTGTATCCAAAGTAGTGCTTTTCAAGATTTTAGTAATTTAATAGCCTGTAGTCTGTCTTCTTGTTTCAATTGTTAACGTAGTGACCCTCGGCTGTGAGGGTCACGATATCCTTTCCCGGTGGCCGGGTCAAGGCTTTAGCCACGTCTAATGAATTCCTCTAACTCGGAGACTATGTATTTATGTTTGACTGGATACATATCTTTTCGTGTACACACAATGCCGTACAGTACGACCAACCACCACAGAAACAAACAGTGAATACATTCCTCCACTTAGGGTTTACGTCAGGAAGGTCATCGGCCGTAAACGTTTGCCAAATCATCATCATGTACAGACCCAGTAAACTGGGAAAAAGACCAGGAAGAAGACATAGTGCGACTCCTTGGATGAACTGTCACTGTCGTGGACCTCGGTTCAGAGGGTTCACGGTCCGATTCTCAGCCGCGCATCTGATTAATTCCTCTGGCTTGGAGACTGATTGTTTGTGTCAGCATCACCTACACTAGGCTAACAGTTTGTACAACAGGCTTCAGTCAAGGCAAATTGTACCGTATAACCTGCAGCAGGCCTAGTTCATCTCCGGTTCTTATCTTTTATTTGCACACTAACAACCAATTGAGAAGCACACAATAGTGAATAAATCTCTCCAAAAAGGGGTTAGCATCAGGGGGGCATCCGACCGTAAAACAAGGTCAAGTTCGCCTGTGCTACACAGTTTGCACCCGCGACCCCACCAGTGTGCGGCAAAAGCGGAAGAAGATACGGTATATACGCAGTGTGTCCCACTCCCAGTGGGGCCGGCAGTCGACACGCAGATGCACGCTCCGAGCGGTGTATTCATAACTTCACACTGACTACTGCATAGTCACGAAGCGGTGAATTACTCAACTTGAGTTTGTATGTCGTTTGCTGTAACTGCAGAAAGGATTTTAGATCCCATATTTTTCAACGACACCATAAATTCCGGGAGATACCGCTCACATATTCTCGCATCATTTTTTCAAATGTTGACAGATAATGTGATATGTAGAGACGGGAATTTGCCTATTTGCCTATTTTATTCCTGTGGTCAGAAACGTAGGCTTTTGAGATATAAATCCGTTTTAGGGTCCTTTAAGCTAGATTTCAATGGTTTTATTGTGCCTATAAATGCCTATTTGAGGTGTTTGTGCCCATTTGGAGTATAATTGCCTATTTGATGCCTTTTGAGTCTATTTTAAAAGAAGCCGATTTTCTTCCAGTGCATCATACTGCAACTGATGTGCTCGACAGGATTATCTTCTCATTTCTCAAGATCTGTTTACCCCACGAGCAAAAATGGAAATTCTTGGAAGTCACCAGAAATAGTTCTTGGAAAATTTCCGCCAGGAGAAACAAGGAACAATTTGACCTCGAAGCCTTCAACCCCTCCAACTTGCTAAGATATATGCGAGAACCAATCAACGTCTAACTACTTTGCACAACCCATATCCCTTATTCCTCCTTCTCGATGTGAACTGCTGTATGCCGTCCGACCCGTTGCCTGAATGGTCAGCGTACTGGCCTTCGGTTCAGAGGGTCCCGGGTTCGATTCCCGGCCGGGTCGGAGATTTTAACTTTCATTGGTTAATTTTTTGATATTTGCTTTACGTCGCGCCGACACAGATAGGTCTTATGGCGACAATGGGACAGGAAAGGGCTAGGAGTGGGAAGGAAACGGCCGTGGCCTTAATTAAGGTACAGCCCCAGCATTTGCCTGGTGTGAAAATGGGAAACCACGGAAAACCATTTTCAGGGCTACCGACAGTGGGGTTCGAACCTACTATCTCCCGAATACTGGATACTGGCCGCAATTAAGCGACTGCAGCTATCGAGCTCGGTCATTGGTTAATTCCAATGGCTCGGGGGCTGGGTGTTTGTGCTGTTCCCAACATCCCTGTAACTCACACACCACACATAACACTATCCTCCACCACAATAACACGCAGTTACCTACACATGGCAGATGCCCCCACCCTCATCGGAGGGTCTGCCTTACAAGGGCTGCACCCGGCTAGAAATAGCCACACGAAATTATTATTATTATTATTATTATTATTATTATTATTATTATTATTATTATTATTATTGTACCGGGCGGTACACCTCCACTCCGCTAATTTAAAATGTACGCCAGTTGAAACTCCTCTGCTGGAAGAAGTCTGAACTTTATCTACGCTATTAATTCTCTACTTTCTCAGAAGATGTCACCACGTGGAAAATTTTGAGTTTTTGAACTGTGTCATTTTTGATGTGGTTTTGTTTCGCTTGAAGTAAGAAGTGTGAACTTTCTCTTCTAGAGGGCACTACTGAAGATCAACAATAGTGCAACCTAGTGCGGAGTCAAAGAACTATTTTGTTGGAGAAATTTTTATTTCAAATGTTTGTTCTTTGCTAAAAATTTTTTGGTCTTTGGTTAAGTTGGCAATATTAACCCCTTCTTTCCCCTTGTTTTAAATCTAGCCTATCCCGAATTTCTTGAATTAATTTTCCACCAATTATGTGTTTCTTCTTAGTATTGTGTAGGGGGTTTATTGATCTACCAATAAAATCATCGCGGGAGGGTGTTTTCATTCCCCTAACGCCTAGAACCTTCTGCGAGAGTATTTAAACTGCTGATTTTAGGGTCTCCGGGCCACTTCTGTTCCATCTTTCAGTGTATAAAGTACATAGCAGGAGGCGGGAAGCGCCTCTTTCCTCGGCAGCGGTCATCAATAAGGTAATGGCCGATTAATAAATTCTTTCTTTGCTAGCTCAGCAGTTTAACTCTCGGGGCGGGTGCGAAGCGTTCCTCCATGTAACCTTTTCCTAAAATGTAACGATCTTTTCTTCTGTTCTCTTTTAAGCTGCATATTGGGATAGAGAGTGCTAACCCTCTCGAGCTCCCACTCACATTGTCTTGAGGTGAACTTATTTTCTCAACCTATTCTTCGTTAATGTAAAACAACTTGCTCTTTTCTAAAGTCACCTCGGTAGTATGGGATTAGCCCTTGCATTAGTGGCATAGAGCCAGATTAGGTTTTTAAAAACAAGTGTATTAGGAGTGCAAGATCGCCTCCTCTCAAATTGTTATTTTAGAGGTCATGTAATTGCCCATTTTTATTTAATAGACCTCAGTAGGTTGGGTATTTTACCCCTGTGTCTATGTCCAGTGAGGACAACTTGAAGGTGGAGTTTGGTGTGGCCTGGGAGAGGCTTAAATTTTGAGAGCGAGTGGCTCTTTTGAAAATAGAGTGTTGTATGCCTCGTGGAGGCTTTTCTGTGTAATTTGGAGCAAGGGCTCCTAGGTATGAATGGGGTTTTCTGCTCCTCTGTTAAAACTCGTGTTTGGGGTAAAACTGAGCTGATTGCCCAAGCAGTGTAAAATCAGGGCGCGAAGCCCAATTCCTGTAAATATTGTAACTACCCTTTTTGATTTGCTACTTTGTACCTGCCATGCTTGTTATTTCTTTGTTTTTGAAAAGAAAATATAACCTTGTTAAATTTTAAATTAATTTTGCTTTCGTAGCTGGAGACCTATTCACACCCGCACCTTCTTTCACCTCTACCTACCACGGAAAAGTCCGTAACAAGTGGTAGCAGAGCGTGGTTGAATGGGTCTCAATTTAGCCCCTTTTGACGGCTAAACATTGTTTGTTCCGAACTCTAACTATTTTCCCGGTTGCTGGAATTTTTTGAGTTTTTCAAAATTGTTCTGTCACCATGCCCGGCCCTCGCGATGTTCTCCATCTTAACTATTTGCGCAAGGAGGAGTTGATCTATGAATTGACTATTAGAAATGTACAGTCTGGAGGCACGGTTGCAGTAGACACAAACAAGCTTAGAGAGTCCCTAGATTTGCCCATTTCCATCCCCAATTTGGGAGAGAAAGAAATTGACGACTCTCTTTCCACGATCACGGAGAATATTACTGGGCTAGCTTCTGTAGTTAGTTTTTTTGATGAAAATGATCCTTCTCCTAATCAAATTAAGCGTGTGCAAGCTAGGCTATATCACTTTTCGAATAGGGTTAACGATCTGTTGTCTCTAAAGTTGAATGACGTTCAGAAGAAGGAAGCTAGTACGCTGCTTGAAAATTTGTCTGAATTATCTAGCAAGGTCACTCAATTGTTAACCGGGGAGGTTCATTCCAAAAGCGATCTACCCACCACAGTGAATGCAGGTAGTGAGGAAGCGCCTCCCAAGGGAGAAGTTAATAGGATAACCGTTGCTGCTCAAACTATCCCTGCCCCGTTGGACAACGAATCTGAACGTCGTGCATCATTGAGTAACATCCGTTCTGAATTAACTTCTTTGCCATTGAAACCTTTACCTACTATGTCACCCGGGTTTGGCAGCTTGCCTCATCCATTGGCAATGTTGCTCAGAGGTATCTCTAAGTTTTCCGTTAATACCACCAGTGATGTAATTTCTTTTTTAAGATTTCTGGTTGAATTTCAGGATCATGCACTTGTGTTTTCTCTTTCTCCATGTCAAATTTTGCAAATTATATATCCGTATGCTATTGGTATTCTCTCAGATAAAATCGTAAGAGCCATTGCCGAGCAATCATCTATTGAGGATTTCCATGCCCATTTGCTAGCTAACTTCATCCCGGCTAGGGCCAGGTCCTCCCTTATTCAGAAGTACTATTACCGTGTACAACGCTTGGATGAAAACTTGGCTGATTTCATACAGGACATTAAGTTTTATACTAGGGTGTTTGCTCTTCATTTCCCTGAGGATCAGATTGTACAAGCTATTGTGGAAGGGATTTCACCACCCTACAGGTCATATTTGTGTTTCGCGGCGTGCCCGCAAACTTTCTCTGAACTTGAAGCATTGGCCGTCTCAGCGGAAGGAGTTAGATACGCCGATTCTTTGCGTGTCGCGAAAGAACCCCCGCCTTCCTTTAGTAATACTCGGCCTCCACCTCGCCGACCAGTCAATCCCCGTAAATGTTATGCTTGCGGGTCGCCTGACCATCTGCGCAACAAGTGTCCACTGATCAAGTCAAGTGGGACAAGGAATGGAGCCGGGTCATCACAAGGCTGTTTTAAATGTGGGGCTTTCTCACATATCGCCAAGAATTGTTCCAATTCGAATAGCACCCCCTCCTGCTCAACTTCTGGTGCAAATTCCACCTATGCCAATAATAAAAAGTGACTAGTGGCTTCGGCTGAGTCGACTAATCCATCTTCCCGAGACTTAGCCCCGGGTAAACAGGTTGTAAATTCAGGGAACGAGCAATTTTCAAATTCATCTTTTGAAGGTCCCAAAGAGTGTCTTAGGATTGCGGCGGATTCCCCCGCACCGGTCCCCTTTCTCAAAATTGAGTTAAATAACGAGCCTATAACAGCTCTCTTAGATTCAGGTAGTGTTTGTTCTATTATTTCGGCTGATTGGTATTCAAAATTGAAATCTGTTTGTAAACTTCCTAACTATTGTTTGTCGGCGATCCAATACGTTTCGGCTAATGCCTCTCCATTAGAAATTCTCGGTTCCTTATATGTCAAAATTCGTATTTTTCAATTCACATGGAAAGTTAAATTGTTTGTGGCCAAGCATTTGTCTTGCCCCATTATATTGGGAGCGGACTTTATTTCTCACACTGGTCTTGTGCTCGATCTTCAGAGTAGGTCTTGCACTTTCAAATTTGCCTCTAATTGTAATATCCCTCTATTAAAGTGTAATTCTGCATCATGTTCTTCTATTTCGCCTACCCAGGATGAGATGTTGTTAGACCTTAGACATCTACCTGAGGAGCAGGCTGATAGTATTCGCAAATTGTGTCAGTCGTTTCCCGAGGTGTTCTCTGATACTCTTGGTGTTACTGACCTTATTGAATACAAAATTGAGGTCACGGATTCGATTCCTGTCCGTTTTCCACCTTATAGGCTATCTCCACCTAAAATGAAGGCTCTAAAAGAAATCATCGATCAGATGTTGAAGGACGGTATTATTAGGCCCTCTAAGTCAGCGTATTCTTCGCCTATTTTTTTAGTCCCGAAACCCCAAGGAGGCTTCAGGCCTGTCATTGATTACAGGGCTCTCAATCGGAAGGTGGTGTTACAATCTGTGCCCCTTCCCGACCTTCATTCTTGTTTTTCATGGCTTCGTAAGGCCAAGTTCTTTACTATCTTGGACTTGAATCAGGCCTATAATCAAATTCCCCTTGCCGAAGAGTCTAAACATCTTACAGCGTTTGCCACGGACTGGAATTTATACGAATACAACCGCGTGCCTTTCGGGCTCCCCACGGGAGCAGCTGTACTCACTAGGCTACTAGATAGGGTCTTCTCCGACATCAAATTTGAGTACTTATATCACTACTTGGACGATGTCGTCGTATTTTCAGAGACTTTTGAAGAACATCTAGATCATCTGCGAGAAGTTCTCGATCGCCTTCGTAAGGCTGGGTTAACTGTTAAGTTGTCCAAGGTTGCCTTTGCTAAGCCCTCTATGTCTTTCCTAGGGCATATTGTGTCACCGGAGGGTGTAGCAGTCGATCATTCTAGAACACAGGCCATTCGTGATTTTAAACCTCCCAAGGACATTAAAGGCATCGCCAGGTTCATTGGTATGGTGAATTTCTTCAGGAAGTTTATTCCTAACTTCGCTAATAGAGCGGCGCCCTTAAACCTTCTTCGTAGGAAAGGCATCGAATTCGAGTGGGGACCTTCCCAACAAGCCGCTTTTGAAGACATTAAATTAGCACTTTGTAATGCCCCTGTACTTGCTATGCCTGATTTCTCGAAGAAATTCATCGTCCAAACCGACGCGTCGTCGTCAGCAGTAGCGGCAGTCCTTCTTCAAGAGACTGAACTAGGGAGGCGACCCGTCGCCTATGCATCTAGGACTTTGTCGGCTCAAGAAGCCAAGTATTCCATCTATGAGCTCGAAGGTTTGGCAGTCTTATTCGCCTTAGAGAAGTTCCGTCTCTATCTGGAACATGTTAAATTCGACCTGGAGACAGATAATCAAGCCTTAAGCTGGGTCTTAGGTAGGCCGCGTCGTACTGGTCGTATAGCCCGCTGGGCCATCCGTATTTCTGCCTTCCAGTTTGATGTTAGACATATCAGAGGTACCGAAAATGTTGTTGCTGATGGACTCAGCCGTATGTTTTCTAACGACGTCGAGACCCACGAACCGGTCGACAGTTCATCACCTTCCGAGTCCATACTATCTAAGGTTAATGCCATCCTAACAGATGCTCCCATGCTCTTTAGGGATATCGAGAAATACCAACGTGAAGATCCGACGCTGGCTCCGATAATGGAAACCCTTTCTTCTGGGGAACATGTTGTCCCTTATGTTCTGAGGAATGGTGTTCTATGTTGCCCTTCGAGGCATGATAAGATGATGAAAGTTGTTGTTCCAGCGGTTCTTGTACCTATGATCTTCAAGTATTATCATGAGACCCCATTAGGAGGGCATCTTGGTATCTTTAAAACTCGTGAAAAGATTCGTGAAATGTTCATCTGGAAAGGTATGGACGGTGAAATCCGTGAACTAGTAAAGGCTTGTAAATCCTGTTTGCTTAGTAAACCGACCATGTCCACCAAGGTAGGCCTCTTGTCTTCTCAGCAAGCGTCGCGCCCCATGGAACGCCTGTATATTGATTATGTAGGACCATTCCCCCAGTCAAAGGGTAATGCCAACAAGTTCATCCTTGTGTGTGTAGATGGTTTTACCAGATTTTCTTGGTTATTTCCGACTAAGCTGGCTACCGCTCAGTCTACCATTACTTGCTTAAATTCTATTTTTGCTTCTTTTGGTCCGTGCCAATATATTGTATCTGATAATGCTAAGGCTTTTACATCTAACTTATTTCGTAAATTCTGTTTTGACTTATCCATCTCTCATGTAACTACTTCTGCTTATTACCCTCAACCATCTCTGGCTGAACGGGTTAATCGTAATCTCAGGTCCGCACTTATTGCCTATCATCATGAAGTACATTCCAGGTGGGACACGTCCCTGCATTGGTTAGCTTTTGCTTTGAATTCGGCGGTTCATGAATCTCATAAGTTCACTCCAGCTTCCTTGATGTTCAAGTTTGTTCCCAACACGCCGCTCTCTAACCTTTGGTCTCTGAGTGACATTCTACCCGAGACAATAGATCCGGATAATATTAAAGATCTTTGGAAGAAGGCTAAAGCCAATCTTAAGGTATCTCATGAAAAGGTTAGGGAAAAGTATGATCGTGGACGGAGACCCACCACTTTGAAGGTAGGTGACCAGGTGATGGTCAAGAATTTTGTTCCCGCGGGCAAGCTTGCCCCCAGATTTCATGGGCCATGCATCATTCTCGATTTTCTTACGCCGGTTACATTGTTAGTAAGCAATCCAGCCACCGAGAGGATATTTAGGGTTCACCTGTCCCAGGTGAAACCGGTGTAAATTTTGTGTCAACTTGCTTCATATAATTTGATAGGAATATGAAGGTTATATTTTTTTGAGTTCCACTCTTAAGGCATTCTGCTCCTTCTATTTTATTTTATATGTAAGCATTTCTGTGAAACCTCCCCCGATTTGTTAAACTGCCATCCTGTCCTTGCCACGGCCATTACCACGCTCCCGTCTCCTGCTCCACTACACACAGTGGCTGGCTTAGATGAAATGCCATGGATATCTGCACGCCGCTGGCCCCTCAATCTCTCTACATGCCTGTGCCCTCAAAAGAAACATGATGGTCCAACACAATTCTGCCGCCTAGCTTTAATGTTTCAGTGCCCCCGCAGCCGCGCGGCGCTGTGCCGCGGCTGGGTTCGAGGACGGGCCCCCTCGGCCCCAGCGAGGACGACATGTGCACGGCGAGCCGGAAATCTCCTCCCGGCCAAGGCTGATGTGCGGCGCACGACCTGCTACTAGCCCGCAGCCTGTATATGTTCACCGCGGGCGCGGCGTGTTTCAACACCTCTGCTCCCCTCATAGTGCGGGCGAGCGGTATCTCAGGGTACTTGAGGGGTCCGAGCGGCCTCCTTTGGACGCAAGCTGCAACGGCCGGTCTGGCCATCCAACTTCATCAACATCAACTACATGGACAGTTACGATAAGCAATGACTACACTTGGGAATTCAACAGCAATATTTGGTGGACATTGCAAAATTTTTCATCACTTTTAAGTATTAAAAGTTTATCCTCAGAATTCTACTTCTACAAACTTAAAAACTATTCTTCATCTGCAACAACAAAATTTTGAAACTAAATCAAACCAAATTAAGAAAATCTTATAAATTTTTTTGGCAATTAATCTCCATATCTACATCAAAACTTGGACCTTGTTTTCAAACAATTTCATGTGTCACCCCGGGAGGAACTTTTGGGGGGGGAGGTCTGTACCGGGCGGTACACCTCCACTCCGCTAATTTAAAATGTGCGCCAGTTGAAACTCCTCTGCTGGAGGAAGTCTGAACTTTATCTACGCTATTAATTCTCTACTTTCTCAGAAGATGTCACCACGTGGAAAATTTTGAGTTTTTGAACTGTGTCATTTTTGATGTGGTTTTGTTTCGCTTGAAGTAAGAAGTGTGAACTTTCTCTTCTAGAGGACACTACTGAAGATCAACAATAGTGCAACCTAGTGCGGAGTCAAAGAACTATTTTGTTGGAGAAATTTTTATTTCAAATGTTTGTTCTTTGCTAAATTTTTTTTGGTCTTTGGTTAAGTTGGCAATATTAACCCCTTCTTTCCCCTTGTTTTAAATCTAGCCTATCCCGAATTTCTTGAATTAATTTTTCCACCAATTATGTGTTTCTTTTTAGTATTGTGTAGGGGGTTTATTGATCTACCAATAAAATCATCGCGGGAGGGTGTTTTCATTCCCCTAACGCCTAGAACCTTCTGCGAGAGTATTTAAACTGCTGATTTTAGGGTCTCCGGGCCACTTCTGTTCCATCTTTCAGTGTATAAAGTACCTAGCAGGCGGCGGGAAGCGCCTCTTTCCTCGGCAGCGGTCATCAATAAGGTAATGGCCGATTAATAAATTCTTTCTTTGCTAGCTCAGCAGTTTAACTCTCGGGGCGGGTGCGAAGCGTTCCTCCATGTAACCTTTTCCTAAAATGTAACGATCTTTTCTTCTATTCTCTTTTAAGCTGCATATTGGGATAGAGAGTGCTAACCCTCTCGAGCTCCACTCACATTGTCTTGAGGTGAACTTATTTTCTCAACCTATTCTTCGTTAATGTAAAACAACTTGCTCTTTTCTAAAGTCACCTCGGTAGTATGGGATTAGCCCTTGCATTAGTGGCATAGAGCCAGATTAGGTTTTTAAAAACAAGTGTATTAGGAGTGCAAGATCGCCTCCTCTCAAATTGTTATTTTAGAGGTCATGTAATTGCCCATTTTTATTTAATAGACCTCAGTAGGTTGGGTATTTTACCCCTGTGTCTATGTCCAGTGAGGACAACTTGAAGGTGGAGTTTGGTGTGGCCTGGGAGAGGCTTAAATTTTGAGAGCGAGTGGCTCTTTTGAAAATTGAGTGTTGTATGCCTCGTGGAGGCTTTTCTGTGTAATTTGGAGCAAGGGCTCCTAGGTATGAATGGGGTTTTCTGCTCCTCTGTTAAAACTCGTGTTTGGGGTAAAACTAAGCTGATTGCCCAAGCAGTGTAAAATCAGGGCGCGAAGCCCAATTCCTGTAAATATTGTAACTACCCTTTTTGATTTGCTACTTTGTACCTGCCATGCTTGTTATTTCTTTGTTTTTGAAAAGAAAATATAACCTTGTTAAATTTTAAATTAATTTTGCTTTCGTAGCTGGAGACCTATTCACACCCGCACCTTCTTTCACCTCTACCTACCACGGAAAAGTCCGTAACAATTATTATTATTATTATTATTATTATTATTATTATTATTATTATTATTATTATTATTATTATTATTATTATCTTCAGAACCTGTAGTGATTTATTGTGAAGAAGTGTGACAATGCCCAAAGAAAAATCACCGGGCGAGTTGGCTGTGCGCTTATGGGTGCGCAGCTGTGAGCTTTCATCCGGGAGATAGTGGGTTCGAGCCCCATTGTCGGCAGATCAGAAGATGGTTTTCCGTGGTTTCCCATTTTTACACCAAGCAAATGTTGGGGCTGTACCTTAATTAAGACACGGCCGCTTCCTTCTCACTCCTAGGCCTTTCCCATCCCATCGTCCCCATAAGACCTATATGTGTCGGCGTGACGTAAAAAAAATTGTAATTGCAAATAAAAATCATGGAAGTCCTACTGGCTGAAGCGGTGGATCAAAGGGGATCCCAAAGGGATGCCAAATTTGTTGTAAGGAGGTAAGTTCGTTTGTTCCTTTTGTCTTTTTTTGTGTCTGAACTACGATTGCATTTCATTGTAGCATTTATAGGCCTATTAATTTACGTATTGTGGAAAGTTGTTTTGTTGCAATGTTGTATTAGTCGTGAACTTTCAATAATTTATATTGCTAAAACGTAAATAATCATTTAATTGCTGAACGAGGAGTTACAACGCCAGTGGTCTCTTTTGACAGAGTGATTAAAAATTTAAAATCGGTATTTTGAACTTTGATTCAATTTCCGTGAAAATAGAGATTTACAACTGAAATATTTTCTTTCTTTTTTCTTTCTTAATCTGTTTACCCTCCAGGGTAGGTTTTCCCTCGGACTCGGCGAAGGATCCCACCTCTACCGTCTCAAGGGCAGTGTCCTGGAGCGTGAGACTTTGGGTCGGGGGATACAAATGGGGAAGGGGACTAGTACCTTGCCCAGGCAGCCTCACCTTCTGTGCTGAACAGGGGCCTTGTGAAGACATGGGAAAATTGGAAGGGACAGGCAAAGAAGAGGAATGAAAGTGGCCCCGTGTTTAAGTTTGGTACCATCCCGGCATTTTCCTGGACAAGTGGCAAACCACAAAAAACCACTTCGAGGATGGCTGAGGTGGGAATCGAACCCACCTCTACTCAGTTGACCTCCCAAGGCTGAGTGGACCCCGTTCCAGCTCTCGTGCCACTTTTCAAATTTCGTGGCAGAGCCGGGAATAGAACCCGAGCCTCCGTGAGTGGCGGCTAATCACGCTAAGTACCACACTACAGAAGCGGACTACAACCGAAATGCATTTTTTTAAATCGTGAGTAACTTTCACCAGCGCTATATGTAGGATCTAGTGAACTCTATTGCGCTTCCGCTAAGCCTTCGCGAAACATAGGGCGAGTTGGCCGTGCGGTTAGGAGCGCGCGACTGTGAGCTTGCATCCGGGAGATACTGGGTTCGAATCCCGTTGTCGGCAGCCCTAAAGATGGTTTTCCATGTTTTCCCATTTTCACACCAGGCAAATGTTGGGGCTGTACCTTAATTAAGGCCACGGCCTCTTCTTTCCAACTCCTACGTCTTTCCTATCCCAGCGTCGCCATAAGACCTATCTGTGTCGGTGCGACGTAAAGCAACTAGAAAAAAAACATATGTTGAAGATCGAATGTGGTGCAGCTGGGACGATGTCACAGAGGCTAGACATACAATGTCACAGTGTGTTTAACAAGGCTACAAATACTATCTTTACAAGACCAGGCCAGTGAAAAGACCATTGGTCTGGATTGGTGTGGTCCGGTTAGTAACCGTTGTGCTGGGGGGCGGGGGGGGGGGGAGCAAGGATAGTCTGGGGTGCGTAAGCTCTAACATCCCATTTAGAGTTCTTCTAAATTGTGACGAAAAGTATGTACAGTATATGGGCGCATGCAACGACAATTTCAAATCACGTGGTTTTCTAATTTTCAACGAGGATGGCAGCTTTGTAGGCACACGTGATGCAGGATCTATTGCAGGCAACAGAAAATAGTCTTCATGACAGCTGACCCGGCTGACCAAAGCCGGTAAATAGCAACATACAAAATGTTCACAAATCTGAGATTTATGGTGCCTCCGTTTTAATTCTTCTATATAAGTAAGAATACTGCTAGAGGCAACTTGTTGAGTCTCTGGCAAGCATATAGGAAGGATCTCTCATCTACGCGACTCAGGTATTGTTTCACGTCATTTTTATTATTTTTCACCCGCTGAACCTGACAGGAAACTGCCAGATTATAACTGAACATCTTTGAGGACATTTTTCCATGTAAATTACAAATTCTCTTGTTCCTTTTTTTGTACTTCTAGAAACATCACCTCTAATAGGTCTTTCTCTTTGTTTTTAGGAAACAAATGCATGTTTATACTGTCCGACTCGCTGGCTGAATGGTCAGCGTACTGGCCTTCGGTTCACAGGGTCCCGGGTCGGGGATTTTAACCTTAATCGGTTAATTTCAATGGCTCTGGGGCTGGGTGTGTGTGGCGTTTTCAGCATCAGAAATCATCCTAGGTAGGACCCTCATCTTCACAGACATGCAGGTCGCCTAATAGGCCGTCTAGAGAAAAAGACCCGCACCAGGCCTCTCCGGAGGCCATACGCCATTACTATGTTTATCATCATCATCATCATCATCATCTGTTTACCCTCCAGGTTCGGTTTTTCCCTCGGACTTAGCGAGGGATCCCACCTCTACCGCCTCAAGGGCAGTGTCCTGGAGCTTCAGACTCTTGGTCGGGGTATACAACTGGGGAGTATGACCAGTACCTCGCCCAGGCGGCCTCACCTACTATGCTGAACAGGGGCCTTGTGGAGGGAAGGGAAGAGTGGAAGGGATAGGCAAGGAAGAGGGAAGGAAGCGGCCGTGGCCTTAAGTTAGGTACCATCCCGGCATTCGCCTGGAGGAGAAGTGGGAAACCACGGAAAACCACTTCCAGGATGGCTGAGGTGGGAATCGAACCCACCTCTACTCAGTTGACCTCTCGAGGCTGAGTGGACCCCGTTCCAGCCCTCGTACCACTTTTCAAATTTCGTGGCAGAGCCGGGAATCGAACCCGGCCCTCCGGGGGTGGCAGCTAATCACGCTAACCACTACACCACAGAGGCGGACTACTATGTTTATACTAAGCATTACTGCCAATTATCTCAGCTGTAGAAATATAAGAACATTGTAATTTAAGTCAATTTTATTATTTTTCAGATCAAATGTGAAAAGTTCAACATAGAAATACTGCGATGCACGAGTACAGAAAGCGTTGTCATCGCAGCTTTTCTACCAGTCCACTGTGAACAGCAACCAACAACAATCTTCTATAGACCTGTGCACTGCAATGGAGGGAGCTAATATCCCCCTGCATAAACTGGAGCATCTTCAAACTTCAAAAAGCTGCTGGGAGCAACCGCAGAGTTGGAGACGAGTGGCTTTCCCCCAGTGGAGTCATTTAGGGTTGTGGAAGAAGTCAGAAGAAATTTTGACCGATTCTCTGGGAAGGTAGCCGCTGTCACCAAAAAGTTCCATAAGAGTCCTGCAGCAGAATCCATGATGTAAAACTACCGTAGAAGTAGCAAGGGTGCTACGAGGTGAGGTAGATGACGCCGTTGAACTAAAACCAGATGAAGTGGCTTCATTTAAGTTTTATCCAGTCACTTCCTGTGATGTTGAGAGATTTCTCTCAGTACAAAACATTTTACCCGACAGGAAAACAAGTTTGTTACCGGAAAACATTGAAACGTTGCTTGTTGTAAATTCCTTTTATAGTAATTGAGCGTGTTATAAATTATAAGAATTTTTTCATGCCTATTTTGTTGCCTGTTTTACACGTTAGTGCCTATTTACATGCCTATTCTGGCTCTTTTAAGAGCCTATATGCCTGCCTATTTTGACTGTTTTTAGTGCCTATAATTCTCGTCTCTAGTGATATGTTATGGCTATTTTCAACAGGATTCTGGCACAGCTCATACTGCACATTATTCTTTGCAAGACATAAAGGCGGTTTTTGATGATAGGATAATATCGAAAGGGTTATGGCCCTACTCCCCGATCTTACTGTGTGTGACTTTTTTTTTTTGCTACTTGCTTTACGTCGCACCGACGGAGATATGTCTTATGGCGACGATGGGATAGGAAAGGCCTACGAAGTGGAAGGAAGCGACCGTGGCCCTAATTAAGGTACAGCCCCGGCATTTGCCTGGTGTGAAAATGGGAAACAATGGAAAACCATCTTCAGGGCTGCCGACAGTGGGGCTCGAACCCACTATCTCCCGATTACTGGTTACTGGTCGCGACTGCAGCTATCGAGCTCGGTGTGTGCGACTTTTATCTGTAGGGAAACCTGAAAAGTAAAGTTTACAGAAATAATCTTCACACCATAGATTAACGTAAAAACAATACATCATCAGTTATTAGGACAATTACGCAACAGGAACTGCTTGTGAATAGCAATTTCATTAGAAGACGCCAGGAATGTTTGAATGCTGAAAGACACCAGTTTCAACATCGCCTGTAAAAAAGGTTAGTACTCATGATAAAGGCTATTGGGTGCATGCATAAGCAATAAATATAATAATATCGGTAACAGAATATGTGGGAGGTTATGAATACACCGATCGGAGCATGTATATTGTCTCCAGGCCCCACTGAGAGTGGGGCACGCTGTATATAGGGTGAAGCGAAATTCGCGCACTCGGGCGTCGCAGCGCGACTCCTTACATGCCAGCAATAAAAAAAAATCTCTCACAAAAGTTCGTCCTGCGTGTATATCCGGCAGAAAAAGGACGCTCAAGAGTGGCAATCTGTCAACATTGTAACCACATGTAGGGTAACTACCTCTGTCAGCACATATTAGTCGTTTTGTACAGTTGGTGCAGTGGATAGAGTTTTGGGTTAGCATGCAGGAGGTTGAGGGGTCGATCCTGGGTTGAGGCGTATGTTTTTTATTTCGTAAATGTAGTCTAGGTGGTATGGTATCTGGCGTCTTAATCGTCAACAGCGATTGCAGCGGGTCCTCTAGAAACCATTTGCACTTACATACTACGATCCTAGAAATTGACGAACAACCGTTTTCATTGGTCAGCTTTGAAAGACGCCCTTTCCACGTCGTGGGCGTGAATTTATTCGCTGTTGACGATTAAGATGCCAGATACCATACCACCTGGACTACATTTACGAAATAAAAAACATACGCCTCAACCCAGGATCGACCCCTTGACCTCCCCCTTGCTAACTCAAAGCTCTATCCACTGCACCACCTGTACAGCACGACTAATGTGTGATGACAGAGGTAGTTACCCTATATGTTGTTACAGTGTTGCCAGATTACCACTCATGAACGTCCTTTTTCTGCCGGATATACTCGCACGACTAACTTTTGTGAGATACATTTTTTTTTATTGCTGGCATGTAAGGAGTCGCGCTGCGACGCCCGAGTGCGCGAATTTCGCTTCATCCTGTATATCGGATGTGTTTTTAAAAGGGTTGAGCTTATAGGGCTGTTACTTTATCTCGCTGGCAATTCTAGCTGTCAAGCAATCGTGAGCATTTCGCAGTGGAATACTGTCAGTGAAAGAGTACTGACAATCACTCTGCAGGATGGTTGGAAACAGCGTGAACCGGGTATATGAGCGTTTCAAGGTTGGTCATAACTTGATAGAAATAATTCGATATCTTGCACTGTTGTCATTATATCAGCTGCTGAATTTTATCAATCAGATCGCTTCACGGATGAATTCAAATGGACTTTGTGAGGCGGTGTTGCTAAATCTATCTGCACATGGCCTAAGACCAGCTCGAGAGCATCAATCGAAGCAGACTAGTGTTCCAGTGTGAGTACAAGTCCACTGTTCTCACGCCACATGGCTGTTTAACGAACATTTCTGTTAGTGGCCGATCACCTATACTAGACTTAACTAAAGTTGGCGTCTGACAGGTAAGGTTGGAGGGAGGAACACTGCACGTGCCATTTCACGATGTTGCCACATTCCAGCATTCCTTTCTACATGCTCTTACCCCTCGCTTGCGGCTCACTTGTTCCCTCCTTCATTCTGACCGCTGTGATATGTTGTAGACTACCTGGCCAGGCGGTGTCGTCCCATTTGCGATCACTCTTATACACACAATCAGGTTCTTATCAGTGACAGTGACAAGTTTGGCAACTCCCAGCAAGACGAGCTGCCCTGAAGTTTTATCTCCATGGCAACCGCAGTCGTCCCTCCCTCGTTTCCATGGCAACCACACAGCCACTCCCTTTATCCCGCCTCGGCAAGCAGTAAACGGACCTCCCTCTAAGAAATGTCAGACACCATCTCTTATTATTAGCAGTATAGCAGCTATACCGCTTTTCATGAGAGTTTAATCTTGATGTTAACAAATAGGTGGAGCACCTAGCCTTTGCACGTGGACATGGATGTAGTTGATTGGAGAAGCAACCGTCGCACTCACTCGACTGTATGCGAACTCGAAGAAAAATAGTACGTGGCATTAATTTTATTTTAGTTTAGTTTATTATATTTAGAGTGTTTGGAAAAGCACGTAATCAAATTAAAATATGGTTGTATACCATGTATACCATTATATATATGCCTTTTAAAATAAAATAGCGATTAAATAACGAGAAATGAAGGCATAAGGCGTGGTGTAATACCAGAAGTTTTCTTGTAGTGGAGGAAAGTCCCAAGCTGTACGACGTGGAGATAAGGTGTTGTATCTTGCAGTAGCAGTCAGCGAGTATTCAAAGTGGGAAAAATGGAGCAAGAGGTACGACCATCGCGTGTAGTGAATCACAAAAGAGGAAACCCGCTCAGAAGTGACCATGGGCAGTGCATCGTGAATGTGTTCAATAAACTAAGTGAACAGAATCCAGGTTTAGTCGTTTATTCAGAAGTTCAGATCTTGGCACTGTTGTCGTATACGATGCGCAGCCCTCTACGTCCGAACAGGAGCCGTTGACGGGATGGAGGTCGGTCCTACACTTTCAGCGAATCACAACTCTTTCTTTGGTGGAGGCGTGGAGATACCATCTTTACATCAGGATTAAGCTCTCGTGAAAAGACATATTTCAATACTGAGAAATCAGCATCTAAAGAGGTGCGTCCACACTGTATTAGATCAGCTTATCTGTATCAAGAATTGATACGCGATCATGATACAGCCATCTTTTGACAAGGCTTCCCGATCTGTATTACGTATCTGTATCATCTATGTGTAGGCTATCTGTTAGTTTTCCATCCATCGGTCTTTTATCGTCTGTTGAGTGTTGGCTACAGATGGCTGGTGCCAGCTCTTCTAAGAGCCGCGATCAGATACACCCTCTTTTTTATTTTCACTATTCGATAGGTCTCCCAATGTCTTTTCGCTATTTCCTCTCATGCGTCAATCTTTTTCAATCGATTACAATGGTGCAGATCCTTTGGGTCCTAAAAAACTTTCTTTTGTTGATAACTTATCAACTGTTGAACTTTTTCCAAGGACCACTCCGACTCCATTTTTCTTCAGCCCGGAAGATCACGAAACAAAGGTTCATACAAAACTGAACGAAGTCGGAAGGACGGTGAATAATAGGGTCGGGGTGAAGGGAACAGTGACGGGGACTCGAACCAGGCGCAGCACAAGAGGCGAAGATAGAGTGAGTTGATCGGAGAAACGCTCCGTCCACACTGTCCGTATCCGTATCACGTATCTTCCCTTTGATGCGGCGGCAAAAAGCCGACTCTCGGTGGGAACATTCCCGATCCGATGATTGTATCATATTTGATACACGATCTTAATACAGAACTCTGTTTTCACAAGGCCGATCAGGGTACAGATACGGTAATCTAACACAAAGTGCGGACGCACCTTAACACAAACACACCGTGGGCTTCAGCCGGTATCACCGTAGCGTACTTGCTATGAAGCGATTCTATCTGCTCGGAGGTCTGTGTTCAAATCCCTCGCTTGGCAAAATATGTTTTCTTCGATCGATGCTCTCAAGCCGGTCATAAGCCACGTGCAGATTTCGCAACACTGCCTGGCGAAGCGATGTGATTGGTTAACTTCAGGAGCTGATAAAATGAGAACTGCGCGAGATATCTAATAATTTTTTTCCAATTATTCCTCTGTATTATCAGTACTTTAACGCTCATATATCCGGTCACGTTGTTTCCGACAACCCTGTATAGAATTATTATGAAAACGGCGCAGACGTTCGGGCATATGATGACGAGTTCCACGGTCGCTTCCTACAGCTCTGGCTCCGATTTTTCTCTCTTGTACATAAATTAACACTCACAGCTCAATAGATGAAATCACGGTTGTTTAATGTCACTTCAATCTTCTGTATATGAATTACTTTAACAGCTGAATATTCCATTTAATGTCCGGCTTCATGGGTAAATGGTTAGCCTGCTGGCCTTTGGTCACAGGGTTCCCGGGTTCTATTCCCGGCAGGGTAAGGAATTTTACTTTAATTAGTTAATTTCGTTGTAACGGGGGCTGGGTGTATGTGTCGTCTTCATCATCATTTCATCCTCATCACGACGTCGCCTAAGGGCGTCAAATCAAAAGACCTGCATTTGGCGATCCGAACTTGTTCTCGGACACTCCCGGCACTAAAAAAAGCCATACGCCATTTCATTTTTTACATTTAATGACCTCGAGAATTGTTTCTTTCACAGTCACGTTAGCATCAAGTAACCTTGCAATCTAAAATGCATATATGTGCATTAATCACATACATATGCTCCAAGTACTTTGTAAGGAAGTTTGCATTGGACCATAGGTACACGTGTCGCAGTCAAACAATAATAAGAGCTGGCCTTGAGATGTCAGAACATTCCTTATACAACACGTCCGAAGGCGCGGAGTTCACAGAAATTACTTAGCATACTAACTAGGAATAAATTAGGTTGTGTGTTAAGTATGGCAGAGTCCCTAACAACAGCTAACATATTGTTATCTCCAAGAGTACCACCGTTAATCGCCCTCAGATAAAAGAAATTCATTAGTCTGGTCGGAAGTGGTCTGGTGGCTTTCAGTCTTCAAGAAGAGGCTGTACAGTCTACACTAGGCTAACAGTTTATACAGAAGCCTTCAGTCAAGGCGAATGGTGCCGTATAACTGCAGTAGGACGTGTTCAGCTCCGATTCTTTATTTCCCTCTTTTCTTTCTTTCTTTTCATTTTCTGACCATGCTCAACTTCGGAGTTCCAAGGAGTCAATCGAATCTTCGGCCCAAATAATTATTTGCAAATCGTTTTACAGATCCCACAATTATCCAAGTTACTAGACGATTTCTATACAAATGAGTACCGAGACTGATGACCAAAGACTCCTTAAGTGAATAAGAGGAAAAATCTGGGGTATTGCTGTGTTTTGTGTTGTTGCTACTTCTCTTAAGGTGTGTGGAGTATTACTTAGCGTGCCGTCTCAGAACACACGAGTCTTAAATCTCACTAGTATCAAAATTCACGAATTCCAAGAAGAGGATTAGTAAGAGTAGGTTTCTTTGCCTGGGCCAGTCCCAAAACTCACGACCTGGGCCAGTTCTTCTTTTAATGGATGAATGTCCGCCTTTCCCACACAACGACTGAAGGTATTTGCAAATGTAATCGGAATTATGCCACAAAGGTCCACTGTAAGCCCCACACGGAACTGTGTGCCCTCTTGTAATTGGCACCTCTCTCTTCAAGAGGTGGGCCTGTCCTGTATCCTCGCATAAAGTACACGCGACATGAGTCTGAGAAACCTACGGACATAAGGTATAGCTGAGACGGGCAAAGCGTACCCAGCGGCATTCAAAGAGTTCGGCAAACGTTTGATCTCCCTGGCCACTCACTTGCCTAGCAGGGGGTGATTTATGACGGCAGTGGGCTTTAAAACGGAAGTTCGTATTCCCCTTCAGAAATCCTCACAACTCTGTTGCCAATGCACCTCTTGTCAAACAGACGTCAGTCTCTTTTTTCAGCTCAGACAATTCACACTTGCTTTGTTCGCTGTTTGAAAGTTTTGGATTATTTCTTTGCTTCGTTAATTAATATTTGTGAAGTGTGTTGCTTTTCATTTCACTTCATGTAGTGATGTGGAGACCATGGGAATCACACCTGGAAATTATACAACTGGGGAGAATGACCAGTGCCTCGCCCAGGCGGCCTCACCTGCTATGCTGAACAGGGGCCTTGGTGGGGGATTGGAAGATTGGAAGGGATAGGCAGGGAAGAGGGAAGGAAGCGGCCGTGGCCCTAAGTTAGATACCATCCCGGCATTTGCCTGGAGGAGAAGGGGGAAAACACGGAAAACCACTTCCAGGATGGTTGAGGTGGGAATCGAACCCACCTCTTCTCAGCTGACCTCCCGAGGTTGAGTGGAACCCGTTCCAGCCCTCGTACCACTTTCCAAATTTCGTGGCAGAGCTGGGAATCGAATGCGGGCCTCCAGGGGTGGCAGCTAATCACACTAACCACTACACTACAGAGGCGGACAATAATAATAATAATAATAATAATAATAATAATAATAATAATAATAATAATAATAATAATAATAATAATAATAATAATAATAATAATAATACTAATAATACTAATAATAATAATAATAATAATAATAATAATAATAATAATATTATCCCAGTCCCTAGTTCGTGATTTTACTTTTCCTTTGCTGGGCGAGTTGGCCGTGTGGTTAGGGGCGCGCCGCTGTGAGCTTGCATCGGGGAGATAATATGTTCAAGCCCCACTGTCGGCAGCTCTGAAGATGGTTCTTCGTGGTTTCCCATTTTCACACCAGGTAAATGCTGGGAAAGTACCTTAATTAAGGCTACGGGCACTTCCTTCCCACTCCTAGGCCTTTCCTAGCCCATCGTCGCCATAACATCTATCTGTGATGGTGCGACATAAAACAAATTGTAAATAATTGTTGTACTTTTCCTTTCTTTACTGAAAACGAGACACTGATATTAGCAGCATGAAATTACGTATAATATTTTAATAGGCCTACTTTGGTATCAATTTAAGTTTAGTCTTTGTCGAGTTTATTTGCCAATTCCTTCTTCCTGTTTTTTCTTTCTTTCTTTCTTTCTTTCTTTCTTTCTTTCTTTCTTTCAACATCTGCGACCACCGCACGTGTTAACCACGAAACAAATTATTCTGCGATATCGGTGTGTGCTGTGGTTCATGATCAAGTTTTTATATTTATATTTTGACTTTAGAATAAATTAAATGTTAACATGTTTAAATAATCGACGCAAAATATGACAACCTTGCTTTTGACAGAGCTCACTTGCCTTTTAAACGACACGCGCCTCTTGTGTCCAGAGGAAAGAAACCGACTGACAACCCTCATTATCACTAGGGCGGGCAGAATGACAACCCTCATTATTACCAGGGTGGGCCAAGTTTTGAGATCAGAGGATACCGCATGGGTATGCTTTGAGCGTCAGGACTATACACTCTGGTGGGTTGTTTCACTTAAAGCGATATTGTCACTTGCAATTTGTTTACAAGTCGCTTTACGTCGTACCGACACAGATAGGTCTTATGGGACGATGGAGTTGGAAAGGGCTAGGAGTGAAAAGGAAGTGGCCGCGACCTTAATTAAGGTACATCCCCAGCATTTTCCTGGTGCGAAAATGGGAAACTTCGGAAAACCATCTTCAGGGCTGCCGATGGTGGGGTTAGAACCCACTATCTCCCGGATACTGGATACTGGCCGCAAATTATAACTTTACCAGCACACATGGATGACAGTCTTTTGTGACAAAACCATACCCTTTCGTCCGACTTTGTTTTCTCTCTGCTTATAAAACCTACAATCGTTGTACATTAGTGTTACTTTACACTTTCGCAAAGTAATGAATTCCATGTTGTGCACTGCTCGATGACACCAAGCAGAGTAACCGAGTAAAGATCAGTGTTATATCTGGAGAATTTGCTCTGTGGTAGGGTGATAATTCCTGTTAACAATATATGGAATATCCCATTCTAAAAGTGGGTGGACAAACATGGGTTGAAGGGCAGCCTGAGTCACCGCGCATTCATCCCTCCTCCGGTGATCGCAGGCACTTGCTGTCCGGTGTCGTGAATTTTGAGACTCACTAGAATATTAATTTAGCTACCAGTTTGTAATCGTGAGTTTTGATACTAATTTTCTACTAATTTTAGCCCGTGAGTTTTGAGACGTAACCATTACTTAGTGTGCGTGAACTCCAACTCTGTTAACACAGGGGCATATGCTGTATATTCCGCAGGGGCGTAGCCAGGGGGGGGGGTTACTGGGGGTTAGAACCCCCCCCCCCATTGAACTTTCACAAAAATAAAATAAATAGAAACTGACAGTAAACAATAAACTTCTTTTATGTGATCAAGATAAACTCCCTGCAATCTACTGCTTGTTGAGAGTGTTTGCCACCCTACCTGTCACCACTGCAGCCAGTGAGAGATCATTTTCAACATTAAGACGCCTTAAAACCTACCTCAGAAATACCACAAGTGAAAGTCGACTCAACGGGTTGGCTCCCTTGAACATTCACAGAGACACAGTTGTAAAACCAACAGATGTGTTAAATTTATTTTCTAGGAAGCCTCGAAAATTAGATTTTAGATTGTAAACTGAACATACCGTTTGAGATAAAACTGCTGACCTCGATCATATTGTTCTTGTTCTGTATTTTAAAGTAAGAATTTTGTAGTGTATTGCAATCTGAATATCACATACAGTAATTCACTCTTGTATCAGTATCCTTATGACAGTCATGCATGTGCGTACCAGACACGCACAAGCACAAGCACTTTCATTATGTTATATCTTAATTTTGTAACTGTAATCCCCCCCCATTGGCCGATCCTGGCTACGCTACTGATATTCCGGTACCGGTCTGTGTATTTGTAAGTTATTGGGACTAGACTAGTTTTGGGGGAAGAGGGTGGTCGTGGTCTACATGGTAGGTACTATCCTAGCATTTATTTGAAGAGAAAAGTCTACCGGACTCTGCGGCTAAGACGTATGGACGCTGCTCTTCTGAGTTCAGATTCGTGGATTCCATCCCGGTTCAGCCTGGTGGTATTTGAAGGTGATTTATTATTATTATTATTATTATTATTATTATTATTATTATTATTATTATTATTATTATTATTATTATTATTATTATTATTATTATTATTATTATTAATAGAGAAGTGGCGAACAACATTTCTAGCATGATCGATGGTGAGTTCGAACAATATTGAAATATATCGTCTGCTCACTTCGAAAATTGATATAGGAATTAGGGAGTTGTATTTGAAGATTTTCGTCTATAGCGTGGCATTGTATGGAAGTGAAACTTGGACGATAACTAGCTCAGAAAGAAAGAGAATAGAATCTTTTGAAATGTGGTGTTACAGAACAATGTTGAAGGTCAGATTGGTAATCGAATCACGAATGAAAGGATACTGAATCGAATTGGTGACAGGAGATCGATATGGGTAAATTTGAAGAGGAGTGTTAGAATGATACGACACATCTTAAGAAACTCAGGACTTGTTCAGTTGGTTTTTGAGGGAATTGTAGGCGGTAAGAACGGTAGGGGTAGACCAAGGTATGAATATGACAAGAAGATTAGAGCAGATGTAAGATGCAACAAGTAGTTGGGTAGAAATGAAAAGGTTAGCACAGGGCTTACGGCCATAAAACAGACCAAGTCCATTTATGCAACACCACAACTCGCAACTCCACCAGGATTAGCGAAGTGCGAAAGTGGAAGAAGAAGAAGAAGAAGAAGAAGAAGAAGAAGATATGAGTGTACTCAAAACCCCACAAACATGATTCAAATTCGAGGAGAGCTGCATCAAAGCAGTACCTACTAATAGGTAGGTACTGATCGAACCAGTCCACAGACTGATGACTCAAACAGCAACAACAAGAACAATAACAACAAAAACCATCGTCTGAGAGTAAGTGCTCACCAAACTGGATCTTTGGCTGAATTGTCAGCGTCACGGTATATATACCGGCCTTCGATTCTGGGGGTCCCGGTTTCGATTCCTGACCGGTTAGGGGATTTTAGCCGCGGTTTGTTAATTCCTCTAGCTCAAAGATTAGGTGTTTGAGTGCTAGTCTTCATATACGCACAACACACAGCGTAATAGTGAACTCATCTCTCCATATAAGATTGGCGTCTGGAAGGGCGTTCTGCCATAAAACAGGGCCAAGTCCATTCACTCAACACCCCCAACTAGCAACTCCACCATGCTGTGTGAAGTGCGATAGAAGAAGAAGAAGAAGAAGAAGAAGAAGAAGAAGATAGTGTACCCAAATTCCCTCAAACAAGACTCAAATTCGAGGCGAGCGATAATAGAACATGGGACAGCTGGGTACTTGCATTTACTGCTGAGTCTTAGACTCGTGGCAACTATCCGCATGTGACAGATAACCATAAGCACCGATAGGCCCAGTCATTACTGTATAATAAATCACTGGCCATTTGAGGTAGTAGTGGGAGAAACTAGAAAATATAACGAGCTTTCTGTTAAATGTGCCAGCGTTACGAAACAGTTTCTTGCACATCATTCCACTATTAATGGTTGTAGAATATCGTCCCACTGTATGCTTCGAACATATTCAAGCACTGTCGCTGTTCCAAGCGTCACTCAGTGAAGAAGATATTTGCTTTACGTCACACCGACACAGATAGGTCTTATGGCGACGATGGGACGAGAAAAGTCTAGGAATGGGAACGAAGTGGCCGTAGCCTTAATTAAGGTATAGCCCCAGCATTTGCCTGGTGTGAAAATGGGAAACCACAGAAAACCATCTTCAGGGCTGCCGACAGTGGGAGGCGAGCTCACAATTGCGCGCCCCTAAGCGCATGGCCAACTCACCCGGTGAAGAAGCAAACCTGACCTTATATTTTTTTTCCTAGGGGCTTTACGTCGCACCGACACAGATAGGTCTTATGGCGACGATGGGATAGGAAAGGCCTAGGAGTTGGAAGGAAGCGGTCGTGGCCTTAATTAAGGTACAGCCCCAGCATTTGCCTGGTGTGAAAATGGGAAACCACGGAAAACCATCTTCAGGGCTGCCGATAGTGGGATTCGAACCTACTATCTCCCGGATGCAAGCTCAGAGCCGCGTGCCTCTACGCGCACGGCCAACTCTCCTGGTCCTGACCTTATCAACAGCACGGACTGAATGCCTTCCTTACAATTTAACAGCACTGGGCAATCCATACAGTGAAATGAAAATCCACAGTGTGTTTCCAGTCATTCGACCGGGTCAGGAATGGAATGAAATGAATGAAGCCCCATCTAGCAGCGAGGATAGGAATTGTACCGGCTGCCGAAGCCTGTTGCACTCCTCCGGGGCAATGATTAATGAATGACAAAATGAAATGAAATTATATTTGAGAGTGTTGCTGGAATGAAAGATGACAGGGAAAACCGGAGTACCCGGAGAAAAACCTGTCCCGCCTCTGCTTTGTCCTGCAAAAAACTCACATGGAGTGACCTGGATTTGAACCACGGAACCCAGCGGTGAGAGGCCGGCGCGCTGTCGCCTGAGCCACCGACGCTCTACTGGGCAGTCCGTACAGTATGATGATGATTTGTCCCCGGTGCGACCTTCGATCTTCTGCCATGTACGAGCTACATTTATCCATTACCCAAGTTGCCAATTTCGAGAGGGGCAGGGAATACCAATGTAAAATAATTTGTAATTGCTCTTGTAACAATGATAATTAATGTTAATTCATTGGCATTTCCGTCAATTCAAAGTGATTATTACGTTCTATAAACAAATAATAAAACAATAGTTATTGCTATTGTACTATTAACACATTTTATTAACATCTTACAACTCATAATTATTTAATTACAGATTAATTTTTAGTACTGTAATTTTATTGCACGAGTATACGAGGCAGTGTTGACAGGCATTTCGGAGAAGAAAGGGCAATCAATAGGGGAAAATGTGATGTTTGACTTTCAGTGCAGTTTCAGACCACAAAGATTTGCTACTGCTTCAAGAATTAAGAAAAATAAGCACAGGCCAGAGTAAAGTGTAGCTTCCACCGAAGTCCCAGTCAACATCCATGGCTGTGACAATATGGAAGTTGCTGGGGTATGGGTAGGGCTGAGTAATGACATTCAGAGCATGACCAGTGCATCTGAGTGTTATGAAAGGTGCTGCTCATAGGGTCAGTCGTGCTGCAATAGTACTTTCTGACCCAGTGAGGAAAGCAATGGCAAACTACCTCACTCCTCATCTTGCCTAGTACGCCTCATTTTGGTGCTGCCATTGGTTTTTGGGGTTTCCTTATAACCGCATAACCTTTGGTAGTGCTATTTGAGGATCTAACCAGCCTCTGGGCTGATGACCTAACAGACAGACAAGCAGAAATATATATACCGGGTGGTACAGCTGCCCCTATTTTTCCCGAATATATGCAACCAGCTAGAACGTAAATGCCTCTTAGTCCCATCTTGCGCAACACCTTACCGCAATGTTATGTGCAGTTAACCCGATGTAGACTTCTCCGCACAATGGAAAAATGGTACAAGAGGCAGTAAGTGAGGTCCATCTCAAAAACACTGTACCATTTTATGTAGAGCGGTGTCCAATACTCTACTAATTTTTACGAAATGTTACTATACTGTACAAACCATAAACACGCCTATAGCTGTCGGTAGAGAATTGCGCACCTGATTGGTCCAAGAGGCCTTTTTCGTTTGATAGAAAGGGCGGTCGTGGTATCATAGAAAACGTGATAGGGTAAGACCAATTACAGACATGTCAATGCACCACCATTTTGTACAGTCTCATCACATCGAAATTGATAGAAACGTGTTTTGCACTGTAGTTTATAATCTGTGGCACGCAAATGCTGTACAGCAGATGTGATTGCTTACGCCATGTAATTACTACCGTTAGAGAGATCAAAAAAGGCATAAAACGGGACCATAAGGCTGTAACTCATCAGTAACTTGTCGAAGCGGGAACTTCCGCTCTCCTCGTGAATACAGAGTTACAAGGATGGCGCTTGTACGTTGCAAATAGCTGCGCGGAATTACGTATGGAAGACGTACCTCGATGGGTTACTTGAAGCAAGAAGGGTTCCAACCAATCTTGAGTCATGCATTTTTTAATGTCATTTCGTATTCGCCTAGGCATCATTTACGAAGACCTTTCTGAAGTCTCCGATATTCTTCTACGGAAGTTATAATAAACAGGTATCATAAATATCGCCACATACGCACCGATTGTGAATACCACCTGAAACATAACGCTGGACTCATTCAACCAAGTAACGCGTAGAAAATGGTTGCAACTATCTGGGCGTAAGAGAGACGCGATTCTTTAGTTCACTGTGGTGTTTGCACATTCGAGTTCAGAACTTTTAACATCAACGATCAGTATCGAAGCGATAGCCTAGGTAATTCCATTAGTACAGAGCTACGAGACCAATTCTTTGTCGCCTGCAGTGGCTACATGGCACCAATCGCAGTGAGCATACGATATGTTAGCAGGCATTTAGAGTTCGAATCTAGTTACGAGCTTTTCAATTTTATTTTTATATTATACTTGTAAGGCCATTCGTAATAAATATTTAACGTTCTTAAGCCTCAAAAGTAATTTGCCACCTTTACAAAGAAAGCATACATACGAAAGGAATAATAACATGCGACTTCCATATGGCAAACGACTACAGGGAATGAAGCGCAGTGCACGTGTTGTCAACATTCTGACCCACCCATTCAACCAAGCAACTGCGCACGTTCGACTCGAAGACCAACTAACAGCGGTCTACACTTCATACGTAGGGCACATGAAACAGCATATCGTAATCCTAGCAGCAACGTGTGAGCACGTACTGTACGGTTAGCACGAAAGCAAACATTATGTATTCACGGGATGATTATGTGAATATGGTACTACTTTATGGAGAAGCAAGGCAAAATGCACGGGAAGCCAGACGTTTGTATCAAGAACGATTTCCTGGACGAAGGCTGCCAACTGCAGACACATTTCGACGTGTTGAAAGACGGTTGCGTGCAACGGGGTCATTTCATACATTACCCCCCGTTCGGGATGCTCCAGTGACGTCTGGAAATACCGACGAAGCTGTTCAAAATGCAATTGCATACAACCCGCACACAAGCTCACGGGCCATAGGAAATGAACTGAACATCAGTCATGTATCTGTACTGCGAATATTGCACCGCCATAAATTCCACCCTTTCCATCAACAGCTGCACCAGGAACTTCACGGAGATGACTTTCCAAACCGGATAGAATTTTTGCAATGGATATTACAAAGAGTTGAAGCTGATGCGAATTTCTTAATGGACATTCTCTTTAGTGATGAATCCAGATTTCACAACAACGGAACTGTTAATCGTCACAACTTCCATTACTGGAGCGTTGAAAATCCTCACTGGATCGGGGGAGCTCGATTTCAGGTACAATGGGGAACCAACGTGTGGTGCGGGATAATAGGTGACAAGATAATTGGACCATATTTCTTCGAAGGAAACCTCACGGGATGACGCTATCTAGAGTTTCTTCGTGAGTACCTCCCACTCTTATTGGAGGATGTGCCCCTTATGACACGGTTGCGGATGTGGTTCCAGCAGGATGGAGCTCCCCCACACTGGTCGTTGGCAGTACGGAACCACTTGCATAGGACATATCCTGGACGATGGATTGGACGAGGGGGTCCGGTCACATGGCCGGCTAGATCACCTGACCTTACTCCACTCGACTTTTTCCTCTGGAGTTATTTAAAGGAAAGAGTCTATGAGCAAGAGCCTGAGAGCCCGAATCATTTACGGCGGCTCATCACGGAAGCCTGCAGGCAGATTCCACCACATATGTTGCAGCAAGCAAGAATGTTTCTCCTCCACCGTGCTCAGATGTGCATTAACGAAGCAGGTGGTCATTTTGAACATTTGCTTCATTAATCGAATGGCCATGCATAAGCCCATCGCACCGCTGTCGGTACAATCTCACTTTATTGCAAATAGCTCTTTTAAGAGCTCCTTAAAAACAAACATAGCTGAGTACCTGCAATATGAGAACTGATCATGATTTAGATTTGTCGTCAACAACACGACTCTCACGAACATCAACAACGCAATAAAAATATTCGTCGTACACAGGACTCGAACCGCCTACTAACGAACACCGGTACTCTCCTCTAACTTTTAGTAAGCTCGGCTATCACGGGTTGCTGTTTAGGGCTGTTGTGTTCCTGCTACTTCTAGTCATTCACCAATAATATTCTCTGTACAGGACGTTTCTGCGGCATATAATTTTCACGATTCTTTACCATCAATCGGTATTTTATCATTAATGCTGATTTGCTCGACACGAATAAACGAATTATGGAAAGCGTTGTAAGAGCAGACATTGTAGTGAGTAGTCAAGGTCAATATTTTTAGGTTCGACTATAATCTGCGGATTGCATAAAACTGCGTGAATAGGGGCAGCTGTACCACCCGGTATATATATTCATGATTTTCTGTTTTAATGTTGCATTGAGACAGTAAAGTTTTCGGTGACGCTGAGATGGGAAGGAGATCGGGAAGGCAGCGGTGTGGCCTTAATTAAGATACAACTCTTCCATTTGTCTTATGTGGAAATGAGTAGCCACAGGAAACCATTTTCGTGTTTGTCATTGACCGGGTTTGAAGCCACAATCTGTCGAATGCAAGATTACTGTTACACGGCATGCCTTGTGCATCAGAATCTCTCAGTACCACTCATTAAGACCTAGGAGGATGAGGACTTACAATGCACGTAACTTCGTCAATGAAAGAAATACAATGGCGGCAAAAAGTATCCAAACACAAAGAAGGGGTTGTGCTAGATTAACGAACGTTGGCAGGCGTGTTTATACATCTGAAAGATGCCATTAATTGAAATTTCAGCAACTCGCATTAGCGTGGAGCTAGTAGCGGCCCATGACATTGCACATCAGGTTTGCTTTAAATGCGAGCTGTACTGTGCGAGAGCGTTAGTTACCTATGAGATTGGACGGAATGACTATGCGTGGGTCAAGAATGCCTTTACGATGACGAAGAGGCCAGTATCAACAGTTCACTGCGGTTGAACGAGGCCGTATAATAGGGCTACATGAAGGTGGATTTTCCTTCCCCGCTATTGCAGAACGACTTGGCAGGAATGTCTCCAATGTACATGCGTGCCGGCAGCAGTGGTCACGAGAAGGTACGCTCGCAAGAAGACCGGGCTCCGGACGTCCCCGTGGCACCACCAAGAGGGAGGACCACCGTATTCGGCGTATGATAGTGGCGCAGCGGGCTGCGTCTGCAGCAGAAATTCGAGCGGCAGTTGGCACTATATTGACGCAACGAACTATTCTAAATCGGTTACCTGAAGGACAAGCTCCGAGCCAGACGCCCTGCGGCGTGCATTCCACTTACCCCAAACCACCGCCGTCTGTGACTTCAGTGGTGTCAAGCGAGAGCTCATTGGAGGATGGAGTGGAGGTCCGTTGTGTTTGCGGATGAAAGCCGGTTCTGCCTTAGTGCCAGTGATGGCCGTGTTGGTTAGGAGGAGGCCAGGTGAGCGCCTGCATTCCACCTGTCTGCGGCGTCAACACACTGGACCTACACCGAGAGTTCTGGTCTGGGGAGGAATTTCCTATGACAGCAGGAACTCTCTCGTGGTTATCGCTCGTACCCTGACTGAAGATGTGTACGTCCGTCAGGTGATTCGACCTGCTTTTATTACCATTCATGAACAGCATTCCCGGGGGTGTTTTCCAACAGGATAATACACGCCCCCATGCCGCTGTTGTAACCCAACGTGCTCTATAGAGTGTCGACATGTAGCCTTGGCCTGCTCATTCCCTCGATCTGTCCCCGATCGAGCACGTATGGGACATCATTGGACGAAAACTCCAGCGTATCCACAACCGGCATTAACTGTCCCTGTATTGACCGACCAAGTGGAACGGGCATGGAACTCCACCCCACAAGCTGACATCCGGCACCTCTACGACACGAAGCATGCATATTTGCACGCCTTCAATCAACAGTCAGGCGATTACACCGGTTATTAATAGATCAGTATGGCACATGGGATGGCTTTTCTCGAGCGGATATTAACCTGTAGTCTTGTACCTTTAATCAATTAGATATGCTACCTCGACAAATATATTTCCAAAGTTTCGGTTTCTACGTTCCTTATTTCATGGTGTTGAAAATGAAGCCGTTCGAACACAAATTCTCTTTCCCTAGGATCATGAATGAATTAAATTCTTTCATAACCCTATAAAATGACTTCAGTGAAATGTTATAACTCAAATGTTGTTGGTTGCGAATTTAATAACTCAATGTACCGGGCGAGTTGGCCGTGTGCGTAGAGGCGCGCGGCTGTGAGCTTGCATCCGGGAGATAGTAGGTTCGAATCCCACTATCGCCAGCCCTGAAAATGGTTTTCCGTGGTTTCCCATTTTCACACCAGGCAAATGCTGGGGCTGTACCTTAATTAAGGCCACGGCCGCTTCCTTCCAACTCCTAGGCCTTTCCTATCCCATCGTCGCCATAAGACCTATCTGTGTCGGTGCGACGTAAAGCCCATAGCAAAAAAAAAAAAAAAAATAACTCAATGTAAATAAATAATCGCATTCCACGACGCCTTTTTCAAACGAAATCATTGTATGTCAAAGGGTTAATTATAACATCTGTAACTTTATGAATCACTAACAGTATTGCGAATGAGACTTCGGGATTAAGGAGTCATGGGATTAATCTGTCATTGTGACAAGGGCTTAACGTTAGGGCCTTTTAAGCGGCCCAGCAGACTCCTCTAGCCTAATGTCAATCTGCACGGAAATAATCAGGGCTGTTTTGTAGAATGAATCGAAATAGTTGTTTGTTTTTTACAATTTGTACGTAGAGGAATTGCCACTTGGTTGCACCTAGCGCAGTTTGTTGTTATCAATGCTTGCTCTTGCCGTCTCTCGCAATACTGCGACACGCTTCTTACAAACACCTGCACCAAATTATTACAACAATGAATACTGACACCAAAATATCATATTTCAGTGAGGAAGTGATACTTTTTTGATGTGTAGTGTTCAAATTTTGCTGAACATTTAAGCTGTGTCACACATTTATTAGACAACAATGCATGATGTTTGTCCAACCCTTGTCCAGTTTCTCTACAGAATCGGGTATGAGGTGGGATGAATCTGTCGTGACGGATTTTTATAACCGGATGCCCTTCCTGACGTCAACCTTATCAGATGAGTTAATGAGATGAAGTGAATGACGTGATGTATGATAATAGGAAGGGAGAGGATGAAAGCCGGTGCCGGCACATAGCCTACTCCTGTCGAATAGCATGAAGGGGTCTGCTCAATGCTTAACGTCCCCATCCGATGGATAAATCACCATCAACAGCATCATATGCCCTCACTCCATATGAGCACTGCGGAGAGGTTTGGAATTTAATCCAAGCTTTTGGCACACAATCTAGTGATTAGAAATGGTACACCACCACCTGCCCTACCCTACCGGCCAACATTCTGATGGTGAATTTTTTTTCGACCAACGGGACTCGAACCGGCTAACCACGTGGTCAGACCGTTTAGACTTCAACGCCTTAACGATCATGGCCACCAGGCGGACTCGACAACAATGTATAATTGCCAGTAGTAGCAATCAGTAAACTCAGTTTCAGTCTGGCTCCATGGCTAAAATGCCTTTGCTGGTAGGACCTAGTGTTTACAGTGCACTATGTCTTCTGGTATGGGCTAGAGCAATTTTGTTACTTTCATTGATCTGTCTCTGTCTTATCCTTGGCTTTGACAATATGAAAGTGACTGAGGTATGAGCGATGCTAGTAATGCCAATCCTTATGCTATGAATGGTGTGAAAATGTTGCTCATAGGGTCGGATGGTGTATGCATTTCAGAGGGCTTGGCAGACTGATATGTAATAGCAACTTCTGGCTCGGTGAGGAAAGCAACGGGAAACTACCTCACTCCTCATTTCCCTAGTACGCCTCTTCAGTGATGCCTAGTATATCTATGACAGCTGATGGCAGAGCTGTTGAGGATCCCACCAGCGGAATCGCTGACGGACTGAACATACATACACCATGGCTAACTGGTTAGCGTGCTGGCCTTTGGTCACAGGGGGTCCGGGTTTGATTTCCGGCAGGCTTGGGAATTTTAAGCATAATTGGTTAATTCACCTGGCAGGGAGACTGGGTGTATGTGTCATCTTCATCATCATTTGATCCTCATCATGGCGCGCAGGTCGCCTACGGGGAGTCAAATCAAAAGACTTGAACCTGGCGAACCGAAGTCCTCGGACACCTCCCGGCACTAAAGGCCATACGCTATTTCATTTCAACTCAGTTTCGAAAGAGCTCTCTCTGCGCAAAGTTAATATCAGATCAGGCTTATCAGTTGTGCGGCCTGATATTTTTCAAACTTTATTTGAACAGTTTTTGATGTAATTTTGTTCTTTTTGTTTTTGTAATCGAATAAATTATTAGACTATAACTGAGACATCGGTATCGATTATACAGTTCTGTAGTTACTAAAACGTGAAACCAATTACAGTACGAACATCTAAATGGTGCATGGCAGGCAGTTCAACCATTAAAACCACTGAAGCAGTCAAATAAAACCTATTAAACATTATTTTTAATAACCTTACACTAACGAATAATCCCTTTATTTACATACTTGACAATATATTGCATTACGTCTATGCCGGGCTCAGACGGTTGAGCGCTGCCTTCTGACCCTGGCTGGCTCAGTCCTGTGGTATTTGAAGGTGCTCAAATACGTCAGCCTCGTATCGGTAGATTTACTGGCGCGTAAAAAGAACTCCCGCGGGACAAAATTCTGGCACCTCGGCGTCTCCGAAAACCGAAAAGTATTTAGTGGGACGTAAAGCCTATATTATTATTATTATTATTATTATTATTATTATTATTATTATTATTATTATTATTATTATTATTATTATTATTATTATTATTATTATTATTATTATTATTATTATTATTTACTTCTACATGCTGTAATTCAATTTATATTAGTTATTCGTAGGTTTTTAGGTTTTAGTTGAGGGTGGCCCGAATTTTTATTTTAGGAGGCGGGCCCCTATTTCATTTGTTACACCCCTGCGATTGTAAGAGTATCGCGTGGTGAAGGTTGCTGGGTATTTATTTGAAGGAAGACGGATATGGCCTCGACCAAGAAGGAAACGTTATCTTCATCGCGTAAACATGATGTTCTGGTGGCTGAAGATAATCTTTAGGACAAGATATCTCAAACACATGTGCCTTTTGTGAGGACGATTCACTGGAGCAGCAATCTGCCCGCTGACTCATACCTTGATGTGACTCATTCTGTAGTTGGCCATACGACTATGTTGAACTAGCCAGGTCGTTCCATATCCCGGTTCCAGTCCACTGCAAACTCAAGGTATTTTCCATTACATGGCAAGTAATCCTACACGTCACAATGTGATGACGCCTGTATTAAACACATGCCTCTCATAACAACAAACATGCCAAAGTCCTGTTAGCTAAGGCGATTGTAGTCAATGGAGAGTACGATAAAACATCGCATAATATTAGTTGTCTAATGTCCCTACGATGGCCAACGGCCAGTCCACACCAAAGTTAATAAACAATGTCAATGAAAATTTCTCACCATAGTTAATACAGTTTAGTTAACAAACTTCTTCAACATTATGTCCACACGAAAAGGTTTGTTTTTGAGGTTACGATGCACAGGGACAGGAAGAAGAAAGTAGACGCAAAATAGGCAAAGAAAAATATTGGAAAGGCGTAGAGAATTGAGTTTGGAGAGGACACTTATGTCAGAACTTTTAATTCATGATGCAGCAGGCTTTCAAAATTTTCTTGAGAATGACCCCACATGACTTTCTGATCTTGTTGATAGTAATTGGGCCTGAAATTGCAAGAAATGATACACATTATCGGAGAGCCGTCTCCACTAATGACAGGCTAGGTTTAACTTTACGATTCCTAGCAAATGGTGTCTCGTACATTTCACTTATATATTTGTCTAAGAGTATCAAAACAATTGCTGTGAGCTTGCATCCGGGAGATAGTAGGTTCGAATCCCACTATCGGCAGCCCTGAAGATGGTTTTCCGTGATTTCCTATTTTCACACCAGGCAAATGCTGGGGCTGTACCTTAATTAAGGCCACGGCCACTTCCTTCCAACTCCTAGGCCTTTCCTATCCCATCGTCTCCATAAGAGCTATCTGTGTCGGTGCGACGTAAAGCCCCTAGCAAAAAAAAAAAAGAAACAAAACAAACAATTTCAGTTATTGTGCCTGAGGTGTTTGAAGCTTTATACAACAATCTCAAGGAATTGGTAAAGATACGAAATAACCTAGTTAGGAGTATTATTATTATTATTATTATTATTATTATTATTATTATTATTTTGGCTAGTTGATTTACGTCGCACCGACACAGATAGGTGTTATGGCGACGATGGGACAGGGAAGGGCTAGGAGTGGGAAGGAAGCGGCCGTGGCCTTAATTAAGGTAGAGCCCCAGCATTTGCCTGGTGTGAAAATGGGAAACCACGGAAAACCATTTTCAGGGCTGCCGACAGTGGGGTTCGAACCTACTATCTCCCGAATACTGGATACTGGCCGCACTTAAGCGACTGCAGCTATCGAGCTCGGTGAGTATTATTTTGATGATATACAAATGATTATGGAGGGTCAGGTTATTGAGCGAGAGCGCAGCTGGAATTGAAACTACATTAGAACATAGCTAAAAAAGAATATCATACAAAATTTAAAAAAGTATACTGTATATTAGAACTTTCGCTTGCGATTTGATAGTCACTTTTTAGAAGAAATAAGAAAACACCGTATTCCGCGCTAGGAATTTGCCTGCTTAAATTGCATTCTTGCGCATGTGCGAACCGAAATGTTAACGTAAACACAAAAAGATAATGAAAAGTTCCATTCACAAAAGTTAAAGATATTTTGTTTATCAAAATGCACGAAAAGTTTACGAACACGCCATTTTGTTTATTAACAGTCAAAAATGTTCATGAATATTGTTGGTTAATAGTGTTTCTTAACAAAGTTAACGAAAACATCTTGGCGTGGGCGCACATGAAGAGCCGCCAGGTGGTCCGATATTTGTCCTGCAGGAATTCTTTAATGTGCTGGAAGTTACCAACATGGACTTGTTCTTAAACTGCCATCGACCTTAGTCGGGATTGAACCCGCTATCTTGGCAACAGATGGAAAACGACTGACCGAGCGCGCTACTGTGTAATAAGTTGATGACTACTGATAAATAATAATAATAAAATCATGAATAAAAATATATAAATAAAATTACTCAAAAACTTAATAAAATTAATAAGCATAATTAACCGAAATGTCCGTAGTATGGGCGCCAGAGTTCACCAGAATGGATCCCTCGAATTTAGATAAGAGCATGATAGACTTTATATCCCAGGGCGTGTACATAATGCTGCGTACTGGTACATCTGCTGCAGGCCTTACCTAACCTCCTGAAAACGACTAATACGGTAGGAACTGCACCTAGGTTTATCAATAACACTGATTCTAAATTAGCTAACTATATTCTGAACAAATTCCGTGCATGAGCACCTCATCAACATACAAGATTATACATATAATATACACATAAAATACTGCTGGAAGACCCCATATTTACAACAACAACAATAATGAAAACCGTGGGAAAACGAAAGCGAGAACTAAGTTACCATTTGTAAATAGTCCGATGAACAATGTACATGTATGAAGATAAATACCCTTCACTGTCTCTATCAATTCGACTTACCGATTCTCATAATCGGCAGTTATCACTTCACACAGATACTGTACCTTGTACTACTGTGTTCACATATTTTAACACTTGTAAAGATATATACACACGTCTGTCGATCCTCAACATATAAATTTATGGAAAGTCTGAGATAGCTTTCACCAACATATAATGCTAGGCCGCCACAAGTGCTACAATACTTAATGCGCAAGCACTCTCCACAAACATAACACGACTACGCTCCACGAACGTTTGAAGTCCAGTCCATTGCAGCCATGTCACTCCAGTACCGTGTATCAGCACCACTTCCTTCCCGTACAGTGCCTCAGTTGTAGTTGTAGTTATCTTCCTTCTCGTTCCTTTACAATCACCTCTACAATCACCCTTACACTGTCTCTTACAATCTCCTATACAATCCTCATACAATCTCATACAATCTCCTAGTTGCCGCCGTATCATCAACCTTTATAGACATCAACATCCCCCTCCTCTCAGATGATACGTCTGGATTGGTGCTTGCCAGCCAATCATGAGTGATCTCAAATCAAGACCAAGCCCTGAACTACTTCTTCCTCCCAAGACAATAACAAACTCTGGGGAGTTTTCATGAATCACCAAACTTTCCTGGTACAACAACAAGCTTATCTCATCAGGCTGGGATATATACATGAGTAAATGGAATTTCCTGACACAAGTACATCACAACAGACACTGGGGTAGCCAGATGACTCATTCAAATTACCAGAGTTATTAAAGCAAGGTTTTCCCACTGGTGCAAAACAAATTACTCATACCTACATATGTGGATATCTTCCAGCTTGCCAATATAAATGACAAAACATACAAATGAAATACTGATAATAATAATAATAATAATAATAATAATAATAATAAATCGAATACTGACAATAATATCTCTACCTTCTACATATAATTCGGGGGTGTGATATATGTACTATCACATAACGCCCCCTTGGTGAATCGATGATATCACATATTATGATTCACCATAAAACAGAACTTCATACATAACCTTATAATGGCATAACTGAACACATAATGTACTGTAATAATGATATATACATTGCGTCTACTGCATTGTATTCGCACACACGAAATACAATTTGTCCAAACAATAATAATAATAATATGGCTATATACACACAACTCTGATTGTTTCATATACCATTGAACACAATCCCTTCTTGCTACTGTACACATAACTCATAATTGATAATATATACATCCAAGGTGCAGATCCTATCTCTTATATCTGCGAAGGCTATAGATATTAAATGTCCCAAGAACCTTATTTTCAGCGGTTAGGAGCCTATAAGCACACTTGCCTATTCTACTGTCCACAGTATACGGACCCTGATATAAATGAAAAAACTATACATAAACTTAACATTGGCATCGATAAGCGAGGAATGCGTACCGTAATAAAACTAACTACTTCTAGAATACACTCTATCTCACACACAAAGATTCGTGCCACCCAGTCACACAAAAATCATACAAGCTTTCATTCGGAACATGCATAAAAAAGAAATCCCTCTTTCTGAAATGCGCGGGAATCTCACAATGTTTACTCTTCCACAAGACCATAATTAATGCAAGCAAACAGATCACATACTTTTTCATACATTCCACATCGATATCACTCAGCAAGTCATTCAAATCTTTCACACAACTCTCAGACTTAAATAAAACATTACGCACACGCTTGACAAGACTTTCTTTCATCTCACGCACACTTCCATTCTCACTCACGTTCACTCTATTACTAAAATTCTTACCATAATACACTTTGAAATTGCTGTCATTACTACTTAATGACCCAACAATCAAGTCATCTTCACCACCTTTCGTATCAGCTCCTACTTGCACCACTTTCATGCCAACAACACTGCTACTTTCGACTCTCTTATCAGAAGTTTCATTAATCTTAAAGTCACCATTTTCACACATAATGGACCTAACTTTACTCTCCTCACGTACACTTAAATCAACAAAAACATCCTCATGATGTATACTCCGTAAACACTCTTCACTCACTAAACAACCTTCATCAACTTCACAAAAAACTTCACTTTCAATTTCAGAAACTTCTACAAGATTATCGATCGCAACACCGCTATTACCATCACCACTAGCACAAAGTAAGACATCCGACACATCTTTCTTACTTTCATCACGCCCCCTATTCTCAAAATCTCCCTGAACACAAAACACATGGTCATACAATAATTCCTCTTTCACGTCTACCTCGTAACTTACCTGTTTCATCGCGTGAATAGGAATTTCGGTATCGGACTGCCTATCTGACCCAACTAAGAAGTCCGATTCCGGTTTAAATTACTTGACGTGGACTGTTCACTGTTATCATGTCTCTGCACTTGATCTGGAGGTCTTTGATCCGTACGCCCCCTACTTTCTGATTCCCCTTGATTAGGTCTTCTGCCATAATATTCCTGGTGATTACCTCCTTGATTAGAGTGTCTATTTCCCCTTCCGGAATTACCACCCTGATTCCCTTGCCTAGAATGACTGAAATTCTGATTATTCCTATCTCCCGCTACCTGATTACCTTGTCTCCCATTATCCCCGTAATTTCTACCTTCACTTTGCCTAGTCCTCCCCTGCCCTTCTAAAGCATCAAACCTCTCTAACAGCTGCTCTAATTCTTTAATCGTAACAATATTCTGCATACATGCAGCTAATCCGACCTTCTCAGGAAAATGCCTCAACATCTGGCGGACTGTATCTCTCTCCGATGCTAGACCTTCAATATTCTGGCTGATCAGAACATGCGCCAAGAAATATTCCGTCATAGATACACCTTCCTGAGGTTTATACTTGCCAAATAGCACGCGATCTCTTTCCCTTCCCTGAATAGCTTCACTCCAAAATTTAGAACTAAATTTCTCCCTAAATTCCTCTAAACTCGAAATACCCTGTCTGTAAACTTGAAACCAGGATCTCGCTTCTCCAACAAATGCAATATCCAACATCTCATCAACCACACTCCACTCGATGAAACCATCGTCAAGATTCTTGGAAAACCGTTTCTCCACCGTTTTCAAGAATTCCATCGGATTAAACTGCCGACCATTAAACTTGGGTAATTCAGAGTCCTTCGTACAAGAAACGTACCTATTACATATACTGCTACCTACTTGGATTTGACTGATCTCCTGCCTTAACTTTACATGACATGCTTTAATTCCTTCTTCCACTACCATTCTGGCATTTCCTTCTACTGACTTGAGGTCATCTTTTACCGACTTAAGGTCTTTCTCCAATTTCTCATCCTTCTCATCTATACGCTTCGCTAAAACGTTCTGATTGGATTTAATTCTATCTATTTCTTCGACTTTATCTTCCACTATTTTTATTCTCTTATCACATTCCTTGCTGTTTTCAACAAATTCTTTCCTAACTACATTAAATCGGCATTCAATTTTCTCAGTCAATTCCAAGCATTGAGCTTCTACCTTATTATTGACTTCCTGAATTTCCCTGCTTTGATGGTCAAACTTCTGGTTCAATTTGTCTATTCTACCATTCACAGCAATACTTAAACTATCAATTTTACTAGACAATTCAACACTAGCTAAATTTAACTCTGCACTCTGCTTCTCAATCTTACTGGACAGCTCCGTACTAACTGAATTTAATTCACTATTAATACTGTATATTTCATTGCTTAAAAAACTCAATTCACTCTTCAACTCTTTACTCTGACCATCAATCTTACTGGACAATTCAACACTCACTGAATTTAACTCCTTACTTTGACTATCAATCTTACTGGACAATTCAACACTCACTGAATTTAACTCCTTACTTTGACTATCAATCTTACTGGACAATTCAACACTCTGATTATCGATTTTACTGTTAATCGAATTCAATTCACTCTTCAACTCTTTACTCTGACTATCAAGTAGCGATTTAAGCATACTGAGCATTGAAGCCTCCCCCTGATTCCCTACATTCTGAGTTTGAGACGGGGTACTAGATTCCTCACATATCGTTGCCGATTGATCTTTCCTACTATCAGCCATTTCGCTACTCTCACTTAAATTAGATAAACTCAATGTGGTGGAATTCTTTTGACTTCTCCTATCCTGATTCATGGTATCAACAACTTTAACAACCTCTCTACTTCTCAATTTTATAATACTAGACTCGCTGCAACATTTCTTCATACTCCAAAATACACATGAAACATATAAAACACTTCACTGACATAGTTTGTAGAATTCCATCCACACCTGACAAGTGCACCTACGCTTATACGCCTAACAGATGTACCAATCATTCAGCCACACGTTGGGAAGCCAATTGTAATAAGTAGATGACTACTGATAAATAATAATAATAAAATCATGAATAAAAATATATAAATAAAATTACTCAAAAACTTAATAAAATTAATAAGCATAATTAACCGAAATGTCCGTAGTATGGGCGCCAGAGTTCACCAGAATGGATCCCTCGAATTTAGATAAGAGCATGATAGACTTTATATCCCAGGGCGTGTACATAATGCTGCGTACTGGTACATCTGCTGCAGGCCTTACCTAACCTCCTGAAAACGACTAATACGGTAGGAACTGCACCTAGGTTTATCAATAACACTGATTCTAAATTAGCTAACTATATTCTGAACAAATTCCGTGCATGAGCACCTCATCAACATACAAGATTATACATATAATATACACATAAAATACTGCTGGAAGACCCCATATTTACAACAACAACAATAATGAAAACCGTGGGAAAACGAAAGCGAGAACTAAGTTACCATTTGTAAATAGTCCGATGAACAATGTACATGTATGAAGATAAATACCCTTCACTGTCTCTATCAATTCGACTTACCGATTCTCATAATCGGCAGTTATCACTTCACACAGATACTGTACCTTGTACTACTGTGTTCACATATTTTAACACTTGTAAAGATATATACACACGTCTGTCGATCCTCAACATATAAATTTATGGAAAGTCTGAGATAGCTTTCACCAACATATAATGCTAGGCCGCCACAAGTGCTACAATACTTAATGCGCAAGCACTCTCCACAAACATAACACGACTACGCTCCACGAACGTTTGAAGTCCAGTCCATTGCAGCCATGTCACTCCAGTACCGTGTATCAGCACCACTTCCTTCCCGTACAGTGCCTCAGTTGTAGTTGTAGTTATCTTCCTTCTCGTTCCTTTACAATCACCTCTACAATCACCCTTACACTGTCTCTTACAATCTCCTATACAATCCTCATACAATCTCATACAATCTCCTAGTTGCCGCCGTATCATCAACCTTTATAGACATCAACATCCCCCTCCTCTCAGATGATACGTCTGGATTGGTGCTTGCCAGCCAATCATGAGTGATCTCAAATCAAGACCAAGCCCTGAACTACTTCTTCCTCCCAAGACAATAACAAACTCTGGGGAGTTTTCATGAATCACCAAACTTTCCTGGTACAACAACAAGCTTATCTCATCAGGCTGGGATATATACATGAGTAAATGGAATTTCCTGACACAAGTACATCACAACAGACACTGGGGTAGCCAGATGACTCATTCAAATTACCAGAGTTATTAAAGCAAGGTTTTCCCACTGGTGCAAAACAAATTACTCATACCTACATATGTGGATATCTTCCAGCTTGCCAATATAAATGACAAAACATACAAATGAAATACTGATAATAATAATAATAATAATAATAATAATAATAATAATAAATCGAATACTGACAATAATATCTCTACCTTCTACATATAATTCGGGGGTGTGATATATGTACTATCACAACTGATATTAGCAACATTTTATCTGAAAATTTCCTCTAACACAGAGCTTGGATACAGAACTTTACCATACGGGTTTCTAATGATCTCACCAGTGCGGACACATCACAAACTATACACCTAAAGAAAAGTTTGGAATATTGTGGGATTAGCAGTGGTGTAGCAGCCGCCCCAGTAACCCCTCCAGCCATCAGGGCCCCTGCTTGATCCAGTGCATTAACGGAAATGGATGCGTAGATAACGATGTCTGAATTAATTTGAAATAACTCTACGTTTAAATGAATTGTTTAATAAAGAGGCGGATTCGCAGTCTCCAGTCCAGTGGTTAAAGGCCGATATAGCACAGTAACTCGCGTTCCAGATATTAATTCTGCACTGATTGCTGAAACGGGATTCACTCAGTCTCATGAGACAAACTGAGGAACTGGTTGATACGAGAGGCACCGAGTCCGGTCAAGAAAGCCAAGTAATACGACTGAGGATGTCGTTACGCGCCCACGTGGCACTCAAGTAACTGCAGAGCATCCGATAGGGCAGCAGTCGTCTTAGCAGGCCACGGCCCTAACAGGCTATTGTGCCATGGGTTTATTTGTAATAATAATAAAAAATCTAATACTAATGTTGTACGTCCTAACTATATTTGACAGTTTTCAGAGACGCCAATGTGCAGCAATTTTGTGCCTGGCCCAACACACTCGTTTAAAAAAAAAACGAATTATTTTACGTTCCATTAAATTTAACAAGAGGCTGGCGTATTTCAGCAACTTTAAATACAACCGGACTGAGCCGGGATCGAGTCAACCACCTTGGCCTTAGAAGGTCGGAACTCTACTGTCTGAGCCATTCACGCCGGCATTTTTAATAAGTTAAGAATTGCAATCGACCCATTATCGTTATATGCTTATATTTAAGGACCTTTGTCCGACTCGTTGGCTGAATGGTCAGCGTATTGGCCTTCGGTTCAGAGGGTCCTGGGTTCGATTCCCGGCCTGTTCGGGGATTTTAATCACTTCTGATTAATTCTTCTGGCTCGGAGACTGGGTGTTTGTGTCCGTCCCAACACTATCCTCTTCATATTCAGACAACATACCACACTACCAACCACCACAGAAACACGCAATAGTGATTACATCCCTCCACACAGGGTTTGCGTCAGGAAGGGCATCCGCCCGTAAAACAGAGTCAAATGCACATGTGCGACGCAGTTCGCACCCGCTACCCCACAGGTGTGGGAGAAGCGGTAGGAAAAAGAGAAGAAGACGACTTATATTTAAGGACTTGTACAGTATACATGGCACACCCGTGATAATTGCTATAACATTCTTTCCGTGGAGTGAATTATTTCTCAAACCTAGTTCTTTTTGCAATTTGGTGGTATATACATTTCCAAAAAAAAAAGGGTTCATTAACATCAACAGCATCAGCTGCATGTGACGGCGAATGAAATACGGGATACATTAGGCGCGGCATAAAATGTTATGAGGTGCATTAATGCAATCGTTAATAATACCAACTGGAAGTGCAGTACGCTTTTACATATTTATATATTCTTGGTTGTGCGTGTGTTGACATTCAATTGATTGCATCTAGCCATTTGAAAACAAGAAATTATACATTACTAGGGCCCGGATTAATATGCACAAAAAACTCCGAAAATATGCATGCACATATGCAATAAAAATGTTGAATATATGCACGAAAATATGCACTAAAATAAAACAAAATACAATATTACCAAACACATTATTTAATTTTTAACTCAGTGTTACATTGATAAATAAGTTTCATTCCTTGCAAAATGATGCATGGCAGTAGATTTCAACAGTTTTTCAATGTTTTCGGGAGTCAATGACTTTCTGTTGTCGGACAGAATTAATTTATACGCTGAAAGTGATCATTCTACGTCGACGGACGTAACTGGACTATACTTGTACACCGGCACTGACTGCTCGGAACATTCTTATGGCAAAGACTTTAGGCATTTTTACAGTTTAATGTGCTAAAACAATGCAATAGACAAAGAGCAAGGTAACAGATGAACGCACTTGTTTAAGTAAGTAGAAGGAGAAAGGAATGTCAGAAAGAAAGAAATTGCTGTTATGAAAAAGGGCATTATCCATCTACCTACTTGTATTGCGACACAGAAAGCACTTTCCTTGATTAGGGAAAGTTTCTAATGTTGCCAAGTGATGTGCAACATACAGAGCTCATTAAATTTTTCATTTTGTTCAGAAATCTTAGATGATCGATCACACATAAGACAAAAATATCGTCGCTGGAATGGTAAAAGTTTCTATTCCACAAAGCTCTTCCTATCAATTATTCTCCTTAAGACTGGTCACGCCTCCCAGCCACATATGGATACGCAGTCCATCAGAACAATGTCCGTTGTGTTCGTTTTCCTATGTCGACGATTAAACGAAAATGAACCTTACATGCATTCTACACTAGGAGTGCGCAAATACGTACTGCAAACGTACATTCCTACAGTACGGTACTGTAAGGTTCATTTTCCTTTACACATGGGCATAGGAAAATGAACACAACAAAATTTGTTCTGATGGACTGCATATCCATACGTGGCTGGGAGGCGTGACCAGTTTTAAGGAGAATAATTGATAGGAGGAGCTTTGTGGAATACAACCTTTTACCTTTCCAGCGACGATATGTATGTATATGCACTAACGTTCAAAATATGCACTAACGTTAAAAATATGCACCAAATTATTATCAGAACACTATGACACTCGGAGCGAAAATGAGAGGAAGTGGGGCTAGAAGGCAAGTGCAATTTTTGGAGTGAAAGAGATAGTCCTGTGGAATTTCCCGTGGTTATTCCAGCGGTCATTGTCTCAGGTAAGGGAGCCGGACAGTGAGTCACGCGCAGTTGTAAACAGCTAAGAACTGGGAGCGATTGTCACTGGTGGCGAATGACATATATTCCGGGGATTAGGTGTTTGTACTTATCTCGATACACACCTCCTCACATACACACAGCACACTTCCAACTATCCTTCCACAAACGGTTGGCGTCAGGAAGGGCATGCGGTCGTTACACCGCAGCGCGACACCGGCAGGGTGTGGGATATGAAGTGGATGATATTATTATTATTATTATTATTATTATTATTATTATTATTATTATTATTATTATTATTATTATTATTATTATTATTATTATTATTATTACTGCAGGTAATTCCGTGGTCAGCCGAGGGAAGGAAGCGCGTGGGGTGAACGGCTGGACAGTGAACAAATTAGAGTACAAGTTACCCCTATAAGATTCGAGAAATGTACTTTCTTTCCTTTCAGATTGATTAAAATAAGTTTCTTTACCAAAGAACAACAGTCAACAAAGAGCGTAGGCGCTCAACAAAATGATAGTTAACGATATAACTGTCCGCCTCTGTGGTATAGTGGTAAGTGTGATTAGCTGCCACCCCTGGAGGCCCGGGTTCGATTCCCGGCTCTGCTACGAAATTTGAAAAGTGGTAGGAGGGCTGGAACGGGGTCCACTCACCTTCGGGAGGTCAACTGAGTAGAGGGGGGGGGGGGGTTCGATTCCCTCCTCGGCCATTCTGAAAGTGGTTTTCCGTGGTTTCCCACTTCTCCTCCAGGCAAATGCCGGGATGGTACCTAACTTAAGGCCACGGCCGCTTCCTTCCCTCTTCCTTGTTTACCCCTTCCAAACTTCCCATCCCCCCACAAGGCTCCTGTCCAGCATAACAAGTGAGGCAGCCTGGGCGAGGTACTGGGCATCCTCCCCAGTTGTATCCCCGACCTAGAGTCTGAAGCTCCAGCACACTGCCCTTGAGGCGGTAGAGGTGGGATCTCTCGCTGAGTCCGAGGGAAAAACCGACCCTGGAGGGTAAACAGAAGAAGAAGAAGAACGATTTAACTGGATCTCGTAAGCTCTAAACAGGTACAATAATAAGCGTATAGCTTGAACCAAGTACAAACATCAGGGAAGGAATTCCCATCTCTTCTCTAAGAGACTAGAGGAGCATATTAGCTCTTCACCGGTACAATCAGCAGAGTAAAAATTCGTATTTAGAAAGTTTATCCACTATGTAAATGGAATTACTTAGTGGAAAAGAGAGCACGTCTCGTGGCACACTTTTAATTGTACAGGTACCACCCCGTGACACATACAACCAAGAATGCCCGTGTTGGGCAATATTATAAATTATTTTTAGCCAAGGTTACCCTCAACAAAGAAGTACATGCAGAGGCACATGACCCATACCACGCGCCCACTAAATACGTGGAAGGGAAATTTTACTAAAGGACGGATTCAAACCAAGAATGCAGGCGGAAAACAAGCACTCCAACAAATTCCAGGAATAAAAACCTAAGCGGGCTTAAGGCCCAAAGAAACAGGCGCTAATCCAAGCTACAGGGTGAATAAAAGGGAAAAAACCTTTAAGACCGAGAACGAATTTCAGAGTTTACAAGGTACGAAATTTTAGTCAACCGATTCGGATAGAATGGGAGGATTTCGAGGGTAACCACTCGTGCTCCCTTATATTTGATTAATTTCCTCGTGGGGAATACAATTCTAAGTCCGAAGACTGTGCAGAAAGTCCTACATTAATCGAAACTGAAAAGCCTAACTATTAGGCTACATTCTACACGAAAAACCGCTGAAGTCTTCTCCGTACTTCACACGCCCGAACAGTCACTTACTTAGATTTATTCTGCCATACGTTTTAGTTCTGGATCTTCTTCAAGCCGTGATACCCGCCCCTTCAACTCCCACGGGAGCCGCTTTTTATCCTCTTCCTATTTGCATACAGTACCACACTATACTGCTAATAAGAAGAGATGGCGTCTGACAGGTAAGGTTGGAGGGAGGAGCACTGCACGTGGCATTTCACGATGTTGCCACATTCCAGCATTCCTTTCTGTACATGCTCTTACCCCTCGCTTCCGGCTCACTTGTTCTCTCCGTCATTCTGACCACTGTGATCTGTTGTAGACTGCCTGGCCAGGCGGTGTCGTCCCATTTGCGATCACTCTTATACAATCAGGTTCTTATCAGCGACATACAAACAGTCAGGTTGCTGTGAGGGAAATCCTTACTGAAGGATTAGTACAGGAAGACATCCCTCAAGTAACCGTCGAAACTGGGAATCTTACGAATCGTATGTTGAAAGTCATTAAATTACTTATAGGTCCTATTTACCGTTTGAGACTGATGCGTTTATATCGGGATTGACAGGGAATAAACAGGACTCATATAAACCTTTTATTTACCGAGCTGGATAGCTGAAGTCGCTTAAGTGCGGCCAGTATTCAGTATTCGGGAAATAGTGGGTTCGAACCCCACTGTCGGCAGCCCTGAAGACGGTTTTCCGTGGTTTCCTAATTAATTTACACAGCATGTTTGTACTGCCGGATGCCCTTCCTGGCACCAACCTCAGTTGAGGAGCTAATGAAGACGAAATGTGTTATGGTGTATAAAATTGGGTAAGGGGTGCCTATGGATAGGAACTGTACCGACATTTGCCTGGAAGTGAAGATATTAAGCCACAGAAAACTATTCTGAGAAGAGCCGACGGTGGGATTCGAACCCACGCGTTTCCCGAATGCAGAGCTTGGCTCCATAGCCACAGAGCGTTAAAACGCGCGGCCACTCGGTCTACTTTCATCTATACAAATAAAATTATAATTTTTGTCTGTACGCTTCGATTAGACGTACAAGATTCCAGAACTTAATGTTAAGAAAATGTTTAGATTACAATAAGTTGAAAAAATGACGATTCTATAATGATAGCGCGAAGAGAATATATTGCGTTCGGAAAATAGTGGGTTCGAATCCCATTGTCGGTAGCCCTGTAGATGGTTTTCCGTGGTTTCCTATTTTCACAACAAACACAACAAGCCAGGGTCGTTTCCTTCCTACTCCAAGGCCTTTCCTATCCCATTGTCGCCGTAAGACCTATCTGTGTCGCTGCGACGTAAATCCAGCGGTAAACAAACCCTTGTCACCAAACATCCTCCCTTTTCCGTAAATGTCTGTAAGAGTATCCATTATATAAAGCTACGCCTTAATTAGCAGTCCCCTTGCTGCGTTAAAGTTGGGAAACCCTGACAGGCTGCTGAAAATTTTACAGTGATCGCAAATGAGTCAAGAACTGGTCTTTCTTCACATTCTTGTTTTCCACTGTAATGGAACTGGTCGCAAATAGAACAAATTTTGCTCTGGAATGGAATTAAGGGAACATTCCTTTCCGATAAACTCGTAGCCTCCTCTTCAAAGAATTCTCTTGCAGCACATATCATTTCTCTTCCTTGGTGATGAACTGTCACACCATGGCCGGCGGTATTTTTTTCACGAGGTGGACGAGTCCTGGGCCTCCCTCTCCCTCGAGGAGTATTCATCGTACTCAAAATATAAATACAATGATTGCATGTGCGTACGTACGTAAATAGTATTTAAAATACAATTAGAAACTTACTAACGGCCACTCACACTGAACTGCTTGCAACAAGATCTAGCTCACAAGTGAAGTGAGAGGTTTGGCAACTCCCAGCAAGACGAGCCTCCCAGAAGTTTTATCTCCATGGCAACTGCAGTCGCCCCACCCTCGTTTCCATGGCAACCACACAGCCACTCCCTTTATCCCGCCTCGGCAGGCAGTAAACGGACCTCCCTCTACGAAATGTCACAAGCCATCTCTTATTATTAGCAGTATAGCTAGAGAAGACTCAGAGCCCTAAATTCGCTCCCCTTATAAAGGAGGGAGGGAGGGAGGGGGGGGGGGAGGGAGGAGAGGAAGGAGAAACATCTAGATCTTTACAATCCAAGGATATGATTGGGCGGCCACAAGTTGCAAAGCAGGTCCATGGTTGGTGAAAAATTTAACCTTCTAGCTTGGGATAGGTTGGTAGAATTGGAGGAGGTGTCAGTAATATAGTAGACAACATTGGAACCCAAAATATAACATCAGCCTACGATAGGTTTTACGAACTACAGAATGGAAACTTTCTCACAATTTTAGTTTGGGCTTGACCCTCCAGAGTCCATTCCAAAATCTACGTTAGAGCCATCTAACGATCGGCGGAAAAACTTTGACAACAGTTCAAAACTTGTGAGTTACTATCAGAGATGGCCATCGTAGGAAAGGCGCACAAAATGAACTGGGAGGGAAGACGTGCCCCTGATACAATTATTATTATTATTATTATTATTATTATTATTATTATTATTATTATTATTATTATTATTATTATTATTATTGTTACGGGGTTACCCGTGGAGCAGAAAGAGGTGAGAGAAGGTGCGGGCTTGAATGGGTCTAACTACAATGTCAAGAATTGAATTAAAACTTTAACAAAGGTTATATTTTTTCATTATAAAAAACAAACTTAACAAATTTCCACAAGGAAAGAATAACAATCAAGTACAATGCCAAACTAGAAACCAGATTAGGAAAATCCAAGATTCAGAACCTTAACACGCTGGGCTTTAAGCCCCTAGTTTTTACAATATTACAAATGGAAGAAGAATTATTTGGTTAAGGGCAGAAATCCCCTAATTCATGGAGCACTTGCTCCCAAAATCGAATATCCAGCCTTCCAGAGGCACTCTTTACAATTACAAAATTTTGGAAAAGAGCCAAGAGGTTCTCAGTTTCTCAAGCCTACTCAAGGCAACATCAACTCACAATCTCTGGCCTTTCAAGGCACAACTTACAATTTGAAACAGGGGTATCTCATACCCAACCTATAGGGCCTTTGCGGAAAAGAACAGGGTAAGTAACTGGCCCGAAACACAAAATGAATGGAGGCGTATACTTGCACTCCTAGATATGAACACCAAAAAACCTAAGGGGCTCTAGGCCGATGAAACAGGGGCTATTCCCAAACTACTGAGGTGACTCGTAGAGAATTTACATTAACCAATTACAGTAGGAAAATAGTTAGAAAACGTAGTCACCACCAACCAAGATGAAGGGGAGCTCGAGAGGGTACTTCACCCTCTATCCCCGGTTTACAGTTAAAGATTTTATGAAGTTTTTACATTAGCCGGAAGAAAGTTACATTTTAGAAAAGTTGTTACATACTAAAGAGTCGGACCTTTTCCTCGGATTAAACCTGTGGAATTAGCAAGAAAGAAAGGTGTTATGTGGCCATTACCTTGTGCATGTACTGCTGACCGCAGAAAGAGGTCGCCCGCCTCCTGCTTTGATACACGCACTCAGTAAGACGACAGTCAATTGGCCAAGAAACGTGAAAAGCCGCAGTTTATAAACCCTCAGGGAAGGTACGATATCATTCAAGACGAAACCAGCCACACCCTCTCATTTTTAATTGGTCAATTTCAAAGTTACACTCAGAGTCGAATAAGAAGCCTGTGATAGGTTGAAAATTAATTACAGAAATTTGGGATTGGCTAGATTCAAAACTGGCGGCAAGGAAAAGAAATATTGCCAACCCAAAAATAAGTGAACATCATTCATTTACAAAGCCTAGAAATACAAATCTTTAAATTATAACTTCTTACACCTCGCACCAGGATGCGTGATCATAGTTTTTAGTAGTGTCATCTGTGGAAGAATGTCCAAACTTCTTGATGAATAGCAAACCAAAACAAGGAGAAATTCACTCAGTTTAAGAAACTGCACAATAACAAAATTACATAATATTTTAGTGGTGACATCTTCTGATTAAAGTTCGAAGTTAGTGTAGTTTCAGTTGCAGTTTTACCAATAGAGGAGTTCGTTTAGGCGCTGAATTTAAATGCGCGGCGTTGGGGTGTACATCCCTGTGCAATTATTATTATTATCGATAATAATATTATGACAGCTGTTTATCACAGTAGAGGCTAGACAAGGATGTGGAGATATATAATTATTCATTGGCGGAAAATTATACAAATTATTATTGAGTAAGTTCGCAGCAGAAATACACGCGATGGAAAGGAGTGAGAATAATGATACGCCAGTTAAAGTATTTTTAACGTATACTATCGTAAAAAGAGAGTCTGAACAGTTGTCTCAATCGCATGGCAATAAAAGAGCACGTTTTCTTCTGCTCTCCGACGTAAAGCAGTCACGTGCTTGGTAGCAGGTCTCTTGATGTCCACCACGGGGAAGTGCAGGCGCCATCCCGCAACACACAGAGGATAGCTGACTTTTCACTATTTTCCTGATGCACTTGAGGAACGCCTAATACTAGCGCGTCACTACTTCTTGCCCTTTTCTATCTTGATCAATTTCTTGGTCGGTAGTTTTAGGCGTGACCGGGAAGTCCTGGGTTTGATTTCTGACTGACTGAACCAAGAATTTAAATTTAAATTACGAAATTGAAGTGCTAAAAGAGCGGCCTAGCTCTTTTAAGTCGTCACAGCAACACTTTTCTGGACTCATAAACAAAATACGTCATCATAATACAAAAAATATGACCGTGTCATACATCGTTGCCAAGAAATTTTAAATGCGTAACGAAGGTGAGGGAGAATAATTCAATATTACATTTCCTTTTATTCTGTAAATAACATTACATTGGTGGTAACATTTCCAGTTTATTTGGTGCCTTTGTTCGCAAGAGCCGGTGTTTACAGCGCATTATGTATTTTGGTATGAGATAGAACAAATTTGTTATTTTTACTGACCTGTCTCAGTCTCATCCTTCGCTTTGATAATACGGAAGTGATTGAGATATGAGCGATGCTAGTAATATCATTCCTTATGCAGCCAGTCTCGTTGGTGTAGTGGTTAGTGCGCTTAGCTGTCACCCTCGGAGGCCCGGGTTCGATTCCCGGCTTTGCCACGAAATTTGAAAAGTGGCACGAGGACTGCAACAGGTTCCACTCAGCTTCGAAGGGTCAACTGAGTAAAGGGGGTTCCACCTCAGCCATCCTCGAAATGGTTTTCCGTGGTTTCCCCCTTCTTCTCCATGCAAATGCCGGGATGCTACCTAACCCAAGGCCACGGCCGCTTCCTTCCTTCTTCCTTGTCTATCCCTTCCAATCTTCCCATCCCTTACAAGGTCCCTGTTCAGCATAGCAGGTAAGGGAGCCTGGATGAGGTACTGGTCCTTCTCCCCAGTTGTATCCCCAACCCAAAATCTTACGCTCCAGGACACTGCTCTTGAGGCGGTAGAGGTGGTATCCCTCGCTGTGTTCGAGGGAAAAGCCAACTTTGGATGGTAAACGGATTAAGAAAAAAGAAAGAAAGAAAGAAAGAAACTGTTACATAATATAAATACCTCTGAACAGTCACTCATCCACAACTGAATTGAGCTATTCGCGGTTCTCCTTGCACTCAGTTGGTAATATTTTATAGAAAGGTGTTTTTTTTTTTTTTTTTTTTTTTTTTTGCTAGGGGCTTTACGTCGCACCGACACAGATAGGTCTTATGGCGACGATAAAGGTGTTTTTACAACTTACTTTACGTCCCACCGATACACATAGGTCGTAGACAACGGTGGGATAGGAAAGGGCTAGGAGTGAGAAAAAAAGCGACCGTGGCCTTAATTAAAGCACAGCCCCAGCATTTGCCTGGTGTGAAAATGGGAAAACACGAAAAATAACTTGAGCGCTGCCGTCAGCGGAGTTCGAACCCACTATCTTCGGATGGAAAGTTGACAGACAGTTACGTGATCAAGCCAAGCAGCCACTCTCCCCAGTTTTTACAAAGGTCTTACATTTAGTCTCTATCAGCTGTGGCGAGTCTTATTTGCCAATTCGATTTCATGTTTCGGACGATATCGTTCTTCAATCTCTTCACGCAGATTTTAAATAGGTACACGAGTTAGGAATTGAACCAAGGCCAAACTGAACACATACTTGCCTCATTGTTGTTTGCATGCTAACAGCGCATTTCGAACACAGCCAATGACTGAGATCGATAAGATTTGTAAAGAAGAATTTGCATTCTCTGACTCAGCTGATCAAAGATCTGATCATCCTTGTTGCACCATGTGGCAGTCAGCCGTGATTGCGACAGCCGGCAATGAACAGTCTGCATTTCACAACGTGTGGGTGTACGCCATTCAATAAAACAATGGACGCTCAAGCGCAAATAGCGATGTTCTAGATCAGTGCAACACTGACCCTGGTAACATTTCTTCTACTTGTCCGTTATCTCATTTGCCACTCCAGTCGTGTTGTGTGTATATATATCGGGTGGTTCACCAGCCCCTTATTTTTTCGGAGATTGGTAACCCAACTAACGCGTATATCATTGTCATCCGAAAAACATTAGTACCTGCTTCTTTATGGCCCTAGTACAAGTACAACCGTACCGTTTATACAGTATAATCCTCGCGAATATGGTAGAAATCATTAGCGGCAGTGTTATTTCTATTAATTAAACTATAATGAATGTGGAGTCCACCTCTGAAGGTGTAGTGGTTAGTCTGATTAGCTGCCACCCCCCAGAGGCCCGCATTCGATTCTCGGCTCTGCCACGAAATTTGAAAAGTGGCACGAGGGCTGGAACAGGGTCCACTCAGCCTCGGGATGTCAACTGAGTAGAGGTGGGTTCGATTCCCTCCTCAGCCATCCTGGAAGTGGATTTCTGTGGTTTCCCACTTCTCCTTCAGGCAAATGCCGGGATGGTACCTAACTTAAGGCCCCGGCCGCTTCCTTCCCTCTTCCTTGCCTATCCCTTCCAAACCTCCCATCCCCACCAGGCCCCTATTCAGCATTGCAGATGAGGCCACCTGGGCGAGGTACTGGTTATCCTCCCCAGTTGTATGCCCTGATCCAGAGTCTAAAGCTCCAGGACACGTCCCTTGAGGTGGTAGAGGAGGGATTCATCGTTGAGTCTGATGGAAAAACCGACCCTGGAGGGTAAACAGATTAAGAAGAATACGGAAAACGATCACAGCTGCGAATAACAGTATCTTACGTTTGGACAGGAAGTGTCTATAAGGACTACAGCGAGCTAGCAACACACCGAGGATCGCGTAGCTAAGGTGGCTAAATCACGTATCACTGATATTACATCATCCAAGCTGTATGTGTGGTAGTAAGTTCGAATCACAGGCTGGTGCACCTTTTCATCGATTAACGCCGTTTACAGTGACTGTAATATGGCCGCATATCATCCTGTTCCGAAGAGTGAATTTTTATTTGGTCCTGAAAAGGGCCGTGTCCGCCTTTGTGATGTAGTGGCTAGTGTGATTAGCAGCCACCCCCGGAGGCTCGGGTTCGATTCCCGGCTCTGCCAAGAAATTTGAAAAGTGGTATGAGGGCTGGAACGGGGTCCAGTCAGCCTCGGGAGGTCAACTTAGTAGAGGTGGGTTAGATTCCCACCTCAGGCATCCTGGAAGTGGTTTTTCGTGGTTTTCCACTTCTCCTCCAGGCAAATGCCGGGATTGTACCTAACGTAAGGCCACGTCCGCTTCCTTCCCTCTTCCTTGTCTATCTCTTCCGATTTTCACCCCGCCCCCCGCAAGCCTCCTGTTCAGCATAGCAGGTGAGGCCACCTGGGCGAGGTACTGGTCATCCTCATCAGTTGTATCCCCGACCCAGAGTCTGAAGCTCCAGCACACTGCCCTTGAGGTAGTAGAGGTGGGATCCCTCGCTGAGTCCGAGGGAAAACCCGACCCTGTCGGGTAAACAGATAAAGAAGGAGAAGAAGAGGAAGAAGAAGAAGAGGGCCTTTTTTATCCCATGTTAAGCAACCAGTTTGAACTACGACGTCATGGTCTGTAGTTAGGAAGTAGGGTACCGTCCATATTCAGCGTAACAAGTTTTCGAAATATTGACCACATTGCAGTGTTCACTTAACTTTTTACCATTACGAAGCACGTGACATACATTTTGATTCGACCGTACTTTCTAAAAAATTAGCAACAATTGAATATACTCTTCGTGGGAATACATCGTGAGGAAATGAATAAGTGCTGTGATGTGACCTGGTAGGTGTGGATTATTATTTTCGTGTGTTGCATTCGGGAGGCTTGGTTTTCCATTCTCACCACTAGGTGAATGCCCGGGTGGTGCCTTAGTAAAAGACGAATGACGATTTCCTTCCCAATTCTTCCCCCATCCATTCTTAGGGGAAGGACACCAAATCACAGCGCACCTCTTAAAAATAATAGGAAAAATAAGATTAATATTGTAACCCCGCTAAAATGAGGCATCTCTGTCCTTCAAGAAATGTTCCTTGTGCTAGATTCGAACCACTGCGCTGCCGATACAGATCTTCTCTCCAGCCCTTAACCGATTCACCTACGAAGTCAGGGTATATGTTTAGTACTTAAGTACGGCCGTTACACCTCGAAAATTAACATACGTGTCAGTCTTCAATGAATATTTACAGTGTTCATTGAACTTCCTTACGATACAGGAAGTTACGTTATGTTACGTTACGTAGCGTGGCATTCGATCGTATTACGGGTACACGTGTTACTTCAAGGCGCAATAAATCACATGTTTGCAGAATGATCCTTAGCATTTGGCGCGGAATTGTGCATAAGAGTAGTAATGTTTCCTTTGCTAGGTCCATGGATCAATTTACAGTGATACCACACAGGTAGGGGAGAGCCTTATTGAACATAAGGAGAAATTTCAATTTATTTGGTGTTCATAAAAATAAATTATAGGGATAGTTAGGTTATACGCGTTATTTGGGTTGCCTGTCTCCGAAAAAACAAGGTGCTGGCGAACCACCCGAGATATATATTATGTAAATGTCACCGAAGTCCGCCTCTGTGGTGTAGTGGTTAGCGTGATTAGCTGCCACGCGCAGAGGCCCGGGTTCAATTCCCGGCTCTGTCACGAAAATTTGAAAAGTGGTACGAGGGCTGGAATGGGGTCCACTCAGCTTCGGGAGGTCAACTGAGTAGAGGTGTGTTCGATTCCTACCTCAGCCATCCTGGAAGTGGTTTTCCGTGGTTTCCCACTTCTTCTCCAGGTAAATGCCGGGATGGTACCTGACTTAAGGCCACGGCCGCTTCCTTCCCACTTCCTTGTCTATCCCGTCCAATCTTCCCATCACCCGCAAGGCCCCTGTTCAGCATAGCAGGTGAGGCTGCCTAGGCGAGGTACTGGTCATCCTCCGCAGTTGTATGCCCCGACCCAGAGTCTGAAGCTCTAGGACACTGCTCTTGAGGCGGTAGGGGTGGGATCCCTCGCTGAGTCCGAGGGAAAAACCAACCCTGGAGGGTAAACAGATTAAGAAAGGAAGAAAGAGAAAGAAAGAAAGAAAGAAAGAAAGAAAGAAAGAAAGAAAGAAAGAAATGTCACCGAGCGAGTTGGCCGTGCGGTTAGATTTATTATTATTATTATTATTATTATTATTATTATTATTATTATTATTATTATTTGCTATACGCCGCACCGACACAAATAAATCTTATGGTGACGATGGGATAGGAAAGGGTTAGGAGTGGGAAGCAAACGACCGTGATCTTAATGAAGGTGCAGCCCCAACATTTGCCTGTGATGAAAATGGGAAACCATAGAGAACCATCTTCAGGGTTGCCGACACTGGAGTTCGGACCAACCATCTCCCGAATGCGAGCCCACAGCTACGTGACCGAACCGAGTAGCAATCTCACTCGTTAATGAACATTTTGAAACTTACTATTTGTACCATAACGTGATTTATCGATTTGAAAGTGTATCAACAATAGTCTCCTGCGTGAAACACAAACAGGAAGGTTTCTGACGACTGTAGAAGCTACGACCGAGATATGAATGGCGATCTGTACAGCTCAATGACGCATTACTGCTCTGTGTATCAATGATGTTCCAGTTTTAAGTGGATGCATAACTAATCAAAATGAAATTTCTGTATCCATTATTCGCTGTAGTATTCCTTGTATAACAGGCCGCGTGGGAGTAAAACTACACTTGTTGTCAGCATTATATGAGCTACCGGATGTTACCTTTTCGTGGGTGGCCATTACCTGCCAGTCCGGGTCATAAACCCATGATAGAACAGGATGCAATATTCCTAACAGCCGGCCTTAATGTCACAATCGGTTTGTCATTGGTCTTCAATTCCCATGATAACAGGCTCGAATCTAGTAGAGGTCGGGAATTGGAAAACCAAACCAAGCCCCATGACATTGCAGCCCTGACGGCCGTTGGCTTAGCAAACGACACACCTCGCAACCGATTTTTTTTTTTGCCATTGGGTTTACGTCGCACTGACACAGATATGTCTTACGGCGACGATGGGACAGGAAAGACCTAGGAGTTGGAAGGAAGCGACTGTGGCCTTAAGGTACAGCAACAACATTTGCCTGGTATGAAAATGGGAAACCACGCAAAACCATCCTCAGGGCTGCCGACAGTGGGGTTTGAACCCACTATCTCCCGAATACGGGATACTGGCCGCACTTAAGCGACTCCAGGTATCGAGCTCGGTCTGAACAACGATCGCTTGGTACGCCAAGACACATCTGGGCTGTAGCGGCGTGGTGTTTATTATTTTACTTTTACAGCGTTATGCTCATCTGTGGAACGCGATAGAAATTATCTAGCTGATGCTGATTTTTTCTTCTCCCAAAATCTCTTCATCAGGGTACTGAACAATTTCCTCCGTTCTTCAGTCCGTGATTTATTGGTTCTGGGTCCTGTTCCACGAACGAACTTTGCAACTTTTCAACTTCGCACTTTTCACTTTTCAGTTCTTGGAAAGTGCAATGTCTTTCTGTTCCACTATGATCTAGGTTTTATTTTTCAATTTCTTTGCAAAGTGAAAAGTCTTTGCGAATGAGTAATCCGATGAAGTTTTTTTTTTGGTGGTAGTGGCAACTATGAGATACGAAAGACCTACCGTAGAAGTTGGAAGGAAGCGGCCATGGCCTTAATTAAGGTACAGCTCTAGTATTTGCCTGGTGTGAAAATTGGAAACCACGGAAAACCATCTTCAGGGCTGCCGGCAGTGGGATTCGAGCTCACTATCTTCCAGATGCAAGCTCACAGCCGCGCGCCTCTAACCGCACGGCCAACTCGCCCGGTCCGATCAAGTTTATTCCATGTGTAAACTGTGTAATACTCCATGATTTTTCTTTATTTTCGCGGCGAGCTTGACAGTATAATTGTGGTACCGATAGTTTTAACGTTTTGATCATGGGAAAGAAAGATGATTACAAGAAGCCGGCTGTGCTGGAAGTTGTCAAGGAGAAACGGGACATCCTTTTCGGCAACTTTAGAAATAACCTCTCAAATGATGACAAGCAACAATTTTTTTTTTTTTTTTTTGCTACTGGCTTTACGTCCCACCGGCACAGATAGGTCTTATGGCAACGATGGGATAGGAAAGACCTAGGAGTTGGAAGGAAGCGACTGTGGCTTTAAGGTACAGCAACAGCATTTGCCTGGTGTGAAAATGGGAAACCACGCAAAACCATCCTCAGGGGTGCCGACAGTGGGATTTGAACCCACTATCTCCGGGTTGCAAGCTCACAGCCGCACGCCGCTAACCGCACGGCCAACTCGCCCGGTGCCCCTCAATATTAACAAGAGCACCATTAACACATCTGCACACAGAAGGAAAGCCACCCTTCATTAGAAATTCCGTCGTTATATTATTTGGATTATCTGGCCGACGTACTGTGTTAGGAAATATTATTTACTATAACATCCACAACTTTGGTAACAGTTCTGCAAGTAATTGATTCTGATGTCCCACGCAATGCTGCTACGCCGTGCAGCTTCCATTTCCTAACCAATGAAAGCATATAAGAATTTGTTCTTTTTCAGAAAGGGATTGACTTCTTTTTGTTGCATGTTTCAATAAATGGCCGATCATTTCAAGAATATAGTCAGCATGTGTTGGGGTAATACGAAAACACTCGCGGAATTCAGTCGAAGTGAGGTTACGAAAATTAATCCTGTCTTTGTACATTCTCTTGTTGGATTCTTCATCACTGTCCTCACTTGATGATAACAAAAGCTCCCGTCGTAACAAGTTTATATCCTTAAACCAAATTCTACGCCAATAAACTAGTGTACATACTTGTTAATTAACAGATGAAAAGGGAATCATCTTTTTGCGAGATTTATGGAAACTTTTCACTTCACTTCTTTGCACTTTGCATTTCTGTATCAATGGAGGAGCATAACAGGCTTGAAAAGTGTAAAGATTCCTAACTTTTCACTTTGCAAGCTAAATCTGAAAAGTGATGGTGGAACAAAATCTGAACTGAAAATTGCAAAGTACAAAGTGAAATGTTGCAAAGTTCGTTCGTGGAACAGGTCCCTGGTATTCATTTTCTCAGCAAAATGGTGGCTGTTGACTGCTTTTTTTAAACTGAAGTCGATCTTGAATAATTTTCTGTGGGATGCCAGTTTCTTGAAGGTCTTTTTCTATTTCACTAAGCCAGTTGTTCTTGACATTCATTGAGAGAGAAAGGTTGAGAGTACTTTTACTGAGCCTGTCATTGTTCATTCTGAGAATGTGGCCATAGAAATTTAAACGCCTTTACCTGGTGGTGTCGGTGATCTTTTCAGAATGCTCATAAAGCTCCCAAGACTTCTGTTATTATTATTATTATTATTATTATTATTATTATTATTATTATTATTATTATTATTATTATTATTATTTCTTTCTTAATCTGCTTACCCTCCTGGGTTTGTTTTTCCCTCAGACTCAGCGAGGGATCCCACCTCTACCGCCTCAAGGGCAGTGTCCTGGAGTGTGAAACTAGTTGGTTTACGTCGCACCAACACAGACAGGTCTTATGGCGACGATGGGGCAGGGAAGGGCTAGGAGTGGGAAGGAATCGGCCGTTGCCTTAATTAAGGTACAGCACCGGCATTTGCCTGGTGTGAAAATGGGAAACCACGGAAAACCATCTTCAGGGCTGCCGACAGTGGGGTTCGAACCTACTATCTCCCGAATACTGGATACTGGCCGCACTTACGCGACTGCAGCTATCGAGCTCGGTACGCGTGTACATTGGGTCGGGGGATACAACTGGGGAGAATGACAAGTACCTCGCCTAGGCGGCCTCACCTGCTATGTTGAACAGGGGCCTTGGTAGGGGGTGGGAAGATTGGAAAGGATAGTCAAAGAAGAGGGAAGGAAGCGGCCGTGGCCTCAAGTTGGGTACCATCCCGGCATTTGCGCCGTGGGAAACCACGGAAAAGCACTTCCAGGATGGCTGTTGACCTCCCGAGGCTGAGTAGACCACGTTCCAGCCCTCCTACCACTTTTCAAATTTTCGCGGCAGAGTCGGGAATCGAACTCGGGCCTCCCGGGGTGGTAGCTAATCACATTAACCACTACACCACAGAGGTGGACATTATTATTATTATTATTATTATTATTATTATTATTATTATTATTATTAGAGGTTGCCTGGCCGAGGCGGTTTTAAGGCGTGCTCGGTTCGCCCGGAAGGACGTAGTTTCGAATCCCCGTCAGGAAGTCGTAAAATTTAAGAAACGAGATTTCCACTTCCGGAGGTGCACATAGCCCCGAGGTTCACTCAGCCTACACCAAAAATGAGTACCAGGTTAATTCCTGGGGGCAAAGGCGGCCGGGCGTACAGCTAACCACTCTATCCCATCACGTGCCGAGATTATGGTGGAATCCTTTACCTTCCACTCCTCCAAGGGCCTTCATGGTCTGTACGGAGGTGACTTTGCTTTGCTATTATTATTATTATCATTTGTGACGCACATACATGGATACAATATCCTATCGAGTCAAACGCACTGTGTCGAAGCACTCACAATACATTTCATGATTTTTTATAAGAGGGTTGGTGCATAAGTCATGGTAACTATATTTTTCTCGCACGAATGCGAGATCTACCAGATAAATAGAAATAAACAGATTGGAGTGCGGAGCGTAAGGTGCTGTGGAATGTATGAATAATGAGAGGAGACTGTCTGCCAGGAAATCCTTATGCTACATAATGATTATTCCAGAGAGTACTGTAACATTTACGGTGAATACTCAAAGAGTCCCCTAGATTGTTCACAACACTTTCCCAACGATGCCGGAGACGTCGGATAACAGTCGTCTCACCATGTGCGAATTTATCAATTAGTTGGTCGTGCGGTTAGGTTTGCGGAGCTGTGAGGGAGATAGTGGGCTCGAACCCCATTGTCGGCAGCCCTGAAGATGGTTTTCCGTGGTTTCCCATTTTCACACCAGGCAAATGCTGGGGCTGTACCTTAATTAAGGCTACGGCCGCTTCCTTCCCACTCCTACCCCTTTCCTATCCTATCGTCGTCATAAGAGCTATATGTGTCAGTGGAAAAACTCTAAGCATTGTGGATATTTTACAAATTTTCAGTAGTAGAATAACTTAAAAAGTATGTATGAGCTTCATGAAGGAAAATTGGGAACCATGTGACTACCAGCATGCGCAAGGAGGGAAGTTAAGTTATGAATGAAATGAGTGCTCCCAAAATTCGAAAGCATAGATAATAATAATAATAATAATAATAATAATAATAATAATAATAATAATAATAATGGCATGTGGCCTCCGGAGTGGCCCGGTGTAGGTCTTTTGATTTGACGCCCGTAGCCAACCTGCGCGTCGTGATGAGGATGAAAGGATGATGAAGACGACACATACGCCCAGTCCCCATGCCAGGGGAGATAACCAATTATGGTTAAAATTCCCGATCCTGTCGGGAATTGATCCCGGGGCCCCTGTGACCAAAGGCCAGCACGCTAACCATTTAGCCATGGAGCCGAACGGAAGCATAGATTAACTTGGTTGACTGAAGGAAAGAAAACAGAGCTACAGCAGCAACAATTTAATTACACTATTAATGTAATATATTCTAGGTTTTGTGGATTTACGTGACGTCAAACATTGTTACAAATCATAAGAATGGACGTAGACATTTCAATTTCCCAAATCTCTCACATAGAGGCTCGGATTCGAATCATAGTCGTGTTGATCAGAAGCAGACGCTGATTTCACTTTTCTGCCATGTCCTGTCGTTAACCCGCACCGTGCACAGCAGGGAGGAAAGGAAGTCAACCCTCTCAAATACCAGTTCAGCGTCAGTGGCCTCCAGTGCCGGTCCAGAACCAGGAGGAAGGAGAAGCGTGAATGGACGGTGTTTGAGTCTTGAGGGGTGCATTGGTTCCCGGAAGTTATAACAGGCTCAAGAAACGCTTAAGTTAACTGCTCAGCTCTCAGCGTAATCGGAAAGCCCTAGCAACGGGCCGTCGGCGGTTTTCAGAGTAGGTTTCGACCCACAATTGAACACGGCTGGTCTTTGGTCCGACAGCTCTGCACTCCGACCGACCAACCGAGCAAAGGAGGGGTGGCAACGGCTCTACCGTGCTCTGCGACTCTATATTCGGGATACGGAGCGGGTGGGGTGGGGGGGGGGGGATGGCCCGCACCGTCGGCTGTTCTGAAAATGGTTTTTCGTGGTTTTCCATTCTTCTGCACTAAGACGAATGCCGGGACAGTTCCTGGTATAGGCCACGACCGCCAAACCCCTCACCTTCTCCGAACATCTCCTTCCCCGTAACAAATCTCCTAGCTGAGGGATGACGTCACCGTCTAAGAGGCCAGCCCCCCTTTCAGGAGAGAAATGAAAACAATTTAGTAGTAGTAGTAGTAGTAGTAGAGTAGTAGTAGTAGTAGTAGTAGTAGTAGTAGTAGTAGTAGTAGTAGTAGAGTAGTAGTTTTTTTGCTAGTTGTTTTACGTCGCACCGACACAGATAAGTCTTACGGCGACGATGGGACAGGAACGGGCTAGGAGTGGGAAGGAAGCGGCCATGGCCTTAATTAAGGTACAGCCCCAGCATTTGCCTGGTGTGAAAATGGGAAACCACGGAAAACCATTTTCAGTGCTGCCGACAGTGGGGTTCGAACCTACTAAATCCCGAATACTGGATACTAGAGTAGTAGTAACAGTAGGAGCAGCAACGGGATGGGTGAGGGCGAGGGTATACTCGGCTAAGGCTAAGGTATGGTATGGTAAATCTGACGAAAGAGTCCTTGGTCCTAAAGATTGGGGGGGGGGGGGTGAGCATGGAACCGATATTTATATCTTGTTAAAAACCTGTCGTTGTGAAGCCTAAAGTAATGAAGTCGGACTAACCAACTGACGCACACTGGCATATAAAGCCAAGACTATGTGAAGAGACTTGGAGTAAAGAAGTGGCAGACAGTAGTTGCCAAGGATAAGGAAGTATGTTCCTTTGGGAAGCTGAAGCCCACAATGAGCTGTAGAGCTTCTGATGATGATGATAATAACAACACGTGTCTCCAGGTTCAGCGTGCGTCACTGGAATTGTCTTGTTGTTTTAAGGTGGAGTGGAGGTGGGGATGACGATTGTTGTTTTAAGGGGGAGTAAGAAAGAACCCTGATAATCATCCTCTCGGTAGTTTCGGGGATTTCTACGAACACGTAATTATCGATGCGCTGTTTTAAACGTGCAATCAAGCCGTCGGAGTTTGGCGACCCGTACGTAAGACCTCAATACATACAGGCAAACTATTTATTTATTTATTTATCGTGTCAGAAGTACAAAGTAAGAGAGACAAAAATTAAACCAAAAAATTTTAAACATTGGTTGACCAAAAATTGGCCACGACAAGCGCATTTGGAGTTGCTCTCATTAGATCTTTAATGGTACAAGTGGCTGGAGAAGATGGACACAGTAGAAGATGTTCGTTAGTCTGCTTAGTACCACACTTGCAGTAAACTGTCTCCACAGGAAGGCCCCATTTCTGTAGGTTGGTCTTGCATCTCGTGGTACTGGAGCGTAATCGATTGAGAGCCTTCCATGTTGTCCACTTTTCAGAATGTCCAGGAGGAAGTTCTTCCTTTGGAACCATCCATTCTCTCAAATGTTGACATTTTTCCCGCCACATTGAGATTCTTGCTTGTTGTGGAGTTCCTTTAAGAGCTTCAGTGGTTGTCAAGAAGCTCTTTCTTGATTTCAACCTAGGATGTGCTGGTTGACAGGCATACAAAGGATGGGCTTCCATAGTCATAGCCTTGCTTTTCTCATGCCTAGCAGCAATCTCACGTCGGATTTCAGGTGGTGCTATACCAGCGAGACAGTGGAGTTTATCTATGGGAGTAGGTCTTAAACAACCTGTGATAATACGGCAGGTGTCATTTAGTGCTACATCTATGTTTTTGGCATGGCTGGACTTATGCCACACGGAGCAAGCATACTCAGCAGTGGAGTAGCACAGTGCTAGCGCGCTTGTTCTCACAGTGCAAGGGTGAGCTCCCCAGGTGGTGCCTCGAAGTTTCCGCACTATGTTGTTTCTGGCAGACACTTTTTGTTTCACGTTTAGGCAATGTTTCTTATACGTAAGCGTACGGTCCAGAATCACTCCCAGATATTTTGGAGTCGAACAGTGTTGAAGAGGGATTCCTTCCCAGGTGATTTGTAAGGTTTTAGCTGCTTTTTTGTTATTGAGATGAAATACACAGCTATGAGTTTTGGCAGGATTTGGCTTCAAATCATTTTCATTGTAGTAGTTGGTAAATTCTTTCAGAGCTTTGGATAAAGTCTGTTCTACCTTTTCAAAACAGTTGGCCTGAGCAGTGACTGCACAATCATCAGCATAGATAAAACTCTGGGTACCTTCAGGTAGAGGCTGATCATTAGTATAGATGTTGAATAACAGTGGTGCGAGCACACTGCCTTGCGGTAACCCATTCTTCTGTGTTCTCCATCTGCTTCTTTTTCCCTGAAATTCCACAAAGAATCTTCGGTTTTGGAGAATATTTTTAATGTTGCACATTAGATGGAAGTCTTTGGTGATGTCATACAATTTTGTTAGAAGAAGCCGATGGTTGACTGTGTCATAAGCTGCAGAAAGATCAATGAAGACAGCGCCTGTAATGAGCCGATTCTCAAAGCCATCCTCAATATGCTGTGTCAAGTTTAATACCTGTGATGTGCAACTTTTTCCTTCTCGGAATCCAGCTTGCTGTGGTATAAGAGACGACTCCACCTTTCCTATCAGTCGCTCAAGAATGAGCCTCTCCAGGACCTTGTACAGGTGACAGAGCAAGGAAATAGGCCTATAGCTTTTAGGATCCAGCCGATCTTTGCCTGGTTTAGGGATAGCAATGACTCTAGCCTTCCGCCAGATTTTGGGAATCTTGCATTCTTGGACACAGATATTCATTAATTCCAGTAGCCAACGCCTCGTAACAGGACCAACATTTTTGATTTGCTCTACTCGAATGTCGTCTAGTCCAGCTGCTTTTCCCAATTTGCACTTCCTCAGTGCTGATTCCAGTTCATCTTCAGTAAATGGTGGAGATAGTATGTTGCTCTCTTGGTTTGGCTTCCGTGTTATTGGTTTCTTATCTAGCTTTCTAGATCGGGTTGATTTTCCATTTACTAGCAACTGATGGGCAATTTGATCTGCCTTTATATTAGAATATGTGCTGGCTTGGGTATTGTCATTATTGAGACGACGTAAAAGTCTCCAGGCCTTCTGACTGCTCTTGCTCATGTCACAATCTGTCATTAATTTTATCCACTCATCTCTTTTAGCCAGTGATACTGAGGAAAGAACGCTTTGTGCTAGGATTGATGTTTCTTCGCTAAAAGGATCAAGTTCATATTTCTTGTAATATTCTTCTAGCAAAGTGGCCGTTTCAGGTTTAATACCTTTGATAAAACTGGTTCTGCAACCTCTTGGAATTGAAATACGCGTTCTGGCTGACTTTTACTCCACCTCCTCTCTTTCATCATCGCTTGTTTGTTCTTTTCAAGATTCACAATCTGTTCATTACATGTGTTTAAATCATGGTCTATTCATTAGTATCATATGAACTACCGGAATATGCTATTTAAGATAACTCAAACAATAAAAGAGTTCTGCGCTAGTGGTAGATAGTAATGTCGAGTAATCTCATAGTAGTCGGTTAACAATACAACGAGCAATGGCTGTTATCTGCCTACGTGTAGTACACTGAAGCTCAAGTACTTAATAAGGTCAGTGTTCGGTCTGTATTTTATATAAATATTGAACCCTTGACTTATAGAATTATGGGTTCAGTATATTGTTGTTACGCCGAACAGTCTTGAAGGTCGCATCCGGGAGATAGTGGGTTCGAATCCCACTGTCGGCAGCCCTGAAGATGGTTTTCCGTGGTTTCCCATTTTCACACCAGGCAAATGCCGGGGCTGTACCTTAATTAAGGACACGGCCGCTTCTTTCCCATTCCTAGGCCTTTACTGTCCCATCGTCGCCATAAGACCTATCTGTGTCGGTGCGACGTAAAGCAAATAGCAAAAAAAAAAAAAAAGAAAAAAAAGTTACATGAAGGAAGCTCTAATCCTAGTCACTTGCTCGCCTTAACTTTCACTTCTCCAAGTCCAGTCATCCCACACAGCAACTGCGTGCAGAAAGATAGATCTGAACACAGGGCTATTCGCCATAAAACACACGATGATTGTCCCTTGGTTCGACTCCACAGGCAGTCCCCTAATACACACAGTCACGTGCAGTGAGCAAGTAAACAACAGATCTGCAGTTTTCAACAGAGACTATGAACACAGATCCAATTACACTCACAATAACAGCTTCAACCGCTGACTCGCGGCGGTCCTCATTCCACAGATGAGTACACACACGGTACTCCAAGGCAGTACACAGTTTTCTGTACCGTACTCCGTCTACAGTCCAACTACTCACTTAACACTGTGACACAACAACTACTACACCTCCTCGTTTAGACCTCGGTGTGACATTAGCGACAGCCAACACCTCTGTCGCCCTCAGCCCAGCCACCGAACCCTAACGCACTGTGTCTCACAATGACTCCACCACGGAATCCAACACTGACCAACTCTCCGCGGCTAGCCTTCTTCTTTTACAGTTCGGGTAATGTGTACCAGAATATTCGCGTAGTGGCTAGAGACGGAACATTCTCGTTGCATCTCCCAGAAACTGGCAGGTAAACGAGAAGAATACACGGAAAAGCCGGTCCCATCCTCTAGGCCGGCTGAGAGATCCCCGGTCGTCTTGACTCACTAGCACCTTGCATAAGACGAATTTCATGTTTTTACCCTATTGAACTTACTATTAGTATTTACAATTCTTTTACTTATTATCCACACCAATTTAATACATAAAATGTTTATTGTCCTAAAGGGACATTACAATACAAATGTTAATTTGTACATGTTTCGCTCGCTGTATTGAGCATCTTCTGCCATCTTTTATACCAATGTCTCAAGGTTAAGTCGTTCATTATGTTCTATTTACAATAAAGTTGCATATTAAAAATGTTTTACACAATTTAATGTCGTCACACTTAAAGAGTGAACAAGAAAAATTGACAACTATAATGTCCCATTAACATACTAGACGTTAATTATATAATATTGATAAAATGTCGTCACTACTTAAAAAGTAAACACGATCATTTGACAATTAATGATGCATTTTAAGAGAATTTCACAATTAATGATACATTTTAATAGTCAATTTCTCTTGTTTCCTTTTTAAGTGTGACGACATTTAATTGTGTAAAACATTTTTTATATGCAACTTTATTGTAAATAGGATTTAATGAACGACTTAACCTTGAGACAATCGTATAAAAGATGGCTGACGATACTCGATACAGCGAGCGAAACATTACCAATTAACATTTGTATTGTAATGTCCGTTGAGAACAATAAACATTTGATGTACTGAATTGGTGTGGATAATAAATACAAGAATTGTAAATACTCACTAGCACCTTCCATGAAGTACCGAAAGAGACTACCACGGGGCAGGTACGTAATATTATTTAGTTTACTTTCAAACCGACGAATATCTGGAAACTATCTTCGTCGAGAGTGTGTTTGTTTTCAGTCTTTTCCGTTGAGAAGAAACTTTTGTAAAAAATTCATCAGATATGATTTTAAAATGCACCCTATTTACGTTTATATAATAGACAACTGTGGGAGGACGATGAAATAAAAGTATTTCTCGAGCTGGCAGTATGCAAACAAGGCGCTTTTATTCGTACATTGTGCTGTTAACTGGGTCTTGTTGAGAAAACAACAAGACTGTGCCATTTAAAGCAATTCAGACGAGATAAAAACTGTGTTTGTAATATAAAGTAACTTGAAAACATGGTGAAGTATTTAAAAATCTCCCTCCTCCTCTCTCTCTCTTAACCTTCCTTCAATTCTGAGGATCGTGATCCCCAAAGTGGCTATTGGTCAGTGACCATCGACTGGATACCGGGCAAGTTGGCCGTGCGCGTAGAGGCGTGCGGCTGTGAGCTTGCATCCGGCAGATAGTAGGTTCGAATCCCACTCTTGGCAGCCCTGAAGATGGTTTTCCGTGGTTTCCCATTTTCACACCAGGCAAATGCTGGGGCTGTACCTTAATTAAGGCCACGGCCGATTCCTCCCAACTCCTAGGCCTTTCCTATTCCATCGTCGTCATGAGACCTGTCTCTGTCGGTGCGACGTAAAGCCCCTTGCAAATAAAAAAACATAGACTGGGAACTCGTCCACGATCTCTCTTACCGGGAACATTTCCAAGGGTGATCAGTTTTTCTATGCTGTAATTCCCACGTTGCATTGTGTGTCCAAAGAATTGTAAAACTTTTTTTTTCTATTTGTTTAACGTCGCACTAACACATCGGAGGTTTCCGGCGACGGAAGGGTGGGAGACTGGGAAGGTAGCGGCCGTGGCCTTCATTAAGGTACAGCCCCAGCATTTGCCTGGTGTGAAAATGGGAAACCACAGGAAACCATCTTCAGGGCTGCAGACAGTGGGGTTCGAACCCACTATCTCCCGAATGCAAGCTCACAGCTGCGCGACCCTAACCGCACGGTCACTTGCTCGGTGTAAAACTCTTTGTTTGCATATTGATGATAATATGAATCTGAGGTTGAGCTGGGTTATGACGGAATAATTGGTGCTGTCCAAGGTATGCGTAACATTCTTCGCCAGCACCACATTTCAAAATTATCGACTTTCTTCAGGTCTGTAGCAAGAAGAGTCGACGTCTCGGCTATACAAAGGAAAACTGAAAATACCAGACTGGATACTATCATTTTCTCAGGTAATGAGATAGAGCGATCCTTTGCAAGACAACAAGTAATTATATAGTAGCCGGTTAACAATACATGGAGTAATAGTTGTTATTGGCCTAGTTCATTGAAGTTCAAGTACTCATTATTAGGAAACAGACTGTTAGTACCCTGTTTTTCATGTTGAATTTCATTATACAGTATGTAAAGCTAAATATATTTGCTTTTGAAGTGAAAATATACTGTGCGTAGTTAATCATAATTGCAGACTGTGCTGAACACTGTCAATCTAATGTCTTCGAACTTCAAACGAGGTGTAGTGAGCGTAATGACAATTAGTATTTCCAACACCAAATGGTGCCAGTTGGGAAGAAACCTAATGCCAGGTAGGAAATACGAAACTGGATCAGGTGGTTCATTTCAAGTACCCCCACTTCGGCAGCCCTGAAGATGGTTTTCCGTGGTTTCCCATTTTCACACCAGACAAATGCTGGGGCTGTACCTTAGTTAAGGCCACGGCCGCTTCCTTCCCACTCCTAGGCCTTTCCTATCCCATCGTCGCCATAAGACATATCTGTGTCGGTGCGACGTAAAACAAATAGCAAAAAATAGCATTTCAAGTACTGAAGATATATGTTCGTTCAGGGTGGTTGTATTGTAGCTGAAATCGAACTAAGGTGTAACAAGACTAGTGCAGTGAGTTGGCAGTTGAGCTGAACGGTATTCTGTAAGAAAGAAGTGATCTCACGGACGAAATTATCTTTACATCGGTCCGTTTCCAGACCGACTTTGCTATACGAGAGTGAAAGCTGAGTGGACTCAGGATATCTTAGTCGTAAGTGTGAAGTAGCAGACATGAAATTAGCGAGAATGATTGCCGGTAGAAACATGTGGAAGCGATTGCAGGAAGGTACTGCTAGCACTACTACTAAATGTTTTCATTCCTCCCATGAAGGGGGAGGCGGGCCACCTAGACGGCGACACCGTCTCTCAGGCCAGGAGATTTGTACCGCAGAAGGAGATGTGAGGCGAAGGTGAGGGGGTTGGCGGTCGGGGCTTATATTAGAAACTGTCCTGGCATTCGCCTTAGTGCAGGAGAAGACAAAACCACGGAAAACCATTCTCAGGACATCCGACGACGGGGACCGGTCCTTCTCCGTCTCCCGAATACAGAGGCTTAGAACCACGGTAGAGTAGTGGCAACCCCTCCTTTGCTCGGTTGGCCGGTCGGGGTGCAGGGCTGTCAGACAAAGGACCAGCCGTGACCACTTGTGGGTTGAGACCCCTCTGCATCCGCCGACCGCAAGAGGGTTTTCGCAATGAGGAGGTAAAGGCTAATTGTAACCAGGAATGAACTCGTCAGATGAAGCTGTGCGTACACAGCCTTCGGTAGAGGGGTCATGAGAGACGAATAGAGGAGAATAGGTTACCAAAGAGAATAATGGGCATGGTACTGGAAGTGAAGCAGATCAAGACGACTATAGACCCAGTTTTTACAGATTTAGGTGTAAAAATTAAGTGAGGCCACAGAGCTAGTTGGAAACAGTGGACTGAGGAAACGCTTGGTTAAGTGACATAGGCTTGCAGACAGAACGCCAAACGGTATAACAGTCTACAATGGATGTCTACCCCTTACTCCCGTTTCCGTTATACGGGATCGGGGATAGGTGAGAAGTTACATGGCATGCTTTTAATGGCCGGATGCCCTTCCCGGCAGCAACTTCGGTTGAGGAATTAATTAACGTGAAATGAATGATGATGAACGAAATTGGGTAAGGAGGCGAAAGGAATCAGCTGTGACCGATGAATAGAAACTGTTCCATCATTTGCTTGGAAGTGAAGACAGGAAACCACGGAAAACCATTCACAGGACAACCGAAGAAGGGGTTCGAACACACTCGTCTCCCAAACACAGAGCCCTTGACTCCATATCCGTAGCGCGATGACAGGCGCGGTTACTCCGCTGGGTCGTAACAGTCTATAATGATGCATATTATTACTATTATTATTATTATTATTATTATTATTATTATTATTGTTGTTGTTGTTATTTGCTTTACGTCCCACTAACTACTTTTACGGCTTTCCGGAGACGGCGAGGTGCCCGAATTTTGTCCCGCAGGAGTTATTTTATGTGCCAGTAAATCTGCCGACATTAAGCTGACATATTTGAGCACCTTCAAATACCATCGGACTGAGCCACGATCAAACTGGCAAGTTGGGGTCAGAAGGCCAGCGCCTCAAGCGTCTGAGCCACTCAGACCGGCATTATTATTATTATTATTATTATTATTATTATTATTATTACTATTATTATTATTATTATTATTATTATTATGTCCGACTCGTTGGCGGAATGGTCAGCGTACTGGCCTTCGGTTCAGAGGGTCCCGGGTTCGATTCTCGGCCGGGTCGGGGATTTTAACCTTCATTGGTTAATTCCAATGAGCCGGGGGCTGGGTGTTCGTGCTGTCCCCAACATCTCTGCAACTCACACACCACACATAACACTATCCTCCACCACAATAACACGCAGTGTCCTACAAATGGCAGATGCCGCCCACCCTCATCGGAGGGTCTGCCGTACAAGGGCTGCGCTCGGCTTGAAATAGCCACACGAAATTATTATTATTATTATTATTATTATTATTATTATTATTAATCATTATTTCGTACGCCTCCGTAGCGTAACGGTTAGTATAATTAGCTGCCGTCCTCGGGGACTCGGGTTCGATTTCAGGTACTGCCGGAAATATAAGAACGGCAGGAGGGCTGGTATGTGGTTGAAATGGTACCTGCAGCTCACCTCCACTGGGGGTGCGCCTGAAAAGAGTTGCACCACCCCGGTATGAGGACACGGGTTTGCATTTTGCATTATTATTTCAACTGGTACAGCGTTTCTTATTTCGTCAATGGAGGTGTATCTTCGACAAATACAATTGTCTGCCAAAGGTTTTTTCTACTTTGATAGTTGAAGGGACTACCTAGCCGAGGCGGTAAATGCATGTTCGATTTACTCAGTAGGACGTGGGTTCGACTGAACGTCAAGACATTGAAAAATTTAGAAACATGTTGAGGAGAGATACATTGTCCCGAGTTCAATCACTCTATCCCACTTAGTGAGGCAGTTACAGCTAGTGAAACCCTTTACCTTCCATCGTAAATGGGCCTTCATGGTCTGCTCGAAGACAGCTTGTCTATGAATGGCATGGCTTGGCTACTTCTACATTATGTCGGTGTACATTATAGCTGGCGTTTCCTTGACTCCTGGTAATTAAATAATAACGTGCTGTACATCTTGATGAATGTTGGTTACTGCTGCTCTTACTTTAGAGTCCAGTGCTTCCTATCCGGGCATATACTTAAACAATTTACACGTACACTACAGGCTATTCCTAACGTATGTGAGATTTGTGATGAATAAGGAGGAAAGAAGACAGGTGGACCCCTCCATCTAAGAACATCGTACCTGACATTTTTAGTATCTTGAGATTATTCACTTACCATATTATAAAAATGAGCTCTATCAACTGGAAAATTATTCCACCCTAATTCACAACGTATTTTTTGTTAACTCAGTATATTAAGAACATCGTTACTGTTATTATTTAATTTGTTCCAATCAAGAACATCGAACCTAAGATACGATGTTTTTAAATGAAGTGTTGTCTATAACAAGTTCTGTAAAATTGAAGTTACGATCATCTCACAGGAAGTATTCAACTCATTCACTCAACACTGCATGTTAAGGATGGCACTGATTTGTGCATCTGTCCGCAATGACACGCCAAGGTGTTCCAAGTTTCCATGTTCACTCCTTTGTAACCTGAGCGATCATCAGCTGATTATAGTTCTCATTTTAGCTGTTCCGGAGAGACATTTTCTGTTACTGAAGTCGAGACACAGTACAGGCGGGAATGTTACCAGTGCAATCTAAAACGTCAAATAAAATGTTCTGGTGATAATTGTATGTAGACTTCTACCCATTCCAAAATGTATTCAAGAGGTAAATTGGTGGTTGATTTAGTGAGGAACATGGCTCAGTTACAAGGCAAGGGTATATTCATTTGTTCAGCAGGACCAGTCATGCTAATGTGTTAGAAGGGTAGTTTTCACCAACAACAGCTAAAGCCTCCGATTAAAGGAGAAATGTGGAAGTGCAACCAGAAATGACGAGGAAGACGGAAATCAATTCGCACTTTGGAACCTGATAATGCTTATAAGGGCCAGTGGCTCTAGAAAAGAGGGATCTACAGTCTTTATGTACACATAATCTTATTCCCGATATGTATGAACATTTCTACAACAATCTGAAAACTGTTGCATCCGAACCAACTGAATCAGGCACAATTAGCGACCAACAAAGACTTACTAAAGTTAGTGGTCTCACAGTTCATTTAGTTATGTTTTTATATTTGTATATTACAAACAATAAATAAACTGAAGAGGTAATAATAATAATAATAATAGTAATATAAATGTAATGTTCTTGTTTTTCCATCCCCTAAGTACTTTTGATGGCTTTCGGAGGCGCCGAGGTGCCAGAAGTTTGTCCCACAGGAGTTCTTTTACGTGCCAGTAAATCTACCAACATCAGGCTGACGAACCTGCAAAGTAGGGGTCAGAAGGCCAGTGCCTCAACCATTTGAGCCACTCAGCACGGCAGGTAAAAATAATAATTACCGGTAATCATTTTCAAATATACCTTCATCTTTCCAAATCGCCTAACCTGTAAACTGGTAATTTATTCTGAAAGACACGTCAAACTCCATGGTTTATTACGAATGTGTTGTTCACAGGCAACATCCCAAGAGTGTTAAATTCAGTCACTTCTTCCTCTGAGCCAATTTTAAGGAGTAAAAAGAAAAGTTAACTAAAAAAAAGACATAATGGCCATTATTGGATTATAATGTCCAAACAATAACAACGTAACTTGATTTATGCAGTTAGCTGTTCATACATCTCCAATCAAGAGCATCGTAAATTCGCATACGATGGTCTTCATTGGATAATTGAAGTTCAGTAATATCGTAACTACACGTAAATGGGTTATTTAATAGGCTATATTAAAACACCCTTCTTGCGGCAAAATAAACTAGGCAGTAAATGCATTACACAGAGCCCATAATCGTTAATATTAACAAACTGTCTGATTTGTTGGAAATTTTCAAAACTTTAAGCTGCTCTCCTCAACAATTTACTTTATGCAGATACAGTGTTCTTAACTGGAGATGTCGAGGTGTTCTTCGAGCTCTATCAATTTCTTTGTAGTAACACTCCACAATTATTCACCTGTCATCGACTCGGCAGTGTGCAACAGACCTTTGCTAGCCGGTATGGTTCTACGCTTCGTCAATGATGCGTCAACTCCTTCACCCTACACTTAGTTGGAGTAACGGAAAGTAGATCGCTGTTTGTATTATTGAAAGGGTGAGCGTGGAGAAGTGATCATATAGATGTGAACGTTCTTTCTCCTAACTTCCTTTCTGTTTACCATCACATCAATAGGTGAATATTTAACTTGCCAGTCCCGTTGTGCAAGGGAAAACATGCCTGGCTATTACTCAGAGGCCTTAGTTCGATTTACGGCCAGTTTAAGATTTTAATTCCGAATTGAGTGCTGAAATGCCGCCCACTAAGCATCGGGAGACAAACTAAGTAGCTGCCTGTTTTAATAATAATAATAATAATAATAATAATAATTAGCAAGTTAAGGACTAATTCGTCTGTTTGTGCCCCAGGTTTTTTCACATTTACTGTTATTATTATTATTATTATTATTATTATTATTATTATTATTTCCAATGGGCCACCTGAGAACCACGATGTTCAACTTTTCCGCTTAGAGAGGGACTTGATGTTTGCTCGTAATCGCGCATTATCTGGCTACGTTTCTCCCTTTTTTCTTTTGTTCAGAGGACGCCTGTTTTCTTACAAGGTGGTCTGTCCTGAAACCTGTTTTGTCTGATTCCTCTTCTGAGAGGTGCTCGCTTCCAGATGCAGTTTTCGGTTACTCCCTGTAGAGCTTCCTTCACTTCTGTTAGCTATAGTGTCCCTATCTTCCTGTTCTTCAGTAATTGAGAGTCCGTTAGGTCATCGTTGTTGAGTTCATCCTCGTGACGTGTCCACAGAAAGTCAGACGCCTCTTCCTGGCTACGTCTATGATTTCTTCTTCTTCTTATTATTATTATTGGTTGTTCCATGGTGTATATGGATGGTTATCTGTCTTCCATCGAAAGACCTCGGCTTCGATTCTCAACACGTTCAGCAATATTCCTAGTGTGGTGGTTGGAACAGTGTTTACCCAGTCCCACGAGGTTAACTGAGGAGTTGACTGATATGGGAGCTAAGCCAGTACCTACTAATACTAGAGGCCTTACAACAGATGTATCGTGAGGTATGTGACGTCACGGGGATAGGCAGACGTGGCCAGTCGACGACCCAGCGTTTAGATCACAGCAAAGAGAGAGATTCCTTGGCGGTGAAAGGAGGAAGTAAGCATAGTAGAGGTGCCAACGTCTATTATTTCACCCCACGCATGGAATATTAATTCCACGCTCAGCATCGTAAATAAATGTGATTATAATGAACTACAAAGAACAGCGAAGTTCATTAATGAATAAAAACGGTTAAATGTATTTCAAACCAATTTATTTTCCCTTCCCTGCCTCTTCACCTGGAGAAAAATTGAAGTTTCCATGTTGGCACCCCTACTGTAATGAGTATCATCAAACATGGCTGCTATGTTGAGTTGTGCGTGAGGAACATGCGACTAAATAATGCTGTGCTGAATCTGTTTAATACTGGCGTATGGTCGAAATAATTAGTGTAGTGTACCGGTATTACAGTTCGTAGAAGAATGGTGTTTAAATGTTCCGTTCCCCGCTGCAGGGGAAATTATGATAAAGGATCCCGTGTAGCTGTGTTTTCCTTCCCAAGCGATGAAGGACTTCGCAAGATATGGGTTAACGCAATACGCCGAGACAATTTCCAGGTCACGCAGAATTCAAAGGTAAGCTCAGTACTTATATTTTGAAAATTCTGTTCGTTTTAGGTTGTGAGCTCTTATTTTTCACTTAAAGGTCTAGGAAGCTTGTTATACCGTATTCATTATCTCTCAAACTGAACCAGGTGATAAGTGTGAACATTTAAGATTTATAATATTTGAGTCTAAGACCACCCTAATTTGAACCACACACATCAAGTTGCTGTCCTGTTCCACATTTTAACTGCCCACCTTGAGATGATTATCCGTAGTTAATTAATTACCTCACTGTTTTCTAAGGTACCGGTATTGGTATAACAAATTAGACTTTTCTTTTTCTTTTTAAGGTCTGTGAACTGCATTTCAGTGAGGACCAAATCCTGAGGCATAGTGACTGCTATGACAGTAAGACTGGAAATAAGTATTGTATACCTCTTCAGAAACCTCGTCTGAAACAGGGAGCAGTGCCAACAATTATGCCCAACTGCCCCTCTTATCTCTCTTCCACTTCTTCGTGTAGAGAGAGTGGTGATCAAAGAAGAGAAAGGTTGGAAAACAGGGATCTTGAAACAGCATTAGCAGAAAGTTTGAAAACCCATGCTCAGTACCAAGACAAAAGGAATTTCACAGACTTTCAAGGTTTTCTTCAATGTCTCCCTAATATCCAAATTTTAGATGACTGGATCTGTGTTAAATCTGAATCTAATGTTTCATTTGTCCTACTCGAGACATGCAATGTTCCCACACTCCTAGCTTCCATTGTGGTAAAAAGTGACCTGAGTATGTCCTTACATGTGGGGAAAATGGAACTTAATAACCTAGATAAAAGAAAGTTTCCTATAATAGTTAGTAATATCAATGATGTAGCAGACAGTATGTTCAAACTTGATAAGATTGGACGATTAGAAAATCAGGATTTTATAAAAGATCATTTTCAGTTTATTAAGGACAGTTTAATGAAGTTATCAGAGCTACTTAAAGGAGAAGAATCTAGTTTGATCAACTTTATATGTGAACAGTTACTGTTATTTAATTTACCCAAGAATCATTATTCTTATTCATCAGATTTCCTCATTTTTTGCAGCATTTTATTTTCTATTTCACCTCATGCATATAGATTTATGAGAAGTTCAGGCTATTTGATACTGCCCCATCCCAACACACTGCATAAAATTTGCTCAGCATATAATACCAACCCAGCTATGGAGCAAATTGACAAGAATTTTCTCCTTTATATAAGGCAGAAATATAAATTTCTTAGTGTATCAGATAATATTGTTTCACTAATGGTTGATGAAATCCATCTGAAACCTTACCTAGATTATACTGGTGGTAACATACTAGGTGCTGCATATAATTCCTCAAATGCTGCTGCTAGTGCTCAAGTTTTTATGATTCAAAGTTTATTGTCATCATTCAAAGATGTAGTACACATACTTCCAGTCAAGAAGCTCAATGGTGAGGGTCTGTTTCAATTTATTAAGAAAGTGGTTTGTGGATTACATGCAATAGGTTTTAAGGTCATATGCATTGTAACTGATAATAATGCACTCAATAGAAGGGCTATGTCTTTTTTTGCCTCACCACCAAAATTATCAATTGTTTATAGGCACCCATGTGATGACAACAAGCCTCTTTTCTATGTGTTAGATTCTGTTCATATTCTCAAATGTATTAGAAACAATTGGCTTAACCAAAAAGATGTTGATCAGTCGATAATGTATCCCTCATTTGAGACATTTCCACAAGACACTGAGTTAGCAGTGGCCAAATTCTCAGCCATTAAGACACTTCATGACATTGAGAGTACTCAGATTGTAAAATATGCCAACAGGCTGAACTTGAAGTCACTATTTCCTACCAATCTTGAACGTCAACATGTAAAACTTGTACTGAATGTTTTCAATGAAATGACTATTCAGGGACTGGAAGCTCTTGGAGAAAGCAAGAGAATTGTAAATTTTAAGGCAACTGCCACTTTCATTAAATTAATTTGTACATGGTGGAGAATTGTAAATGTAGGATCACCTGGTAGAGATATTCGTTTTAAGGATATCTGTCAAAAACCATTGTCAAATCCAAGTGATGAAAATTTCATATTTCTGGAACGTTTCTTGTGTTGGTTAGATTTCTGGAAAAATTTACCAAACCGTGCAAGTGCTCTGTCAAATGAAACACATCTAGCCATATCACATACTACTCATGCCCTTTTAGAAATCACTAAATACTGTACTCAAGAGCTGAATTTCAAATACCTTTTGCCAGGTAAAATTCAAACAGATGCACTTGAAGCACGATTTGGTAAGTACAGAACAATGGCTGGATCTCAGTACCTAATATCTCTGCGACAAGTATTTGAAATTGAATCAAAGATAAGAATTCAAACTCTATTGTCATTGAAAATTGCATCTAATGCTTTTGGTGAAATTGATCTGGACCTGGATTCATTTGAATGTGATCTCAAACTGGATGACTTTGAGGCTAGTCCCCCAGATGTTGACCTTTACTGTGTAGATGTCAGTGAAGACCAGCTTTTATCCATTCAGGAATATTTGCCTGTTATCACATATTTGTCAGGATATTGTGTAAGAGCAGTTCTTCGAAGGTTGAAGTGTGAAATTTGTAAAACATCACTCGTTTTGGATAGAACGTTATCATTAACAGATGATCAAGGTAATTATGAGCTTATAAAAAGTGTTGACAGGGGGGGGCTGCATTGTCCCAACCCAGAAGTTGTTAATGCCATTATTTTCACTTACTTGACTGTCAAAACCTTGGTATCTGAGAAGTATGAATACTTGTTTATGAAGCACCCATCACAGCAAAATTTAGTTGTAACATTGGCAATGTCTGTGATTAGAAAAGAAGGTGTACTCCTTGTGGAGTTGCCATGTACTCAAGATGACCATACTCATGAAAAAATTCTCTCTTACATTGTAAAAACAGGATGTAACATATTCCTTAATAATTATGTTAAGAAACTTAATAATGTCCAGAGTCGCATACATACAAAGAGGAGGAAGCTTAACAGTCTCATAGGTTAAGGGTACTAAATTACCTTGTAATAGAGTGGTTCTACAGTAAGAGGATGAAATGTTATAATGTAGGCATACCCTGTAAACTTGGCTATTATGTTGTCATATTCCACCCTTTAGTCAGTGATAAACTGGTTCAGATATTTTCATAAATGCAGTGTAGTGTAATTCAAAAAGTGTCATATTTTCAAAGTGTTCTTCAGTTAATATAAAGTGTTCATTCCTATCAGAATGGCAACAGAACCAGAAGATGTATGTGTTCCTGCAAAGGAGAAAAAAATCTTTAAATTTTAAAGTACTGCCTTAGTGAAAAACTTAGTAGTTCACTTTCGAGCTCTATGCCAAGGTTGAAATTGAAATTAAATCACATCATGTTTTTAATGAACCTAAATCTTTGCACAGTTTCATTAATGAGTTTCCTTGAAAAATATTAGGTGCTTGCATACCCTTTTAAATGTGTCTTGTAATTTTAAGAATTAATATCTTGCAGTGACTATGGTTTGGATGCATGATTATATTACCATGTATGCTGTAAATTATTTCTTAAAAAAATATACTCCAAACCTTTGCATATTTCTATTGACAATGAAAAAATATTTTTCAAACATTATCTAAATGGCCAGTGGTACTTTATAGCCAAAATATTTTCAAATAGATACTTTTAATTTTTGATATGTTGAGTTTGAGAGTACATAATTTAGTATCAGTACTTCCATGTAATCTGAATTTAATCAGGCATTTCTGGGCTCTAATTTTGTGATATTATTAAGCCCATGTACTCATATTCTGAGTGTATTGTTGTTGATTCACTGTTTCAAGGTTAGTCTATTGCCATAAAAGGCTTTACTTCCATCATCCTAATTGTATACTAGTCTCTAAGTTAATTTGTCTTCAACAAAACATATTTAAAAATTTTCTTGTAATCTGAGCAAAATTTTAAATTTCTTATGCTAAGAATTTTTTTCCATATTATGCTATTTTCTGAGTTAGCCAGCCTAATTTGTCTTCCACAAAAAAAAATTGATTTAACATCTTTCTTGCAATTTGTGCAAAATATGCACTTGTTGGAATTTTTAGATTGCTTTTGCTTAGAATTTTTCCTATGTTATGCCAGTTTCTAAGTTAAATTGTCTTCCATAAGAACATATTTAACACTTTTCTTGCAATTTGAGCAAAATATGTTTAAACGAGTGTGTTGGAGAGAAAGAGAGCTTTTACATTAACGGAATGTGATTGACAGGGTATTACTTGAAAAGTAAAAAATTAAGTTAATTACTGCATCTTGCCACTAATGGAGAAAAGAAATACGGAACATCTAGGACAAATGTCAGATTATTTCACTGGAAGACTTAAGGAAAATTTCAGTGGATTTTCAGTAATGTTTGTGGAATTATTATATTATTATTCTTATTATTAAACATTGAAAATTTAGAGGATTTAATTTCATCTAAATAAACAAATGAGTTTAAACAAGTTTCTGTGAGAAAATTCCCTTGATTAAGAATTAACAGTTCAGAAATGTGTACTGATGTAATGTTTGTACAGAAGAATTAAGTTATTTAACTAAAACTATGTTATTATTGTTAAATTGTTGTATTTCCTATTATGAATTCCAGCATACTTTCTTCATCCTCTGTGAATCATTCCCTCCTTTGTATTCCATTTTTCATTTGTAACTAATTATTTCCATTATGTATAATATCCGATTTGTTTCTAAGTCAGCACTAAGACAGAAATATTTACCAAAATAGTAAAAATAAAATGTTCTAAATAAGAAATAAAGGGAGGTTTCCGGCACGTTAAAGAGTCTTAAATGGGACGAAATTCCAGTTTACTTTGGCTTATAATTAGTAGTATATACGAAAGACCTTGATTATTAATTAATATAATTATTTTATTTTCCAGTAAAATGTTAACTGATACTTCATGAGTAAAACGTAGGTTAATTACTAATCACCAAGGGTCATAAAATTATTATTAACTAAAAAATGGTAACAATCAAATTAAAACCCCTTATTGTTATTTACTATCAATCTGAACTTTTACGAAATTTCCAGAAAACGGAGTGCGCCATCTCTCCGCCTTTCTTCTGCTTTAATTGGTCTCGGTACAACTGAATGTGCTTTAATACCCTGAAAGAGCATCTTTTGAAAACGTTTTGTAAAGCTCACAAGTTCTCATCCGTTCAACAACCACTGAAGTGCCGTTGCGCGCTTCAGGAGTGACTGCCTATCCTTGTGACGTCATCAGCCGTGCTGTGAGGCCTGTTGTATTAGTAGGTACTGGCTAAGCAGTATGGCTGAGGATATCTTCACGCTGACTACGTGGAATTCCAGTATCCGTAGGCCACCTGGCTGTGCAGCAATTGCCTTAGCAAGCTAAGGACTAATTCGTCTGTTTGTGGCCCAGGTTTTTTCACATTTACTGTAACTTAGGCCTACACGAGAAATGTGTTTAGGTAGAAAGGGTCACTGTAGAGGTTAGAATGCTTTAATGTGTACTACAGGGACATAGGGACATTATTTTATCTATTCGGGGGATTCTCACTCGCCCGGTCGCCTGCACTGCGAGCCTGTCCCCTGCCAAGCACTTAGTCTTAATGCGACCAGCGCGCAGCGCTCTCGCGGCACAGAATCAATGCGTATAGAAATTTGTACTTACCCAGTTTACAGCTGGTGCTGAAAATGTTCGCTATTCACTGCTACACATTGCTGGCACCTCCTTATGAACTTGCCATTTACTTTTGACAATTTCCTCAGCACTGATTGACTCGACTTCAGTTCTTATACAGTCTTTAAGATTCTGTAGAGTGTGAGGGTTTCTCGCATGCACCCTATTTTTAAAAGTCCCCCCTAGATAAAAGTCTCGTGGTGATATGTCTGGGGTTCTCGTATAATTCTTGCGGAATTTACGTCGTGTTTCCGCACTAGATTTCCTGTACTTTATGAAGGTATTATGTATATACATACGCACGCTCACGTAATGAAAATGGTATTGGAACGTCACACTGAGCACTACACACGTGAACACTAGACTAAACTGAACCTTACACTGATAAAGCTCTTACCAGACTGCAAACGAGGGGAGCTCGTGCCGTCGAGATGCGCAATACGGCAAAGTGCTTGGCGGGAAACAACCTCGCAGCGCAGGCGACCGGCCGAGTGAGAATCCCCCGGATAGATAAAATAATGTCCCTGTACTTCCCGGTTCCTCAGTCTTAAGGGTGTTGGACAACGATCCTTCTTCTCCACTTCTACCTTTCTTCTGTCAGTCATTTCATTCCAGTATAGGATTTCGCATTCACATTATCAATTATTCGGTTCATTTTCTCTTATATATACAGAGTGCAGAATAACTTTGCTTCGTAAATTAAAGACGTTTTAAATAGTGCAAATACAAATATTGCGAATTAGTGGCGGCCTGTGGAATCTCACGTTGGATGGGTGGGAGGGGGGGGGGGGGTCGGACACAGTAGTCACCCGCCCCCAACACCTGCTTCTTGACAACTTTGACAGAAAACAGAAGATCAAAATCGAGTTTCTTTTATATTAAATCACATTAACAATGTTTTCGAAACCTGATCTTAGACTGCCATTATCAGCTGACTTTGCCATTTCAATCATTATCACTATCCTTGTGAACACAAAACTTGAGAAACCCTTACTTGTACGAATACAACATGTCGCCATCTGATAGCCAGCGCCACAAATAATTTTCGGTCTTCGAATGCACGCTTTCGTCCTACCTTGCTTGGCAGCTAGGGGCATTATGTCGCAAGCCAGCGGTTGTCGGCAGACGGGGTGACGCCTTACTCTCGCAAAGCCACTCAAGCTTACTCATGGAAGTCTTCCACGCGAAAACGAACTAACTCACTGCTGCCAACCCTCACGAAACGCGGGATGCAAGCCAGATGCCCATATTACTTCACCTTTGCAATTTGAATCAAAATTCGTGATCTTAAATGTTAAATTTCAATATAATTCTTTATTAGTTTTCTTCTTCAAATATACACAATAGGAAAAAAAGGCCATGAACAATTATTTAATTTCATTATATGCAACCATACAGATTTGGCTGGCGAATGATGGTAGAGGGGTTTATACGGACACTTTTACTGCCACGGACTCTGCCGAGCTTAAAGCCTCTTCCCGCACCCTTCGTCTCTCCGAAACCGTCCACAAGCGCACTTACCCCTTACATCTCACCTTCCTCACCATTGTCATATCCTCGAACTGAAGTTCGAAAGTCCTAACACATTATCTTCAACCTGAATACATTTACCAGTAAACTGCGCGCTAAAAGTCAGTCACCTGAGTCTGATGAGAATTTACAGTTTTACAATGCAATGTAATTTACTTAGCATTATTCGAGTCCAACTTGATATGACGAGAGAAGATAAAAAACCGCAGTTCTAGCCCTTCAGTAATAATAATCTTATTGGATTTACGTCCCACTAACTACTTTTACGGGTTTTGGAGACGCCGAGGTGCCACTCAGCCCGGCTAGCCCTTCAAGTAAGCAACTCAATGTTGAAAACATCCTAGGGATATGAGCTACGAAGTTTAGGCAAATAAAATATAATAAAATGTGACAATATATTATTTATTTATTCCTAAAAATTTCAATCCTTTCCTTCATCGTTATCCGGTCGATTAGATTAGCAGTTTGCGTTTTTTTTAACCACTAATGTGAGTCAATAAAGAGTTTCACTTAAGCACTTGTAACTACATTCGGTGTGGACATTTTTCAAAAATCGAAAAAAGCCTTAAGGGTATTGAACCAAGGAACACATTACAGGCAGAATTATGTAAATATGTTAATTTGGCTAGGATCTGAATCAAAAAGAAAACGCGTAAAGGTACAAGTGATTTTAGATACCGGGCGAGTTGGCCGTGCGGTTAGGGGCACGCGGCTGTTAGCTTGCATCCGGGAGACAGTGGGTTCGAATCCCACTGTCGGCAGCCCTGAAGATGGTTTTCCGTGGTTTCCCATATTCACACCAGGCAAATGCTGGGGCTGTTCCTTAATTAAGGCCACGGTCGCTTCTTTCCAACTCCTAGGCCTTCCCTATCCCATCGTCGCCATAAGACCTATCTGTGTCGGTGCGACGTAAAGCCAGTAACAAAAAAAGATTTTAGACAGTGTTTTCGGAACTGCATTTAGGCCGGAAGTGATTTTTCGAAATTTATTTATTTAGTTTGATAAAGTTATCCAAGGCTCGCAATTTGAAACCTTTTCGGGCCCTTTATCCCTTCAACTTTCGTCACACTTGAGGAAATTGCTTAATTTTACGTTTTTTCTTGGTATGGGACCCCTACTTTGTTTGCTAAGAAATGTTTTCAAGATTTCAATGTCTTTTCGTTATCTAGAATGGACACCGTCGGGAGCCCTTAAGTGCCGCTACTGTTGTGAACATAGGAACCATAGGTCTGCAGTGACTAGGTTCGGCGCTTCGACTGCTAACCTCCCAGGCGTAAGCGTGACACACTGTTCGCTTTTGGTTTACATTTTAGCTGCACACAATAAAAATGGACAAACGTACAGTAATTTAGAGCAGATGTTCGAAATGTCTCCCTCCAACTTTTCGGCACAATTCGATCGACGCAACACTGATTAAGTATTTTTGGAAAATTCCCGGCACTTCTCGGACACAATGTGTGGGAGTGGCGACGGACTGACGGAAGGTGACGCGAAGAGCGCCTCTACAATACCGGACAGTTTGCGTCAACGTTGGCCATTCAGTCAATGAGTCGGACTATTATTGTTCAGTTATTTTAACAAATATTTTCGACGGTGTAGCGTCTGCGAGTTAGGCAGCCGAAAATTTTTTTTTGCTAGTTGTTTTACGTCACACCGACACAGATAGGTCTTACGGCGACGATGTGACAGGAAAGGGCTAGGAGTGGGAAGGAAGCGGCCGTGGCCTTAATTAAGGCACAGCCCCAGCATTTGCCTGGTATGAAAATGGGAAACCACGGAAAACCATTTTCAGGGCTGCCGACAGTGGGGCTCGAACCTACTATCCCGAATACTGGATACTGGCCGCACTTAAGCGACTGCAGCTATCGAGCTCGGTGCAGCCGAAACTAGTCACCGCAGACTTACGGTTCGTTTGTTCACAATTCTTGTATTTGTACCATCTATTAGTCCCTTAATTTATGAAACGATGCTTTTCTGTACTCTGTACATTCGCTCATTACACTATACTATTACTGTTGATATTTCCATATTATTTCATTTTTTTTTTTTTTTTTTTTTTTGCTAGTTGCTTTACGTCGCACCGACACAGATAGGTCTTATGGCGACTATGGGATAGGAAATGGCTAGGAGTGGGAAGGAAGCGGCCGTGGCCTTAATTAAGGTACAGCCCCGGCATTTGCCTGGTGTGAAAATGAGAAACCACGGAAAACCATCTTCAGGGCTGCCGACAGTGGGGTTCGAACCTACTATCTCCCGAATACTGGATACTGGCCGCACTTAAGCGACTGCAGCTATCGAGCTCGGTATTTCATATTTATGTGAAGAAGATAACATAATGGCTGAGTAAAGCTGGTGTATGGAACTGTGGGTGTGTGTGGGCATTAAGGAGTATGAGGAAAGAGAGAACAAGTTTGAGGGAGATAATTAGGCGTATGAAACTAACTGACCGAGCAAGTGGCCGCGGGGTTTGGGTCACGCAGCTATCATCTTGCATTCAGGAGGTAGTAGTTTCGAACCCCACTGTCGGCAGCTATGAAGATCGTTTTCCGTGGTTTCCCATTTTCACACCAGGCAAATGCTGGGGCTGTACTTTAATTAAGGCCACGGCCACTTCCTTCCCACTTCTAGCCCTCTCCTATCCCGTCGTCGTCCTAGGATCTATCTGTGTCGGTGTGACGTGAAGAAAACTGAAAAAAAGAAACTAATGGAAGTCTTTTGTACTCTCTACTTGTTTGATATGGATAATGTACTGTAACCACTTACCTCCATGGCTGAAGATCCGCTCCAGTGAACGGACATGTTTGTTTCCATGGAAGGCAGCACGAACTGACAGATAATTGACCATTGATCTTACCTGAAAAGACCGAAAATACAATTATTTCAAGTACAATATTTTCAAGGGAAGAACATAACATATACGAAGTGAGAGAAAGACACGAGAAGTAATAGAACATTCAGAGAATTTTAAAGCTTGGTAATAACTGTGTTTTCAGCATTGATTTCTGGGTGGCCTTACAGACAACTGGTTAGTTGTTCACCTTCTGTGTTCAAAGTTGCACTATCGAATCCAAGTATAACTGATCACGATTAACAGTGCATAAATACCGAGTGATTCATGTCAAGATTAATCGAATCAGAAGTTGGTGGTTTACCTTATTCTTGAATAGCATAGGCATCGGACATTGCATACGAGCAGGTGGGTCATATTATTTCATTTCAAAATCTCCCTCGTGCATTGGTCACGTTTCGAACTGCGGCAGACTAGGTGAGAATTCTATGACGATCCCACTCATTTGCCACATCCTCAATCAGTGGATTACTGGCATGTTTAAATAATCCTTCACCGAGCAAGTAGCCTTGCGGTTTGGCTCACGAAGTTATAAGCTTGCATTAGGGAGACAGTGGCATCGAACACCACTGTCGGCAGCCCTGAAGATGGTTTTCCGTGCTTTACCATTTTCACACCAGACCTTAATTAAGGCCACAGGCGCTTCCTTCCCACTCGTAGATCTTTTCTATCCCATCGTCGCCATAAAGCTTATCTGTGCCGGTGCGACATAAAGCAAATTGTACAAAAAAAGTATTCCGGCACCCTGGGCTTTCTTAAGTAAATCAGAATAACCTGGCCGAGGCGGTAAAGGCGTGCTTGGTTCTTCCGGAAGGACGTGGGTTCGATTCCCTGTCAGAAAGTCGTAAAATTTAAGAAACGAGATTTCCACTTCTGGAAGCGCACATGGCCCTTAGGTTCACTCAGCCTACACCAAAAATGAGTACCTGGTGAATTTCTGGGGGAAAAGGCGACCAGGCGTAGAGCTAACCACTCTACCCCATCAAATGCCGAGGTAACCGATAGTGGACCTTCCCAGGACCTTTGTTGCCTGTACGGAGATGACTTTGCTTTTGCTTCTCACTTGCTTTGAATTAGAATAGATGACGGTGGTCCGAATTGTTGTTCTACTTGAGTTCTTCAACGCGCCAAAAGGAAACGATATGGTGTTGTCGCATTTAAAGCCACTCAAATGGCACTAACCTCGGCTGGGATCGAATCTCTCCAGGAACAGAATGACTACTCCAATGAAATCAGCGTTCTTCCTCTTCCTCGTCTTTCTTCGATTTCTGCCATCTACGGACCATGCAAAATAACATCATATTTTTGTCTCCTTTTTTGATTTCCTGTCTCTCTGGAGAATTTCGGCCTTCGTAAAATCCTCATCTCTGCTAAATCCTTTTTCACTTCGATGAACCAACTTATTCGTATTTTGGGACTTTTATAAAAAGTGGTCAAATATTTCTTTTGTCAGTCTTTTCGGGTTCATTCGCACCAAGTGACCATAAAAAAGGAATTATTCTCTTCCTGAGGGGATCTGATAATTTTTCAGTCTGGCTATAAATTTCTTTATTGTTTGTTCTCATTATTATTATTATTATTATTATTATTATTATTATTATTATTATTATTATTATTATTATTCATGACAGCTATCTATTGGCCATGTTTAAACAATATATCTGTCCTTCTATCCCTCAGAATTAAAACTTTTTCTTTGCAATCCTGCCAAAAGTCCTTACGTCCTTGACTTCTTTCTCGTTCTTCCACTGAAATGTTTCATGGATTGGCAGTTGTTTCTCAGCTGCGTCCCTCATTCCTGAAATTTTCCTACAGAGAACTTTACGGCATCTCTGCCTCTTTGACAGCTACTTATACATCCCTTAGCCAGAGTTTCTCATTTGCCTTCCAGGGTCAGTACTTTGATGTGGCCATTGAAAGCTAGTCTCCTACTCATTACCTCAACCAAACACCATAGCGCGACAGCCCCGGAGGACCATGGCCTATCAAGCGACCGCTGCTCAGCCCGAAAACCTGTTGATTATGAGGTGTTGTGTGGTCAGCACGACGAATCCTCTCGGCCGTTATTCTTGGCTTACTAGACCGGGTAGCCATCTCACCGCCATATAGCTCCTCAATTGTAATCACGTAGGCTGAATGGACTTCGAACCAGCCCTCAGATCCAGGTAAAAATCCCTGACCTGGCCGGGAATCGAACGAGCGGCCTCCGGGTAAAAGAAGGCACGCTACCCCTATACCGCGGGCCCGACTTCTTCTCCTAATAGCAGTCGTTATTTTCATGATTTTTTTTTGCTAGGAGCTTGACGTCGCATGATTATTTCATAGAGCTCCTAATTTAGTCTCAAGCAGGAGGTGAGTAGCTAATTTAGTGACTTCCTTGGACCCAGTATGTTTTTAAGGAATCTTCTTTCTCTTTTATCAATGCCCGAATCCACCCCTGTCAGAGATTCCGCCACATAGAGCCACTTCGTTCTGTCATCGAACAATAATGCTTTCATTTGGATTGAATGGAGATCAACTTGGATTTGTACGTTCCACGACATAGTCCAGAAGCCATCTTCAACATCCTCACACTTTCTTTTAGTGCCTCTTTTTCATTCCCATTGGGGCCGAAGATTTCTCAAAAAAATTTAAATTTCTGAACACGACGGACTTTCCCAAATTTATTTACAATTAATATTATATTATACCCCAGATTTTTATGCAGTAACAGGTTACAATTTAAACTAATTCGGTTATGAGAAAGTGTCGACTAGGTCGCTCTTATATAATGCAGTGAGAGTAATATAAATTCTTGGGGTTCTGATGGGCCGAACCCCTAACCTCCTAGTATGCATAACCTTTGTGCAGATTATACATGTTACTCGTTTCAATAAGTTCTAACCTATTAATGCATAAAAATCCGGGGTTTATATTATTATCTGTATATTAAAAGAGTTTACTAAAACAGCTTTGGCAAATCCGTCCGTCCGTTCTACTGCGCCGATTTGCTTCATTTTTGTTTTGTTCTCTCCGAAATTACCTGTCGGCGAATCAAGAGGCATTGATAGGTCTCTAAGTTCACACAACTTTAAGTAATCATTAAATAAAATCATTAAATGGTCACTCCATTAATTGCGGGTGAAGGCTTACCCTAACCCGCAATACATTCTGTACTTAGCAGGTTGCTAAGCGACTGACACTTTCATTAATATTCTGATATGATTTTCATCCTTAGTAATGTCATTGCATGCCGCCGTGTTTGATTACTACCTGTTAAGCCAGAAAGTATACAATTACTCTGATCACGGAAGGATACTGTTCCTTGCTAGATACTCTCTGATTTTCTAAAGGTCGATTCACACATCTCCGGGACGTGACGGCGCTTTCCGTGCCGTGACGGCATCTTCCGTGAAAATAAAATATCGTCGCCATGTAAACGAAGGGATGAGTTCATACACTTCCGTTGACGTCATTCGCCGTGACCTTCAGTGCTTCTCCGTGATCCGTGCCGGCAATACGTATTCGCTCGCCAACGATATTTTCTTGCTTTCACGGACGTGATTTCTCTCATCGCGCCTTCCTGCTTCTCTGCTTTCGTAGAGTACTGAGGTTATCTGTGTACGTTTGAACTTTATCTCCCAAAATGAAGGACGAGCTGCTGATTGAATTAGTGAAGGCACACTCTTTTATATATAATTTAGCTGATTCGAAATATATGGACAGTGGTTTGAAGAAGCGTGTATGGGAGGAAATTGGCGAGAAAATGGAAGCTGAAGGTAGGTAACCAATTTTTTCTGCTCTTAAGATTAAGAAAATCAGTCTGTCTGTACATAGGCACCGACTTTATCGCGACAAGGCACTTTCTGCCTCCAACCTACAAAGTCAGGGGCATTAAAAATTAATCAACAATTTCATTTAATTTTTCAAGTAATTAAAAGCAAATATAGTGTACTAATACCATCAATACCTTCTTCGCTAGTAGTTGTAGTAAATAATTTACTAATACCTCACTTTATTGCACAACCCCCCCCCCCCCCCCACCTTCTAAATGTTTAACAAGTCGACGCCTATGTACCTGCGACAATGTGAATATCAATCCAAATTTAATATAGTTATAAACATAACATTATAAACAACTGTTATAACAATTATACGAGTATAATCATATACAGTAGGCCTATATAAAATAATATAATAATCATAATATACTAATTATGTTACTAAAAACTGACATTCTCAGAACTTAATATACTAGCATATCGGAAAGGTCTTCAGCCACTCACTAAGTGACGTTATCGACATCTTTCATATGTGTTCTTGCCACGGTACTGAACCAGCTTCTGAGCAGAAATAATCTTTTAACTTATCCCTTATGCAGAAAGCCTCTCTGGTCGAATTCCCACCACGAGAGGGTAAGTTTTGGAGCTGTGGATTGACAAACTCTTGGTTTGTGGAATCACTTGTTTCTTCCTCTCTTTCTCCTCTTCATCCAAGATTATAGCTATCATTAACAGTTCATCATCACTAAGAAAACTCATCATGGAACACTTGATTGTCGACTTATAACTGCACGGAACTGCACGGAACTGAAGTGTGAGAACAGACGTGAAATATTCATGTCGGAAAGGACGGATACGGAAACGGAGAGCGCCGTCACGTCCCGGAGATGTGTGAATCGACCTTAAACGTTCCCAGCTTTCAAACATATTCAACCTATGGCAGAGAGTTCCTAATAACTTACATGCTGCTAAGAGAAAAATGTCTACGTACAAACAGACCCCATCATGACAGACGCCTTGGACATTACCTGCGAACATATGTCGAAGGATAACCTAGATACACTAGAAAGATTAAATGCCAAGTATCTTAAAAACGTTCTCTGCCTGGCAAAAAACGCTCCTTTGAGACTAACCTATGAGCTCACAAGACAACCGTTCTATATAGAAGAACTGCGATTAAAAATACCTTCTACGACACAATATCAAGCTTTACATCAAGAACTGCGGGATATAAAAGCGAATATAGTAATTCTTATTCTTTTTTTTTTTGCTAGGGGCTTTACGTCGCACCGACACAGATAGGTCTTATGGCGACGATAGGATAGGAAAGGCCTAGGAGTTGGAAGGAAGCGGCCGTGGCCTTAATTAAGGTACAGCCCCAGCATTTGCCTGGTGTGAAAATGGGAAACCACGGAAAACCATCTTCAGGGCTGCCGATAGTGGGATTCGAACCTACTATCTCCCGGATGCAAGCTCACAGCCGCGCGCCTCTACACGCACGGCCAACTCGCCCGGTATTCTTATTCTTATTCATATTCATATTCTTATTTTTCTTATTCTTCTTCTTATTATTCCTATTATCCAGGATTATATTAATTGTAGATTCGCGTACAGTTCCTAACAAAAACTGAGCGAACACTCCAGATGAATCAGCGCCATACAGTACTTGTTACATCTCGTCCCTTGCTATGATTTTTCGTTGTAAAATATTTCTTTCTCTGACCTTTTAATACATATGTGACAAATACACCTACCGTGCAAATAATCTGGTGTTATTTTATTACGTTACGAAAGTGACAAGCAGCATTCAGGACAATTTGTAGCAAAAGATACGATTTAAAATCGTTTTGAAAGAACAAAAGTAGACCTACACCCATTGATTGGCAAGGTTACAATATTGAAGATAAACCTAAATGTAATCTCTAGTCAAGAAATTTCTATGGTATTGCGCTCCTTTCTTTAAGTCGAGATTGTACTCAGAGACTCAGAGGAAGTATGCTTACTGCATACGTGAGTTATTTGTGACTAGAGAAACGATAGGTATTCTATGACTCCAAGTATATACGCTCTTAGAATTTTCAGACGGTGAGTGTGGATAATCACCTGGCAAATACACATTCCTTATCGCTGACGATAGTAACACGTGTTACTAACAAACCGATAATCACACTCTTTTTAGTCATCTTGAGGTACACATCTGGCAATAATGGCTCCAATAACACCTGTTTCGGGACAACAGAAAATTTTGTTTCTAACGAGCATACAATCAAATTATTATTATTATTATTATTATTATTATTATTATTATTATTATTATTATTATTATTATTGTACCGGGCGGTACACCTCTACACCGTTTATTTAAAAGTTGCGCCAGTTGAAACTCCTCTTCTGGAGGAAGGTTGAACTTTATCTATTCTATTAATTCTCTACTTTCTCAGAAGATGTCACCACGTGGAAAATTTTGAGTTTTTGAACTGTGTCACTTTTGATGTGTTTTTGTTTCGCTTGAAGTAAGAAGTGTGAACTTTCTCTTCTAGAGGACACTACTGAAGATCAACAATAGTGCGACCTAGTGCGGAGTTAAAGAACTATTTTGTTGGAGAAATTTTTATTTCAAGAGTTTGTTCTTTGTTAAATTTCCTTCTGTCATTGTTTAAGTTGGCTGTATACCCCTCTTTTTCCCCTTAGTTTGGATCTAGCCAATCCCGAATTTCTTTAATTAATTTTCCACCAATAATGTGTTTCTTTTTCCTCTATGTAGGGGTTTCTTTTCCCGAACCAATAAAGATTTTGTGGGAGGGTGTTTTCTTTCCCCTAACGCCTAGAATCTTCCGCGAGAGGATATAAACTGCTGATTTTGGGGTCTCCGGGCCACTTCTGTTCCATCTTTCAGTGTATTAAGTACATAGCAGGAGGCGGGAAGCGCCTCTTTCTTCTTCAGCCGTTCAACACCAGGTAATGACCTATTAATAACTTCTTTTCTTGCTAGGTCGGCAGTTTAACTCTCGCGGCGGGTTCGAAGCGTTTTCCATCATGTAACCTTTTCCTAAAATGTAACTACTCTTTTCTTCTATTCTCTTGTAAAGCTATATTATGGGATAGAGAGTGCTAACCCTCTCGAGTTCCCACTTACATCGTCTTGAGGTGAACTTATTTTTCTCAACCAATTCTCCCGTAATGTAATGTAAATTGCCATTAAGTCACCTCTGTAGTATGGGATTAGCCCTTGTATTAACGGCCTAGTGCCAAGTAGGTCTTAAGCAAAGTGTATTAGGAGTGCAAGTTCGCCTCCTCTCAAGTTGTATTTTAGAGGTCATGTATTAATCTTTTCTCACCTAATAGACCTCAGTAGGTTGGGTATTTTACCCCTGTGTATATGTCCTTTGAGGACAACTTGAAAGTTGAGTTTGGTGTGGCCTGGGAGAGGCTTAACTTTAAGAGCGATTGGCTCTTTTCTAAAACTGAGAGTTGTATGCCTTGAGGAGGCTTTGCTGTGTAATTTGGAGCAAGGGCTCCAGGGTTTGATTGGGGCCTTCTGCCCCTTTGTTGAAATTGGTATATCGTAAAGTTGAACTAGTTGCTCAAGAATTGTGTTTTCAGGGCTCGAAGCCCAAATTCTTTAATCCCTGTAATTGTACATTTCAAGTTGTATTTCGGCTACTAAGTACCTGTTCTATTTGTTGTTACCTAATTTTGAAAAGAAAATATAACCTTGTTAAATTTTAAAATTTAATTTCTCTTTAGTAGCTTGAGACCTATTCACCACCCAGCACCTTCTTTCATGCTTAACTACCACAAAAACAACGGTAACAAGTGGTAGCAGAGCGTGGTTGAATGGGTCTCAATTTAGCCCCTTTTGACGGCTAAACATTGCTTTGATCCGAACTCTAACAATTTTCTTAGTTGCTGGAATTTTTTGAGTTTTTCAAAATTGTTCTGTCATCATGCCCGGCCCTCGCGATGTTCTCCTCCTTAACTACTTGCGCAAAGAGGAGTTGATATATGAGTTAACTATCAGAAACGTTCAATCTGGAGGCACGGTTGCAATAGACACTAACAAGCTTAGAGAGTCCCTTGATTTGCCCATTTCCATCCCCAATTTGGGAGAGAAAGAAATTGATGACTCTCTTTCCACGATTGTCGAGAATATTACTGGGCTAGCATCGGTAGTCAGCTTTTTTGATGAAAACGACCCATCTCCTAATCAAATTAAGCGTGTGCAAGGCAGGCTGTATCACTTTGCAAATAGAGTTAATGATCTATTGTCTCTAAAGGTGAATGACGTTCAGAGGAAGCAAGCTAATACGCTCCTTGAAACTATTTCTGAATTGTCTAATAAGGTCACTCAATTGCTAACCGGCGAAGCTCCTCCCAAAACTGATCAACCCGCCACGGTGAATGTAGGTAACGAGGAAGAGCCTCCTCAGGGAGAAGTCAATAGGATAACCGTTGCTGCTCAAACTATCTCTGCCCCATCGAACAACGAATCTGAACGCCGTGCGTCATTGAGTAACATCCGCTCTGAATTAACTTCTTTGCCCTTGAAACCTTTAACGACTATGTCACCTGGGTTCAGCAGCTTGCCTCATCCATTGGCAATGTTGCTTAGAGGTATCTCTAAGTTTTCCGTCAACACCACCAGTGACGTAATTTCATTTTTAAGATTTCTAGTGGAATTTCAGGATCATGCCCTTGTGTTTTCTCTTTCCCCATGTCAAATTTTGCAAATTATCTATCCTTATGCTATTGGTGTCCTATCTGACAAAATAGTTAGAGCCATCGCCGAGCAATCTTCTATTGAGGATTTCCATGCCCATTTGCTAGCTAACTTCATCCCGGCTAGGGCCAGGTCCTCCCTTATTCAGAAATACTATTATCGGGTACAGCGCTTGGATGAAAACCTGGCAGACTTCATCCAAGATATTAAGTTTTATACTAGGGTGTTTGCTCTGCACTTTCCTGAAGATCAGATTGTGCAGGCTATTGTAGAAGGTATTTCGCCATCCTACAGGTCATATTTGTGTTTCGCGGCGTGTCCGCAAACCTTCTCTGAACTTGAAGCATTGGCCGTCTCAGCGGAAGGAGTTAGATACGCCGATTCTTTGCGTGTCGCGAAAGAACCCCCACCTTCCTTTAGTAACACTCGGCCTCCACCTCGCCGACCAGTCAATCCCCGTAAATGTTATGCTTGCGGGTCGCCTGACCATCTGCGGAATAAATGTCCTCTGATTAAGTCAAGTGGGACAAGGAATGGAGCAGAGTCATCACAAGGCTGTTTTAAGTGTGGGGCCTTCTCACATATCGCCAAGAATTGCCCAAACTCAAATAGCACCCCCTCCTGCTCAACTTCGGGTGCAAATTCCAGCTATGCCAATAATAAAAAGTGACTAGTGGCGTCGGCTGAGCCGACTAATCCATATTCCCGAGACTCAGCCCCTAGTAAACAGGTTGTAAATGCAGAGAACGACCAGCCTTCAAATTCATCTTTTGAATGCCCTAAAGAGTGTCTTAGGATTGCGGCGGATACCCCCGCACCTGTTCCTTTTCTTAAGATTGAGTTAAATAACGAGCCTATAACAGCTCTCTTAGATTCAGGCAGTGTTTGTTCCATTATTTCGGCTGATTGGTATTCTAAATTGAAATCTGTTTGTAAACTCCCTGACTATGTCTCTTCTCCTGTTCAATACGTTTCGGCTAATTCATCTCCATTAGAAATTCTAGGTTCCTTACTGGTCAAAATTCGTGTTTTTAAGTTTACATGGAAAGTTAAATTATTTGTGGCCAAGCAATTGTCTTGCCCCATTATATTGGGAGCGGACTTTATTTCTCACACTGGTCTTGTGCTCGATCTCCAGTCTAGGTCGTGCACATTCAAATTTGCTTCTAATTGTAAAATCCCCCTATTAAAGTGTAATTCTGTATCATGTTCATCTATTTCGCCTACCCAGGATGAGATGTTGTTAGACCTTAGACATCTACCTGAGGAGCAGGCTGATAGTATTCGCAAACTGTGTCAGTCGTTTCCCGAGGTGTTCTCTGATACTCTTGGTGTTACTGACCTTATTGAATACAAAATTGAGGTTACGGATTCGATTCCTGTCCGTTTTCCACCGTATAGGCTATCTCCACCTAAAATGAAGGCTCTGAAAGAAATCATCGATCAGATGTTGAAGGATGGTATTATTAGGCCCTCTAAGTCAGCATATTCTTCGCTTATTTTTCTAGTCCCGAAACCCCAAGGAGGCTTCAGGCCTGTCATTGATTACAGGGCTCTCAATCGGAAGGTGGTGTTGCAATCTGTGCCCCTTCCCGACCTTCATTCTTGCTTTTCATGGTTTCGAAAGGCCAAGTTCTTCACTATCTTGGACTTGAATCAGGCCTATAATCAAATTCCCCTTGCCGAGGAGTCTAAACATCTTACAGCGTTTGCCACGGACTGGAACTTATACGAATACAACCGCGTGCCTTTCGGGCTCCCCACGGGGGCAGCTGTGCTCACTAGGCTACTAGATAGGGTCTTCTCCGACATCAAATTTGAGTACTTATATCACTACTTGGATGATGTCGTCGTATTTTCCGAGACTTTTGAAGAACATCTAGATCATCTGCGAGAAGTTCTGAATCGCCTTCGTAAGGCTGGGTTAACTGTCAAGTTGTCCAAGGTTGCCTTTGCTAAGCCCTCTATGTCATTCCTAGGGCATATTGTGTCACCCGATGGGGTAGCTGTCGATCATTCTAGAACACAGGCCATCCGTGATTTTAAACCTCCTAAGGACATCAAAGGTATCGCTAGATTCATTGGTATGGTGAATTTCTTCAGGAAGTTTATTCCTAACTTCGCTAATAGAGCGGCGCCCTTAAACCTTCTTCGTAGGAAAGGCATCAAATTCGAGTGGGGACCTTCTCAACAAGCCGCTTTCGAAGATCTTAAATTAGCTCTCTGTAATGCCCCTGTACTTGCTATGCCTGATTTCTCGAAGAAATTCATCGTCCAAACGGACGCGTCGTCGTCAGCAGTAGCTGCAGTTCTTCTTCAAGAGACTGAACTAGGGAGGCGACCCATCGCCTATGCGTCTAGGACATTGTCAGCTCAAGAAGCAAAGTACTCCATATATGAGCTTGAAGGTTTGGCAGTCTTATTCGCCTTAGAAAAGTTCCGTCTCTATCTGGAACACGTCAAATTCGATCTGGAGACAGATAATCAAGCCTTAAGCTGGGTCTTAGGTAGGCCGCGTCGTACAGGTCGTATAGCCCGTTGGGCCATCCGTATTTCTGCCTTCCAATTTGATGTACGACATATCAGAGGTACCGAAAATGTTGTTGCTGATGGACTCAGCCGTATGTTTCATAACGACGTCGAATCCCACGAACCGGTCGACAGTTCATCACCTTCCGAGTCCATACTATCCGAGGTTAATGCCATCCTAACAGATGCTCCCATGCTTTTTAGGGATATCGAGAAATACCAACGTGAAGATTCGACGCTGGCTCCGATAATGGAAACCCTTTCTTCTGGGGAGCATGTCGTCCCTTATGTTCTGAGGAATGGTGTTCTATGTTGCCCTTCGAGGCATGATAAGTTGATGAAAGTTGTTGTTCCAGCGGTTCTTGTACCTATGATCTTCAAATACTATCATGAGACCCCATTGGGGGGGCATCTTGGAATCTTTAAAACTCGTGAAAAGATTCGTGAAATGTTCATATGGAAAGGTATGGACGGTGAAATTCGTGAACTTGTAAAAGCTTGTAAATCTTGTTTGCTCAGTAAACCCACCATGTCCACTAAAGTAGGCCTTTTGTCTTCTCATCAAGCGTCGCGCCCCATGGAACGCCTGTATATTGATTATGTCGGACCCTTCCCCCAGTCAAAGGGCAATGCCAACAAGTTCATCTTTGTGTGTGTAGATGGTTTTACAAGATTTTCCTGGTTATTTCCGACTAAGCTGGCTACCGCTCAGTCAACCATTACTTGCTTAAATTCTATTTTTGCTTCTTTTGGTCCGTGTCAATATATTGTATCTGATAATGCTAAGGCTTTTACATCTAATTTATTTCGTAAATTCTGTTTTGACTTGTCCATCTCTCATGTAACTACATCTGCTTATTATCCTCAACCATCTCTGGCTGAACGGGTTAACCGTAATCTCAGGTCCGCACTCATTGCCTATCATCATGAAGATCCTTCCAGGTGGGACACGTCCCTGCATTGGATAGCTTTTGCTTTGAATTCGGCGGTTCATGAATCTCACAAGTTTACTCCAGCTTCCTTGATGTTCAAGTTTGTTCCCAACTCGCCGCTCTCTAACCTCTGGTCTTTGAATGACATTCTACCCGAGACAATAGATCCGGATAACATTAAAGATCTTTGGAAGAAGGCTAAAGCCAATCTTAAAGTGTCTCATGAAAAGGTTAGGGAAAGGTATGATCGTGGACGGAGACCCACCACTTTGAAGGTAGGTGACCAGGTTATGGTCAAAAATTTTGTTCCCGCGGGCAAGCTTGCCCCCAGATTTCATGGGCCTTGTATCATTCTCGATTTTCTTACGCCGGTTACCTTATTGCTAAGTAATCCAGCCACCGAGAGGATATTTAGGGTTCATCTGTCCCAGGTGAAACCGGTGTAATTTCTGTGTTAACTTGCTTCATAGTATTTTGAAAGGATATGAAGGTTATATTTTTTTTGAGTTTCACTTTTAAGGCATTCTGCCCCTTCTGTAATATTTTGGTTTTAGATGTAAGCCTTATGTAAAACCTGCCCCGACCCGTTAAACTGCCATCCTGTTCTTGCCACGGCCATTACCACGCTCCCGTCTCCTGCTCCACCTTACACTGTGGCTTCATAATAGTAAATGCCATGGATATCTACACGCCGCTGGCCCCTCAACCTCTCCACAAGCCTGTACCCTCAAAGAAGATGATAGTCCAACACAATTCTGCCGCCTAGCTTTAATGTTTCAGCGCCCCCGCAGCCGCGCAGCGCCGTGCAGCGACTGGGGAGGGGGATGGGCCCCCTCCTCTCCAGCGAGGACGACATGTGCACGGCGAGCCGGAGCTCTTCTCCCGGCCAAGGCTGATGTGCGGCGCACGACCTGCTACATGCCCGCAGCCTGTATCTGTTCACCGCGGGCGCGGCGTACTTCAACACCTCTGCTCCCCTCACAGTGCGGGCGAGCGGTATCTCAGGGTACTTGAGGGGTCCGAGCGGCCTCCGTTGGACGCAAGCTGCAACGGCCGGTCTGGCCATCCGACTCAATCTACATCAACTACATGGACAGTCACCATAAGCAATAATTACATTTGGGAATTTAACAACAATATTTGGTGGACATTGCAAAACTTTTCTTCACTTTTAAGCATTAAAGGTTTATCTTCAGAAATTCAACTCCTACAACAGAAAAACTTTACTGCACCGGCAACAACAAAATTTTGAAATTGCAACCAAATTACTAAAATCTTATAAATGCTTCCGCAATTAATCTTAATATCAACATCAAAACTTGGACCTTATTTTGGAAACAAAGTTTATGTTCTTCTGTGTTACCCCTTGGAGGAACTTTTGGGGGGGGGGAGGTCTGTACCGGGCGGTACACCTCTACACCGTTTATTTAAAAGTTGCGCCAGTTGAAACTCCTCTTCTGGAGGAAGGTTGAACTTTATCTATTCTATTAATTCTCTACTTTCTCAGAAGATGTCACCACGTGGAAAATTTTGAGTTTTTGAACTGTGTCACTTTTGATGTGTTTTTGTTTCGCTTGAAGTAAGAAGTGTGAACTTTCTCTTCTAGAGGACACTACTGAAGATCAACAATAGTGCGACCTAGTGCGGAGTTAAAGAACTATTTTGTTGGAGAAATTTTTATTTCAAGAGTTTGTTCTTTGTTAAATTTCCTTCTGTCATTGTTTAAGTTGGCTGTATACCCCTCTTTTTCCCCTTAGTTTGGATCTAGCCAATCCCGAATTTCTTTAATTAATTTTCCACCAATAATGTGTTTCTTTTTCCTCTATGTAGGGGTTTCTTTTCCCGAACCAATAAAGATTTTGTGGGAGGGTGTTTTCTTTCCCCTAACGCCTAGAATCTTCCGCGAGAGGATATAAACTGCTGATTTTGGGGTCTCCGGGCCACTTCTGTTCCATCTTTCAGTGTATTAAGTACATAGCAGGAGGCGGGAAGCGCCTCTTTCTTCTTCAGCCGTTCAACACCAGGTAATGACCTATTAATAACTTCTTTTCTTGCTAGGTCGGCAGTTTAACTCTCGCGGCGGGTTCGAAGCGTTTTCCATCATGTAACCTTTTCCTAAAATGTAACTACTCTTTTCTTCTATTCTCTTGTAAAGCTATATTATGGGATAGAGAGTGCTAACCCTCTCGAGTTCCCACTTACATCGTCTTGAGGTGAACTTATTTTTCTCAACCAATTCTCCCGTAATGTAATGTAAATTGCCATTAAGTCACCTCTGTAGTATGGGATTAGCCCTTGTATTAACGGCCTAGTGCCAAGTAGGTCTTAAGCAAAGTGTATTAGGAGTGCAAGTTCGCCTCCTCTCAAGTTGTATTTTAGAGGTCATGTATTAATCTTTTCTCACCTAATAGACCTCAGTAGGTTGGGTATTTTACCCCTGTGTATATGTCCTTTGAGGACAACTTGAAAGTTGAGTTTGGTGTGGCCTGGGAGAGGCTTAACTTTAAGAGCGATTGGCTCTTTTCTAAAACTGAGAGTTGTATGCCTTGAGGAGGCTTTGCTGTGTAATTTGGAGCAAGGGCTCCAGGGTTTGATTGGGGCCTTCTGCCCCTTTGTTGAAATTGGTATATCGTAAAGTTGAACTAGTTGCTCAAGAATTGTGTTTTCAGGGCTCGAAGCCCAAATTCTTTAATCCCTGTAATTGTACATTTCAAGTTGTATTTCGGCTACTAAGTACCTGTTCTATTTGTTGTTACCTAATTTTGAAAAGAAAATATAACCTTGTTAAATTTTAAAATTTAATTTCTCTTTAGTAGCTTGAGACCTATTCACCACCCAGCACCTTCTTTCATGCTTAACTACCACAAAAACAACGGTAACAAGTATTATTATTATTATTATTTACAATGCACTGGGATCAACAATACAATTCGTTGATATTATTTAGATATCTTAATACTCAATGTTAAATATTTCTAAAAGCATTTTTTGTAATATTGTTTCATTTTCCAGAATTTGCGATTAAACCTTAATGTCACGAATTTAACATTTGGAATCTACATTGAACTTTATTCTGGTGAGTGTAATATATAGATGTCCATGGGAAAATACTAGCTTTCTGAGATTTAAAACTGGTTGAATTACTACCATAGCGTGGTTATGACGATAATAACAGAAGCCGCGATGAATGGGAAAGACATATCAGTATGACAATGAATATTTCTTTTGCAATATCACATATTTTCGGAAGTTCCCCCTTTGTTGCATTCCCCATACGAATATTCAGACATCAGGTATTCCTCCACTCTTATATTCCAGGAATTGTCTGCGAGCAAACGTGCAGTTTCCTAGGCATTCTTACCTTCGAGATTCTTTTTAAAAGGTACACTTACGCTCCTCGACAACGGGTACATGGAAATAAAAATTTTAAGATGCTTTTAGTGTTTGGGTAGAACGCGTATATCGCCGAAAGTATTTCACTTACGATGTTGTTTAATGTCTCAATCTTCAGACAAAAGACGCGGCTCCCAGTTGGAAAAAAATTGAAAAATTGAAAATCTGAAACTTAGTTTTCATGAAGTAGCGCTTTAAAAGTAAGGCAAAATTCGTACTAAATGTGTGACGTCACATGCATATGCATACTCTTTGGCGCTGTGTCGACTTGCGCGCTCGTCAGATTTTACATGTAGACTCTTTCTTTTTACGCCTACGTGCTTTATTTTCTGACCCTTAATACCACCTTACCAACACAAAGTTTGCCTAGTAGCATGTCTGACATGGCCGATACTCCTGTAGTATCACATTCCAATCCTCCTTACTATATATTTTTTCTTAGAACTAATAGCATGTCGGAGTCGATGTAGATTAGAGTCGATCGCCACGTGGCGGGTGCGGAATTGGGGGGCGCCCCCTGGAAAAAAATCGCGCGCTCAGTTGGAGATTAGCTGTCATTGTGAATGCATAATGATCAAATTTAATCATGGAAAATAAAGATTTGATTAGAATTCGGCAAAAACGTTCAAAAGAAAGATATGAAACGAGAAAAATTCATGATGAAGGAATAAACGTATTATTAGTCCCGAATTCTTAAATTATGTCTCATATCACAGACCCATTCTACACCGAATTATTACCCACATTACAACTAAACCGCGTTCTACTGAATAAAATATATTATCCACACAATATTTGTCCTTTATTTCTAACAAGTAAGTCTACGAAATTCTCAAAACCCTGCGGCCGTTAAAATAGTGACAGCCAACCACCAGTTTTTTTTTTTTTTACCGGATGGACAGGGGCAAGAGGTGCTAGCTATTAGTATATGTGGTATGTCCAAAAGGCTCAGTGAATTATGCCTTATATGGGCGGCAACACCATCTTAGCCTGGAGTACTTGTGTCTGGCAGGGTAAGCCTGGTGCGGCCGGCAGAACGTAGTCATTTAGTGCCACAACACAGTGGAGCAACTAACGTACATCAAGTTCTGCGACAAATTGGTGGGGAACGTCGTCGGAGGCGAGGGAAATTTTGGTGCAACTTTACGGGAGAGAAGCCGTGTGGAGAATATGCCCCTGCGCATAGTGCGATCCATGTGCGGCAATTCCTGGCTCAATGCGGCGTGCCTGTTCTTGAGCATCAACAGTACTTCCCTGATGTGGTTTCTGTGGACTTCTTCCTGTTTCCCCGTCTGAACAGAGGTTATGAAAGGCGTACACTTGACGAACGTGGCAGCCATCCATGATAGTGTGATAGCCGTATTGCGATCGTTTCCTAAATGGGCCTTTGTTGACGATTTCCAGAAGCTAAATTGCCAAACGTTTGTTGTAGCGGATGGCGATTATTTTATAGGACAAGGATGGAAATTTATTCATATCTTCTGGTTTGTTTAATTTCTAATAGTATTCATCGAACGTTTCAGACACACCACGCGCGTATGACTAGAAGTATCAGCGGTTCAGTCCACATTGAGGTTAGAATTAGAAATAGGGTATGAACGCTGTCGGTAACAATAGTGAAGAGTCTAGTAATAACTTACCTATGACCTACCTCCCTGTCACGTCTCTCTCCTCAGTCTCTACATCAGGGGCGTAACCAAGGGGGTGGGGAGTTACTAGGGGTTAGAGCCCCCTCTTCCCCCCAAAGAAGATAAACAGAAACTGACAAAACAAGCAAGTGAAAGTCGACTCAATATGTTGACTCCTTTGAACATCCACAGAGACATAATTGTAAAACCAGCAGATCTCTTGTAGCTATTTTCTAAGAAGCCTAGAAAGTTGGATTTTAGAATGTAGTCTGAACATACCATTCGCTGTGAAACTGTTGACCTTGATCATACTGTTCTTGTTTTGTATTTTATCACGCGAGTGGTCGCGCGAAGGCAAATTGCTCACGCTTAATATTCTACTGAGCTGCTATTTTCCTTTTGCTGATAAAAATATAAATATGTACCCTGTTTAACTGCCTTTCAACTAGTACTAACATAATTACCCAAAAAAATATTTTCTCAATATAAAAAATAAAGAATTTTGTTGCAAAATCTGGTAAAATTACGTGAGTTTTCAAAGAGCGTGAAAGGTCGCGCGTGAGCAAACTGCCTCAATGTTTGCATTTGTACATTTCAATGAATGATTTAGTCACAATTCAAGATAAAACTACAGCACCACATTTCACTGAAAGCCACCATAAACCCCATGAACTTTACTTAAGAGACTTTCTTGGAAATGCATTCATGTAAGAATGCACTACGCGAGGGGTCGCACGAAGGCAATATGCCGCGGCAGATGCGAGAGTGAAAGAAAACTTAAACTACTCCAGAACGCAGCAGGCAATACACTGACGATAATCAACGTCAGGCGAGAGAGAGGGAGGGGAGGGATGAAACGAGCGCCCTAAGCCCTACAGCGGCTAGCAACGAAATTATTAACAAATATTTAAAAAGTGCAGCAAATTGCCGCTGATGTGACCTCTCGCGTGTTAATGTAAAATTTTGTAGTGCATCGGTACTGCAATCTGAATATCACCATAATTCACTTGAATCAGGGTTCTTATAATGACACTCATGGATGCGCGCAACCAAACACGCACAAGCACCTTCTTTTATCATCATTTTGTAACTATACCCCCACCCCCCTCCGATCGGTCGATCCTGGCTACGTCACTACTCTCCATCAATTAGCATGTCTGTTCCTGTATCCAGGAAACATCACTTAATAAGAATAATGTTATTTTTTTACGTCCCACTAAACTACCTTTTTTCCGTTTTCGCCGAGGTGCCGGAATTTTGTCCTGCAGGAATTATTTTACGTGCCAGTAAATCTACCGGCACGAGGCTGGCATATCTGAGCACATTGAAGTACCACCGGACTGAGCCGGGATCGAACCTGCCATGCTGGGGTCAAGAAACCAGCTCTTCAACCGTCTGATAAACTCATCCCGGCTTATTTCTAATTACCTGCTCCACCGATAAGCTGTCATAAGAAGAAATGAGCTTTATAACGGTGAAATAATTACTGTAATCCGATGAGTGGTTCCCATAATTAGCCTCCACTTACAAACAAATCCAAGTGGAGTACGTACATTATTACGATTAATACGGTTAATAATATAACAACATAATTATTCTTTGAGAAGATGAGTCTATCAACTAGTTAATTTTACGAGATATTAGCTATGTCTTTTGTGAAGCACATTCCCTTTCCTTGAGGCTTGCCGCCAGACAAAGCGTGACTTTTCTAAAGGAAGTGTGCACGCCGTCCGCTTGTGGGGACTCACGCTATCGGGCCGCACGCCCTTGTCACCTGGTCAGCCACGAGGAGCATGGCGTGTAGCTGACACACAGGGGCAGGAGTAGAAAATATGGCTCTGTGATACAATGAGCTCTCTAACGGCTGCCGCTAACAGTTCGAGGACGAAACGGGTGATTCCCACTATGCACGCGCTCAAGTCACGAGGATTTCCACCACAAGTTTTTATCCAACAGATTGTTCTGATAATCATATAAATGAGCTTCCAAAATCATAGGAATTTAAATATATTGCTATAATAATAATTCTGGCATGGAATTACGGCCTCTCCAGCATTTAGTCTACCCTTCTTGCTCTTATCCTGCGTGCTATATAGTAGAAACTCCAACAACTTTGTGTTGCCGTGATTATGATACGACCAATGACCCTCCCTGCAGTTAGTCTACCCATCTTGGTGCTATTCTGCGCGCCATCTAGCGCCACCCCTTGAAACATCATGCAGCAATGATAAATTTAGTTTTAGAGGTTGGTATCCCGTCCTGCCAGCCTGCTGACTGTAAGAAGGGGGATCCAGTTAAACCGTGGTTGTCTTCTCGGTCCTCTCTACGCGTGAAACAGAAATTGAGGAGCTTTCTTGCAAATTCCACGTACTTTTTTTTTACACAGTTTTGTTTTTGTGTTAAAAATTATTATTATTCTTTTTTGCTAGTTGTTTTACGTCACACCGACACAGATAGGTCTTACGGCGACGATGGGACAGGAGAGGGCTAGGTGTGGGAAAGAAGCGGCCGTGGCCTTAATTAAGGTACAGCCCCAGAATTTGCCTGGTGTGAAAATGGGAAACCACGGAAAACCATTTTCAGGGTTGCCGACAGTGGGGTTCGAACCTACTATCTCCCGAATACTGGATACTGGCCGCACGTAAGCGACTGCAGCTATCGAGCTCGGTAAAATTATTATTAGGATGACGTTTGTGTGCTCCACTATAAAACAGTGTAGAAACACTTCAATCACGCCAAGTTTACATTTGAAAACGTGCGAACACGTCAATTTAACCACATTTTAACACAAAAACGAAAGGGTGTTAAGAATGACTTAAGTGGTGTTTGCAAGAAAGCTCGTCAACTGTAAACGTCGCGTAGCTGAGTGCTAAGATAAGAGAGCACTTCAGCATTTGATGCTTGTTGTTTAAAGGTGCCTAACATCTAGGTCATCGGCCCAACTTCAACATTTAAGGCCCCTACGTTCGACGGGACTTCTATCCTGGTTGAGGGAGGTACTCGTATTTTATAAGCTTTAAATTGTAATACTGTTATTATGTAACTATTATGCAACATGAAACGTTATTTTTCCATGGTAAGCGACTAGGGCCAGGAAGAAAATGCATATTAACTTCCTTTTTCCATAAAATTGAATTCTAAATCGATCTGATGGACTTCATTGCTAAGCTTCAAGGTTCCTTTTTCAAGACAGGAACGTCTCATTGGCACTCTGGTATTACCTCATTTCGACAATTATGGCTCCATGTACAACGGCCTGACTACTACCTTTAATAACAAACTATATCACTCGCAAAACACCTGTTCGCTATATACAGTATGTGACCTAGTTTTTCTGATCATGTTACGCTTCCCTACGATTATCTTGATTAGCTAAAACTCAAACAGTGCCGTAATCTTCATGTTTTAAGTCTTCATCATCGACTAACTCCTTACGTTCGTCTCCCAACTTGTACCTTAGTTTTACCACATGTTATCCAATCAAAATTTCGGAACACAGTAAAAGAAACCCCACACTTGTCAGTACCATCTCATTGCACCACAAGATACACAAACTCGTTTGTTATTTCTTCAGCAAATAAACTACCTGTCTCTGTTAGAGGGGCCTCACCTGCTAGTTTCAGGCAACGTTGTCACCGATATTTATTAGGTAACAGATTAATATGTTGTTCTTGTTGTTCGTTTGTTAGGCTAATATTGTAGGTTAGCCTTTCTTCATGATGCACACTGCATATATACAAACTGTTATTATTAAGAATATATTAAGGATTTATTTTGTCCGACTCCTTGGCTGAAGTCAGCGTTGAGGCACTCGGTTCGGAGAGTCCTGGGTTCGATTCACGGCTAGGCCGGGATTTTAATCACGTCTGGTTAATTCTTCTGACTCGGGACTGGGTGTTTGTGTTTGTTTCAACGCTCTCTTCTTCATATTGACACAACACGCCACGCTACCAACCACCACAAAAACACGCAAATAGTGATTACAGCCCTCAACATAGAGTTGGTTTCAGGAAGGGCATCCGGTCGTAAAACAGGGCCAAGTCCACAGTTCTCACCCGTGATCCCACATGTGTGGGAAAAGCGGTACAAGAATAAGATTAAACATTTATTTTAGATATAAAATTGCTAAGTTTACATTTTTTTTTTTGCTAGTTGCTTTACGTCGCACCGACACAGATAGGTCTTATGGCGACGATGGGACAGGGAAGGGCTAGGAGTGGGAAGGAAGCGGCCGTGGCCTTAATTAAGGTACAGCCCCAGCATTTGCCTGGTGTGAAAATGGGAAACCACGGAAAACCATCTTCAGGGCTGCCGACAGTGGGGTTCGAACCTACTATCTCCCGAATACTGGATACTGGCCGCACTTAAGCGACTGCAGCTATCGAGCTCGGTAGTTTACATTTTACGAATAATCATAATCATCAATATCAGTTATTTCTTATATTTTATTCTCGTTTTTGTATCGTGCCAACGGCCGTAGCCGTGTTGAAACACCGGATCCCGTGAGATCTCCGAAGTTAAGCAACATTGGGCGTGGTCAGGAGTTGGATGGGTTACCACGCGCTGTTGGTGTGGGGGTAAGGGAATGGAGGAGCGGAAAGGAACTGGCCACACTACCGCACGTAAACTCCGACTCAGGTACACCTCTGTGGAGATTCGGACCTGCTTTCGGGCAGAATAACCCTTACCTTACCTTTTGTATCGTAATACTGCATTGTTTAGTAGATGTAAGAAGCCTCATTCCGCCTCTGTGGTGTAGTGGTTAGCGTGATTAGCTGCCACCCCCGGAGGTCCGGGTTCGATTCCCGGCTCTGCCATGAAAATTTGAAAAGTGGTACGAGGGCTGGAACGGGGTCCACTCAGCCTCGGGAGGTCAACTGAGTAGAGGTGGGTTCGATTCCCACCTCAGCCATCCTCGAAGTGGTTTTCCGTGGTTTCCCACTTCTTCTCCAGGCGAATGCCGGGATGGTACCTAACTTAAGGCCACGGCCGCTTCCTTCCCTCTTCCTCGTCTACCCCTTCCAATCTTCTCCCATCCCTCCACAAGGCCCCTGTTCAGCATAGCAGGTGAGGCCGCCTGGGCGAGGTACTGGTCATTCTCCCCAGTTGTATCCCCCGACCAAGAGTCTGAAGCTCCAGGACACTGCCCTTGAGGTGGTAGAGGTGGGATCCCTCGCTGAGTCCGAGGGAAAAGCCGAACCTGGAGGGTAAACAGATGATGATGATGATGATGAAGAAGCCTCATATGTAGTCTATTTCTTTTAATTCTCTAATGTAAATACTGTATTTTATGGTTACATGGGTGAGAGGGCCTAATGGCCTTAATCATGCCAGACGAATTAAATCCATTCTTCTCTATTATATTCTAAATTATCTAGGGAATTTCTGTGAGATTTAACGCGTCATTGGCAAGTGTAGGTTCGCCTTATGCGACTCCGACATTCGATGCTAGCATAAGCAGGTAACGTCATTAAGAGGTTCTCCCGAGATCCGTTATTTCAGCGTGGCTAAGCCGCTGACTAGAACAAAAGTAAATGGGAGTAAATGGAGAACTACACTCGTATATTTGGAATACAGAAGGTAGTCTTCGATATCTCGTATGAACAGTGAAATACCTGCCGTGTAGTATATATTTCACAAGTCACAGAGAAAAGGGAAGGGAAGTCTGGTAGACCTATTTCACTCGCACGATTAAATTCTTTCGGTGTTACACTTCTCTTCAACATGGTGCAATCTATAAAGTGTACAACATTCAATTTCAAGTATCAGAACCTTGGAACTTTTTCGGTCGCTGTTGTAAATGTAATATTTTAGGTACAACAATGCTACGTATGTACTACTACTGCTACTACTACTACTACTACTACTACTACTACTAATAATAATAATAATAATGATAATATACCACTTTTGCCACCCCTGGTAGAGCCGCTGGTGCGAGTTGCGTGTGGACTTGCAAATGGGGGACTCGACCTAGTTTTACGACCAGATGCTCTTCCCACCACCAACCGTAATGTTGTTTGGTGTGTGCGGGAATGAAGATGTGTGTGGTAAGAAAGAAGCTAGAACAGGTCGATAATTTCAAGTATTTAGGTTGTGTGTTCTCCCAGGATGGTAATATAGTAAGTGAGATTGAATCAAGGTGTAGTAAAGCTAATGCAGTGAGCTCGCAGTTGCGATCAGCAGTATTCTGTAAGAAGGAAGTCAGCTCCCAGACGAAACTATCTTTACATCGGTCTGTTTTCAGACCAACTTTGCTTTACGGGAGTGAAAGCTGGGTGGACTCAGGATATCTTATTCATAAGTTAGAAGTAACAGGCATGAAAGTAGCAGGAATGATTGCTGGTATAAACAGGTGGGAACAATGGCAGGAGGGTACTCGGAATGAGGAGATAAAAGCTAATTTAGGAATGAACTCGATGAATGAAGCTGTACGCATAAACCGGCTTCGGTGGTGGAGTCATGTGAGGCGAATGGAGGAGGATAGGTTACCTAAGAGAATAATGGACTCTGCTATGGAGGGTAAGAGAAGTAGAGGGAGACCAAGACGACGATGGTAGACTCGGTTTTTAACGATTTAAAGATAAGAGGTATAGAACTAAATGAGGCCACAACACTAGTTGCAAATCGAGGATTGGTGCGACATTTAGTAAATTCTCAGAGGCTTGCAGACTGAACGCTGAAAGGCATAACAGTCTATAATGATAATGCATATATGTATAATGATAATAATAATACCTAATAATAATAATAATAATAATAATAATAATAATAATAATAATAATAATAATAATAATAATAATAATAATATACCACTTTTGCCACTCCTGGTAAAGCCGCTGGTGCGAGTTGCGTGTGGACTTGCAAGGGGGGGGGGTTCGATCTATTTTTACGGCCAGATGCCCTTCCCACCACCAAGAGTAATGTTGTTTGGTGTGTGCGGGAATGAAGATGTGTGTGGTAAGAAAGCATAAACAACCAGTCCAGGATTTAGAATAATTAAGCAGATGCGGCTGAAAGCCAACCAGCCTGGAATTGAATCCTAGATTCTGTGAACCGAAGACCATTACGGTGACAATTCACGAAAGGAGTCGGACAATAGTGTAAACAACAACAACAACAACAACAACAATAATAATAATAATAATAATAATAATAATAATCGACATTTGATTTGAAGTCGTTTAGGCTGTTTGCATGTCAATTTCGACGTTAAGTGTCATTTCAACAGATGGCAGAGAAACCGAAACTTCCTATGTGTGATCTGTAGCTGAGTTTTCATTAATTTTGTCGAGTAAATATTAAATGGTCCGCCTCTGTGGTGTAGTGGTTAGTGTGATTAGCTGCCACCCTGGGAGGCCCGGGTTCAATTCCCAGCTCTGCCACGAAATTTGAAAAGTGGTACGAGGACTGGAACGGGGTCCACTCAGCCTCGGGACGTCAACAAAGTATAGGGGGTTCTATTTCCACCTCACTCATCCTCGAAGTAGTCTTCAGTTTTTTCCCCACTTCTTTTAGAGAAAATGCCGGGATGGTATATAACATAAGGCCACGGCCACTTTCTTCCCTCTTCCTAGCCTATCTCTTCCAATCTTTCCACCCCCCAACAAGGACCCTTTAGGCATTGCAGATGAGGTCACCTGGGTGAGGTACTGGTCCTCCTTCCCAGTTTTATCATCGACCCAAAGTCTCAAGATCCTGGACACTGCCCTTTTATATTAATTAATGTACGATACTAAATGTGTCACCAGAGATCGTTTACATGCCGACATCGTACGACATGACTGAACAGGATATATCAGTGCTTTGTAGAATGGCCAGCTATGGTTGCTAGCTCTGTATTCGGGAGGCAGGTGGGTTCGAATCTCTCATAGGCCATCCTTGAAATAGTTGTCCATGTTTTCCTCATTTCAACTTCAGACAAATGCACCGATCGCTTTCTCAAGGTCATAGCCGTATCCTTCCAATTCCCAGCCCGTACAATTGCTTCCTAAAGCTTCGAGAAAATCAGCGACAGAACTCACGAGCCTATTTTCTCGGACACTCCCGGCACTAAAAGCCATACGCTAAAATCAAAACCAAAAGAAGCAAATAAAATTGTACCTTTTCCGAGTTTGAACTCGTGATCATGGGACCCGGAAGCCGACACTCTAACACTGATCCGCGGAGGGATTTGCTACGTTTATGACATGTATTAAATCAGTGGTGAGTAGGCCTACATGATAATTTGGATTTGGAATTAGAAGGGAAGACATCTCACCATCTGTACCTAGTTTATAGAAATCCTCATTTCTCCGAAAGGCCTCCTATATGCAGATGTGAATTTATGAGTGATTTGTTACTGCAAAGTCGGCAACACTAGAGTCACGGCGCACTTTTCCAAATTAGAACCTTAGGCAACGTTCAGTTACAAGAGACAGTGAGCAACACCTACAATGTTCATGGTACATGCTCAAAACACAGGTTGAAAATCTTTGCTTCTTTCTTTCTTTCTTTCTTTCTTTCTTTCTTAATACGTTTACCCTCCAGGGTTGGTTTTTCCCTCGGACTGGAGCGTGAGACTTCGGTTTCGGGGAATTCAGTTGGTATCAAGGACCAGGATACCTCGCCCAGGCGGCCTCACCTGCCTTGTGGGGAATGGCAAGATCGGAAGGGGCAGACAAGGAAGAGGGAACGAAGCGGCCGTGGCCTTAAGTTAGGTACCATCCCGGCCACTCCAGGCTGGCTGAGGTGGGAATCGAACACCCCCACTCCCCTCTACTCATTTGACCTCCCAAGGCTGAGTGGACTCCGTTCCAGCCCTTGTACCACTTTTCACACTAACCACTACACCTCAGAGGTGGACTGAGAGTCTCTCATCTAAAATAATTCACATTGTTTCCGCAGAATTTCAATGACATGCGAAAGGCTGACTGACAGCGTGAATCACGTCCTGTGTTGACTCACTCAAGTCTGGTAAGGTCTTCGCTTGTCTGGAGTAGCTCACCGATCAAACAGTGAACGTGACTTTTGCGTCTCTTGCGTTACGCCACTTACACCACTCGTTACTCTAATTTCAAACACTTATTGAAGGTCTTAAACTCTCAAAATAATCTGCGATGTAATACTGGTTTTCACGATTTGTCGGAGTGGGGTTAGATGAAATTGGCCTACTTTAATAAAATAATTTGCGGTATATGTAAACCTGAAGCTTCGGAAGTGTATCACTACCGGCCTGTGCACGCAATCTACGCAAGAATTGTGTAGTTGTAATGTATTCACGTGTTAGAAACTGAATAGTCCGCATCTGTGGTGTAGTGGAGGCCCGGGTTCGATTCTCGGCTCTGCCACGAAATTTGAAAAGTGGTACGAGGACTGAAACGGAGTCCACTCAGCCTCGGGAGGTCAAATAGAGGGGGGTTCGATTTCAACCTCAGCCATACTCGAAGTGGTTTTCCGTTGTTTCCCAGTTCGTCTTGCCGGGAGATAAACGTAAGGCCTCGGCCGCTTCTTTCCCTCTCCCTTGCCTATCCCTTCCAATCTTCTCATCCTCCACACGGCCCCTGTTCATCATAACAGGTGAGACCACCTGGGTGAGGTACTAATCCTCCTTCACAGTTGTATCCCCCGACCAAATGTCTCACGCTCCAGGACACTGCCCTTGAGGTGGTAGAGGGGCGATCATTCGCGGAGTCCGGGAGAAAAACCAAGCCTGGAGGGTAAACGGATTAAATAAATAAAAATAAATAAATAAATAAATAAATAAATAAATAAATAAATAAATAAATAAATAAATAAATTAATAATTAAAAATTGCGAAACAGACGCATGCACTTCCTGTCCAATCATTGTGATAACAACGACAGAAGCGACTGCAGAAGCAAACTTTGCACTCCTACCATATTAACGAACAGTAAAGTATACCTCGTAGTTTCAGAAAGTCTTAGTCATATTTGAACAACCTTCATAAACAAAAATACAAATAATCTTGGTCTTAATGGGTTAACTTCTGTTGCAACCTCTGTTGGAAATGCAATACAACCTATTTCTCCTGGCCCACGCGATTGTGTGGATTCGTTAAATAAAACTAGCACGCTGACGAGTATCTTTTGCCGCGCCAACCCTGACTGCAATATTGTCTTGGATAGCGTGTTTCTATTACTTCTGTTGCTATGGTTGGCCAGCAGATGTCAGGCCCAGAATTTAACAACGCAAAAATAAAATCAAAATTCACTGTGGGAAGTGTCCTATCCAATGAGAACAACTATTTACACCGATCAAGTTGGATATGCGGTTAGGGTCGCGCAGTTGTGAGCTTGCATTTGGGATATAGCTGGTTCGAATCCCACCCCCGACAGCCTTGAAAATGGTTTTCCTTGGTTTCTCATTTTCACACCAGGAAATTCTGGGGCTGTACCTTGATTAAAGGAACGGCTGCTACCTTCTTAAGCCTAGCACTTTCTCATCCTTTCGTAGCCAAAACAATTGGATGTGTTTGTGCGGCGTTAAACAAGCAGCAAAATAAATAACAAATACAACTGTTTACAAATCTTCCACATACACATTTGCAGTGTTTAGAAATAACCTGCCAGGAGCGTACTGATTCGAAGAACTGGCCGATTTTTTTTTTTTTTGCTTTACGTCGCACCGACACAGATATGTCTTACGGCGACGACGGGACGGGAAAGAGCTAGGATTGGGAAGGAAGCGGCCGTGGCCTTAATTAAGGTACACACCGGGCGAGTTGGCCGTGCGGTTAGGAGCGCGTAGCTGTGAGCTCGCATCCGCGAGATAGTGGGTTCGAATCCCACTATCGGCAGCCGTGAAGATGGTTTTCCGTGGTTTCCCATTTTCACACCAGGCAAATGCTGGGGCTGTACCTTAATTAAGGCCACGGCCGCTTCCTTCCCATTCCTAGGCCTTTCCTGTCCCATCGTCGCCATAAGACCTATCTGTGTCGGTGCGACGTAAAGCAACTAGCAAACAAAAATTAAGGTACAGCCCCCCAGCATTTGCCTGGTGTGAAAATGGGAAACCACGGAAAACCATCTTCACGGCTGCCGACAGTGGGGTTAGAACCTACTATCTCCCGCCGAAATCTATTTGTGTAAATCGCTCCATTTACAGGGTGTTTATAAAATACTTTTACAAATGTTGGGGACGGGTTCTTTACACCAAGAGAAGATACAAGTTAATATAAACATGTGTTCCCAAATCCTTCGTTTTCGATTTATTAAAGGTCAAAATTTATTAACGAAAGGACAAATCAAAGCGACACAATAATCTGATTTTGACATTGACATTGTCCGCTTGTTATGAAGTGTTCAATATGTAAGCCCGAAATGCCCTCTTACGTCTAGACACGCATGTAGGCCTACTCGTCGAATCACGGACTGTCGCACCGCTTCAAATACTCTCTGACGGCGTCGAATGGTTTCGCAGGCTTCCATGACACTTCGAAGAAGAGTTTCTTCATGCAGTTTGTCTGCTGAATAAATCAATTGTTTAAGGTGACCCCAGAGATTAAAATCCAAAGGACTGGGGTCGGGGGAACGCACAGGCCATGGAACTGGTTCTCCTCTACTTATCCACTTGTCATGGTAGATTCCAGGCAATGCATCTCGAGCAACGAGACTAACATGTGCTGGAGCCCCACCATACATAAACCACATGTTTCTCCTTATTTGCAGGGACACATCGGCTAGTCTGGGATAGTGTTCTGAATAAAATCCCTGTATACAGCATCTGTAAGACGTGGTCGGAGAAATGAAGATGTTGGTTTGGACTGGAAAGCCGTTCAACGTAAACTGAAATAAATAAATAAATAAATAAATAAATAAATAAATAAATAAATAAATAAATAAAAAAAGAAAGAAAGGAAGGAAGGAAGGAAGGAATTAAAGAAAGAAAGAAAGAAAGAAAGAATGAAAGAGAAAGAAATCAATCGATTAAATATACAGACATAAGTACATTTGTAAATACAATGAATAAATAAATAAATAGATAAATAAATAAATAAAAAATAAATAAATAACTCGAAATCGGAACGAAGGATTTTCGGACACAAGTTTATATGATTTTTTTCTTGCTTCAATGTAAGGAACCCGTCCCCAAAGTTCGTATAATATTTTTTTTTTGCTAGTTGTTTTACGTCGCACCGACACAGATAGGTCTTACGGCGACGATGGGACAGGAAAGGGCTAGGAGTGGGAAGGAAGCGGCCGTGGCCTTAATTAAGGTACAGTCCCAGCATTTGCCTGGTGTGAAAATGGGAAACCACGGAAAACCATTTTCAGGGCTGCCGACAGTGGGGTTCGAACCTACTATCTCCCGAATACTGGATACTGGCCGCACTTAAGCGACTGCAGCTATCGAGCTCGGTATATAATATTTTAGAATCACCCTGTTTGTTATAAATTGTCAGCAGTATTATGTTTTTTTCATTATGTGGTATTCTCTCCCAATATAATCAGTTACGAGCCATTTAAAATAGTTTGCTTTTAGCATTCTTTTGTGTCAAATAATGGGAAGGTTTGCTCAGTACCAGCTAATCAGTAGGATGACGGTGGTATCTTTTCAGAACACGCACGGCAGAGAAACGTTGTAAAGTACTTTTTCTCCTTTGTTGACCTTACACCCAAGCCAAAAATTAATAAAGACTCAACAATATCATTTTCAGGTGGGAAAGGGATGACATTGAAAAATCCATGAACTTCATACACTTCTCTCTTTAATCAGGGAAGTATGATTAGTAAAAGAAGAAAACATCTGAGAGAAATAAGCAAATGAATTGTGAACATTGTTTTTAAAAACCCTAGTTAGAGTTCAGGTACCGGTATAGTAAGTGTGTACAGACATTCTCACCCTTCGTACAGTAAAATGACAGTGATGAACCTTCCTTCTCCTCATTTGTGGTTAATTTATGTTTAGAGCTTAGAGATGGATCAGAGATCATTGGCAATGGTTCACGTCAGCTAGGACCTATAGGTTTACTATTTAATCAGCCGAGTGAAGGAAGACCTTTCCAAAGTGAGTCAACACAGGACGTGACTCACGCTCTTTTTTTTATATCAGTCAGCCTTACGCATACTATTGAGTTTCTGCACTTACAATGTGAATTAGGTATTTTAAGTAATAGATTTCCAACTTACAGGACAAAAACCTTTTATGAACAAGGAAGATGTTATCCATTTTGTAACGGACATTAGAAAATGTCAGTTTGAATGTATGAACCTTAAGGCAAATGTTTCCAATATTGTACAGTAACATAACACTCCTAAACTCCCAATCAGGTGAGCTTCAGTCCGGTGAGGTTAACTCTATTCGAACTGACACGTACTCCTTTTCATAACGCACCGTAATCCCATTCCATAGCTGAGTGGTGTCAGCTCTTGGCCTTCGGTCCTCGGAGCCCCGGGTTCGATTCCCGACCGGATCGAGGGATTTTAAATCTAAACGGTAAATTCCTTTGGCTCAGGGACTGAGTATTTGAATTGCCTCCAACATTTTGTACTCACTGATAACACAAAACACTATCCTCTACCACATTAGTATGCAGTTTCTTATACACGGCAGACGTCTCCCACCCTCGTAAGTGGGTCTGCCTGGTTTTTTTCCATGGTTGCCGATTAGAATTTGCGGGTCTGTTTGGAGACTTAGGCACTAGGCGGCAGTTAGGTAAGATATTGTTTATTTTTTCATTTAGATCGGCTTTCCAACGGTGGAATCACTGCAATGCTATTGTGATATTGATGACATCATTTTCCCCCTCATTAGCAGAATCGGGTCCTCCAGTAATCTCCTTTCTACTTTCTTGCCTTCTTTGCCACTTTTGCTTTATTTTTATGCCTAGAAATGCTCAGAATAATAATAATAATAATAATAATAATAATAATAATAATAATAATAATAATAATAATAATAATTATAATAATCATGTGATTCATATAGTATGGCCTCTACTGCCAAAATACAAGACTTTTTACCTGAAAACATCCTACATTTGAAAGTAAATGTCACAAAATTTTGTTCTCGGGTCTGTGGAAATTAACTCTTAAAGAATAAGCAATAATTTTAATGCCAATGTACCTTTGCATACGTCTGTCCTTATATAACCCTCAACCCAAGTAAACCGGGCGAGTTGGCCGTGCGGGGCTGTACCTTAATTAAGGCCACGGCCGCTTCCTTCCAACTCCTAGGGCTTTCCTATCCCATCGTCGCCATAAGACCTATCTGTGTCGGTGTGGCGTAAAGCCCCCCCCCCCTAGCAACCCAAGTAATCTTATCACAGAGCGAGTTGGCCGTGCGGTTAGGGGCGCGCAGCTGTGAGCTTGCATTTGGAAGATAGTGGGTTCTAATCCCACTGTCGGCAGCCCTGAAGAAGGCTTTCCGCGGTTTCCCATTTTTCGCACAAATGCTGGTGTCATGTGGCCGCGGGGAAGAGCTGCGCTGTGAAAATCTGTTTTTGAATGGTTCAGTACTCCTCGAACCGCTACAGTGAGAGAACGGTTCATCTGATCGAAGTAATACAAACAAACTAATACATCATTAAGAATATGAATAACACACATACATAATGGCTTTATAACCAAACTCGGCGATTTGACCGACGCAATATCAATTCCAACCCCCACATGGGGTACCGTTGGAAAGTTGTATCCAATCCCGGGATACCACAACGATTGCTTTACAGACCTTGGGAACAAAGTTAAATGAGATAGAAAATGTGATAATAATTTGCTGCATATCGACTTCTGAATATAATTCTGATCCATGATGTATCTTAGAATGGAGAATATTATGCCCAACGTAACAGTACCATAATAGTAGTCTAAAGACAGGGCAGAAGTTACATCGTGCACGGAATTGTACTAAATATACTGGAATGGTCGGGCTATGTACAGTACTTAGCCATCCGCGTAGCTAGGCACCCAGTCAGATAAGTTAGCTCACAATGCATAACATAACGGTCGGAAAGATACAATTGGTGTTAGGCTCCATGGCTAAATGGTTAGCGTGCTGGCCTTTCGCCACAGGGGTCCCGGGTTCGATTCCCGGCATGGTCAGGAATTTTAACCATCAGTGATTAATTTCGCTGGCACGGGGGCTGGGTGTATGTGCCGTCTTCATCTTCATTTCATTCTCATCACGACGCGCAGGTCGCCTATGGGAGTCAAATAAAAAGACCTGAACCCGGCGAGCGGAACTTGTCTCCGGACACTCGCGGCACTAAAAGCTATACGCCTTAATCGGCTTTTTATTTAATTAATTAATTAATTAATTAATTAATTAATTAATTAATTTATGTATTTATTTATTTATTTATTTATTTATTTATTTATTTATTTATTTATTGGCGTGAGAGCTCGCATGATGTCCATGATCGTTAAGGCGTCAAATCTACAGGGTTTGATACCGTGGTTAGCCAGCTCGAGTCCCGTTGGTCGAAAAAAATTTCACCATCAGAATGTTGGCTGGCAGGGTAGGAAAGGTGGTGGCATACAATATGTAATCACTAGACTGAGTGCCAAAAACCTGGATTAAATTACAGACCTCTACGCAGTGCTCAAATGGAGTGAGGTAATATGACGCTACTGATGGTGATTCGTCCGTCGGATGGGGACGTATAGCCTTGAACAGACACGTTGGTGCTATTCGACAGGAGTAGGCTATATGCCGACACCATGTTTCACCCAGTCCATTCCTTCTATCATAGAACACGTCATTCATTTCATTTCATTAACTTCTCTGATGAGGCTGACGCCAGGAAGGGCATTCGGTCGTAAAAACTCGCTACGAAGATTCATCTCACTTCATACCCGTCTTCGTAGAAAAATGGGACAAGGGCTGGACATACATTGGCGTGACAACTGCCCACTACAATGCCATTCGTGTCTCTCTGTAGTTATCATCGGCCAGTTATAAAAATATAATTGTATTGGAATGATAAGTAACGTGCCTCTCGATTCACCCAACAATAGTCCGCCTCCGTAGTGTAACGGTTAGTGTTATTAGCTGCCGTCCTCGAGGGCCCGGGTTCAATTCCAGGAACTGCAGAAATTTTTGCTATTTGCTTTACGTCGCACCGACACAGTTAGGTCTTATGGCGACGATGGGACAGGGAGGGGCTAGGAGTGGAAGGAAGTGGCCGTGGCCTTAGTTAAGGTACAACCCCAGCATTTGCCTGGTGTGAAAATGGGAAACCACGGAAAACGATTTTCAGGGCTGCCGACAGTGGAGCTCGAACCCACTATCTCCCGAATGCTGGATACTGGCCGCACTTAAGCGACTGCAGCTATCCAGCTCGGTGTGCAGAAATTTAAGAACGGCAGGAGGGCTGATATGTGGTTGAAATGGTGCATGCAGCTCACCTCAATTGGGGGTACCTGAAAAGAGCTGCACTACCTCGCGATTAGGACACGAGTTTACTACTACCCAAAAATAAAATTGTATTGAATTGATAACTAATGTGTGTCTCATTTCACCCAAATCAAACTCGCGCAAGGCGACGTTAACACTAAAAGCCATTGGGACAGCCCCTCCCCTGTTCCTAGACACATTCTTGAACTAGTGCCATCTAGGCGACTTGCATACCATTTTCCACGTTTTATTTTCAGTATCATATTGCGCCATATTAGTTACCTAGGTAGGTAAGGGTTATTCTGCCCGCAGGCAGGTCCGAACCTCCGCAGAGGTGTTCCTTAGCCGGAGTTTACGTGCGGTAGGGTGGCCAGTTCCTTTCCGCTCCTCCATTCCCTTACCCCCCACCAACAGCGCGTGGCAACCCATCCAACTCCTGACCACGCCCAATGTTGCTTAACTTCGGAGATCTCACGGGATCCGGTGTTTCAACACGGCTACGGCCGTTGCATTAGTTACCTACTGTCACATTTCTATCAGCGAAACAAACACTCTATGCCAACGGGCTAGAATGCCGAGAACATAGAGCTGAATATTTTCAACTTCAACATTTCCTCGACCTCGACAATTTTGAAAGTCATTGTCAGGATATAAATTATAATGGAGTCGAATATGTTATCAAACAATATTTACTGGGCTTTGTATTATCAAAGATTAACCTTGAGTTGATAGAAACACACTCAGAAATGTTTACAAATGATTATGTAGTATTGTATGGTTATCAAGTCAGACCATTTAAAATGATAGTACAAAATATTAAAAAATGAAGCATTTGAGAAGGACATGGTTTTAATACTACATAATCCACAAACGGAGTAAAATAAAGTACACTATGTGTATTCTATTCGGGAGACGTTTACAGGGTCATTACCGCTTAATTAAGTGGAAACATACACTTTTTATTGTTCTTATTCTTTGGAAACAACGAAACAACTTTTTTCAAAGACCTATTTGCCCATTTTAGCGCGTAATTTCATAAATATAAAGTAACAATTGAGAAAAACGAAAGTCATGTTTAACTACGCGTTTTTACGAGCACGAACCCGACAGGTAGTATGCTTGAACAATTCAGCAAAACGATGCCAATACTCCGAGAGGGACTGTACACGGATATGTACGCCATGCGTTGAAATAGAATTCGAATTTATTGGTTAGAATTTGCCACTGCAACTAATGAAACCCTTTCTGTAGTATGTACATTGAAAACAATACACAGAACAATTATTAGTACACAAAAGAAAGAGTGAGAGGGAGAAACTGAAACTAAAGTCTGAAGTTTGAAAACTGAATACACCGAGCTCGATAGCTGCAGTCACTTAAGTGCGGCCAGTATCCAGTAATCGGAAGATAGTGGGTTCGAGCCCCACTGTCGGCAGCCCTGAACATGGTTTTCCGTGGTTTCCCACCGGGAAAATGCCGGGGCTGTGCCTTAATTAAGGCCACGACCGCTTCCTTCCACTTCCTAGGCCTTTCCTATCCCATCGTCGCCGTAAGACTTATCTGTGTCGGTGCGACGTAAAACAAATAGCAGAAAAAACTGAATAACATACACGTAAACACTACAAACAGTAAACAACATGAAATATAGAATGGTTAACCTAAGTACTATTATATTGGTTAACTTGGTTGCAGTAAGGAGCTATGCTGATGATTTAACACGGAGGTAGTGCAATTATCTTAAATATTGCCTAAAGTAAGGAATTATTTTACAGAATTCTGCCAACATCACGTCCCTCAAGAAACACTTAACGACTTACTTCCTGGATGAATACAAAAATAATTTATTAATGAAGACTTTATATGCATAGTTGGGTTGCTAAATCATCTCACTTTCCATAAGCTATTATTATTATTATTATTATTATTATTATTATTATTATTATTATTATTATTATTATTATTATTATTATTATTATTATTATTATTATTATTATTATTATTATCTTAGTGATTTAATTCCCATGTAAATTGATGCCTTACTTTTGGCATCTATTAGAGCATTTATTGAGATAATCTAATTCAGTTCGTTGATGATTCTTATTTTGATACAAATTACAAAAGTACATGATTATAAATAATATGACACTCTTATATTGTGTATAGCACTACTTTTACAGATATGTGAACGAACGCGCTATTAAGTGGTAAAGTTCATTTAAAAGTTGTCTCGTTGATTACAAGGAATAAAAATCCCTTCAAGAAAAGTCTATTGACCTTCAAACTTGAAAATGTCCCTCAATAAAACACACAGAAGGATTTTTCCCCCGTTCGGGCAGTTTTGAATATAAACCCTTATATTTCTAGAATTTGTCATTTTAGGGATATTTTTCATTATTAATTTAAATGGTCCACCCTACTTACCCCAGCAACTGAATTTTCTGTTAATCTGTTGTCTAAGAGGTAGTAGCTTTTCATTCGGCTATCCAGGGTTCCACTCCTGTCTCGGTCGTGAATTTAATATGGGTTTCAGGCAGTGGATCAGATTGATGTCAACCTCAAGCGATACAATTGCGAAGAGAATGTAAAATGAAGTTTGCTGTAGATTAAAAAAAAAATCTGGACTATTAGTGGGACAGCACCTAATATATAGGCCACGGGAGCGTGGTATCCGAGTGACACTGTCACGGTCTTACCAGCCAGGCATCTGCAGTTCTACTCCCAGGTTGTATTAAGAAATTACAATTACCCTCTACCTTCTCAGTTCTAGGTATTTCCTCTCCTAATTTCCTCTCCTAGTGTAACCGAAAACTTTTATGATCCAGAGTAACTTTAATCAACTAGGAAAAGGGAGTCCACTGTCCTTCTTCTTTTTCTGCCACTTTTCCCACACATGTGGGGTTGCGGGAGCAAACTGTGTTGCAAATGTGGATTTGTCCCTGTTTTACGGCCGGATACCCTTCCTGACGCAACCATATATGGAGGGATGTAATCACTATTGCGTGTTTCTATGGTGGTTGGTAGTGTTGTATGTTGTATGCATATGAAAAGGAAAGTGTTGGTACAAACACAAACACCCATTCCCGAGTCAGAAGAATTAATCAGACGCGATTAAAATCCCCGACCCAGCCGGGAATCGAACCAGGGAGTCCACTGTCTTCTATCAGAAAAAAAAAATGAAGAAACATGAGGTACAAGAGCAAAAGTCGAGAATGAATGTTCAATTTATGCTAAAGAAATCACTTGTTTCGCGTACGGATGTCAATGAGTTCTAAACTCAATGGCCTCTTTAAGTAAGAATAGTAATTTCAAATAATGATCACCTTAGGTTTGAATTCCTGTATCAGATGTCCACAGGTGTTGTGGAATTCCTCACCTGCCATTTAGCAAACTCCCTTCCCCTAGCTCTGAGTCCTGCTATCTATCCTAATTACTACCTGTGCTTTAAGTATGAAATATTCATCTGGGAATGCAGATTTGATAAATGTCCTCGATATAAGCCATAGATCATCATGTGTGAGCGCACAGTACTAGCAATCGCATGCATGATTGAATTCCAAATCAGCCTGACATGAGCAAAGGATTACTATTCTGTGAGTCTAGAACTTGGAATACGATGGTAAGTTATACAGAAAACAAAACCAAGATAACGTGATCCACCGTCTAAACTGAAAAGAAATCTTGTGTGTTTGGCGGGGGCTTCGTTGTGTAACTAATATGTGTGAGAAGTTTGTCTTACAACCTGTGTATTATTGGCGCCTGTACTGAGTAATTAACAGGCAGCTACCGAGCAAATTGGCCATGCGTTTCGGGCAGTGTAGCTGATAGTTTACATTCGGGAGACACTAGGAATTGTGCTGTGTTGATTTTATTTCTAACAATTGTTTAATTTATCATATAAGTTCCCAATAAAGATATTCGGGCACGCTCGAAGCCTTCCCAGAGTCTCCTCTCCAATCATACAAATTCGGAACACCTCTCTGTCCAAAGAGATTGTACTGTTACTTTCCCTCCCACCTAGTGGACATAAAATTTCGTGTGGCTATTTCTAGCCGAGTGCAGCCCTCGTAAGGCAGACCCTCCGATGAGGGTGGGCGGCATCTGCCATGTGTAGGGAACTGCGTGTTAGTGTGGTGGAGGATAGTATTATGTGTGGTGTGTGAGTTGCAGGGATGTTGGGGACAGCACGAACACCCAGCCCCCGGGCTATTAGAATTATCCAATGAAGGTTAAAATACCCGACCCGGCCAGGAATCGAACCCGGGACCCTCTGAGCCGAAGGCCAGTACGCCGAACATTCAGCCAACGAGTCAGACAACAGGAAAATATCACGTGTATATTAAACCAAGGGCAGTCATTTAATATGATAAATGCGACATCATAATGAAAATCACTATTGGACGTATGAAAACGCGAACAAACTACCCACCACATATAATTAACTAGAATCACATACATCCTACTAGAATAGATAGACAGCCCCACAGCAAATAGAATATCAAGCTGATTATTTAGAAATTTCATTGTCAAATAACGTTTTTCCTTAGATTTCATTTCGCTGGATAGATGGAAACACATGCCTTTGCTGGCGAGAAGTAGTGTTTGCACTGCACTATGTCTTCTGGTATGAGGTATAATAAATGTGTTACTTTCATTCACCTGTCTCAGTCTCATCCTTTGCTTTGACAATATAAAAGTGACTGAGGTATGAGCGATGCTAGTAATACCATTCCTTATGCAGCCAGTCCCTGTTATGAATGGTGTGAAAATGTTGCTCATAGGATCGGTTGGTGCATGCATTTCAGTGGTCTTGGCAGATTCACATGGAATAGCAACTTCTGGCACGGCGAGGGAAGCAACGGGAAACTACCTCACTTTTCATTTCCCTAGCATGCCTCTTCAGTGACACCTAGGCTATCTATGACTAGTGCCCTGCACGGATGCGAATATCCGCTAAGTTAGTGTCTGGGCGGATGCAAACTGTATGACAGTGCGAATAATCTGATCTAAGCCTACCTGGATCCTGCCCGCAGTTAATGGAAAGAAGAAACAAAGGTCAATTCGTCGGTAGTTGTCACAAGAGAAAATCCCTCATAAAGCTGTGACTGTAGGGGTTCTAGTGCCAGGTACCAGGCCTGTTGTATTTTGTTAACAGATTTATCCGTTTCAATAGCTTGGGTGTACGCCAACAGCCGTAGCCGTGTTGAAACACCGGATCCCGTGAGATCTCCGAAGTTAAGCAACATTGGGCGTGGTCAAGATTTGGATGGGTTGCCATGCGCTGTTGGTGGGGGGTAAGGGAATGGAGGAACGGAAAGGAACTGGCCACCCTACCGCACGTAAACTCCGGCTCAGGCACACCTCTGCGGAGGTTCGGACCTGCCTTCGGGCAGAATACACCCTTACCTTATACCTTGGGTGTAATATACTGTAGTTAAATATTTACGATATCCGCGGATAGCCATTCGCGGATGCGGATAATATTTTTTATACCCGCGCAGAGCTCTATCTATGACAGCTGTTGGAGGAACTGTGGATGATCAAACCAGCCATCGGGCTGAAAGCCTAACATACATACAGATAGAAATACATGATAAACTTGTTAAAATTACATTTATAACATCATTTTGAATGTTTAAAAATAAATTACGGTGCGAAATTCCTCAATTTATTCACTCGAATGAGAATTATGAAACATAATTTGTTGCCTCAGTTTCGAAATGGTGGACAATTTCTAATGTTTATCACCCAGTGAAAAGGAAGCACACCCGAAATGATTATGCTAACCCAATGAACGACCCTGGTGTTGCTAAGCTTTCCTTTCTGGAAACTCTTAAAGCATGTGTTAGCATATGCCATAGCAGCAATGTCTTATTGATCCTCCTAGCAGGTTTCATTGCCATCGATGCTTTCGATACACCACGTTCCATTAAAACTGCAGCAGCAAATTACTGTATTAAAAGTACAGAGGTGTGAAAATTATTACACTCAGCACTATTTTTTTAATATTTCCATTGTCGCATTACCTATTACTTGTTTGCCCATTATTGCTGTGGAGATCTTTTACGTCTCACTTGTCCGTTTAAAATAAGCTGTAGAACACGATTTACATTTTCTTTCAATTGCATCAGTGACGATATTAAAGTCAATAGACTCCACTATCAATATTAAATTACAATGTTGATGATTTTTAACTTCTCTTTTGAGTGTAATTAGATAAAATGCAATTACACGAAGTGGTTCTGTGATATTTTGCTTACTTGACTAATGATATTGTCCGCCTCTGTAGTGTAGTGGTTCGCGTGATTAGCTGCCACCCCCGGAGGCCCGGGTTCGATTCCCGGCTCTGCCACGAAATTTGAAAAGTGGTACGAGGGCTGGAACGGGGTCCACTCAGCCTCGGGAGGTCAACTGAGTAGAGGTGGGTTCGATTCCCACCTCAGCCATCCTGGAAGTGGGTTTCCGTGGTTTCCCACTTCTCCTCCAGGCGAATGCCGGGATGGTACCTAACTTAAGGCCACGGCTTCCTTCCCTCTTCCTTGCCTATCCCTTCCAATCTTCCCATCCCTCCACAAGGCCCCTGTTCAGCATAGCAGGCGAGGCCGCCTGGGCGAGGTACTGGTCATACTCCCCAGTTGTATCCCCGACCAAGAGTCTGAAGCTCCAGGACACTGCCCTTGAGGCGGTAAAGGTGGGATCCCTCGCTAAGTCCGAGGGAAAAACCAAACCTGGAGGATAAACAGATGATGATGATGATGATGATGATGATGATGATGATGATGATGATGATGACTAATGGTATTATTCACTGTACTTTGTACTATTTACTATCCAATCTCTTGGAAATTGACGTTGTAGGATTAGCAACAGAACGAAAGGAAATATTTAATCTCAACGTAATATTTAAAATTTAAAAAATACGAATAATACAGTATTCCACGAAGTTTGATAACTCGGACGAATATTCTACTGAAAGATAGGGAGTTCCATGGAACAAATTAGAAAGACAAGTGAGGGCAAACACTGAAACTAAGGTATTTTAATTATTTGTCTTCTCCTTCGATTCTAATAATTTTCGCACCTCCTGTATGTAAGTATTGCCATATTTTATAGCACTATTGCCATTACGTTTACAATCGGGCTGGTCCTAATCGAACAGTTCCTTTGTTAGTCACGACTGTAATATGACGATTATAATGATCCTGTGAGTCAAATGATGTGTCTAACTGCCGCAATCATAGGAGGTTTGCTCTTCTCATAATGTTAGATAACAGGCCAAGAAACAGAGGTGGTGAACGAATTATCTAACATGACGACCAGTTATGATTCTCCTTTCAAGAGGGGAGACTACTTCATGTCTAGTGCTTACAACGTAACACTTAAGTGTGTCTCATCAGAATTTAGTGATATTTTTTTTTTCGTTAACACTGATAGAATTCATTCTGGTGGAATCATTGCTTTTGTTATCTCCACCAAAATATCGGCCAAGGTAAAAGTGACTCAGGTAGACTATATCAATTTATCGCAAGACATAGCCTACTTACCTTCATTCTATCAAAGCTTATGGGTGGCATTAAAGGGAATACGAGGTGTAAACTGAAAACGAATTATACTACGACGAATGAGCTGAGAACATGAATATACTTGGAACTCGAATCTGAATCTCTGGCTCCTCGAACGTGTGTGGAGACAAATTACATTTTTTAAGGGAGTTCCACGGCTGTAATGGACATGGATTTTACCAGCAGCGTAGGCACGATCGACCGATTGGGGGGGAAGGGGGTATAGTTACAAAATGATGCCAGACAATAATGGAGGTGCTTGTGCGTGTGTGGTGCACGCATGCACAGTGTCATGATAAGGACATTGATACAAGTGACTTATGTTGACATTCACATTGCAGTACCGGTACACTACAAAATATTACATTAAATACCAAACAAGAACAATATAATCAAGGTGAATAATTTTACGGCGAATGGTATGTTCATATTACAATCTAAAATCCAACTTTCAAGGTACCTAAGAAGATAGCTGCCAGAGATCTGTTGGTTTTACAATCATGTCTCTATGAATCTTCAAAAGAGCTAATCCAATGAGTAGACTTGCAACTGTTTATTATCAGTTTCTGCTTATTTTCTTTTGTAAAAAATCCTGGGGGGGGGGGGTATAACCTCCCCAATAACATGCCCTTGGCTACGCCCCTGGATTTTACTCAGAATGACAACAGTATATACAGTTACATGGGGATAATAGAGGCACTAAGGCCTTAATTTATCGTAAAACAGCAATATTCCTAGTAATATAATTTTGATTTTTTTGTTGTAGTTGCGAGAAACAGATCTGCTTGTCCTTTGTCCAAATTGACGGTCTGTTAACGTTTGACAATTATTTTACTCAATTATATATATATTATCAGTCAGTAAACTTCCGTGCCTTTACACAAATATTTAGACATTTCTTATCTATAACATCGCCATTACTACTCTCAACAATTCCATCTTGGTCTTCAAGAACCACGCTTGCGGACCTCAAATAAATGTTTGACGTGCTTCGCTCTTTTGCCTACTCTTATGTAACTTCATACTATCTCGTGTAGGATTAATCCATTCATCTATATCTGTTATTGTTATTCAGGTACTCCTTGTCCTTGGTCAATCTGCAGCTGTTGCGGGAAGATTGTATAATAATAATAATAATAATAATAATAATAATAATAATAATAATAATAATAATAATAATAATAATAATAATAATAATAATAATGTTGTTAGGTCATCAGCCCAGAGGCTGGATGGATCCTCAGATAGCACCACCAAAGGTTATGCGGTTATAAGGAAACCCCAAAAACCAATGGCGGCACCAAAATGAGGCGTACTAGACAAGATGAGGAGTAAGGTAGTTTGCCATTGCTTTCCTCACTGGGTCAGAAAGTACTATTGCAGCACGACTGACCCTATGAGCAGCACCTTTAATAACACTCAAATGCACTAGTCATGCTCTGAACGCCATTACTCAGCACTACCCATACCCCAGCAACTTCCATATTGTCACAGCCATGGATGTTGACTGGGACTTCGGTGGAAGCTACACTTTACTCTGGCCTGTGCCAAGAGTAAATAATAATAATAATAATAATAATAATAATAATAATAATAATAATAATAATAATAATAATAATAATAATAATAATAATAATAATACAGTAATAATAGCTAGTAAATATCTAATCTTGATCTGTGCTCAATTTCTTAAATTGTATCGTTAATTTTGCCACTATATTTCATAAATTTTATTATTGTTATAATAGGAATGTCTCTTATAATTTACTTAGCATAAGCGTGTTACAGAAATGAATGAATGAATGAATGAATGAATGAATGAATGAATGAATGAATGAATAAATAAATAAATAAATAAATAAATAAATAAATAAATAAATAAATAAATAAATAAATAAATAAATAAATAAATAAATTTCCTTTACTGATGACAACGGATTACCAACGACATGCTTACTTTTTTGGAATGGATTCATTCTACACGCAGAATAACTTGATTCAGAACTGACTTTACTAGCGGAGTATGATCGTAGGACGTAGCTGAATGGTGGTCACGACTCCGCCGTCATTGATTACACTCCTATAGAACACAGCCTACAAGTCAATATTCAGAGTGAGAAGAGCAGTAAATTGGAATGTGTGGGTGGGGATTGGGGTTAGAAGGTATTGTCTGTCAGGTAATTTATTAGTAACCCGCATAATATACACAGATATTTATTTAGCTTGCACGTGCAGAACTTCAGTGTGGAAAGAGGCAATAGGGGAAGATGCGGAACGTTTCGGTCGGTGAGTGCATGTCACATAATAAGGGTGTAATTGGGAGTTAATGTTTGCCCATGCCTTACATGAACTAAGTGCTTCATAAAACTAATCATCAACGATTCTTGTGTAAGTGCCTACAGTACCGGTCAAGAGTTTGATATATCATTCACAACCTAAACGTCTGCCCTAGAAATTCAGCGGCACTTGATCACATATACAATGAGTTTGACCAGGTATTACAGGAATTAGGAATTTCTAACTATTAGAAAACTACTCATAAATATCGCCAAATTTGAACAAGGGTCGTACTTCGCGCTTTAAGTGGTTGCGAGTAATACCACCACAATTTTTGTTTGTCAGATATAGAATTACCGGGCGAGATGGCCGTGCGCGTAGAGGCACGCGGCTGTGAGCTTGCATCCGGAAGATAGTAGGTTCGAATCCCACTATCGGCAGCCCTGAAAATGGTTTTCCGTGGTTTCCCATTTTCACACCAGGCAAATGCTGGGTCTGTACCTTAATTAAGGCCATGGCCGCTTCCTTCCAACTCCTAGGCCTTTCCTATCCCATCGTCGCCATAAGACCTATCTGTGTCGGTGCGACGTAAAACCCCTAGCAAAAAAAAAAAAAGATATAGAATTAGATCTTCCAGTCTCTGAGGTAAACAATTTTACAAAAATAGGATAGGCTGCATCGGAGAGACAGCTGCAAATTTTGTGCATCAATACGTCTCTATACAAGAATGAAGAAATGCACTCACGGTTAGTCACTTTTTTATAACAGGTCGATGGTATGAGAAGTACGAAACAAACAAACAAACAAACAAACAAACAAACAAACAAACAAACAAACAAAAAACAAACAAACAAATAAATAAATAAATAAATAAATAAATAAATAAATAAATAAATAAATAAATAAATACATTTCTACTGATCTACATTTAGGGCTGTCACCCAGGTGGCAGATTTCTAATCAATCGTTCACCTACTACTTTCTTAAATGATTTCAAAGAAGTTGGAAATTTATTGAACACGCCCCTTGGTAAATTATTACAATCCCTAAGTCCTCTTCCTATAAACAAGTATTTGCCCCAATTTATCCTCATGAATTCCAATTTTGTCTTCATACTGGCAGGACGTACCCGACGTTGACGGTCGATAGTTAGCGATCTCACCGACTTCTGTTGTACACGTCACTGACGTGTAATGTGTACAAACATATCATAGTAGAAAGTACCCGTCGTTTAATTCTGCACCTCTCAAAATTAAGTAAGTATTCAAAATCGAGTCTAACCATCGTCACCTTTGCCTTCCTATACTTTTATTTCCCTCCAAAGTCTAGTTCATTATTCTTATAGGTAATAATAATTTCGTGTGGCTATTTCTAGCCGAGTGCAGCCCTTGTAAGGCAGACCCTCCCATGAATTCTTATAGGTAACCTACACTGACTCAACCGTCGCGTCGAAGCCGGTTCATACGTACAACTTCATTCACTCATGCCCAATTTAACTTTTATCTCCTCATTGTGGATACACTCTTATAATTGTTCCCACCTGTTTTTACCAGTAATAATTTTGCTACGTTCATATCTGTTACTTTCACCTCACGAATAAGATATCCTGAAACCGCCCATCTTGCACTCTAGTAAAGAAAAATTGGCATGAAAATAAACTGATGTAAATGTAGTTTTGCCCGATGGTCCAGCAGCCGCTTACTTGCTACATGAATATATATAAAAAAAGATAATCCAAAATCTGTAAAGTCTTCTGTAACGCTTTGAATCGGGATTATTTTAAATCCTACAAGCATTTGCTTGGCATTATTATTTTCCAAATTTATCCAAGTTTAATGTACTACTAGCTGTAGTACCCGGCGTTGCCCGGATAGTTTTTGAATGTTTACCTTCAATATTTGTATTACCAGTTAGTTGAGTGTGAAGTGAATGCTTATAGAATTCTTTTTGAGATGCTGATTTTACGACTTATCATGTAGTTTTATAGTTATTTAGATGTATCTGATTTCAAGTTTTAGATTTAATTTTCGAGTAGACACTAATCTCGGTCATTTTATACTATTTACTTTTAAGCCCTTCTCAGCTCCTGCCTCGATGGAGGCTGAACGTGGACTTAAACGCTATCCACAGCGTCACAGCTCGTATCAGCGACACATAAACAATGGATTTCGAGATTAATATTGGTTATTTTCCTTATTTTTGCACGTCAGCCCCTCTCATTCCCCAACACCAGCGGGAGCTAGGTGTATCTGACCCCCACAGTAATGTTTTCTATACAGTAAGTCATGTGTATACCAAGTTTGATTGAGAGATATGCTAAAACATACACACATCCTTAAACTCTGTCCCTTTGGACGTTTTCAATTTTTTGCCAGTTCTCATCCGCCTGCCGAGTAGGACTGAGCTTTATCTTAAACGGCATCCAGAGTGTTACATTTAATCTCAGCGACCCCGAAAACTATGGATTAGACACAAATTTCGGTCATTTTCGGTTAATATTTACATTTCGCCCCTACTTTAGAGGCTAGGAGTCTCTTACCCCTAGCGTATATTTCTCCAGACAGTAGGTCCAGTATACACACATGCGTCCATTCTCTCGGTCATTTTAGAAATTTTAATTTTCACTTTTTCTCACCGCTATGCGAAAGGAGGCAGAAATTTGACTTCTAAAAAAATTGGAGCTTTACTATTCATCTCAGCGACCCCGAAAAGAATGGATTCGACACTATTTTCGATTATTTCTACATCTCATCCCGTCGTAGGTGTGCTAGGGTTGTCATACCTCCACGCACTTTGTCTCCTGATAATAAGTCATAAGTGACCAAGTTTGTTTGAAATTGTTCCCGTAGTCCCGAAACGTATGGATTCAACACTAATATCGGTCATTATAGGTCTTAATTACATTTCGTACCCTTATCTACGTCTTCAAGGGGTGTCTTTCCCCCTTAGTATTTTTTCAGGTAGTAGGTAATATTTGTATTAAGTTCTGCTGACAGTTATACTGGAACGTACAAAAAACATCCCTAATCTCGGTCATTTGGATATTTTCTGTTCTTGACTCCTTCTCACCCGCCTGGCAATTGGGGATCAACTTGGACTTAAACGACAACCGGAGTGTCAGTCCTCATTTAAGCGACACCTAAAACCATGGATGTGACATTATTTTCGATTATTTTATATCTAACTCCCTTCCTAACCACTCACCACAAAAGGGGCCTTAATTTGGACTTTAAATGTCCAGACTGCCACTATTCACCTCAGCGACCCTAAAAACTCTGGATTCGACACTAATTACGATTATTTTTATATATCACTCCCCCTTGCCCCCCACCCTAAAGGGGGCTGAACTTGAAATGAAGAATTTCCCGGGATGTCACTGTTCATCTAAGCGACCCCGAAAAGTATGGATTCGACACTATTTTCGTTTATTTTTATATATGACCCCCCTTGCCCCCCCGCCCCTAATGGTTCCTGGGGTGTCTTATCCCCACGTGGTTTGTCTCCTGATACTAAAAATCCGGAGTTTCGCTATTCACTTTGGCGACCCCGAAAACTACGTATTCGACACAATTTTCGATTACATGTATATATCACTTCCCCTTCGCCCCCACGCCAAAGGGTCTGAACTTGGACTTAAAAAAATTGGAGTGTCACTATTCATCTCAGCAACCCCAAAACGTATGTATTCGACACTACTTTGATGATTTTCATATCTCAAGCCCCCCGCCCCCTCCCCCTAATGGTTCCTGGGGTGTCTTATTCCCACGTGGTTTGTCTCCCGATATTAAAATTCCGGAGTGTTACTATTCACCTCGGCGACCCCGAAAACTGTATATTTGACACTAAATACTATTATTTTTATATCTCACCACCCTTGCTCCCCGCCTCAAAGGGGGATGAACTTGGACTTAAAAAATCCCGGGGTGTCACTATTCATCTAACCGACCCCAAAAGTATGCATTCGACACTACTTTCGATGATTTTTATATCTCACCCCTTCGTCCCCCGCCCCTATGGGTTCCTGGGGTGCCCTAACCCAAGTGGTTTGTCTCCTGATAGTAAAAATCCGGAGTGTCAGTATTCATCTCAGCGACCCCGAAGAGTACTCGACATTCTTTTCGATTATTTTTATACATCACTCCCCCCTTGTCCCCCACCCTAAAGGGGGTTGAACTTGGAATTTAAAAATTCCCGGGATGTCACTATTCACCTAAGCGACCACGAAAAGTATGGACTCGACACTATTTTCGATTATTTGTATATATCACTCCCCCCTCGCCCCCACCCCAAAGGGGGCTGAACTTGGACTTTTAAAAAATTGGAGTGTCACTATTCATCTCAGCGACCCCGAAAAGTGTGGATTCGACACTATTTTCGTTTATTTTTATTTATGACCCCCCTCGCCCCCCGCCCCTAAGGGTTCCTGGCGTGTCTTACCCCCACGTGGTTTGTCTCCTGATACTGAAAATCCGGAGTGTCGCTATTCACTTTGGCGACCCCGAAAACTATGTATTCGACATTATTTTCGATTATTTGTATATATCACTCCCCCCTCGCCCCCACCCCAAAGGGGGGCTGAACTTGGACTTTAAAAAAAATTGGAGTGTCACTATTCATCTCAGCGACCCCGAAAAGTATGGATTCGACACTATTTTCATTTATTTTTATATATGACCCCCCTCGCCCCCCCCGCCCCCAGGGGTGTTTGGGATGTCTTACCCCCACGCGGTTTGTCTCCTGATACCAAGTCATAAGTGTATCAAATTTGGTTGAAATCGCTCCAATGGTTTGGGAGGAGATGTGGTACAAACCCACCCACCCACCCACCCACCCACATACATACAATGACTTTTATATATATATAGATAGATGGTTCGAATTTCAAATTCCTATTTCGTATTAAAATGATAAGCTAAAAATATAACGGAGGTCATAAATTTTAATTCTTCTCAGACGTTGGAGTAGTTTTGGAGCTTCATGAAGTTGTCCTACAAGCCTCCATGGCTCAGGCGGCAGCGCGCCGGCCTCTCACCGCTCGATTCCGTGGTTCAAATCCCGGTCACTCCATGTGAGATTTGCGCTGGACAAAGCGGAGATGGGACAGGTTTTTCTCCGGATACTCCGGTTTTTCCTGTCATAATTCATTCCAGCAACACTCTCCAATATCATTTCATTTCATCTGTCATTCGTTAATCACTGCCCCAGAGGAGTGCGACAGGCTTCGGCAGCCGGCACAATTCCTATCCTCGCCGCTAGATGGGGGCTTCATTCATTCCATTCCTGACCGGTCGAATGACTGGAAACAGGCTGTGGATTTTCATTTTCATGAAGTTGTCCTGTTAGAAAACTGAGGTCAATTAGATTATATAATTATAAAGAACATCGTCACCATAGGACCTATCTGTGCCGGTGCAACGTAACGCAAATTGTATATAAATAAATAAATAATTTAGCCTATTATGCATTTTTTCGCAAGTAATTTTGTAAATAATATATTGTTAAGTCCTTGTTGTGAGATAAATCATAGTCACGTGACAGTTCTTCTGGGAATATTCGCGCACAATTTCATGAAATTCTACCCAGCGGTTCAGCGGCAGTCGTCAGTCGCCATTTCATTCTTTTATGTATAGAGATACTTTTAAAAACTCATTCTAACAACTATATAGCTGACATCAATATCTATTACAAATGTTTGACGAATGTAATTATTGCCTAAGATAGTTGGGATGTGATTCAGATTGAACTCTTGTTGCGTGGTATAGTCGAAGAGAGATCTGTTCTGTGTGACAGCAATATTGAAATCATCTATGAGAATGATAAGTATGCTCGTATCAGGATTCAAAATGCTTTTAACACTCTTCAAGTGGTCGAACATTATCCTACAGAGAAAGACTTAGATCGACTCGAATTACAAATTCGGATGGATACCGGTTACGCTGAGACTAAATCTCCATTTGTTATTCACTGTCACCTCATCTATGCACATGTCTCCAACGCAGTCATTATACAGGGTGAAGCGAAATTCGCGCACTCGGGCGTCGCAGCGCGACTCCTCACATGCCAGCAATAAACAAATGTCCCTTACAAAAGTTCGTCCTGCGAGTATATCCGGGAGAAAAAGGTCGTTGAAAAGTGGCAATCTGGCAACACTGTAACCACATGTAGGGTAACTACCTCTGTCAGCACGTATTAAAGGGTGCTGTGCAGTTGGTGCAGTGGATAGAGTTTTGGGTTAGTATGCAGGAGGTCGAGCGGTCGATCCTGGGTTGAGGCGTATATTTTTTATTTCGTAAATGTAGTCCAGGTGGTATGGTATCTGGCATCTTAATCGTCAACAGCGATTGCAGCGGGTCCTCCAGAAACTATTCGCACTTACATACTACGATCCTAGAAATGGACGAACATTCGTTTTCATTGGTCAGCTTTGAAAGATGCCCTTCCCGCATCGTGGGCGTGAATTTTTTCGCACTACTTCATCCAGTAGATGCGTTGCAACGTGTTCAACGTTACTAGCTTTTGTAAATGTAGGATACATGTGACCTAAGAAACGGTGTCTTACTGTATTACAGTATGTAATGTCCGATGGAAATTAGCAAATAAAAAAAGCGCCTCAACCCAGGATCGAACCCTCGACCTCCTGCATGCTAACCCAAAACTCTATACACTGCACCATTGGTACATCACGGCTAACACGTGCTTACCGAGGTAGTTACCCTACATGTGGTTACAGTGTTGCCAGATTGCCACTCTTCAACGCCCTTTTTCTCCCGGATATACTCGCAGGACAATCTTTTGTGAGACACTTTTTTATTGCTGGCATGTGAGGAGTCGCGCTGCGACGCCCGAGTGAGCGAATTTCGCTTCACTCTGTATATCACAGCTCCACTGGCACTAAGTTTGAACCCAGACAATTGAGCAGGCTGAGAGTTTTCCATACAAGTGTCACTCAGCACCAAGTAATCCGAACTTTGAGGATAATGTCTCTCGCAAGAAGAACGAGGCTCTGCACATTAACTGTACTTACAAGTCTTCCGTTTGTTGAAGTATGTTCCTCACAAGCATCGTCTTCTAGCGCTGCGTTGTCCTTCACGAGCATCGGTAGTGTAATTGCGTAATTGTCGTGGACACTCTGGAGCCGAACTGCCGTAACCGAGGTAGAATATGAAGTCGTCCTCAACGATAGCCAAGTAGAGACCGCTCAGGCTTGTGGCTCGACTCAGTGCTACATACACAAGTTTATTCTGTCGTAATTTGTCGTTTTGGAAAACTGTCTGATCGAATGTGTCTCCTTGCGATTTGTGAATTGTGATCGCACATGCGCGCACTACTGAACGCGTCTGCACTACAGTACCTAACAAAAGTTTACGACCACCAGCGAAAATCAGTTCATTTCAGTACATTTATGATACGAATTGGTATGCAGAATATTTTGTGGCTTATTTTTGTTGACATTATGAAAAAACATCCGTTGAAATATCGAATGAAGTTTAAGAGTTACAATTATTCAAACATTTTGAGAACGTATAAAAATACCCCACTTTTGGGTGTAAATACCATCCTGTTCTCTAAAGTACAGAAGATATATGGATACATTCTTATTTTATAAATAACTATCCAGAAGGTTGTATGTTGGCATAAAAGCCGAAAAACCGGGCGAGTTGGCCGTGCGCGTAGCGGCGCGCGGCTATGGGCTTGCATCCGGGAGATAGTAGGTTCGAATCCCACTATCGGCAGCCCTGAAGATGGTTTTCCGAGGTTTCCCATTTTCACACCAGGCAAATGCTGCGGCTGTACCTTAATTGAGGTCACGGCCGCTTCTTCCAACTCCTAGGCCTTTCCTATCCCATCGTCGCCATAAGACCTATCTGTGTCGGTGCGACGTAAAGACCCTAGGAAAAAAAAAGCCGAAAAGATGAATCAAAGGGTTGTTTTTTCTGGGAATGTTTTTTTATTTGCAACTCGCTTTACGTCGCACCAACATAGATAGGTCTTATGGCGACGATGGGACAGGAACGGACTAGGAGTGGGAAGGAAGCGGCTGTGGCCTTAATTAAGGTACAGCCCCAGCATTCTGGGAATGTACTTTTCGCATTTAAATAATAAAGATCAACGCCATATTTAGAACTTGCACTCTTCACGTAGTGTAAACTTCGCTCGACTTATCGCAGGGGTCGATACATGTTACAGATGGAGAATTAGGCCTACCGCTGACTGGCGTCTTATCTTTGAAGTTAGAGTCACCATTCGCACTGGGAAGTGAGGGTCGTGAAAAATACAACAAAAACAGACCGTGTGATATTTTATAACCCATAAACGTCATTCTATATTTCAAAAGTTATTTTTCATAAGTTGTATAACAATACGAATTAGCCAAATATATTTGCAGACCAATTCGTATCATAAATGTAACCATGAATTCATTAAGTGATTTTCGCTGAGGTCTTAATTTTTTATTAGGATCTGTAAAGCGAACCACCGAGTATAATGTTCACAGATTGACTTATCAGTGTCATCCGCGATAAGTTTAGCACATCCCGTTTCACACAACACATACACTTTAGTCTTGATTCTACATCGTTTGCGGAAACTCAAGCCGCAATCGAACTCTGCTATCGCTATCAGTCGTCGTCGAGCTACTAGCCATGGCCACTTGTTGGACTCTATTCCTTTCGCAGTGTTCATCCTCACTCAGCATCTCCATGTATTTAAGAATACCGATTGCACCGTTCACGATTCCATTGTCGATGCTTACGTTTGTCGTTATCGTGTAAGGATAGCCGTGGCGAGTTTGATCGAATAAGGCAAGCTATCGGTCTCACTGTGGTCATCTTGTGCAGTTTCGAGCGACTTCACCCGCGAGTGTTTGAAATTGCAAGGTTGTGTTGGAATTCGCATTGCTGCGACTCCTGGAAGTAACCATCCTGAATGCATTGAGAATAAAATGGTTGGTTGCTATAGAAGCCACCGTGCCCTATCGTTGCTTATATTGTATGGCCGCTCCCACTTGCCCTGCATATTGTATGTCTCGACACTGTGAATTTTCTCTCTTGACTCAAATTCACTAGAGAATTTTTCCAATTTAACTTGTCAGTTTTCGATTATTACTAAGTCGATATTGCATCCTGCTTTATTATGAGTCGCTAGACACCACTGCGAACCATCTACCTCTTCGCATTCTCGATCACGCCCGATCGGCCAATTTGCGCTTCAACTTTCTTCTTCCCCGGGGCGTATTGCTAGAAGACGTCACCTGCTCGAATTTGGTGCCTTGACTGAACATTGCCATTATTTTAAAGCTATTTTTATTCGTTCATTTATTTAATGTATTTATGTATAAGTTGTAGAGAAATATTTGTATTACGTATTGAGTAAATACAATTTTTATCTTCATATACGGTGCTGTAAGGGTCTAACTCCCTGGCTGAATGGTCAACGTTGAGGCCTACGGTTCAGAGGGACCTGGGTTAGATTCCCGGCCGGGCGGGGGATTTTAATCGCGTCTGCTTGATTCTTCTGGCTCGGGAACTGGGCGTTTGTGTTTGTCCAAATACTCTTCTCTTCATATCCCGACAACACACCTCACTACTAACCACCACAGAAACACGCAATAGTGATTAGATCCCTCCACAAAGGGTTGGCGTCAGAAAGGGCATCTGGTCGTAAAACAGGGTCAAATTCACATGTGCGGTACAGTTGTTAACCGCGCCCCGAGAGGTGTGGGAAAATCGATAGAAGAAAAAGAAAGAAGAAGAAAATACGGCACAGTAAGCAACAAGTATATCGAAATACCTGGAAGCGTTTATGGTACCTGATTGGTTATTGGACTAAAGAGCATATTATGATAGCTTTACTTTGCTGAGTCTATCATTGACTTCACTAGGAGCGAGTGCCTGTGATAACTAGTTCCAAAAGTGTGACGAATTACTTCATGCGGTGTAAAATGAGATGGAGTTGAGGTTTCTCACCTGTTTGTTATTAATGTTCTCTCTCATTCCATTTGTGAAAGGAACGAGTCCTTACTCTGTGCTGTTTTCTGGGACAGAAGCACTACATTACCAGCTAGCGCTTGGTTTCTCTATGGCTTCCACTATAATTGATAATATCCGCGCATAGAGAGCAGAAGAACGACATTTAGCTAAAGCTGACAGCTTAACATCAAATCGAGAATATTTTGCATCAGCTTCTGGGGTACGCTTTATGAATCCGCTGCGGCTTGCTCCTAATCAGTTTCAGTAAAAAAAAAAAAAAAAAAGTACAGTTCTTATTAAAGTTTAAAATCACGATGTTTGCTATGGAATATTATATTTAATCAGCGAGTTAGCTACGCGTTACGGGACGCGTAGCTGTTAGTTTTTAATGGGTTCGAACTCCACCATCGGCAAGCATGAACATTATTTTCCGTCATTTCCCATTTTTACACAAGGCAAGTACTGGAGCTGTACATTTATTAGGGCCATGGTCGCTTTATTCCCTGTCATCACCTTTCCTATCCCATCACCGCGGGGTTAAAACACTAGCAAAAGTAAATTATTAATATTTTTTGTGTATAGTGGTGCTCTGTGGCTGAATGGCCAGCGTAGTTCAAAGGTTCATAGCGGTTCATAGAGTTCTGGGTTCGATTCCCGGCCGGGATGAGGATTTTAGAGACGTCAGGTTAATTCCTCCAGATCAGATATTGGCTGTTCGTGATCTTCTTAACACACATCTTCATTTGCACACAACCACGGCTGTCTCTAGTCAGGCTGGCCCACGCTGTGTACCAACGTCGCACTGGGAAGTGGTCGCCCATCTTTAAACTACAATGATGCTACTTGTATTTCAAAACAGTGATGAGTGCTCGATTGCTGCAGTCGCTTAAGTGCGGCCAGTATCCAGTAATCGGGAGATCGTGGGTTCGAGCCCCACTGTCGGCAGCCCTGAAGATGGTTTTCCGTGGTTTCCCATTTTCACACCAGGCAAATGCTGGGGCTGTACCTTAATTAAGGCCACGGCCGCTTCCTTCCCACTCCTAGCCCCTCCCTGCCTCATCGTCGCCATAAGACCTATCTGTGTCGGCGCGACGTAAAGCTAATAAAAAAAAAATTAAATGTAATACTTAACATCGAGGAAGTGGCCGTGCAGCTTGGATCACGTAGATATAAGCTTGCAATCGGGAGAAACAGGGTTCGAGTCCCACTATCGGCAGCCCTGTAGATGGTTTTCCGTGGTTTCCCATTTTCACACCAAGCAAATGCTGGGGCTTCACCTTAATTAAGATCACGGTCACTTCTTAGCCACTCCTAGTCCTTTTCTATCCCATTCGTCGCCGTAAGACCTACCTATCTGTGTCGGTGCGACGTAAAGCAAACTGTAAAAAACAAAAACAAAAATGAATGAAAAATCAATCATAGAAACGAATACATACAAAGAAAGACATTAAATAATTGTTTATTTATATCATAACTTATTACTTTCAATTTCCTTCTTTTAGACTTAATGATTTTAAGTACGTGCTCACTGTCGTAGAGGGGCTGCCTGGCCGAGGCGGTAAAGGCGTGCTCGGTGCGCCCGGAAGGACGTGGATTCGAATCCCCGTCATGAAGTCGTAAAATTTAAGAAACGAGATTTCCACTTCCGGAGGTGCATATGGCCCTGAGGTTCACTCAGCCTACACCAAAAATGAGTACCTGGTTAATTCCTGGGGGCAAAGGTGGCCGGGCATAGAGCTAACCACTCTACCCCATCACGTGCCGAGGTTAACAGTGGTGGAAGCCTTTACCTTCCACTCCTCCAAGGGCCTTCATGGCCTGTACGGAGGTGACTTTGCTTTGCTTTCACTGTCGTAGAGTATGAACGTTTTCAACTTTATAAGAGTAACTACTTTCTGAATCTTCAGTAGGCCGAAGTTCACGAAGTATTACACGATTCACTCTATTGTCTGTTATGAAATACACTGTTTTCAATCCACAACAATGTATTTCTCGTAAGAGATCTTTACACATTATTACTTAATCTGACTTAGCAATTTCTTTAACTGAAATTAGGCTTATTCCCTCTTTGAAATGACCAAAAGCGAGTTTTTCAATCCAGACAAGAATGTCTTAAAGACTAGAAAGCAGGAATAATTGAAGACCGGAAATTTTCGACGGAAATAGAGAGTTTTACGAAAAACAAATGAAACTGCAACAGTTCTATTATTGTAAAGATTTCATATTGTGGCAGGTTATCAGTGTCATTAAAACTTAAATCACTACACACTATCCACTAAACCGATTGAACTACTAAAAACATGGCACAACAACCCTTAAAGACCTTGGCCTACCAAGCGACTACTTCTCAGTACAAGGCCTGCAGATTACAAGGTGTCATGTGGTTGGCATGACGAACCCTCTCGGCCGTTATTCTTGGCTTTGTAAACCGGGGCCGCTACCTCACCGTCAGACAGCTTCGTCAATTGTAATCACGTAGGCTGATTGAACTACTATGTTCATTTAATTACAAGTTCACTCGCGATTGAGTTTCCCACCCAACAAAACTTTTTCTCACAATCGTGTTCGAACACACTGTATACAGCCACGTCGAGCTCCTGTTCTCCACACGGCTTCTAACAGAGCAGTGCCGTTCCAGAGCAGTTCACAACTATACTAGACTTAACTAAAGTTGGCGTCTGACAGGTAAGGTTGGAGGGAGGAACACTGCACGTGCCATTTCACGATGTTGCCACATTCCAGCATTCCTTTCTACATGCTCTTACCCCTCGCTTCAGGCTCACTTGTTCCCTCCTTCATTCTGACCGCTGTGATCTGTTGTAGACTACCTGGCCAGGCGGTGTCGTCCCATTTGCGATCACTCTTATACAAACAATCAGGTTCTTATCAGAGACACTCACAGGTTTGGCAACTCCCAGCAAAACGAGCTGCCCTGAAGTTTTATCTCCATGGCAACCGCAGTCGCCCCACCCTCGTTTCCATGGCAGCCACACAGCCACTCCCTTTACCCGCCTCGGCAGGCAGTAAACGGACCTCCCTCTAAGAAATGTCAGACACCAACTCTTATTATTAGCAGTAGAGCAAGCCTCGCTGAATTCCACGCAGCCGTCTGACGGACTCACACATCATGAATGACTCGCCAGGGACTCACTACCGTCTACTTACATTCGCTCGCGACTGAATTAACTCACTCAAGATTGACTCGGTCTCGTCAGGTTCGTTATTTACAGTGGAACATCGATACCTCGAATCGTCTCGGGAGTTAAATTTTATTTCGAGTTATGGAAATGTCGAGGTTTAGAGAATATCGTTTTTGAGCATGTACAGCACATAACTGAAACATATGTATCTACGGGCTTATACGGAATACATTATTTTTAACAGTAATAATAATAATAATAATAATAATAATAATAATAATAATAATAATAATCGTATGCCGGGCTGAGTGGCTCAGACGGTTGGCCTTCTAACCCCAACTTGGCAGGTTCGATCCTGGCTCAGCCCCGTGTCGGTAGATTTACTGGCACGTAAAAGAACTCCTGCGGGACTAAATTCCGGCACCTCGGCGTCTCCGAAGACCTTAAAAAGTAGTTAGTGGGACCTAAAGCAAATAACATTATTATTATTAACAATCGTGTGGCCTCAGCTACCGTGTGCAGACATTTCAATTTGACGCCATCTGGCTGTCTGCTCGTCAATTTTGACGTTCCGTTTTACTCTAGGCCCCCACTAGATGACAGACCGAGTAAACCGAAACTCTCTTGGGCGTCTATGGCTGAGATTTAATGAATTTTTTCGGGTAAACACCAAATGTGTCACCAGAGATCTTTTACATGCCGACATCGTACGACATGGAGTGTCGAATGGACTTTTTTTCCGCCCTTCAAAAATCCGACTCCCTCTGCCGGGTTTGAACCCGCTATTTTGGGATCCGGTGGCCGACACTCTACCGCTGATCCACAGAGGCAGCTATTTGTAACAGTATTTAAGAATATACAAAAAAACTCTATTTTACGAAATCACTTTCATTATAACTCTTATTAAGATAGGACACAGCATACACAGTAGTGAAACAGAATCATACCTCCGTTAACAATTTTTGGAAAATAAATCCGTTAGTTTTTTCTGTTTGTTATACTGTTAACCTTTTCTCCCTTCACGTTGAAACTTCTCGTAAATACCACGCAGCCGAGATTCTTAAATGGAACTTGTCATCCGCGACTTCGGGGGGTTGCTTTCGTACGTGACCGGTAATTAATTCACACCCGAGAAACAGCGAGGCTTCACCGATTTTCCGATCACTAGAAATTTTTAGTTTTTCGGTTCCCGTCATATTCGCTCCCAGCATCATAGTAACCCTTTCCTTACTTGTTAGTACTTCCTCACAAACCACAAATACCGTATTGCACAGTTAATGTTGTACAAAATTCCAGTTACAGAGTATTTTTTTGCTTCAAGGGAGGAAACGTTTGCTTCGAGAAATCAAGAAATTCGTGTAATCGAATTTCGAGTAATAGAGAAATAAATACACGTGAAGAATTGGACAAACGGTAGATAAATTTAAGTTGCTTCGAGATATTGAAAATTCGAGTAATGGAGGGTCGAGATATCGAGGTTCGACTGTAAATAGACCTGCAGAAGATTCTCGTCGTTTCCGGATCAATCTGGGCTCATTCTTCATTGTTGATCAGTCTTCAGCTTCTTCTCCGAACTGTTTGCGACTCGCTGTGTGCAGTGGCGGCTGGTGCAGAAAATCACTGGTGTGCTGTAACCAATCCCCACTCCAAAAAATAGAAATATTTAGAAACATACCGGTATGCGGTTTTCAAGAGACACTCCACTGAGATTTCCACACTGAACAAACACGCAAACAACCCCAACACATACACACATTCATCATAAAAAACTATAAAACTATATAATTAAACACACAATAACACCTGCAATGGCAAAATATTCACGAACTCAAAATCTTGGTGTGAGCGCGCACCAAAACAGATCTTCCCAATGTTACCAAAATCATTGAAATAAAACCAGCAACGTCTTAATGCAAAATTTCATGTTATGTTTTTATAGTGACATTTATAAACCAGATATTTTTAATTAAAGACATTCTCAGTATCATGTCCTCATTTTGACAACATAAAAAGTAAAATTTTTATAGTTCGATTCCAAATATGGGAGTATTCTATCCTCTTTGGTATTAAAAGACCTGGCGATCCCCTCTTAAATGCTACCGCTGAGTCAAGAGGGTACCACATACCACATTCTCATTTCGGTCGTAATGCAAGTGTAACAAGTGCTGAATCTCTGTGGTCGAACGAAGAATCGCTGTGAACTGATGTCTTGCCGGTCTTGGCTGTTGTTTCCACAGCCTATCGGAAAAGTTGGGCACGCATGCGCAGAAGGCAGAGTTCTTGGTTTCTGGCAAAAAGCTTAGAAATTCTCGCTGAGCTGTATTTGCACAGCCCAGCACAGCCACCCGGCGTGGAGAACACGACTAGCTAGCTACCTAGTTATGAGGGGAGTTGAATAATTTCCTATTCTTTGGCTGACGTCTTTTTCAGTGCACTGTATATGATTGCGGATTATATATTTAAAGTAATTTAATTTCCAAATAGGCGATGTGCTGCAGCACATCAGCACATAAGGTACGGCCGCCCCTGCTTGTGTGCCCCCCTTCGGGGTGGATGATTGAAAGGTGGGATCTCTGAACTTCGCGGTCCTATATCCAATGTCTGTTGGATGAGCCTTCTTGGTTCCAATGTTGTTGCTGTGCTACGTCTAGGTCTAGGAGCTTCCTTCTGCGAGCATCAACAGTTCACCGGCGCTCACTGCACACATTATCGCCGCTCCGCTCTTCTCTCGCCAGCATTGGTAGCTTCAGCCAGCCCCTCGCTTTCATTATCGCAATATTTTGACTCCATTTCGGAAATCCCCATTCGTCTCACAGGAGTTATTTTACTTGTCAGCAAATCACCAACGCAAGGCTGGCGAATATATGTACCTTCAAATACCATCGGACTAAGACGGGTTTAAACATGGAAACGCCGGGCTGAGTGGCTCAGACGTTTGAGCCGCTGGCCAACTGACTCCAACTTGCCAGGTGCGATCCTGTAACAGTCCGGTGGTATTTGAAGGTGCTCAAATACGTCAGTCTTGTGCCGGTAGATTTACTGGAATCTAAAATAACTCCTGCGGGACACAATTCCGGCATCTCGGCGTCTCCAAAAAAGTCCAAGTAACTAGTGGGACGTAAAGGCAATAACATTACTATTATTGAACCTGGAAATTTGCTCTCTGAAGTCAGAACTGTACTTTTGAACCAATCAGCCCACTCTTTCCCCCTCAGACGGAAAATGTAATTCTATCCCACCGGGCGAGTTGGCCGTGTGTGTAGAGGCGCGAGGCTGTGAGCTTGCATCCGGGAGATAGTAGGTTCGAATCCCACTATCGGCAGCCCTGAAAATGGTTTTCCGTGGTTTCCCATTTTCACACCAGGCAAATGCTGGGGCTATACCTTAATTAAGGCCACGGCCGCTTCCTTCCAACTCCTAGGCCTTTCCTATCCCATCGTCGCCATAAGACCTATCTGTGTCGGTGCGACGTAAAGCCCCTAGCAAAAAAAAAAAAAAAAAAATTCTATCCTATGGTTCTGGAGCTCCAAAGCTGAAACCGTGAAAACGTGCTCGGTTCACCTGGAAGATACGGGTTTGATTTCTCTATTCTCGTACGACAAACAACGAAACGGCATGTGTAGAGCTGGATGAGACGCAATGGGAAGAGAAGGGAGGACTGGGTATCAGCAGACTCGCCTCTCTGACGTCGCATGCGGTCATATTCAGCCAGGCAAGCCTCATGACTTTTTTTGGTGTTACTGGGTGTTGTTACTAGCTGAACTCCAAATGCTTATTGCCACCTTTCGTTTGACTAATACAGGGCGAGTTGGCCGTGCGGTTAGGGGCGTGCGGCTGTGAGGTTGCATCCGGGAGATAGTGGGTTCGAATCCCACTGTCGGCAGCCTTGAAGATGGTTTTCCGTGGTTTCCCCATTTTCACACCAGGCAAATGCTGGGTCTGTACCTTAAATAAGGCCATGACCATTCCCTCCAACTCCTAGGCCCTTCCTATCCCATCGTCGCCATAGACCTACCTGTATTGGTGCGACGTAAAGCGACTAGCGTTTGGCTAATACCGCTGCTAACACCTGTATCTTTATTTTGCTGAGTGGAGCTAGAAAATTGCTGCCAAGTTTTCATATTTCAGTCGTACTTCTTTGCAAGTCCGATTCATTAGCTGAATGGTCAGGCCTTGGGTTCAGAGGGTGCCGGGTTCGATTCCCGGCAGGGTCGGGGATTTTGATCGCGTCTGATTAATTCTTCTGGCGCGGGGACTGAGTGTTTGTGTTTGTCCCAAAACTTTCCTTTTCATATTCAGAGAACACACTACACTACCAACCACCACAGAAACACGCAATAGTAATTACATAACTCCACCAGGAAGGGCATTCGGCCATAAAACAGGACAAAATCCACATGTGCGATACAGTTCGCACCCGCGACCCCACAGATGTGAGCAAAGTGGAAGAGGAAGAAGAAGAAGAAGAAGAAGAAGAAGAAGAACTTCTTTGCAAAGGTAGCCTATGTTAAGAATAAAGTTCAGCCAAATTACTTCACCCAACGATTTGTCATTGGCGTTGCTACTAAAAGCTGAGTTCACTGATATCTACAATGATCGTTAGATATCCCAAAGTCTCAGCTCTGAGAAAAACACAGTGAATGGTCGGAAAAAAGGAAGCAATACGCATGCAAAGTGATCTTCCCGTCAATCCACACACCACGTCCTAATCTGCAGGCCTTCCGGCTGAGCAGCGATCACTTTGCAGGACATGGCCTACCGGTGTTCATTTTTAATCAACATTCCCTTTTTTGTGATTTCTAAGGCACTATCTTAGTTTACAACTTTTTAATTGTTTTACTCGTTCATCGACTCCTTCGCTCCCGTTTTTGGTAAGGTAGTGTCATACACCAGGTCTTGCTGAAAGCTATTCTTCTACTTTTACCACCATCTAACATGTGTGGCTGGACACGTACCGGGCAAGATAATGCCAGACGGCTTCATTTTACAAGTAAATATTAGTTACTATTATACAACAGATACTGATATTGGTTATATTTTACCTTATACGCAATACACAATCATGTGGTTAAAATAGCATTTTTTTTTACAAGTTGCTTCACGTCGCACCTACACAGAAAGGTCTTACGGCGACGATGGGACAGGAAGTGGCTAGGAGTGGGTAGGAAGCGGCCGTGGCCTTAATTAAGTTTCAGCCCCAGAATTTACCTGGTGTGAAACATGGGAAACCATGGAAAATCATCTTCACACGGCTGCTGACATTGGGGTTCGAACCTACTCTCTCCCAAATGCAAGCTCACAATTGCGCGCTCCTAACCGCACGGCCATTTTGAAATGTCACCAGATTCTAATTTACATTCCCACCATTCGTGTGTTACAAATGTCACTGTACATTAGTCTGTTATGCCTTAAAGAAATGTTTATTCACCTCCAAATGACACCTCGATCACTGAAATATGTCCTCTCAGTATGGAGTTAGGGCCTATAGCCGATGCTATAATTCGGCGCCATTTTGTTTTCCCTCGCTGAGCTGTGACGCCATCGGCGGATGCGATTGTTATGTTATCTCGTGCATAATTATGTTCTCTATACTGTGCTATATGATAATTCGTTTTACGTAGTACAGGCTAGTGTATGAGATATAAGCGGTGACAATGGCGTATCGGAAAGTGTCGCGGGTCGTTTTACTACCCATTCCTCGACCGAAAGAACAAGAACTACTGACGTCAAAATATTTTGCACATTCTACATGGAACAACAACGACATACCAGTGAACTGCGCACTTAGAAGTGATAATTGTCGGTTTTTGCAGAATTCTGACGATAAGATATCATCTAACACTAGTGAATAACAACTGCTTTTTTTTTCAACCGATAAGAGGTTGTCAGGTTCAAAGACTAGCTGTGTCACTGGATAAGGAAGGGAGTCGGGAGTTAACCTATGGAAGGAGACTGGCCATAATGGCCTCAGAATCATTTAGTTATGAGCATTGCGAGTCTTCCACATCACATAACTGAACACAAAACACACGAGATATAGAATTATTTGTTTCATATTATTTATCAGTATAGCCAATCATGTATTGCTCATATAGGCCTACCCGGTTCACGATGTTTTCTACTACCCTGTGTATGGGAATGATTCAGATGTGACTAGGGTAATATTATGTTCTGTGTATGGTGGGATTACCAAGACATTCCTTACAAATGGGTTAAAACTTGGGAATACCCGTTTGGATGATTTAAATACGTGTTGCAAAGTAATGTCTGCTTAGCAGGTCTACATCTTGCAAAGGATTAGCTCATTGTATAACCGGGAACAAGGTTATATAAAACTGTGGGGGCCGATAACCTCAGATGTTAAGCCCCTTTAAACAACAATCATCATCATCATCATATAGTACTGTAGTTAAATTGCTCATTCCACAGTGGGATGAGGCGTGGCTCAGAGTGCAAGGTGTCTGGCTCCCAGGCTACCGTCTCGCGTGCAGATAACCGTACGTTTTTAAGTAAGTAATTAAATAAATGACAACTTAAAGATGCAAAAGATAATGATTTTTAATTACATACATAATTATTACAATTCAGTGTTCGAACTTCTTCCTTTCCTACTTCCCCATTTTACCGAGCTCGATAGCTGCAGTCGCTTAAGTGCGGCCAACATCCAGTAATCGGGGTATAGTGGGTTCGAGGCCCACTGTCGGCAGCACTGAAGATGGTTTTCCGTGGTTTCCCATTTTCACACGAGGCAAATGCCGGGGCTGTACCTTAATTTAGGCCACGGCCGCTTCCTTCCACTTCCCAGGCCTTTCCTAGCCCATCGTCGCCATAAGACTTATCTGTGTCGGTGCGACGAAAAAAAAAAACAAATTCCCATTTTATTGGGGTCGGTACTTTGTGTGTGCATTTGGCTTGGTTTTACGGCCGGATGGTCTTTCTGAAGCCAACCCTACTGTATATAGAGGGATGTATTCACTATTTCGTGTTTCTGTTGTGATTGGTAGTGCAGTGTGATATCTATTGATGTGTATTAAGATGAACACAAACATCCAGTTTCTTGGAATCGAACCCAGGGTACTCTGAACCAAAAATTATGACGCATATAATTCAGCCAAGGAGTTATAACTAAAACCAGCACGTGATGACTCTTTTAAACTATATTTATCACGTTACAGGACTCTCTCTAGGAGTGATGCAACACTTTCCTTACGCATCTCTGATTTCTGGATTCTCTGACGTTTCGCAGATTATCATTTCGGTAAAGGTCTTAACGAATTCCTTATGATATTGGTTTTGGGTATCTAAAATACTGGCACAAAAATAATCCATTATAATATACTCAGATTGCATTCGGGAGATAGTGGGTTCGAATCCCACTGTCGACAGCCCTGAAGATGTTTCCCGTCGTTTCCCATTTTAACACCAGGAAAATAATGGAGCTGTACCTTAATTAAGGCTACGGTCGCCTCCTTCCCACCGACGGACGGATGGATGGATGGATGGATGGATGGATGGATGGATGGATGGACGGACGGACGGACGGATGGAGGGATGGACGGACTGCATGCCAGTAAGGGAAGTAACGTATTGCCATTTTCCTCATCATGCCTTTAAATTCGTGGTTGCTCCTTGGGTAGAAGGCAAGAGAGGCGTCAATCGGCCATTCTGCGGGATATTGGCGGAATATCGGTGGAGGCTATAAACTTTTTTTTGCTAGTTGCTTTACGTCGCTCCGACACAGATAGGTCTTATGGCGACGATGGGACAGGGAAGGGCTAGGAGTGGGAATGAAGCGGCCGTGGCCTTAAGGCACAGCCCCAGCATTTGCCTGGTGTGAAAATGGGAAACCACGGAAAACCATTTTCAGGGCTGCCGACAGTGGGGTTCGAACCTACTATCTCCCGAATACTGGATACTGGCCGCACTTGAACGACTACAGCTATCGAGCTCGGTGAGGCTATAAACGTCCTCGAATAGCTTAAGCTATAACACCATTAGTCATCTTCTTATCTGTTTACCTAAGAATCCGTACGCCTAAATTTCTCCTCTGTTACCCCATCCTTATATCCATAACTCACACCAGCATAATTTATTGAGGGGCATTTGATTTTCCAATACATTCACTTGGTATTTACATTCTTGTCGTCGTCCGGCTATCCTCACTTATAATCCATTTTCTATTAATGTCAGCTTTCTTAACTGTATTATTTTCTTCCTTAATTACTCCGTATGTATGCGAGTGCTAATCCCGAAAGCTGAACACTCTTTTCTTTGAGGAAATATTCTATGCTATGCAATTGTATAACTTTTGGGCTCGGAAAATATCGAATTAGGATGCAATTTTAACGACGGTGCAGACATTCGTTTCGGGACAATTGGTGGCTAATCGCTAAGTCGTATCACAAATCAGAAATCACAATCGCCTTTCATTTTGGTGAAATCTACAACTTTGGTCCTATGACTTTTTGTAGTATTTCTATTTCATATTTGTTATATAGAGCTGTATTTCTCGATTTCAAGTTAATTTTGTACTTTTACACGTAGGCTGTATGTTATCATTTGGCACATTTATAGGAAAGATAGAATCATGGCATTCGGCACGCACATTGACTTGACCAGTGGCCCTGTGATAGCCAAATTTTATAAGTAGTATGTGAAAACTGTACAAAATTTCACCCCATTCAATGACTCTAACTCAATCGAACCCATAAATATAGGAGATACGCGAAGATGTCATGGGACCAGTCATGTAGAACACCGAACGAGGCGTCTGATGGTAATGTCCGTTTGTAGATATGTCGTACAGTTTCAAAGCAGTAACTCTCGAAATAAAGGTCTTCACTTCTAGAGTGTGTCTCTACATTGACTATTTTGGCAAAATTTCCGTACAGTTATCCGTTTCAGGGGTAATAATGACCATCTGCGTATTTTTAGCTTTGGTGTCTGCGTGTCTGTCTGTTTGTCTGTTTCTTTGTCTGTGTGTTTGTCCACCAAACTTCATATTTAGAATCCACCTGTCCTTGGGCAGGTTTTAGGGCAAATATTGTCCGGCTCCATGGCTAAATGGTTAGCGTGCTGGTCTTAGGTCGCAGGAGTCCCGGGTTCGATTTCCGTCAGGGTCGGGAATGTTAACCAACATTGGTTAATTTCTCTGGCACGGGGGATTGGTGTATGTTTCGTCTTCTTCATCATTTCATCCTCGTCATGATGCACAGGTCGCCTAAGGGTGTTAAATCGAAAGGCCTGCACCTGGCGAGCCGAACATTTTCTCGGACACTCTCGGCACTAAAAGCCATACGCCATTTCATTTAATTTCATTTCAGGGCAAATATTGTTTCCAAATCCCTGAACTTACTGGGGATTTATACGAAACCGAAACCGTGATTTTGCACTCCCACAAAATATACACAACCAAACTTAATGGAAATCTATCTGCCTTAATGAAAATTAATTTCTATACCTTTTTTCTCATTTGCATCATTTCGATACGAGGATTAATAAGGGAGATATCATTAACGGACCGTTTTTCGGTACAAGTTCCACGGGACTTAACTCAAGAGCGGTGCGTGTTAAGCGTATTTCTTACAACTTGAAAAATACTGCAGATATTTGAATCAAACTTTATATTTAGCAGCCACCTGTCCAAGATAGGTTTTAAAGGTCAATAACATTTCATGTTTCCGGAATGGACTGACGGTTTATAGGGAACCGAAATGGTGATTTTACTCTTCCACAATATATACGGTACAAGACCGAGCTGATTGGAAATCGACCCATTTTGATCGAAATCCACTTCTAAAATTTTTATTTTCATGTGCATTTTTTCGACAGGAGGATTAATAAGGGAGATATCATGAATGGTAGGTTTTTCAGGTTAAATGCATCGTACATACCCCAAAATGTGCTGTACGTGGAGCAGATTCCTTATCTATCTATATAAACAAAATCGTAACAACTGTGTGCCTGTACATTGACTCTTTTGGCGAAATTTTCGTACAGCTACTCGTTTGAGGGGTAATAATGACCATCTGCATATTTTTTGGTTTAGTTTCCTTAAAGTCCTAATTTTTACCCTCCTTGCCCAAAATCCTGTTTGCGACATAATCTGCCAGACGAACAAGAAAATTGAAATTTGGCAAAATTATACGTTTTAGCCTGTAACGGTCGGGAAACTTCTTTAAGTTTTTCACTTTTTATCCCCGAAGAATATCGAAATATGGAGGCAATTTTAATGATGGTGCAGACCTTCGGGAAGTCCTGTCACATAACGGATGACACAGTCTCCGTTTAATTTGGAGTGATCTACAACCTTAGTCATATGACTTTTTGTCGTATCTGTATCCCTTTTACGTTTGATTTTTCTCTATTTCTCGACGTTAAGTAAATTTAGACTTTTCGAGGCATAATTCATACTTTCAATCACTTATGGGAAAGATAGAATCATCAAACTCTACACGAAAATTGGCCCACCCAGTAGCCATATGTGAGCCATATGCCAGTAAATCTGGCGTCTTATGGTACAATCCTTTTGTCGATATGACGTACCGTTTAGCAGCAGTTAATCAGGAAATGGTCTGCAATAATGTAAACATGCATATACTTTCGTATGTCGATCTATATATATTCACTTATGTCGATTTGTAGCGATCGAGGAAGGGTGTGTCTGCTATTGTAATCAGTACTTCCCACGCCGACTTCGGCTGGCAGTAAGAATGGGGGTCCTTCTCCAACTCCTGTGTAACTGACATTAGTAAGGAAAGCCTACCATTGTAATGAATAATTCACTTCTTGATTTGACGTGCAGAAGGCAAGGGAGCATGCAGTTTTGTTTAAAACTCCCCTACCCGATTGTGTTCAGCTGTAGGCAAGAGTGTCCGCCATTATAAACAAATGTACTCAACTATGTGACTGGCATTAGGCATAGTGGCCTGCTATTTTGATGGAGACTCACCAACTTGGTGTGACTGGCAGTAAGCTGGCTGGCAGTAGGAAAGGGGTCCTGTCATTATAATGATAGCTGCACAACTCAATTTCGACTGGTAGTAGGGAAGTTGCCTGCCATTATAATAAAAAATCCTTAACTCTAATCTGTCTGGAAGTCGATTGTGACCGCGCAGTAGGCAATGATCCTGCAATTATGATGTAAACTTTCCAACTCGATTGTGAATGGCAGTAGGCAAGTGAGCCTGCCTTTATCATCACAAATCGGTAACAAACACTTTACATTGGAAACAACGTATGGGGACCTCCACATGCCGTTTCTAGCATAACGTTAAGAGACATGCAATTTTAAAACAATCTTATTTACTGCATGTACAGTATTTACTTCCATATTCGAATACAATGTAGAATACCGTAGCGAAGCACGGGTACATCTGCTAGTATTATATAAAAATAGATCAAAGAGTTCTCGCCGTAATGGTAGGGCCTTCATTTAAGGTGAAACAATATGTCCTTGACGTGTATGGCACAGAACTCATGTTTTGCAAGTGCAGCTCTCAAATTTTATTTCAAGGGAAAATAATGTCATGAATGGATCTATCAAAACTTAACTTGACGAGTCCTTTACCTTCAGGTTGGCTCAGCTCCAATGGGAAGGAATGACAGCATTATCAGACATTTGGACTGATATCGTGAAAACATGTTGTAGAATACTTTGATGTAGGCCTACAATAATTTAGTTGAATTTTATCTGAAGTTTTTCTTATCATGAAAATAAGTTGAGTCTTTTCAATGTGAAACCTTTCCTTTCTACTATTCAGACGCTTGTAAACCTGATGACGACACTTCATTTATCTTGTTGTGTGTAACATTTCCGCTAACTCGGTGGAATGAACTTGGAGAGTTGATAAGCGTTCATTGGAAAACTATCTAATCATTTTGCTATAAATTTCAATATCGGCGCAGTCTGCTAAAGCGTGAAAAAGCTAGTGTGAAAAATACCCATACACTGCGGAAACTAGCAGATCCGATTTCAATGATACTTGCAATACTTTCCTATATTAAATTCCAGAAAATGTTGGACGTGGCCACATTATTCCTAAAGCTCGTCAGTTTATTATGGTTGTACATTATCTCAGTAGCCACCACAATAAGAAAACAACTTACTAGAGGAACTCACACACTCAGTATACGAACTGGAGCACCGCGATATCCCTTGTCTCTATTATGAAACAGGGATGAAAACCTGTTGCAACACCAGCGCAAACGATTCAAACCAACTTAACTCAAACATAGATTCAAATTATTACAATTGCTGTTACTACCAGATGCTTTACAACAACATAGCGTTACACATACACACAATGCACTGACATTACACAAAAACATTAACCATTACACAGGAGAAACCATAAATCAGTTCTGTTCCGTAATGCAAGGACTCGTGTGCCTTTATTTCCTTGCAAAACATATCTATGATACAACAACAACAACAATAATAATTATCTAATCCATTCTTGTATACAAAATGATTTCTACGTTTGATGAAAATGACCCGAGAGGAGTACAGATGATGGGGCATTGCTGTCACACACGCATACGCTCTCTCTCTTTCTGTGACGTTTTGGGTAAGTATCGGACAAAAAATTACAAAGGAAGCATACAAGCCACAGTCTCTCCACACTACAAGGACCTTAACTTTCCCTTCACAAATCCCACGTTTCGCCCGGGATTCGAAACGTGGCTACCATGGTGAGAAGCTAGTGACGATGTCACACTGCTTTAACACCCCCTTCTTCCCGTGTTATCCCCCCGTGGGTGGGAGCGGTAGAATACATCCACGGTATCCCCTGACTCTCGTAAGAGGCGACTGAAAGGGGCCTCAGGTGTCCTTAACTTGGGAGCGTGGGTTGGCGATCACGGGGCCCATAGCTGAGCATTGCTTCTACTTACTTGTGCCAGAGGTCTTACTTTCATCTACCCTATCAGAACTCCCTTGGTCAATCTTGTTCTCTTCCTAACCCATGGTATTAGAGCATTCGAGATTTAGGGAGTCTTTCATTTTCATGCCCTTCGTGGCCCTTGTATTTCTTTGGCCGATACCTTCATTTTTTGAAGTATCGGATCCCTTCCATTTTTTTCCCTCTGCTTTGTGTTAATAGAGGATGATTGCTCAGTTGTACTTCCTCCTAAAACAACAATCACCACCACCACCTCTCCCAAGTTAATTACAGTACAGATGTTACAGATTTAATATCCATGTAATGATACGTTTAGCCGGGTAAATGAAAGTCCCTCCCACACTAGGTAGAGTAAGCTGGGACAAAACCAGGACCGCTAGGGACAATCGGGCAGATGCTCTGAGACAAAATTTACGGACGATATCTGGTCGATTCCCTCTATTTCTCCCTCCAAAGATGCAACAAGAAGTTGCCAATTGTCCTCAAACGCCAGTGAAATCCCCTACCAATCCGTACCAAGATTTCTAAATCTTTGATCAAACTGGGAATCGAACCCAGTCTCTCTCTGTTAGTGGCTTACCATTGTAAATACTAAAAAATAATAGTGCAGACATTACTGATTACAACATGTGTAAATGTGAGCTATTATTTTTTGTTTTGATGTGTTTTGGGAACAGTAGTCTCGAATATGTAAAGGTCGACCTTCATTGATCAATACTTGTTCTCTTGGAAGGTATTCGAAGTCAAGTAACTTAAGTCTTTCATTTTCATGGCGTTTCCATTTCTTTTGCCGATGACTTTATTCTACGAAGGATCAGACTTCTTCTTTCTCCGTCGATATCAAGATTGCATGATTAGCTTGTTTTTTCCCTTAAAATAAAAATCACCACGACGTATCATGAAGAAAATGTACTGAAGTACTTAACCTTATTCTTCCTTCGAGAAACTCTTTAAAACATAGACTACCTCCTGTCGAGCTCTGGAGAAGAGGAAGTTGTCAGAGAACTTCGCTGCTTATCTGGAAATGATTGCTCGTTTGACAGATTACCCACTCCGAATAGATTCTAAGGACTCATCAACAATAATAGTAACAATTTAATGCGGTCTAACAACTTGAAACCACGGCTTGGTGATTAGGCCCACGAAGGTGATCATCAAAATCTTCACGAGTACGAGCCTGTGCTACTAAAAATCACGTCCAACTTATTTTCACAATTAGTTCCAGTAACTTACATATTTGTGGGTTCCGTAAATTTCTTCTGAGGGTATAAAATACACTACAGGTAACATGCTGGATGCCAAATTTTAAGGATAACATATATTATTTTGTTTATTTAAGAAAAGATGCAATGCACATTACACTGTTATTCTAATACCGATGTAGGTTATAATCGATCAATGCAATAGGAGAATAATAATATTTGCCACAACTCTATGTTAGATACATTTATGTATGTTGAGTGCTCATCCCGCAGGCTGATTTGAACCTCAACAGCACCGCCATCAGCCGTCATAGGTGGCCCGGGCGTCACTGAAGAGGCATACTAGGGAAATGAGGAGTGAGGTAGTTTCCTGTTGCTTTCCTCACTGAGCCAGTCAGCCAAGTCCACAGGAATGCCTGTACAAACCGACCCTATGAGCAACATTTTCACACCATTCATAAGAGGGACTGGCTGCATAAGGACTGGTATTACTAACATCACTCACACCTCTATCACTTCCATGTTATCAAAGCCAAGGATAAGACTGAGACAGGTGAATGAAAGTAAAAAATCTGTTCTATCCCACACCAGAAGACACGGTGCAGTGTAAACACTAGGTCTTGGCAGAAAAGTCAAGCTAGACATGCAAAGAAACGAATAAAACAAGCAAGGAAGCATATAATTTCACACGGTGGTTGATATCGTGATCATATCCATGCGACTTCCAGTTTAGTGTGGAACTGGAACCACAGAGATGCGACTTTCAATTCAAAAAGTTCGCACGCATTGGCGAGGATTCGAACCGCGGCCACCTTGGTGAGGAACCAGTGACTAAGTAACCCGGCTACCACTACACACCTTCCCCAACCAACACGGATGATAACGGAATAGGTAAGAAGTTGGAATGAAAGCGACAATGGTCTGTCAGAAAGATATCCACCCAACATTCGTCTTGAGTTGAACATTTGACTACTCCGAGCCTACGGATCCGGCATGAATAATCTGTATCCATCCTGCTTTAGCACGCTTTTTTAATCAGGTCAATGCGAATTATTATTATTATTATTATTATTATTATTATTATTATTATTATTATTATTATTATTATTGTTATTTAATCAGTTTACCGAACAGGGTTAATGTTTTCCTCGGATTCAGCGAGGGATATCACTTCTCCCGCCTCAAGGGCGTGAGACATTTGGTCGGAGACACAACTAAGGAGGAGGACCAGTACCTCGCCCAGGCGACCTCTCCTGCTATGCCGAACAGGGACCCTGTGGGAGATGGGAAGATTGAAAGGGATAGGCAAGGGTGAGGGAAGGAAGTGGCCGTGGCCTTAAGTTATATACCATCCCGGTATTTGCCTTGAGAAGGAGTGGGAAGCCCCGGAGGCTGAGATGGGAATCGAACCCCCTTTACTCAGTTGACCTCCCGAGGCTGAGTGGACCCCGTTCCAGTCCTCGTACCACTTTTCAAATTTTCGTGTCAGAGCCAGGAATCGAACTCGGGTCTCCGGGATAGCATCTAATCACACTAATCACTACACTACAGAGGTGGACGTCTGCGAATTTTCGTTCTAAGCGATGCATGTGCTGCGGGTCAGTATTCTCCCCTCAAAATTCTTACATAGCGGTATTTCAGGGCGCAACGACGATATAGGCCTACAGTACAAGTATCCTTTATTTTATATCACTTGGATTGTCGAGCTTAGATCCAGTGTGTTTACCTACTGTAAATCATTCATCCGTTGACGAAAAATATGTTATTTTATCAAATCTGCAATTCACACTGGCACGCCTTGAGAATCAACCACCAGTGGTATTGTCCGGACTACCGCAGCTGCGGCAGGTGGTGGTTCTCGAGTGGTAACGTGTTGGCTCAGAGGTCAACGTTTCGTATCTCCAGCAGCTGAGAGCTCGCGTGCCAGGCTGCGATTATAGGAGACATGCGGGTAGACGCCGCCTGGCCTACTAAACAGATCGTCTGGAGCTCCCGGCGGGAGAGTGTAAAAAGGCCACTGCTCTTTGCAAGGGATTGTGCTCGTTACAGCTCTCTTATAGCACAATACATGCTGGCGTTATATCATCGTGATCGTACTTTGTATAGCTTCGTTAGGCTTAGAATAACTGCTATGTGGTAATAGTTCAGCTTATAACTGACCAGAAAGGTTCTGTCATCTAAGGTTCAGTATTGCATGAACTATATCAACGAATTATCGTTCTAAGTGATACATGTGCTGCGGGTCACTATTTCTCCCCTCAACATTCTCAAATAACTGTATTTAGAGGCGCAACCACGATATACAGCATTAAGTATCCTATAATAACCTGCACCGAGGTAGTGACACTACTTTATTTTTATTTATTTATTTATTTGAATATTAATAAACTCAGTTACAGGTACCACTTTTATAAGTACTGAAGTGGTACCTCAATATTCTTCTTCTTCTTCTTCTTCTTCTTCTTCTTCTTCTTCTTCTTCTTCTTCTTCTTCTTCTTCTTCTCCTCCTCCTCCTCCTCCTCCTCCTCAACAGTTAGGTTGGTAGGTGACATGCATGTCTTCCAAGCGTCTTCTTTCTTTAGCCAATAGCTTCAAGTGGCAATAGATGTATTTGCCTTTAATGTCGTCTATAAATTGAGTTCTTGGTCTTCCTTTACTCCTCCTTCCTTCCAGCATCCCTTCAATAAGGGTGGTGCACCAATCAGTATGACGAATCAAAGGCCGAATAAAGCAGTTCTTTCTTTTGTTCAAGGATTCAACCAAGGCGCGTTTCTCATTTACTCTTTTGAGAACATTCTCGTTTGTGGTTTTATCAGTCCAAGGCATCTTTAGTATTCCTCTCCAACACCACATCTCAAATGTCCTGAGTTCAAAATATCTGATTTTTGCAGAGTCCATGTTTCAGAGCCATAGCTTATAACACTCCATAACTTTACACAAAGTGCTTCCGCAACTCTAAGTTAACATTCTTGGATGTTAGTAGAGACTTCTTTTTTGAGAAGGCTTCTTTCGCCTGTGTAATTCGAGTATTTACTTCCCTCGTACATTTTCCATTAGATGTGATCAGGCTCCCTAGATATTTAAATTCCTTTACTTGGGCTAATTTCTCTCCATCCATTATCACATTGACAGTTTGGTCACCCTCCCTGGTGCATACCATTACCTTGGTTTACTTGATGTATATTCTCATACATCACCTGTCTTGTAGTAATACTACTGATGTCATAATTATCCATAAGGTGCGACTCCAACCACAGCTATCTCGGTTTGAAACCAGCAACGGTGTCCCTATGTTATGATGTACATTACAGCGGTGCTGGTGGTGATTATCGTCTGCGCATCGCTAGACATAATCAAATATCAACTACCATCGCCCAGGCCCTCAGAAGAACTGGATTCACCGTTCATGCAGAGATCCATTGTTTGGCCGAGATTGGAAACATTCAAAGGATCGATATAATTACCGACAAAGACAACAATATATCGATCCAACCGTCCGCTTCGAATCCTCCGCGAGTCAACCTGACGATGTTGATCATGAGAAGAAGGGAATATACGAGCCCACAGTTCCGTTCTACAAGAAAGCCTACAACCTAAAAAGGATCGAAGTCACTGGCTTCCTAATCAGGAGTAGGGGCACGATAACTCGAGAATTCGTTGAGTTCTGCAAGACATTCCACCTGCCTTCTGGCCTGAAATCGTCAATAGGTATTTTAAGAAACTATCTTCGGCAATTTTCTTTAACATTCAACAGACTTTTATTTATTTCCCCACTCCACAATTAGATATTAAGTATACGTTTTCTTTCACACAACCTCTAAATCGAGAAAATCTTACTATGTAATATAAACACATAATACTGTTATTGATATTTCGAACCGAGCTTGATAGCTACAGTCGCTGAAGTGCGGCCAGTATCCAGCATTCGGAAGATAGTGGGTTCGAACTACAATGTCGACAGCCCTGAAGATGGTTTTCCGTAGTTTCCCATTTCTACACCAGACAAATGCTGGGGCTGTACCTTAATAAAGGCCACGGCCGTTTCCTTCCTTCTTATAGCCCTTTCCATTCCCATCGTCGCCATAAGACCTATCTGTGACGGTGCGACGTAAAGCAAATTGAAAAAAAAAGTAATCCGTCTCTGTGCGAACCTCCGTTATCACGTTTGTCAGAAAATATCGAGTCTTTTTTTTTACTATTTGCTTTACGTCGCACCGATACAGATAGGTCTTATGGCGACGATGGGACAGGAAATGTCTAGGAATGGGAAGGAAACGACCGTGGCCTTAATTAAGGTACATCCCCAGCATTTGCCTGGTGTGAAAATGGGAAACCACAGAAAACCATCTTCTGGGCTGCCGAAAGTGGGGTTTGAACCCACTATCTCCCGGATGCGAGCTCACAGCTGCGCGCCCCTAACCGCACGGCCAACTCGCCCGGCAGTCATTTTATTACGTTCCCTGAGCGCTATAATATATTGCGAAGGGGTCTTTCTCCCATTATCAGCGTTACTTACAAATGGGGCTGGCCATAACACCATAAACATGGGCAAAGCCGTCTAGCAAACTCACATTATCAAATAAATAATGGTAAGTCAAAATTTTAGCTTGCCATTAATGGCAAATGGTTTACATAAATGTTCATGCATAGAATTTGTTTATATTGAAGGGATATTCCTTTAACGCTGCGTAAAGCAGCAGCACTGCTCCTTATTGGCTGATGATTTTACAGAAACTTTTGCAGCGAAGATGGAAAACTGGAGAAAAAGTGTAACTTTCGTGAGGAGCGAAAATCTTTTTTTTTTGCTAGGGGCTTTACGTCGCACCGACACAGATAGGTGTTATGGCGACGATGGGATAGGAAAGACCTAGTAGTTGGAAGGAATCGGCCGTGACCTTTATTAAGGTACAGTTCGAACCTACTATCTCCCGAATGCAAGCTCACAGCCGCACGCCTCTACGCGCACGGCCAACTCGCCCGGTGAGCGATTAATCAATTCACTTAAATGAGTGCAGTATGTATGTACGTACTCTCGAAGCCCCTTTTTGCCAACCAACCAACCAACCAACCAACCAACCAACCAACCAACCAACCAACCAACCAACCAACCAACCAACCAACCAACCAACCAACCAACCAACCAACCAACCAACCAACCAACCAACCAACCAACCAACCAACCAACCAACCAACCAACCAACCAACCAACCAACCAACCAACCAACCAACCAACCAACCAACCAACCAACCAACCAACCAACCAACCAACCAACCAACCAACCAACCAACCAACCAACCAACCAACCAACCAACCAACCAACCAACCAACCAACCAACCAACCAACCAACCAACCAACCAACCAACCAACCAACCAACCAACCAACCAACCAACCAACCAACCAACCAACCAACCAACCAACCAACCAACCAACCAACCAACCAACCAACCAACCAACCAACCAACCAACCAACCAACCAACCAACCAACCAACCAACCAACCAACCAACCAACCAACCAACCAACCAACCAACCAACCAACCAACCAACCAACCAACCAACCAACCAACCAACCAACCAACCAACCAACCAACCAACCAACCAACCAACCAACCAACCAACCAACCAACCAACCAACCAACCAACCAACCAACCAACCAACCAACCAACCAACCAACCAACCAACCAACCAACCAACCAACCAACCAACCAACCAACCAACCAACCAACCAACCAACCAACCAACCAACCAACCAACCAACCAACCAACCAACCAACCAACCAACCAACCAACCAACCAACCAACCAACCAACCAACCAACCAACCAACCAACCAACCAACCAACCAACCAACCAACCAACCAACCAACCAACCAACCAACCAACCAACCAACCAACCAACCAACCAACCAACCAACCAACCAACCAACCAACCAACCAACCAACCAACCAACCAACCAACCAACCAACCAACCAACCAACCAACCAACCAACCAACCAACCAACCAACCAACCAACCAACCAACCAACCAACCAACCAACCAACCAACCAACCAACCAACCAACCAACCAACCAACCAACCAACCAACCAACCAACCAACCAACCAACCAACCAACCAACCAACCAACCAACCAACCAACCAACCAACCAACCAACCAACCAACCAACCAACCAACCAACCAACCAACCAACCAACCAACCAACCAACCAACCAACCAACCAACCAACCAACCAACCAACCAACCAACCAACCAACCAACCAACCAACCAACCAACCAACCAACCAACCAACCAACCAACCAACCAACCAACCAACCAACCAACCAACCAACCAACCAACCAACCAACCAACCAACCAACCAACCAACCAACCAACCAACCAACCAACCAACCAACCAACCAACCAACCAACCAACCAACCAACCAACCAACCAACCAACCAACCAACCAACCAACCAACCAACCAACCAACCAACCAACCAACCAACCAACCAACCAACCAACCAACCAACCAACCAACCAACCAACCAACCAACCAACCAACCAACCAACCAACCAACCAACCAACCAACCAACCAACCAACCAACCAACCAACCAACCAACCAACCAACCAACCAACCAACCAACCAACCAACCAACCAACCAACCAACCAACCAACCAACCAACCAACCAACCAACCAACCAACCAACCAACCAACCAACCAACCAACCAACCAACCAACCAACCAACCAACCAACCAACCAACCAACCAACCAACCAACCAACCAACCAACCAACCAACCAACCAACCAACCAACCAACCAACCAACCAACCAACCAACCAACCAACCAACCAACCAACCAACCAACCAACCAACCAACCAACCAACCAACCAACCAACCAACCAACCAACCAACCAACCAACCAACCAACCAACCAACCAACCAACCAACCAACCAACCAACCAACCAACCAACCAACCAACCAACCAACCAACCAACCAACCAACCAACCAACCAACCAACCAACCAACCAACCAACCAACCAACCAACCAACCAACCAACCAACCAACCAACCAACCAACCAACCAACCAACCAACCAACCAACCAACCAACCAACCAACCAACCAACCAACCAACCAACCAACCAACCAACCAACCAACCAACCAACCAACCAACCAACCAACCAACCAACCAACCAACCAACCAACCAACCAACCAACCAACCAACCAACCAACCAACCAACCAACCAACCAACCAACCAACCAACCAACCAACCAACCAACCAACCAACCAACCAACCAACCAACCAACCAACCAACCAACCAACCAACCAACCAACCAACCAACCAACCAACCAACCAACCAACCAACCAACCAACCAACCAACCAACCAACCAACCAACCAACCAACCAACCAACCAACCAACCAACCAACCAACCAACCAACCAACCAACCAACCAACCAACCAACCAACCAACCAACCAACCAACCAACCAACCAACCAACCAACCAACCAACCAACCAACCAACCAACCAACCAACCAACCAACCAACCAACCAACCAACCAACCAACCAACCAACCAACCAACCAACCAACCAACCAACCAACCAACCAACCAACCAACCAACCAACCAACCAACCAACCAACCAACCAACCAACCAACCAACCAACCAACCAACCAACCAACCAACCAACCAACCAACCAACCAACCAACCAACCAACCAACCAACCAACCAACCAACCAACCAACCAACCAACCAACCAACCAACCAACCAACCAACCAACCAACCAACCAACCAACCAACCAACCAACCAACCAACCAACCAACCAACCAACCAACCAACCAACCAACCAACCAACCAACCAACCAACCAACCAACCAACCAACCAACCAACCAACCAACCAACCAACCAACCAACCAACCAACCAACCAACCAACCAACCAACCAACCAACCAACCAACCAACCAACCAACCAACCAACCAACCAACCAACCAACCAACCAACCAACCAACCAACCAACCAACGGGCTTTGGCTTACTAAGCGACCGCTGCTCAAACCGAAGTTCTGCAGATTACTAGCTAATGCTTAGTGCGACAAATCGAGAAACAGAGACGAATCTAACGTATAAGGGATATAGATACGACAAAAAGTCATAAGACCAAGGTTGAAGGTCACTCCAAATTGAATGGAGATTGTGCCATCCGTTACGTGATAGGACTTCCGTTTATCCCATGAAATACCTCGAAACAAGGGTCTGCGCCATCATTAAAATTTGCTCCATTTTCGATATTCTTCGGGGATAAAAAGTGAAAAATGTAAAGATCTTGGAAGTTTTCCGTCCGTTACAGGCTAAAACTTATAATTTTGACAAATTTCATTTTTATTGCCAGACACACAGACACCAAAGCTAAGAAATATACAGATGGTCATTATTACAATGAAACGGAAATTCCTCCAAAATAGTCATTGCACAGGCACACGGTCGTCACGATTTGATTTATATAGAAGACACTGTTGAAAATAATGTATTCAGTATAAGCTCGTAGATACCGGTGGCATGCATTGTTCGAACTTGAGATAGCCAACCACGACAAAGCAACATGTACCTTAGTGCATATGCAACCACTATCATGCGTGAGTGGAGCGTGTAAACTGAAGGGAGGATGACCTTGCTTGCTTTTCTGAAGTTGCGATCAATGTGGTTCATCCAGATATGAGTCGGGCTCTATGGATAAATGGTTAGCGTGCTAGCCTTTGGTCCAGTGGGTCCCGGGTTTGACTCCCGGCCGGTTCTGATGGCTGGGGGCCTGGATATGTGTGCCGTCTTCATCATTACAATTCGTCATAGGTAAGGCCCCATCCTCACAGATGTGCAAGACGCCTATACGTCGTCAACTCGAAAGATATGCACCCGGGCTCTTCGAGGCCACACGACATTATTATCCAGATATGAATAAGTCCTTGTTTACAAAGAGCAAAGGCCGGGAATTCAGAGGTATAAAAGGGCGATGGAATGGTTGATTAAGGCTCGGTGGATGGAGAGTGGTTCTCGGCACACAAGTGGCCATGGTTGTTCCGTGGTCCAACAGCTCTGCACTCAGACTGGCCAACCGAGCAGAGGAGGGGTCGCCACGGCTCTACCATGGCTCTATGCCACTGTATTCAGGAGACGAAGAGGGGTCGGTCCACACCGTCGTCTGTCCCGAGAATGGTTTTGCGTGGTTTCCCATTCTCCCGATGGAAGGAACATGAAGTTATTCCAGCTACTCTGTCAGTGATTGCCAGACGTACGTTGTGCATTCAAGCAAGCAGCGAAAGAAACTTCAGTAAAACGGGGATGCTTTTAAGGAGTCGTAGGAGTTAGCTAGACCCAGACAAAGGTAAAGACTTGTTATTTATTCATAACAATCATAACAATAAATAATTAATTTGGAGTTCATTCCCAAAATGGAGCTAGAGTTTTGCTCTAGCCATATCCCCTAGGATAGAAACCTTGAGCAAAGAGGATTTTAAAAATTAATTTTGAGGTTTGTATTTAACTTTATGTGATATAATGACATATTAATTTGCACAGTTTGTATAAAATGACTTTGGTATGGCTAGTAATGAAATATAGTGGCTTATGCATTAATAATATGCATTTAGTTAACGTGTATAGAGCTGTGAATTACGCTAGACAGGAGGAATACACGTGGCAGCACGTGAACTTCATTAACCACTTCTCCGACAGGAGTGATGTTTACTACATTATTTCCAGTTCTTGCAGAAACAGTATAAAAATATGAGTAACTATTGGTATTTTCATGTCCAGTCATGAGTCCACCATTGCGGCAAAAGTGCAATGTTAAGAGAGATAAAGGTAAGCGAGACAAACTGGAGTACGGCTGAACAAGGGCGGAGGGAGGCGAGCACATCTACCTGTGACTGAGATAGCGCGTGAAGGAACGAGTATCAAGGGGCAAGGTCGAGCGAACATAGCTCGCCTCGCCTCTGAGAAGCAAAGTTCGGTCATGGCCATACTGGATAAATATGAACCGAGCATAGAGCGTGTTTTGCATGACACTAGTAGATACATATGATTCAATTATGTGCTATACATGCTCAAAAAAGGTATTCTCTATATCTCGAAATTTCGATACCTCAAAATGAAATTTAGCTCCCGAGGCGATTCGAGATATCGAGATTCCATTGTTTCCAGGTATTTGAAGAGGTTCATGGCTTGGCGGACAACGGAAGCCACAGAAGGATTGACATCATTGCTTTCAAGAATAAGAAGAGAGGTTACATAATCGACCCCACAATTCGCTTTGAAAGCCATAAGTCACAGCCCTCAGATGTTAACCTAGAGAAAAGGAATATTTACTTACCAACAATTCCTTACTACAGGGATAAATACCAGATAGAGGAAATCGACATAGTAGGTCTGATGATTGGAGCAAGGGGAACGATTCCCGCTTTTGCCGCTAATTTCTGGAAACAGATGTCTCTGCCAGTTACAGCGTTACGGGAGATTGCCATCATAGCCTTAAGGGGCTCACTGATAATTCTAAGAAATCACTGTTACAATTAGGTTACCTTCAACATTTATCAAGTACAGTATATCTATATATCTTCTAAAAATAAATGTAAAAGTATACTTTGTCGCAAGGCAGCCTCTGCATGAGAGGAAGTATTTCATAAAATATTATTATTATTATTATTATTATTATTATTATTATTATTATTATTATTATTATTATTATTATTATTATTATTATTATTATTATTATTTCATTGTACCCATTCAAAGAGCACGTTTCAACTTGTTCGTTAGCTTGATGGTTTTCGCCTCCTTAACCTCCCAAAATCTCTTCGTGAATGTACTGTGTTGCATCTTGCGTTCTGTGGACCACTTCCTACCAGTTTTCTTCTTAGGTTTCTCCACAAATTTGTGCTTGGCTACTACTGTACAAACGGCTCCACAATCATCTATGATGTCATTCGTGATATTCTGATAATACTGCGTGCATGCACGTGTGAATAGAGAGACATCTCGAGAAATGCCGCGTAGCGTTGAACACACTGACCTGAAGCAGATTAGTTTCCTGTGGCCAGTCGAACATAGTGCGTGTGAAGACTCGTGTCATAGTGCAATGGAGCAATGTGTAAACATCAAATTTTGTTACAAGTTGGGAAAACGGAGACTCATGTGATGTTGATACAAGTGTAGGGAACAGAAGCCTTAAGGTAACCCATGAGTGAAATTCAAAAGTCCTAAACTATCAAAGCTATTTTTTTTCAAATTTATACCAAAGATGTAATATGTTATCAGAGGACTGTTTATAAGTTTTCAGTTCTGTAGCTTTAATGGTTCAGAAGATATGGTCAAATTACTTCATTTTTATGGGATGCCATAGAGAAAGTTCCTCGTATTGCAAATTTGATTTTTTCATCTCCATATTTTGTCAACATGTTCATCAAACATGCACTCTTTAAAATTGCTTTTGGTTTTAATGTGCTAATGATAGATAATCCACTAGAATTTTTTAAAATTTAGCATTCATAAACTTTTCCTTAAATATCAGCAAAAAAATAGTAATTTGAAAAAGAATAATAGTAATTTTTTCCCAGAAGAAAACTGTTCGCAATTTTAATTCATCGTACATCTGTGAACTAATGTAGCAAGTTTGAACTGCCTATCTCAAAAACTGTAACGCAAGGGACATTTTATATGCAGGAAGGTACTGAAAATTTGAAGTATGAGAAAACAGCAATTAAAGATCTGCATGCACTACTCACCCTAAAATCGTCCTGGTACATATGTGGGGCCCTCAAATTTCTTTTTCTCCTGCTCTCCTGATGCTTTAGCAATCTTCTTCTTCTTTCTCTGGTCCTTTCCACTGGTAGAACCTCGCTTCTTGCATTCAAACACAATGCAACGAAAATGTAAATGAAAACTAAGTGATGCATGGACTGAAGAAGTGGGCTCCGCGAGACATTTAAATCGCTGCAGGGACATTAAAAATGGCGGTTGCGGTTCGGCGATGCAATATTTCGATAGAAGAAGGCCTGGGGTATCTTATAACGTCAAAATCAAAATTTCAATTTTTTCATCGATTTTCACGAAAATTCACTCATGGGTTACCTTAAGTATAAAATGTGTTTACGACTGGTTCAAACCTTTTCGGGCTGGATAGGAAACTACTGATCATGCGCCACGTCTTGAACATTCCCCGCCTCAAGGGAATTCTGAAAAGGCACACATTGTGCTGACATACCGGACGTTCACAGTTGTGCTTCAATCGATACCAAAATACGCTATCACTGTCAGCGCTGAATACATGTTGTCAAAGGTGTATTACAGCCAATGGAGAGTACTCTGAAGGCAGCTAAAGGTATTTTGTTTGTAACTTTTATTTTTATTGTGTTATGGTATCATTCACCAAACTGTTTAGGTGTACCTTGTTTGTACAGATACCAGTAATAATGATGTTTCTGTGTACTGGTACAAATGAAGGTGAATTCTTCGAAGTTAGGTAGTCATGAAAATTAAAATAGGACGATAGAATCATTAAATGTTTATTTCCTCCTCCATTAAGAAAGCCAGCTCCGAGAGTTGTAAACAGGTCTCAGCTGTAAATATTAGTTTCAATACTACATCAAAATTATTTTCGGTAAGGGGAAGCAATATTTAAATTTTCTGTAACTTTCTAACTTTGTGTGTGTGTGTTTGTATACAAATTATTTAGTTCTTTTTCCGGGTCGAACCGTGTTGTTGTTTCCTGTACATTACGTACAGTTTGCCGACGTTTCGTATACATTGCAGTATTCTTTGTCAAGGCGACTGAAATACCCCTACTCGATCCGAGGTAATCAGTCTCCCAGGCAGCAATCACACTACGAGAGTGGTTCCTGACCTTGGTCTTATATATTCTACCCTTTCTGGCTGACGTAAGCCCTCTGGCTGCCTCGTGAGAATTCTGGAAATTATGCGTCACAGCCAGGTAGTTGGGCTTTCTCGCGCTGTTATGTAATTGGAGGTTCGTCCTGTGTGTTTATGTTGTGGTCTGTATGTCTTAATCTATGTATGACAGGCATCCAAGAATTGCTGATTTTGAATCCTTCTTCTAAATACATATTGTTCGGGTGTTCCTTGATTTCGATAGCCTCACGGATTTTCCTTTCCAGATTCCAAGGGATAGCTGCTAGGATCTTGGTCTTGTCAAATGATATTCCGTGTCTTGTTTCGTAGGAATGCTTGGCTACTACAGCTGAAATATCTGTGTTTCGGTTCTTGGTGTGGCGGATGTGTTCTTTTAGGCGTGTAGTGATCATAAGTTTTGTTTCACTAACATAGCACGTTCCGCAGCTACATTCAGTGTGGTGAACTCCACGAGCCTGTTGTTCTATTGTGTCTTTTTCTGGTGGTAGCTATTTTTGTTTTGCTAGGGGCTTTACGTCGCACCGATACAGATAGGTCTTATGGCGACGATGGGATAGGAAAGGCCTAGGAGTTGGAAGGAAGCGGCCGTGGCCTTAATTAAGGTACAGCCCCAGCATTTGCCTGGTGTGAAAATGGAAAACCACGGAAAACCATCTTCCGGGCTGCCGATAGTGGGATTCGAACCTACTATCTCCCGGATGCAAGCTCACAGCCGCGCGCCTGTACGCGCACGGCCAACTCGCCCGGTTTTCTGGTGGTAGATAATGGGCTAGCTTCCGGTGTGGTTTATAGATAGTTTTATGTCGTATTTATCCAGTATTTTGCCGATCCTGTCTATAGTGATTCTAATGTATGGAAGTATCGCTGTTTTCGGGCGGATCAGTTCTTCTTTCCCGTTGTTTTCTTCTACGGTGGCCTTTTAGTTGTTTTCTTCTGATTTTCTAAAGACTAGTCGGATGTTACTGAGTAAGTTGCCATTTTTCCTGAGGGTTCTCGTGAGATGTTCTTTTTCTTCTTCGAGGTGTTCTGCATCTGATATAACCATGGCCCTGTTAACCAGTGATGTTAGAACAGGCTGATTTTGTGATGGGTGGTGATGAGAAGCGTGCAGGTACTTGTCTATTGTGTGGGCTTCCTGTATACCCTCTCCATATCTCATCATCATCATCATCCCATATTCAGACGCGCAGGTCACCTATGGATATCAAGTAGAAAGACCTGCACCATGTGAGCGGAATATGTCCTCGGACATTCCCGGCGCTAAAAGCCAGACGATAAATAAAATAATTTCTTGGAGGTCCGTCTTAGTTTCTTCTAGCCAGTTTATTTTTAACTTCTTTGAGTTGATTACTTCAAATAATCTTTTGGTGAATCTGTCACTGTCCATTCTATAGATATTACCATACAATTTCAGGCGTCTCTTGCGTACAGCATCAGTGAACCTGTCAGTTAATGAGTAGAGGTCCACTGTTCTCCTCTTAATCCACTCCGTCTTCTCTCGTGGGACCGTAAATTTTCCGGAGAATTTTCCTTTCTTGCTTTTCCATTTCTATAATTCTAGAGACATATAAAGCTTCCGGAAAACAACTATCTTGTAGTGTCGTAATTTTTCATTACGCGATATGACTATTATTGTAATCCCACGTTAGTCTGTACGCCTTATAGAGTTTGGTGGCTCTTTCTACGTTGGCCCTACTGTCTATTCCATATGGTAGTATGATTTCTCCAAGGTATTTGAAGGAGGACACCTGTAAAATTGTGCCTTTTTTCATCCCTAGCGGAGTATTTTGCTATGTTGATGTAGAATTTCCATGTGCTGGTTTTTTCGTACGATATCTGGAGGCCTGCCTTTGATGCTATATTGTGTAATCTCTGTACGGCGTATCTGGTTTCATCTCCGGTCCTAAACATTTCACCTTGACGTTTGTATTATTATTATTATTATTATTATTATTATTATTATTAAAAGTGAAAATATATTCTTCCTGTAGGCCTACACTAACTACATTCAAATTATACTAATCTGTATATCTCCTGACCTGAGGGGCATGTATTTCATTATTTCCTCTGCTCCTCTTTCTTACTTCATCATGGCTCATGTTACAAGAAATGAATTCCATTCGGCTCAAGGCGGGCGCGGATACTCCTAATTTTTAACATATTTCGAACCAAGCCTGGCCTTTCAGTCTGTAAATACCTGAGAAGTTCTCCCCTTGAACAGCATAATACAATGGAACTACAACCTTCAGATAAAGAAAGTGGAACTTATTTCTTTCGAGACCTAGTTACTCCAGAAAATTGTAAAAAAACATCAAGATTTTAACTTATACCAACTTGTATTTTATGTGTTATCAAATTAACACCAGTATATTTTTTCATGTCTAAAGTGTTGACACGAGGGAAGTATGGTTATAATGGTGTTTCTGACCAATCTTTCTACATTTTAATTCAAGATGCATGCACATTAAGGTGACAATGGTTAATATTTTAATTGGCGCACGGACAGGACAAGTTAACAAGACTCATTCAGTGTTTTTAAGGTGCATTAATATATATCCTTGTCCTATTTTTGTTTTTGAACTGTGACTGAAGATGTCCCTATGAGGACGAAACATGCACCAATGAGTTAATGTTATTCTGAAGGGAATAAATGTGATTTGTATTGTAAAGGTGGAATTCTCCTAAAAGTACCATGGCTCATGTTCTCCAGCAGAAATTAGGACCAAGTTACTTCTAGGGAACAAAGCCAGTCGGGTGTAGTGCAAACACATTCATTTTTACTTTGTGCCAACGTTACGGGTCGACATTTATGGTCCGTAGAGAAATGTTTGTTATTGCTTTCTGTGCATGTATTTGTAATTGGCCATCATCTTGAGAAAAGGTAGAACGGCGAGTTTCTCTTATCGGTCGGCCAGCGGGCGCGCGGGGCCTACCAGCCTGCCGTTTGCTCATCACTCCCGCCTCTGCGGCATAGCAACAAGCACTCTCTCAGTTGTGCTCCGTGCTTAGAACATCTGTCAAGTGTCGACCTATCGCTTCAACTGTTCTCGAGTTATAAGTATTAGTTCGGGGTATAATCCTCATAATGTCTTCACATATGTACATAGAGTACATAAGAAAAGTTTGAGACCACCAGCTAAAATCAGTTAATGAACTCCTGGTCCTATACAGGTGTTTCAAAAATAGGGGGCATGATTTCAGGTATGTATTTGTTACATGTAGACAATCAAAATAGTGCATTACAACATGTGTCCGGAAATGCTTCATTTCCGAGTTATGGAGTTCACAACACTGAACTTCACCGGAACGTTTTTCTTCCGCAAGTCATTGTCATTACAGAAGAAGTTCAAAATGTCCACCTCCTGCTTGAATACAGACCTCACATCGATGTCTCATAGACCTGCAAACACTATCCCAAACTCCAGGAGTATTGCGTATGTTCTCACACGAGGCCACAACTCGATTCCGATGGGTTTCCACAGCAGGCACCGGAGACGAATACACCGATGATTTTAAATGGCCCCACAAGTAGAAAACGAGAGGGATCAGATCAGGTGAGCCTGGAGACCAAGCAATAGGGCCACCTCTACCTATCTATCGACCAGGAAACATTCGATCCATATCAATGAGACATCGATGTGAGGTCCGTATTCAAGCACATCTTCTGAACATCTTCTGTAATGACAATGACCTGCGGAAGAAAAACGTTCCGGCGAAGTTCAGTGTTGTGAATGCCATAACTCGGAAATGAAGCATTTCCGGACACATGTTGTAATGAACTATTTTGATTGTCTACATATAACCAATACATACCTGAAATTATGCCCCCATTTTTGAAACACCCTGTATTTATGGTAAGAATTGGTCTGCAAAATATTTTTTGGCTTATTCAGGTTGATATACAACTTATGAAAAGAACTGCTGAAATATCGAATGAAGTTTATGAGTAATAATTTTTGAAACATTTTGAGTACCTATAATAAAAGTTCCCCACTTTTGGGGGATAAAGGCCACCTTTTTTCTCTAAACTACAATAGGTATTTTGGCTACTTATTTTTTCTAAATACCTATTCAATGGAGTGTATACAGCCGTAAAGGCCAAAAGATGAAAATATCACAGGTTATTGTTTTCACGACGCTCACTTCCCAGTTCAGACGGTGACTGTAACTTCAATGATAAGACGCCAGTCAGCGATAATTCTCCATCACTGCGATTTGCTGAGCGAAGCCTTTACTATGTGAGGAGTACATGTTCGGTGACGGTAGCTCATTACAAAGATTTTTCAAGCATTTTTTTTTTTTTTTTTTTTTTTTTTTGCTAGTTGCTTTACGTCGCACCGACACAGATAGGTCTTATGGCGACGATGGGACAGGAAAGGCCTAGGAGTTGGAAGGAAGCGGCCGTGGCCTTAATTAAGGTACAGCCCCAGCATTTGCCTGGTGTGAAAATGGGAAACCACGGAAAACCATCTTCAGGGCTGCCGACCGTGGGGCTCGAACCCACGATCTCCCGGATGTAAGCTCACAGCCGCGCGCCTCTACGCGCACGGCCAACTCGCCCGGTCAAGCATTTCTAAATACGGCATTAGAATTTATTATTTCAATGCGAAATTTCAAAAATAAGATCCCCATGAAAAAGACCCTGTGATACTTTAATCTTTCGACGTTTATGCCAATATGCACTCTACTCGATAGTTATTTAAAAAAAGATAAAGTAGGCATATACCTTCTGTAGTTTAGTGCAGAGGATGTTCTTTACACCCAAAAGTGAGGTAATTTTGTAGGTTCTCAAAATGTTTGAAAAATAATAACTCTTAAACTTCATTCGATATTTCAACGCTTGTTTTTCATAATGTGTATATCAACACAAATAAGCCACAAAATATTTTTCAGCCAATTCGTACAATAAATGTACGACCAGGAGTTCATGAAAAATGTACGACCAGGAGTTCATGAACTGATTTTCACAGGTGGTTTTTAAACTTTTGTTAGGTACTGTAATACATGAAAGGGTATTTATGACCGACAGTTTTGTGAAAACAGAGTATTTTCGGGAAAATCGTTAAGACGATTTAGAACACAATTTCCAGGTGTACGCCTTACACACAGAGATACCACGCGGAAAATCGTAAACAAATTGAGAGGTACGGGTTCTTTACTCGATATGAAGTGAAGGGTAAAAAAACGTGTTTTTAATGAAGAGAAAGTAAAGTAAATTACGAAATAATTGGAGCATACGCCTATAAAATCCTTACGACGACTTCGATAAGAAACGGGCTTTTCGAAGAGTTTAGCATGGCAAGCTACGAATCATATCAGAAGAGAAATAGCCTCAATTGCGGAAGATGAACTAATGCGTATGAATCGGAGTTTCTGAACACGATGCCATAAATGTGTGGATGTAGGATAATATTTCCAACAGCTCATGTCATAGGGTACCGTACGCAGTTATTCTTCTTCTTCTACAGCCTTTCTCACACCTGTGGGGTCGCGGGTGCGAACTGTGTCGCACCTGTGGATTTGGCCCTGTTTTACGGCCGGATGCCCTTCCTGATGCCAACCCTATATGGAGGGATGTAATCTTTGGTGGTTGGTAGTGTAGTGTGTTGTGTGAATATGAAGAGGAAAGTGCTGGGACAAACACAAACAGCCAGTCCCCGGGTCAGAATAATTAATCAGAGGTGATTAAAATCTCCGACCCGGCCGGAAATCGAACCCGGGGACCCTCTGAACCGAAGGCCTCAACGTTGACCATTCAGCCAATGAGTCGGACTAGGTACCGTACGTAGTTATTTGCTTGTTGCTGTGCCGGGGAGCGGCTTATGATGAGTCAACGGCAGTCATGCTCCATATGCAACCTTCCTCTTTAGATTTCCGTTCTTCGTAGAGTGAGTGTATAAGGTAAAGATAGCAAAGGGCTAGGGAAGGCGTGAAAATGTCTCTCGAGGACTCGCAAACCTAATATCGTCCAGCTCAGAAGAGAACAAGAGTTGACCAAGGGAGGCTAGACAGGAATGTTATTTTTTACAATTCGCTTTACGTTGCACCGACACTGATAGGTCTTATCACAACGATGGGATAGGACTAAGAATGGGAAGGAAGCGGCCTTGGTCTTAATTAAGGTAAAGCCCCCAGCATTTGTCTGGTGTGAAAATGGGAAACCACGGAAAGCCACCTTCAGGGCTGCCGACAATGGGGTTCGAATCCGACTTAGTCGGTTAGACAGGAATGAAAGTGGAGAGATTGGCACAAGTAAGTGCAAGCACTGACAGGCTCAGCTAAAGGTCCTATACTCGCCATCCTATGCTCTCAAGTTGAGAGCCCCTGCCAGTCTCCCCTTCAGTCCCCTCTCATGACAGGCAAGGACCACTGTGGATGTAGTTGTAATCCACCATAGAGGGTAGAATACCTTGTCAGGAAAGGCCACGACACCTGCTCATAAACCCAGAGTTGCCACCGTGGTCTGCTTTTTAACACAGTAGTGTCCTACTTGCTTGGCTGCGATTTGACTCCTGGATCTAATATAGACTTTTTAACTCCCTTTTTAAATATATGAATTACCTGGGAAGTTTACTAACTTAAAGATAATTTTCGTAAATCCATGTTGATAGTTTAAGAAAACGAATTTCGAATCCTGTACCTCACTTCTACTCATGAGATTCCTCGAACTCTATACGAATTCAGCTGGCCACCTGCGCCGGTAAATTGAAAGGGCACACATGGTCTGTCTGAAAGACATAATGATGCCCGCATGTATGAAAAACAGATCTAAAGAGAGATGTGACTCTATCCAGTGGAAGTCAAGGCTGGCAGGTGCAGACAACAGGTGCAATGACGAGAGATCTGCAGCATCTCGTTGGTCCTTGATCCCCCAGGAACTTTGACGGACAAGCTCGTATTAGTATACTCTAAAGGCATGTCATAATTCTGAAATTGTAAGATGCAACGCAACGACCTCTGCAACCGCATATTTCTAGCGAGTTCGTCTTGGTATCTAAGGCTGTAGTCATTCCCCATGGCCTGTATTGCGCTCTTCCTCTTTCGATTTTCCCACACTTTGGTAAAGTCGTAGGTACGAACTGTGCCTTACACGGGGCCTTGGACCTTTTTACGGCCACTTCCGATGCCACACCGGTGGGTAGGGGTGTATTTACCATAAGCTGCTCTGTGGCGGTTGGTAGTGTGGCGCGTGTATGCAAGAGGATTGTATTGGGACACTCAGTCCGCGAGTCAGAGAAATTAAATAGACGCAGTTAAAATCCCCGGCATGGTCTGGAATCGAACGCGGAACGATCTGAGAAGAACATCTCAGTCCTGGCTATCTTTAGTAAACAATTTGATTTGGCATAATTTAGACTGCCTAAGTGTCAATTTAGCAGACACAGGAAATCAGTCAGACGACCTACACCCAAGTTGTAATTATATAGTGTAAATAATGAATGTAGGTATCACCAAAGATTTTTCACATGCCGATATTGTACAATATAATTATGTCGCCGAACTGACTTTCTCCACCTTTCAAACTTCCGACCAGCACTCCGAGTTTGAACGTACGATCCTAGGATCCGAAACCGGAGATGATATTGATAATGATGAAAATCCACAGCCCGTTTCCAGTCATTCGAAGGGGTCAGGAAAGGAATGAATGAAGCCCCATCTAGCGGCGATAATCGGAATTGTGCCGGCTGCCGAAGCCTGTTGCACTCCTCCGGGGCAATTATTAGGCTAATGTCTAAAAGATGAAATGATATTCGAGAGTGTTGCTGGAATGAAAGATGACAGGGAAAGCCGGAGTACCGAGAGAAATGCCTGTACCGCCTCCGCCTTGTCCCGCACATATCTCAGATGGAGTGACCGGGATTTGATCCATGGAATCCAGCGGTGAGAGGCCGGCACGCTGCCGTCCGAGCCACGGAGACTCCAATAATAATAATAATAATAATAATAATAATAATAATAATAATAATAATAATAATAATAATAATAATAATAATAATAATAATAATATGGCCTCAGCTGGCGTATGCAGGCGTTTTGATCTGACAACATTCGGACTCCTTGAATGTCAATACTGATGCTCCTTTCTCACTCTACCAAAAATCAGAGAATTCATAAACCTATTGGGCGAGTTATTTAATTTTAATAGACCCTACATTTATTCCTTCATTATGCCGACCTGGTACGACATGGAGTACAGAATTTATATTCTCCCCAAAGTTCTAACACCCGACTGCCTCGGCCGGTTTTGAAACCGTACTCTAAACATCCGGAGGCAGCAAATCTACTACTGATCTACACACAGAGTTCTCTATCTCATACTTGGTACCAACCCTCGAGTGGCAGCCGTGATGCAAGTAGAGTATATGAGCTGTAACTAGTTCTCTTTGTTCGAGCAACAGTAAGTTTCTCACATTGTCACCCTGTGTATTTGAATTTGACAGTCACTATAGTAATGTATCTACCCAAAGAGTGGTTGCGCGGTTTGGGTCATGTATCTGTCAGCTTGCATTCGGAAGATAGTGGGTTCGAACCCCACGTCGTCAGCCTTGAAGATAGTTTTCCATGGTTTCCCATTTTCACACCTAGCAAATGCTGGGGCTGTACCTTAACTAAGGCCACGATCACTTTCTTCCCACTCCTAGCCTCTCCCTGACCCATTGCCGCTCTAAGAACTATCTGTGTCGGTGCCACGCGAAAGCAAATAAAATATATGAATATCTGACACTAACGGAAGCAGCACGTCGAGGCGGTTCTATGCGCCTTATTCGAACCTGGACATAGCCATTGCCTTGAACTAGAACATCCTAAGCCACAGTTTACTTCAGGTCAACAGTATATCGGTTTACCCATTCAAGTGGTCATGGCCAATGTTGTTTAACTTCGGAATTCACACGGGAGTCAGTATTTCAATATGGCTACCCGATTGTCCTCGTGGAATATATTATATAGAGTAAATTCACCTTGGATCAAAATTGCCTCACACTCTCGGTCTTGGAACTTCCTTGAAATGTTGTTCATCGTAACTTGATCCAAAGATTTTTTAACACACTTCGTGAAATATATAGACGAAAAGAAAAAAGGTTATTTACAGGAAAGAATTCTGTAAAGAAATAATTTTTTTTGGCAGAGCTAAGAATAAATCGACTCACTATATACGTAACAAATTTTAAAATACGTGTACGCAGAGAGCAATAAAAACGGACTTATATCGCGCACAAGGTCAAGAAGAGATAAAATATCGTTAACAGGGTAAAGTTGTGTACAGGTGGTACTTTATCACCTGCACCCACTGTCAAAACTTCGCGCATGTGGAACTTCATGCAAATAGGCTAATGAAAAAAAAATTGTTCTTCACACTTTCCGATTGCTAGGCTTGAAACTGGCTAAGAAATTATCAGAATAACTGTTAATATGTTTTGATATTTAAATTGCATAGGCTTCAGCTGTAACTAATTTTGAGTCACTGAGTACTGTAATGGTAAGCAGCCCACGTAACTAAATTTAAGTGCGTTATTTGTCCAAGTACGTAGAGTTGGATAATTTCACTAATGTACTGTCCGGCTCCAGGGATAAATGGTTAGTGTGTTGGGCTTTGGTCACAGGGGTCTCGGGTTCGATTCCTGGCAGGTTCGGGAATTTTAACCATAAAAGGTTAATTTCGCTGGTGCGGTAGCTGCGTGTATGTGTCGTCTTCATCATAATTTTATCCTCATCACGACGTGCAGGTCGCTTACGGGAGTCAAATCAAAAAGATCTGCTTCTGGCGAGCCGAACTTGTCCTCGGATACTCCCGACAGTAAAAGCCACACGCCATTTCAATTTTTTTATTAACGTACTTCTGTATTTTGAGGTGTTAACCATTTTGTATTGTCTTTTTTGATTGTTGTTTGTTCACACACACACGCACACACACACGCACACACACACACACACACACACACACACACACACACACACACACACACACACACACACACACACACACACACACACACACACACACACACACACACACACACACACACACACACACACACACACACACACACACACACACACACACACACACACACACACACACACACACACACTCTCTCTCTCTCTCTCTTTCTCTCCATCACTGGATATTTATTCAAATGTCAATACAATATCCATAAAAACAAACAAAATATGGATGTAAATTATTAAACTGCTTACCTTACGCGTTTTGGAAAGCTTCGCAAGCGGTTGTTGTCCAATCTCCTGGTATGTCCTGGGATTTCCGCATGGCCGGTGGAAAACAACCCTGGGAGTCTATATATCATATCATACCTTTATTTCCTTCTGCAACACTACAGATTTCTCCACGAGCTACGTAAAGGAAATATAAACAAAAATAAACATTAAAAAGGTTACACTTGTCGAGTCTATGATAGTGAACTTTAGCTAAGTCAACTCGGTATTCCCTCTCTTGGATCCCTCCCCCCCCCGGGAGTCTATATAAAACTCCACAAAATAACGGGCGAATGGAGAAGCCGATTCTGGTTTCCCTGACAAGTTTTCTGCAAACGCACCTTGCACCTCGCTGGGAGGCAATAAGCACAATCTGAAACGTAACGGTAACAATTTTCCTCATTCAGAATCTTTGACTTTATAATATGAAGCTTACCCAGTATATTGTATGTACCTCGTCCAATCTTGGGTTAAATGGAATCCGCACACCACTATGGTTGCGTTCATCCAAATTTGTTTCACGGAATTCCAAAATCATTAAATAACTATGTGTGGTATGTGACCATTCGAAAGGGTCATATCTTAAAATTGTGCGCAATGTACCCCCACCATACTATGCGCCGAATGCTAACAGGTTTAAAAAGTGACGGAACTGAACAAATTCAGATGCTTTGCCTTAATGCTTTGGGTTAGTTATCAAGTTATTCGTTGTATTATTAAATTCTTTATTCAAGATGGACTGTGTCGATTATATGCACCATGTGTACAAGCTGCCGATGTGTCAAATACGTTTCAGAATTCCTTCGATTCAGGTTGCCTGAGAAGATTCATTATTTTGGATCTAGTAGCGGTACACCAGCCACCTTGCCAAACATTCCTGAAATGCATCAGAAACGTCGGCAGGTCGTCCATGTTAGCTGCCTGTGGAGACTGATAACATCTAACTGAGTGCGTGTACATCAGTCGTCTTACCAAAGAATCCTGAACTTATCACAAAATTAGTTTAGCTATTCGTTATGTAAATTTGTTGGTTGTATACTAATTTGAAGGGTAAACATTCAAACGGGGGTGTGTGAGGAACACGATCAGAGTTTTGACGTACAATACGTATCGTGTGATAAGTATTGTTGAAACCATATTTCGCCTCGGTGTTTTCCAAATTCGTACGTTCCTTGTCGCCAGATGTTTCATTCCGGGCTTGTGTCAATGTCATATGTTACGTACGCATGTTCTGGGACCTTCTTAGACTGATTCTGATGCTTCGGTCAGCTTCCGCTTCGAACGCTAGCGCTGTGCCACGTCCGGGAGCCATCTGGTGGCGAATGAACGTGCCATTTCCACCTCCATTATAACATCTAAATTTCAAAAAGTCATTGTTTAAGAAGCATTTTTTGTGGTCAGTCGAGATTTTCTTCTGATGACGCAGAGCACAGTTCTCTGCGCAACGTAAAGAATTTCACCTTATTTTCTCAAAAAGCTACAGAGTATCATATCTATAAGTACGGGCCGTGAAAGCATCAATGGCAACATTGTTGAAACAAGCTAGTCAGTAAATCATTTTCCACCACCGGAGCAGAAGATAATATACTCGGCTGGGGCTCCAGGAACCCAGAACTTGCCTCACGTGGTTCGTCCGCCTTTGACACGCCCGCGATGAGCCATTTGATGCTCAGTATTTGTGATTTAAAACTTTTTGTAGACCACGTTTTCCTCTCGAATGCGGTTTCGATAATTTTGAAACTACACATTGTCCATATGCCACGACATTTTGAGAAAATATAAAATTTTCCGCACTTTTCACGATTTGCTCAAATATTAACTAATGATCCTTTATCATCGTATGCTTGTCCGACTCGTTGGCTGAACGGTCAGCGTACTGGCCTTCGGTTCAGAGGGTCCCGGGTTCGATTCCCGGCCGGGTCGAGGATTTTAACCTTAATTGGTTAATTCCAATGACACGGAGACTGGGTGTATGTGTTGTCTTCGTCATCATTTCATCCTCATCACGACGCGCAGGTCGCCTACGGGAGTCAAATAGAAAGACCTGCACCTGGCGAGCCGAACCCGTCCTGGGATATCCCGGCACTGAAAGCCATACGCCATTTCATTACCGTCTGCTTGTAAGATTCACTGAGATGAATCAAACGACTCCTTATATGACACGCTATCACGCCAGAGTCTAGTGCTACACTAATTGTTAGCCACGCGGCATGGTGATTTTTACGCACTAATAGGTTAGAATACAAACAAGTCGCAAGGATCATCTAGCCCGCACAATGGTTGTGCAATGAGATTTGCACAAATCGTAGGGATATGGACTGTTAGAACCCATCGAATTTATGCAAGTCACCTGCGTAACTATTGACCGGGCTCGATGATATTTGCGACTTGCTTAAAAACGTTTGTATTCCAATGTATTAGTGCCTAAAAATTATTTCCCCAGTGATTTTAGTACCTCAATATGGCGATACTATTGTATCACTGATATATCATATAGAGGTCAGATCCTTGATGTTAGATACAATGAGATATTGAACACTGTTGTTACACGTGTTGTCTAAAGATTATTCCGATTTTAGAACTTCATCCATCAAGAGCCTGTAGTTTTAAGGGGAATTCGAACTACGGTGACGAGACTTTTTATTTCAAAAATAAAAGACATATTGGTCGAAATTCGATCTATGGCCTCCTTGGTGAGAAACCAATGATTATGCTACACGGCTGTCACATCCCGCTATGAAGTGTATGTAAGATGTAACGAAACTTCTGGGCAAAGCTTAGCGAACAGATTCCTCATACACAGAGAAATATTAGTTTATAGCAATACGGGTCCGGATCCCCCCACCCCATGGCACTACATCCCTTGAAGGGCCTTGGCCTACCAAGCGACCGCTGCTCAGCCAAAGGCCTGCAGATTGCGAGGTGTCGTGTGGTCAGCACAATGATTCATCTCGGCCGTTTTTGTTGGCTTTCGAGACCGGGGCCGCTATCTCACTGTCAGATAGCACCTCAATTCTAATCACGAAGGCTGAGTGGACCTCGAACCAGCCTTTAGGTCTAGGTAAAAATCCCTGTCCTGGCCACGAATCAAACCAGGGGCCTCCGGGTAAGAGACAGGCGCGCTACCCTTACACCACGGAGCCAGCCGGATCCGGATCCACAAATGCATAATCACTGAGTTATCACACTTCATTCATAGTGCACACCATCTTATCTTACTTGCTGGTAGCATGGTATACAAGATGTAAAAATAAGGACACATTCCGTGGGCCTGGAAAAGCTTTTGGAAGTCATTTTCTACAACTCTACATTTAAACATTAATCATGAGAAACACACAGGAACAGAACGTATAGTTTCAGTTGCGCTATATAGAGTTGTAAAAAATGAGTTTTAACATGGGAAAAAAGCGTCATGTCCATATAACTTATTCCCTTCTTCTACGTGTAAGTAGTAATGGAATAATCGAATACTCTTAATAATCGTATAGCCTCCATTCGATTAAATAATCGAATGAGTTTCAAATACCATTCAGTTGTAGTGATGGATTAGTCGAATCCTTTTAATAATTGAATAACCTCCATTGAATGACTTTCAAATACCAATCTCCATTCGATTATTTAGATAATCGAATAAATAATCGAATAAAGTAATCGAACGAGTTTCAAATATCATGCAGTTGTATCGCATAGAATATTCGGATGCGTCATTAATCAATTTTTCTGTTTTAGTGTATCGGACGGATAATCGACTGAAATAAGCGAATAGATGAATTCCTACGCCTTTTTCCAAACGTATGTCCAAATGTTGAGACTAAATGAGTGAGTTAACTGTCTTAATAACATCACTTTTCATTCGATTATTTCGAAAGCGTTCACTATTCAATTGCCTTATTCATTCGAATGCAGTTCCGAATGAATAATCAAAAATATAATCGAATGGAAAAATTCACTATCCGATTGCCTCATTTATTCGAATGAATAATCGGAAAATAATCGAATGCGAAATATAATCGAATAAAATGAAATAATGGAATAATCGATTAGTTTATATTCGATAATCGCATCACTACGTGTAAGGAATGTGTCCTGAAAGTTTGCCCTACATTATTGTTACATCCTATTATATAGGATAGTGTCTCCGGCGTCAGAATAGAAAAAGGGGCCAGTATCTCTGCCTGGATAGTTGGAATACAACTTGGGATGCATAATCAATTTCGAAAGCCCGCTGTGATTATATGCGTCCTCCTATTCAGATGAAATAAACGACATTCCTTTATTAAATAAACCTATTTTCTTGGATGAGTGATGATATTCAACTGGAAGTTTACGTGTGGATATTGTGAGCGTGTAAAAAATTATGTAAGTGGAAAATTAGATTGATCTCGCCTAACAATGACCGATTCACTCAAGTCGAAATTGAGAAAACATGCTCAAATCGATGGAGTGGGCCGAGAAACCGAACACAATTCCGCTATAAGTGGAACTGAAAGGATCAGAAAGTGCAAGAAAAGCCAGAGAGTTGGCCGTTCCTTTGACATTTTTACAGATGATTTATCTTGAACCCTAATAATCATATAATAAACGTGTATTTTGAGAAACTAGCTGTTTTTGGCGTTGTTACGTCAAAAATTCCGCGGCAATATCAGCGGCACAGTCTGCCAACATTTACTCCACCGAGGAAAATGTTTGGAAAATAATTCATTGAATTTTTTAAAGGAAAGTTGAACATTTGCCATCTTTGTGATCAATAGCACTGTTATCTGCTTCTAGAAATAACGCATAATCTCATAGAATCTATTCCTCTTCATATTTCTTAATTTTGACAATCATATCTCTCTTCTCAGAACATCCTTGGCCTAGCTATGGACATGTAACTACTTAAAATTAAAATCCCAATGACAGTATTCATATCTTGCACAGAAAGTTTTACATTTATATTATACTTCATTTGGGAAAAATATAATAATTCCATACAGAGCGATTTACCGTGCGAGTATCACACAAGAAAATCTGGGGCTGGACGGTAATTAAAGTCACCAACGCTTCCTCCCCATTCCTTGCCCTTTCCTATCTCATCGTAGCCGAAAACCCGTCTGAGGTGGTAGGATGTTACATCACTAACAAAACGAAGTCTTAATTTATTTTAGTAAAAGGACGAAGAGTTCAACTGAATCAATAAAGTTTAATAGGAAAAATGTCCTCAGGAGAGAATCTATCGTCTGTGTAACAAAAATCTGTCCTAAATTGCTGCCTTTATTATAGTTATTCACTTCCTTCAGTTACTGATGAGATGCCTGGTCAAGACTGCCTCATAATTTCTATGATTTCTACCAATTTTTACTAAGTAGGCCTACCTGCACTAACGTTTACTCTATCTAACTCTGTCATTACAGGTTTTCTCTCCTGAATCGCTGCGGTAGATCCACGAATATTGTACATCAAACTTCCGACGAAATATTCTCTAAATGTCATGATTTTGCTGCTCTTCGTGTTTGTTCCATTCTCTGTTAATACATTAACGAGATTATGAATATGTTTGTGTACGGCCTACACATATGCATAATAAATTACAAAACAAATGCACATAACAAATAACAGACTTCAGAACTGTATATTAATTGTTCAAGGCGTTAAGTGGTCATGCCCTGGCTATCAGATGCTGACGAAGATCGTCCTAAAACGGATGAAAGCGCTACATTTATTATCTGTCTTTAAAACACAGCACAGTCGAATCTCGATATCTCGAACCTCAATATCTCGATATCTCGAATCTCGATATCTCGAACCTCGATATCTCGAATTTTCAGTAACTGCTATTCTTCATGCGTATTTATTTCTCTATTACTCGAAATTCGGCTACACGAATTTCTCGATTTCTCGAAGTAAACATTTCCTCCCTTGAAGAAAAAATTACTCTGTAACTCGAATTTTGTGCAACATTAACTGTGCAATACGGCTTTTGCGGTTTGTGGGGAACAGTAAACAAGTAAAAAGAGGTTTACAATGATGCTGGGATCTAATATGACTGGAACCGAAAAACTAAAACATCTAATTATCGGAAAATCGGCGTTGCCTCGCTGTTTCTCGGGTGTGAATTAAATACCGGTCACGTACGAAAGCAACCTCCGAAGTCGCGGATGACAAGCTCCATTTACGAAACTCGGCTGCGTGGTATTGACGAGAAGTTTCAACGTGAAGGGAGGAAACGTTAACAGTAATGAACAGAAGAGACTACCGGAATTTTTAACGGAGGTATGTTTCTTGTTTCACTACTGCATGTACTGTAACCCGTCTTCCAGGAAGTTACTATAATAAGGATTATAATTAAAGCGATGCCGTAAAATAGAGTTTGTTTGTACATTCTTAAATACTGTTAACCGAGCTCGATAGCTGCAGTCGCTTAAGTGCGGCCAGTATCCAGTATTCGGAAGATAGTAGGTTCGAACCCCACTGTCGGCAGCCCTGAAAATGGTTTTCCGTGGTTTCCCATTTTCACACCAGGCAAATGCTGGGGTTGTACCTTAATTAAGGCCACGGCCGCTTCCTTCCCACTCCTAGCCTTTTCCTTTCCCATCGTCGCCGTAAGACCTATCTGTGTCGGTGCGACGTAAAACAACTAGCAAAAAAAATACTGTTAAAATAATGAATCCAGTATAAGCCCATAGATACATATGATTCAGTTATGTGCTATACATGCTCAAAACCGGTATTTACTATAAATAAAATTTAGGTCCAGAGATATCGAGAGTCCACTGTAGTTATAATTCATTATACTTGTTATCGTCAGTAAATAGTGTACGTCAGTGAAAATGAAAACCTACAACCTGTTCTCCAGTCATTGACCGGGTCAGGGATGTAATGAATGAAACTTATATAGGCTATTAGTACGATGGGGTCACCACTCCCAAAGTGATTTATTAATGACTGATAGATGCTATGAAATGAGAATGGAGAGTGTTGCTGGAATGAAAGATGACAGGGAAAACCGGAGTACCCGGAGAAAAACCTGTCCCGCTTTGTCCAGCGCAAATCTCACATGGAGTGACCGGGATTTGAACCATGGTATCCAGCGGCGAGAGGCCGACGCGCTGCCGTCTGAGCCACGGAGGCTCCAGTGTACGTCAGTATTGGGGATAAATATTTTTAAAGAGTAATTAATGTAAATGTTAGGATGACAGGCCATAACTAAATATGTAAAAGTGTAGAAGAAGAAAAACATTTTCATAGTGTCTTAAGGCTCTTTCAGTTACGAGATGCTATGCTACAACAGAGTGAGTGAGAGGCGGGGGAGTTGATTAACTTGTAAAATAATGAGAGAAATGTTCGCTTCTCAACAGAGTTAAGCCATGAATGTCACGCAATTTATATGAAGTCTCATCGGAGACGAGCTGCTGACCTAAATATCTTCCACTTTCTCTCTTGTGCAGACTGAGCAGAAAACAGAGTGCGGAAAAGAGCGCCCAGACAATAGTTCATTGAAGACATGCCTGCACGCATCACGTGGGAAAGTCGAATACAGTACTATCTCCCACTGTGCGTGTGATGTAGCAGTACTACTTCATTAACAACTTTATTTAGTATCCGCTGGGAGACAGAGAGAGGCTACTGGAACTACTTGCGGAAGTTGGATCCGTTTCATTAATTAACCTAGTTTTTGACAGGAATAAATTATAAATAAATTCCTTCTTCTTTTCATCCCTTTAGTCGTGTACAGCTCTTTGTTATCGTATATAGCATTCTGGGTGGTTCCATTTAGTTCAGAGTTCGTCATGCCAGTATTACCTTTGACGCCACATAATGAACGTGCCTTCCAGTTCACCTTTTGTCACCCGCTATTCCGAGCATGGAATCCTTTTACAGGGAGGTACTTCTCATTTTCTCTAAGTAGGGTAGCTTTTGTCTCACTATACTAAAAGCAGGACAGTAACAAAAGTTGTGCTATGATGTTATTTGCACATTGTAGTCTCCCATAAGTCCAATCCCTCGTCCACGTCGACAGGGTTGGGCAACGCCAAGAATTAACAGGTTGCCTGTGGGGTTGCTGCACAGAGGGGACTTCATGTGCCCCGAGACAGTTACTAGCTGCGGAGGTCCCACATGAACTCTGGAAAAATGACGACAACATGGTCTGGTGAAGTCCTTAACGGCTGGTGGGGTGGAGAGCGAGGTCTTTGGAACGGAGAAGCTGATAGATGATGTTAAAAGAAGAGGGAAACCACTGCCTTGTGGTGAAGAAGAATGTCTTGAAGGCTAAGGAAAACAACAGCAACAATATAAAAATTACCCTGCTTGGAGGTTCAGATGGCAACTCCATTGCCCATATCGTGTGTTGCAGCCTGATAACTCTCACGTTCTAAATCCCATTATCAGAGGAACTGAACTGTGTACATTGGTCAATATTGAATAACTGGCATTGCAGTGTGGCGTTTTCAGGCGTATAGGTTAATTAGATTGCGTAGCGCCACTCGCCTATCATTGTTTGTCACTGCGTTACAAGGACTGAACGGTCCGTAATAAGGTCAGATGATGAACAATAGGCAAGGGGAATGGCGCGTGTTGTTGTGAAACAACCGTGCAGGCGTCTTCGACAGAGGTTTCATTATAGCATGAGGAACTGCAATGCGTTCTACAGACAAATTGCTCGATATGTAGGGCGCAGCGTGTTCATGGCAGTGAGAATCTGAAGGAAACGGTACGAAGAAGGGCGTATCACAGTGTTCGTCGGAAACATACCATGGCGAGAGAAGATCGACATTTTACGACGATGGTTTTGGTCGATTCATACAGTTCGCTGAAAACCAGTGTTCACTGTTACTAGCAGCATGCTACCAGCATATCACGTATTACTCTCCCCGCTCCATCCGCGCCAAATGTTCCCCGGACGGGGTGGTCATAATACAACGGATCATCGGTGTACGTCTATAGTTTTGGAACCGTACAAGTTTTGAAATCGGAATAATTTCTAGGCAACACGTGTGAGTGTTCAGTATATCGTTTTAAAGAGGAAGGATCAGTTTGCCTAGAAGAGTCTGACATCTGTGTGACGTCATCGGATGATGCAATAGATGCATGCCAGTCGAATTAAAAAGCGAAGTGTTCAAAACCACTGTCCGGCCTGCCCTGACGTACGGCTACGAATGTTAGGCAAGGCAGAAGAAACATGACCAGTGAATTCATGTCACAGAGATGCGCATGTTGCGATGGTCGGCGAGCGTCACTTTGCACGACGAAGTACGCAGTGAGCATGTGCGACGATCCATTTGCACCATCCATCAGCGACAAGATGGAGGAGGAACAGCTCCGCTGGTATGGTCACGTCAGAAGAAGAAATGAACACCGAATAAGGCTTTAACACCATCGAGAGCCACAGCGCTAAGAGAGTGAACACGCGGCATACCTCGATGGCACATTCGACTAGCCTTTGATCATCTAGATGATTTTGATGGGGGTCTGCATCGTCGGATTGAGAGGTGCAGGTTTGACGTTTTGGTTCACTGCTCGCCACTTGAACCACTCTGACTGCACTGTACGTCGTTGTTGGAAACAGTGCGAACGAGAGGGTACACAAATCCCTCGAGAAGGCTCGAGTCGACACCGGCGAACCAACAGCACGAAGGATCGTTTCATCTTGCAACAGGCTGTAAGGATTACAAAGGCGTCGCTGCGCACCATCCAGAGACATGTCACGTCAGCTGTACCCATCAGTAGCAGAATACGTTCTGTCGTCGCGGCACCCTTTACGACTTCCACTACTACCATCTGAGCTACGCCGAGCACTTTTGAACTTCTGTCAGGAACGGGCTGCATGGGACCTTGAGAACTGGCAATGAGTGGTGCTCACTGACGAATCCCCGTTCTGCCTGGGTACAGAAGACAATCGAATTCTAGTCTGGAAACGTTCTGGTCAGTACACTGATCCCCACTTCATTGCAGAGTGGTACACCACCCCAACGATAGTTGCCATGGTGTGGTGTGTCATTTCCTAAGATTCCCGCTCCCCACTGGAGCTGAGTGAAGGAATCCTGACCCGCGCAACGATACGTTAAGGAAATTCTGCGACCATGTGTGCTTCTGTTCCTGGTGCAGTTTGACAACCCCGTTTTCCAGCAGCATAATGCCCGCCGTCGCATAACACGGACATCCCCGGGGTGCCGCCTTGGTGTCAACATATTTTCTTATCGGGCGAGTTGGCCGTGCGGTTAGGGTCGCGCAGCTGTGAGCTTGCATCCTGGAGATAGTGGGTTCGAATCCCACTGTCGGCAGCCGTGAAGATGGTTTTCCGTGGTTTCCAATTTTCACACCAGGCAAATGCTGGGGCTGTACCTTAATTAAGGCCACGGCCGCTTCCTTCCCACTCCTAGGTCTTTCCTGTCTCATCATCGCCATAAGACCTATCTGTAAAGCAAAGCAAATAGCAAAAAAAAAAACATATTTTCTTTAGCAGCGAATGTCTCCTGACCTCCCATTCATTGAGAACGTTTAGGACCAGACTGGACGGTAACTTCGGCCAGCGGCAACTACAGTAGATTTGGAGGGTCAGTTGTGCCAGCTGTGACAGGATCTTCCTCAGAAGAACATCCGACGTCTGTATGCCTTAACGTCTGACCGTATGCCGCCCATCTCCGTCCTGTGGGCGGTCCTGCACAGTGTTCAGTGCATCTTGGAAGTGTTTGTTACCCTGCAAAAAATTCTTGGTGTGGTACAATATTTTGATGTTTTCTTCATATTACCATGTCCTGTGCCTGTACCCACTCACGTGCCCTGCGATGGTTCCTACGTGATGTCCAGTTTTTTACAAATACCTGTAGGCTATCTATCTTGGTCTTCGGGTATTATTTATTTACAGTGCTAGCCTCCTTGGCTGAATGGTCAGCGTAGTGGCCTCATTCATTGAGAGCGTAGGGTGTACTAAGCGCTGAGTTCGATTCCCTACAGGATCAAGGATTTTAACGGTGTATCGTTAATTCACACGGCTCTGGGACTGTGTCTTTGTGTTCTTATCAATACACATCTTATGTACGTACAACACACCTCACAAAAATCCACCACAGAAACACGCAATAGTGATTACATCTCTTCACATAGGGTGGACGTCAGAGAGGGCATCTGGTCGTAAAACGGGGCCTTTAATTAATTAATTAATTAATTAATTCAAATTAATTAATCAATTAATTTATTTATTTACACACCCTAAAAGAATTCAACAAGGTTAAGTTAGGTGTTATCTGATTCAGAATATCTCTGACTATCCGTGTTTACATTACTGTAAAGCGGAGTTCAATCAATCAGAGACAATTTTTAACAAAACAGTGCAGAAAGTAATTACAATACAGTAAAGTGTCTTTATTCGTACTTTTTTGTGTAATAAAGAATAAAGAATTGAACATGTTTTGTATCTGTTATCTTTCTTTCTTTCTTTCTTTCTTTCTTTCTTCATCTGTTTACCCTCCAGGGTCGGTGTTTCCCTCAGACTCAGCGAGGGATCCCACCTCTACCACTTCAAGGACAGTGTCCTGGAGCTTCAGACTCTGGGTCCGGGATACAACTGGAGAGGATGACCAGTACCTCGCCCAGGCGGCCTCACCTGCTATGCTGAACAGGGGCCTTGCGGGGTGATGGGTAGATTGGAAGGGACAGACAAGGAAGAGGGAAGGAAGCGGCCGTGGCCTTAACTTAGGTACCATCCCGGAATTTTCATGGAGGAGAACTGGGAAACCACGGAAAACTACTTCCAGGATGGCTGAGGTGGGAATCGGACCCACCTCTACTCAGTTAACCTCCCGAGGCTGAGTGGACCCCGTTCCAGCCCTCGTACCACTTTTCAAATTTCGTGGCAGAGCTGGGAATCGAACCCGGGCCTCTGGGGGTGGCAGCTAATCTCACTAACCACTACACCACAGAGGCGGACTTTTATCTGTTATACTGTACGTACTTGGTTGACTTTCTCTTATAACGCGGTCCCGGCTAATACGCTGTAAGGAGTATATTGTACAGTATCTGATATTATTGATAGCCTTTAACCTCGGGCAGCTGTTTGGCAGTCACTGAGCTAAAGCTTGTTGTATCAATATACAGTACCATTTTTTAAGAATTGCTCCAATTAGGGAAAGCTATTTTCTCACTAGCGTCTGCTATTATCATTAAAGGGAACATAGTTCGTCCTAATCTCCATGACGTACACGTGTCTGGCGGAGTGTGAAGAGCTTCACCGTCCCCGGTCAATAACACCATCAGGTGTCGAAACTTTTAAAATCATTAGCACCGACTTCTAATGACGCTCAAACGGAGTAAGAAGGGAGCCACATATGATCACTTGCTGGGAGGGATTCCTTGTTGAGGTTGAGAAATCTCTGAAGAATGGATACAAAGCACTATTAACATGATTTGCTGAACCATGATAGGTTTGATGAATAACAGAGCTTAAATTACAAGGTTATCAGTCCCACTGTGTCGGCGATTATTTCCCTGCAGGTAATTTAGATTCATTTCCGGGTCTAGGAATACAATGTGGTCGTCAGTTCCATATATTTTGTTCTTTTTTTGCTAGTTGTTTTACGTCGCACCGACACAGATAGGTCTTACGGCGACGATAGGAAAGGAAAGGGCTAGGAGTAGGAAGGAAGCGGCCATGGCCTTAATTAAGATACAGTCCCAGCATTTGCCTGGTGTGAAAATGGGAAACCATGGAAAACCATTTTCAGGGCTGCTGACAGTGGGGTTCGAACCTACTATCTCCCGAATACTGGATACTGGCCGCACTTAAGCGACTGCAGCTATCGAGCTCGGTATATTGTGTTCTTACTCCACAGTCCATACTTATCTACATACCGATATACATTATATACATTCTAATCTACCTATCTAGTAGGCTATCATATATGCATTCGTACATGCATACATAGTGAACAATATCATATAGTACAGGTGATAAGGACAGAGTCTCCGTGGCTCAGGCGGCAGCGCGCCGGCCTCTCACCGCTGGGTTCCGTGGTTTAAATCGCGGTCACTCCATGTGAGTTTTGTGCTGGACAAAGCGGAGGTGGGACAGGTTTTTCTCCGGGTAGACCGACTTCGCTATACGGGAGTGAAAACTGATTGAACTCAGGATATCTTGTTCGCAAGTTGTAGGTAATAGATATGAAATTAATGACAATGATTGCTGGTAAAAACAGGTGAAAACAAGGCACGGGGGTACTTGTAATGAAGAGATAAAGGCTACGTAAGGAATGAACTCGGTGGGCAGTAGCGGAGATTGGGAAATAGAAGTTGGGGGCGGGGAGATGTACAGACAACAAAAAGTAGGCTACTCAGGTTTGTGGGATATAGCAGAGGATTGGGGGGGGGGGGGTGTCGTATATACCGTACATCAAAACTGAAAAAAAAAAAAGCTACATGTTTTTGATGCTCTCGGAGCGAATTTCGACAGAGAGCTAAAGGTTGACAGTTTACCCATTTAAGTGGGGTAGTAATAGTTTATTGAGATTTTGATCAAATACAATACAATAAAACTTTCACCAAAGGAGCAATAATTACATATGCATTCCAATTAAATAGAAGCATGACGTGATTATACAATTTAAAATCATTTAGTATTTGACTACACACTAAGAAACTGACAGACACTAAAGAGACTGCCAGCCATGTGAATCATACCTCAGTGTCCATGACCTTGGCAAAACAATATCCCCCGCTACCCTTCCGCATAGCACATGTAAAGTTTCCACTACTTGCTGAAGCACTATACAAATAGGTTATCCGCGTCAAAAGACATTTCTTGCGTATAGCCTCTAACAATTTTGTTAATACTCTAATTAAGGAAGATACAGGAAATAATTACCTGACAAGACAACAGGGCTTGTACACATGAAATCTTCAGTATCTCGTGGCCAGAAATATTCATTTCAGGCAAGAAATTAATACAGCCTTCAGAACCACCCAGTACCTGCTTACACACTCTCTCTCATTGGTCACATCCATCAGACGCGTTAATACATGTACACATCTGAAGAGTGAGGAGAGGTGGAGAATACGGAAGTACAAGGATATCTAGCATGAACGAAACACACACGCGGAGGGGAAGGAACTTCCTTCCCCGTCTGCCCACACGTCCCACTGGCTCGACAATGAACGGAGAGGGGAATGAAAGGAGGAACCACACGCCTCCTGCAAGGCAACAGACATAATGTGTCTGACAACGCATTGAGGGTCAAATTCTCCAGTTTATTTGTAATTCTTGTGTGCGAGGAATGGCTTAAATGTTATCGGTCTCGACTATGACTTCATTATCAAATGGCAACGCGCTCAACCACTGTAAGAAAGAATGACCCTTATTTTCCCCAATATAGGCCCGTTTAAATACTACTACTACTACTACTACTACTACTACTACTACTACTAATAATAATAATAAATCTTGTGATCGCGGTTGTACAAATTGCTTGTTTTAATAATTCCTATAATTCCTTATTCCAGGTGGATAATAATAATAATAATAATAATAATAATAATAATAATAATAATAATAATAATAATAATAATAATAATAATAATAGCCTACCAAACATCCCGCACAACCTACAACAAAAAATGCCTTTCCCAAAACACCAAGATACGTCACTATGAAACAGTTCTGAAGCCAGTAGTTCTATATGCAGCCGAAACCCTGTCTCTAAATGCCAACAAAGGACTCCTTGAAGAGCTGGAGAAAAGAGAACGCAAAATTGTGAGAGGAATCTTGGGATCAAAGTGCAGAAATGGAATCCATCAAAAGAGATCCAACAAGGAAGTCTACAGCAAAATAGAGAAAATTACCGACACAATCAGAAAAAGACGGGCACGATTTTACGGTCATCTGAAAAGAATGGACGGAAGAAAGTTAACTAAAGAAATCTTTCACTTTTTTGATTCAAACCCCAAAACCACAATTCCCTGGTTTAGAAATACCAAAGAAGACCTGGAAATGCTACATATCTCAGCTGAAGACGCCCTTAACAGAGATCTCTTCCGCAAGAAAATATTGACGAACGGGCTAAACCGAGACGAGCAACCGAAGAGAAGACACGGTGCCCCTTGGACAGAGGAGCGTAAGCAGGCCCACTCACAAAGAATGAGGGAAATTTGGGCTCTAAAGAAGGCCAAGTTTAGTGTCAAATGCAACAAGACTTAACGTGGTCCTTGATGGCCCCAGCGAATTATTTTTATATATATATATATAAACAATTAAATGCCATTATTATTATTATTATTATTATTATTATTATTATTATTATTATTATTATTATTATTATCCTCAATAACCAAAGTAAAAATAACCTGGCATTAAATAATTATGATTATCAGAGACGCAAGGGCGTTTGGAAAACCGTTCCTATGAAGTTACTTTCAGCACTGATCAAACAATTAAATGCCATATCTTGGAGTGGGATTACATCGTGCACACTTCATCGCAATTAAATTAGAGTTAATTAATTATATTCCTTGATTAGGAAAAGCTAGACTAGCTAGAATGTTTAATCATAGAAACATCTTAATCAGTTTCCGAAAAAAAAAAAAAAAATGGAGTTGGGAGTGGCCTCTGAGTGCGTAACGTCGCAAGCCACACCTCGTGGAAAACGAACACATGTCATGTTGCCTTGGTTACTTATCCTTCATCCTCAGGGTTGGCCAAAATCTTCGCCCAAACGTTACCCGTTTCCTTTTCCACCCGCAAATCTTGTGATCGCGGTTGTGCAAATTGCTTGTTTTAATAATCCTATAATTCCTTACTCCAGGCGGCTAAAATGGAATCAAATTGTAATGATTTCTCCACAAAGTGGGGGAAGACTGACCCCACTCAACCACCCCAATGGCCGCTACTATAATAATAATAATAATAATGTTATTTGTGTTACGTCGCACTAACTACTTTTACGGTTTTCGGAGACGCCGAGGTGCCGGAATTTAGTCCCGCAGGAGTTCTTTTACGTGCCAGTAAATCTATCGACACGAGGCTGTCGTATTTGAGCACCTTCAAATACCACCGGACTGAGCCAGGATCGAACCTGCCAAGTTGGGGTCAGAAGGCCAGCGCCTCAAACGTCTGAGCCACTCAGCCCGGCACCGCTATCATCTGAGCATTTAAATTGGGGTGATGTGTGGCGAATGGAAGAGGACAGGTTACAAAGGAGAATAATGGACTCGGGTATGGAGAGTAAGGGAAATAGAGAGAGAGACCAAGACGACGGTGGTTAGACTCAGTTTTAACGATATAAAAGTAATGATGATGATGATGCTTGTTGTTTAAAGGGGCCTAACATCGAGGTTATCGGCCCCTAATGGTACGAAATGAAATAACAAAAAATTCAAATTCATCCACTGACTAAAATAAAATAAAAAATGTCATGAAGAATGAATGGATGGACATGAACCCCACAAAAGGACAAAAACAAACAAACAAACAAACAAAGACAGTGGATCATACTCAAAAAATGAGGTAGTTAATTAGAGTATTACTGACCAAGGGACCATTTATAAAGCACAATGATGCTTGATGTCTGAAGGGGTGCTAAATTCACGTCTAAGGCCCCACAGAATGGTACATATCGCGAGTAAAGTAGAACCATGGTATTTGTCATTTTGGGGTACTGATCAAAAGTAGCGAAGACTCACGGTGGTCCACACAAGATGGTACTACTCACAAGTATTGCAATTCGTACAGGGAACGCAGATCTATGGTGTTTCTCACACAATGGCGCCACTCATAGCCAACGCAAACCGGTAAGTTTCCTCACCTAGGTGTACTAGTCACGGGCGCCGGTATTCCCGTGGTGATCCTCACATAGTGGGTACCAATCACAGGCAACGCTGACCCACGGTGTCGCTCATATAGCGGTACAACTCACAGGCTACGCCCAGACCCGCGGTGTTGCTCACATGGGTACAACGCACGGGTACTGGAATCCACCAGGCCAGGCTTTTTGCTGCAACTAATCACAAACCTATTTCGTACCAATTTAGTGATACTACTCGCAAGTACATGCAACCCATGGTGTTCCCCGCATGATGGTACGAATCAAGAGTAGTTTCATGGTTCTAATTCAATCATCCCTTGATCGCTCCTTGTAGTCGCATCTTACGACGGGCAGGGGATACCGCGGGTGTATTCTACATGTGCGTCGCCCACCCGCAGGGGGTAGTGTGTTTGGTCCGCGAGAGGTGTTTTATTTCCCTCAAGTCCGCCGGCAAGCCGGTTAGGACCCCCCTATCCGCCACCTGGGACGCACCACGTGGGAGTATCACCTCTCCCCCTGCTACGCCTGCGTAGCAGGTTCGTGGATATATAAAAATAAGAGTCGTATTGCTGCACGACAACGCAAGGACACAATAAAATTATCATACACGTAAGTCGCTACAGTGCTACAATTGAGAGGCACTGGATCATCAAAAAAAAAGTATACAAAAAACAAAACTTAATTGAACCTACTTTCGACACTTTTATCGGAAATTTAAAAAGAGAGGGCCCAAAGCTAGTTGGAAATGGAGGATTTAGGAGGCCCTTTTTAATTCATAAAGGCTTGCAGATTGAACGCTGAAGAGAATATTACGGTTTACTGTATTATGAAGATGTTTGCTTCAGTAATGCTGATGCAAGAATAAAATAAAATTACCATTTCAGTTATATTTTTGAAGCAGGAAACCAAAGGTAGGCCTATGCTCACTGGTGCATGAACAATCCACAGAGCATTAATGAATTTTATTTTACATCCAGCCAGAGTTAGTTCTTAGAGGCCAGGACAGGCTCATACTTTAAGAGATGACAGGACATTTCAATGATGAGTCAGACATTAAATCAAAGACATGTAATATGCCATTTACACCAAAACTCAGATTACGGAATACTGACTGGAGTTATAAAATCACCACGTGTAGTGCGTGAACAACTACGCATTTGGCAGATTACTTCTCTTTGAAAAGGATTTCAAGGATTTGAATTGCGTAGTAACTGATAGTATCTTGAGAGGTGATTAACTTCCCCACTGAAGATCAAGAACTAATTGGCCTTTCTTTGTGTCTGTGAGGCAATACCAGTGTCACTCATCAATGGCTTTACTCCTGCGCAATATTTCATTATCATTCAACACTCGACAAAACACGGAGATCCCACCTCATTCGCCATCGGTTGTTTTTTCGTTCGCGTTCATACGAACATTTCCAATAGGAAAATTCGAAGGAAATTACAGTAATCTTACAGACTAACCAGCCGGAGTCTTCAGGTGAAATTGAGCTGAAGCATTTAATAACTGCGCAATAAAGCGGTGGCCAAGATTTCCAAACATTGGAAGGAAAAGTTGATGGCTTCCATGTCATGTGGATCATCGTTTAATGGGCTAGTATCACGTTCGTCATGCAAATCGAACGTGTCCTCTCCTTAGGATTATCTAGACTTATACGAAGCCTCCACAAAGCTTCACTACTCTATAATATATAGAATCCCCTATGGGTGGGGGACGCAGACGAATAATACACTCACGGTATCCCGTGCCTGTCGTAAGAGGCAACTATAAGGGGCGATCAAGGGATGATTGTATTAGAAACCATGAAACTACCTGTGATTAGTACTACCACGCCGGGAACACTATGGGTCGCTTTTACTTGCGCGTAGTACCGCTATGTTAGGTACCAAATAGATTTGTGATTAGTAGTATGCAGGAGCACTGTGCGATCAGCCCCCACTTAAAGTGCACTGTCGGCTTTTACAGTACCTGTGATTAGTACCACTATATGAGCGACACCATGGTTATGGCTTGCCTATGATTAGTACCCACTAATGAGGAACACTACGGGATAGTACCAGTCCCTATGGTTAGTACACTTATCTGATGAACACCATAGTTTTGCGTTGCCTGTAAATGGCGCCGCAATGTGCGAAATGCCATAGGTCTGTATTACATGTGCGAATTCCATTACCTGTGAGTAGTACCATAATGTGTGGAATACCGCGAGTCTACGCTACTTTTGATTGGTACCGCAACATGACAAATACCATGGTTCTACATTCCTAGCGATAAGCACCATTATGGATCGATGACTTGGATTTGGGACCCCATTAGACTGCAAGCATCATCGATTCAGTATTGTGCCTTAGAAACAGTCCCTTGGTCAGTAACACTATTGTTTTACGTCTGTTTCTGTGAATGTGAGGCACTGCGGGTCGGATCCACTGATTGTTTTAAATTCATATCCATCCATTCATTCTCAGTCCTCGCGTTTTGAATTCTGGTCAGTGGAGGATTTTGGACCTTTAATTTGTCATTACATTTCGTACTATTAGGGGCTGATGGCCTAGATGTTAGGCCCCTTTAAACAACAAGCATCATCATAATCATCATAATATAAGGACACAAAATAATACATTACTCTAACCATTTCCAAACTGTGGTGCGCGGACACCTGGGAGACCGCGACGATAACCCACGAGGTCCGCAATAATAATGTAAGTTATAATCAAGGGTGAAATTTTATTGTACACACACAATTCATAGAGCGTTATACTAAATTTAGTAACTATATCTTCATTGTTGTATAATTTACATACAGTATATGTAGCTTGCGCCGGCTCCGTGGTGTAGGGGTAGCGTGCCTGCCTCTCGCCCAGAGGCCCCGGGTTTGATTATTGGCCAGGTCAGATATTTTTCTCTCGACCTGAGGGCTGGTTCGAGGTCCACTCAGCCTACGTGATTAGAATTGAAGAGCTATCTGACGGTGAGATGGCGGCCCCGGTCTCGAAAGCCCCGAATAATCTGCAGGCCTTCGGGCTGAGCAGCGGTCGCTGGGCAGGCCAAGGCCCTTTCAAGGGCGTTAAGTGCCGTGGGGGGGGGGGTATATGTATCTTGAAGTGGAAAAAGAAGAACAAAAATCACAAGGCAGTATAAGTGATGTAATTGTGAGACAATTGGACTTGCTACTATCCACACTCAGACCAGATTTTCCGCCTCTGCTTCAGAAAATCTCGTGGATCAGAAATTCTTTCTTTGAATTCTTCCTCCCTCGAGGAAGATGAACTAACGGAAATATCTCGGCAGAGAAAAAGTGAAAAATAAATTGAATTATTGTATGGTTGGAGAATGAGATGGAGTGGCATGTTTAGCTCCAGGAAGTTTCATGAATGTATCACAACTTTAGGTCTCCGATCGACTTTTGTGTCCATGACATACCCTATACCCTACAATTTCTAGAAAGGAGTCCGGCTCCATGGCTAAATGGTTAGCGTGCTGGCCTTTGGTCACAGGGGTCCCGGGTTCGATTCCCGGCAGGGTCGGGAATTTTAACCATCACTGGTTAATTTCTCTGGCACGGGGGCTGGGTGTATGTGGCGTCTTCATCATCATTTCATCCTCATCATGACGCGCAGGTCGCCTACGGGTGTCAAATCATAAGACCTGCACCTGGCGACCCGAACATGTCCTCGGACACTCCCGGCACTAAAAGCCATACGCCATTTCTATTTTCTAGCAAGGAAATAGACCTACTGCGTTTAATGCCTTTCATGACAACATATCTCTGTGATTGTACCTTTTCTGTTCTCACACAAATGAAAACGAAGTACAGAAACAGAGCTAATACAGAGGCTGATCTTCTGTTCGAGTGCCTACACTTGTAAAACACATTTTCCTTGAAAAACGGCACCATCCCTCCCATTGACTCAACAACCGCAACAAGCTAATTTTTTCAAGAAAGTTTCCAGATCCAGACTATTGGAATGATTAGCCAAGTGTCACGTTCCTTTATAATTTCTGTGCAAGTATAAAGTATCTTTAAGTAAATGAAGTTAAATTAAACTTTCAAATATTATTAGTCCTGAATTACACGAATAAAATCAAACTTAGTATTATTATAAAATTCTGATTTTAGTGTACTGAATGGAGTGTTATGTTCTGTGGCTAAGGGATCCATGGACATCCATGCGATATGCACAGTGGGCATCAGAGACAAAAAGTTTGGAAAACCCTCCATTACTCCACAGTGAATGGTCCATATCATACAGAACTGAAATGCTATGGTTTTGAGGTGCCGGTGGTGATTATTGTTTTAAGAGGAAGTACAACTAGGCAACCATCCTCTGTACAGTATAAAACTAATCAGAGGTAAAAAATGGAAGGGATCCGACACTTCGAAAATGAAGGTATCGGCCAAGGGAAGACAAGGGTCACGAAGGTCGTGAAAATGAAAGACGCTCTAGCCCTCGCAAACCTAACAGCGTCGGGGTCGGGAAAGAACAAGAGTTGACCAAGGGAGGTCGGATAGGATAGACGAAAGTAAGGAGCCTGGCTCAAGTAAGGGGGAAGCAATGCCAGGATTAAGCTAAGGGCCCCATGGTCGCCACTAAAGAAGGGAGAAGCTCAATATCTCCGTTACCTTGTTGTAATCAAAGGTTATGATCATCTCGCTTTCTTTCCCTCTCACCGAGCTCGATAGCTGCAGTCGCTTAAGTGCGGCCAGTATCCAGTATTCGGGAGATAGTAGGTTCGAACCCCACTGTCGGCAGCCCTGAAAATGGTTTTCCGTGGTTTCCCATTTTCACACCAGGACAATGCTGGGGCTGTACCTTAATTAAGGCCACGGTCGCTTCCTTCCAACTCCTAGCCCTTCCCTGTCCCATCGTCGCCATAAGACATATCTGTGTCGGTGCAACGTAAAGCAACTAGCAAAATGTTTCCCTCCCCTGGAGGGAGATTAATTTCTTTCCTTGTCGGACAATGGACAATGCTAAACGAGAAAAATACTTAGTTGTAACAGAAGCTGGCCTTTTTTACTCAATAAAGAACAATTAGCATTCGTTCTTCTTCTTCTTCCATTATTATTATTATTATTATTATTATTATTATTATTATTATTATTATTATTATTATTATTATTATTATTATTATCATTATTATTATTATTATTATTATAACACCGCTCCTTGGCTGAATGGCCCGCGTCGAGACCTTCTGGTCTGAGAGTGTTAGGTTTGATTCCATGTCAGGTCGGGAATTTTTCTTTTGCTATATGCTTTACGTCGCACCGACACAGATAGGTCTTTTGGCGACAATGGGACAGAAAAGGCCTAGGGATGGGAAGGAAGCGGCCGTGGCCTTAATTAAGGTTCAGTCCCAGCATTTACCTTGTGTGAAAATGGGAAACCACGGGAAATCATCTTCAGGGTTGCCGACAGTGGGGTTCGAACCCACTATCTCCCGGATGCGAACTCACAGCTGGCCCTAAACGCACGGCCAACTCGCCCGGTTCGTTCTAAATTAGGGAGTTCCAAAAATGTACACAGTCAAACGAGGGATGTTATACATAATGTGTATAAGTTCATGGAAAACGAAACACATCCCGCTGGAAACATGCGCTATTCAGAAGAAAGTAGCTGTATAGTAACGGGTGTGTCGGAAAGCTCCGTGCGGAATGTAACACGAGATTGGAAAAAATGAAAGGGATGAAGTGGATTGATTTTTCAATGCTTGGAAAGAGAAGACCGACATCTGTCAAGAAGTGTGCATTGGACAATTTTGATAAATGCTTGGAAAAAGAAGACTGACATCTGTCAAGAAGTGTGAATTGGACAATTTTGATAAATGCGTGGTCAGGCGTACGATTCATAATTTTCACGATACCAAAGGCGAGAGACCAACTATGGAAAAGATCTGCAGGAAACTGGTTGAGGATATAGAGTTTTAAAGGTGGTGTAAGAACATTGAGCAAGATAGTTCGAGGCCTAGGTTTTCGATGGAGAAAGACAGAAGACATGTGTAAAATACTTGTGTAGAAGCCTGGCATAAGGCTCCTACGTGTACAGTACATACAGCACATAAGGCGGTCCGACAAGAGGGAAGGCCTGTCATTTACACTGATAAGGCGTATTGGCATCGTTCGCATACTACGCCAAGCGCTTGGAATGACGATTCTCTTCATGTACTGAAGTCAACGATCTTGAAAGGGCAAAAATTAATAGTGGTACATGCCGGTTCAGATGTAGGTTTCGTACCAAATGCTTTGTTGATTTTCAAATCCAACCAAACAACAGGGAATTATCACGATGAGCTGAACTATAGAAACTATGAAAAATATCTGACAGAGAAATTAATTACTAATTTGCCACCCAACCCTGTAGTCGTAACTGATAATGCCTCAATCCATAATGTCGAATGTGAGCACGCACCCATGTCATCTTCCCGAAAAACAGTTATGCAGGATTGGTTGACTCATAAGGATATTCCGTTTCTTACAGAGATGATAAAACCCAATTGTTTTATTAAATCCCATAAACCATGCTATAAGACGTATAAAATCGACAGGCTACTTGCTGCCTATGGACAAACGATTTTGCTTCTGCCACCATATTATACAGACTTGAACCAAATAGAAATGATTTGGGCTCATGTTAAAAATTATGTAGCACAAAAGAATGTTACTTTCAGACTTGATGACGCAAGAATATTGCTGATGGAAAGAACTGCGTTAACTGGAGCAGAAGAATGGTTGAGTCGATGTAGGCACGTAATCAACATTGAGATGAAGTTCACTGAGAGCGATCATATAATGGACGAAATATCCGACCACATAATCATTGGTGATCCATGAATGTTAGTGACGCCAGCACCAAGGGCACGAATGACAGCGAAGGCGATATGAGTGGCTTTCAAACTCTATCAGAAGACGCGGACTAGGAACACGCCATTAGGTAAGTTTACTGCTATTTTCCGATTACATATTTCTTAATCTATTTGTTATTTCATTCAATGTTTCTGCTTCTGAATCCCTAACAATATAATTATGCTATAGGTTACTGTGTCCAATGACTGGTTATAACAATAAAGCATTACATACACGCGCTGAGATCTCACTCGAACCATGGTGACAGTTCAGCTTGCATGGTCGCCTGTTTAGACGGTTCGTTAAGAACTGCTGGCAGCAAGCCGATTTAGCGAACTAGGAGGGGCGTGTAGTGTCACTACCGAGCCCACGCGCACTCTGTCGAAGTTCTGCGTAGCTTTTTTTGGCAAGCTGTTCTTGCTCGACGTATAATAATGTTCGGAATGCGTTCGGAGGTTAGAAAATGTGCTAATTATACGGTCAGCCATGCTACAACAGCACTTTCTGGCCTAGTGAGGAAAGCAATGGTAAACTACTTCACTCTTCATCCTGCCTTGTAATCCTCATTATGGCGGCGCCATTGGTTGTAGCGGTTTCCGTACAAATGCACAACCTTTCGATATGCATTCTGAGGATCCAGCCAGCCTTAGGGCTGAAGACTTAACAAATAGAGTGGCTTAAAGGTAGCTGATTAGTTTCCTGTACGACTGACGTTTCGACTAAATTGGATTTCATTTGGACTCAACCTCAGGTTAGATAATTAAGTACAGAAGTAGGTTAAAATCATACTACTTCCATCCAGCCTAGGAGTTATTTTCTGCGGTCTTCCATTCCTCCAGCCGATAGCCGATATGGTAGGTAACTAAAATATAACATAACCCTGCTTTATTCCCAGTTGAATATACATATGCATACACCACTTCAAACATTACATTGCCACAGTCATTCTATCAGATGAGAGTTCTCTCTCTCCCACTTCTCTGTCTCAGAGAACTGAAGACTCAACATAAAAACACAGTCTTACCATTTCAATTTATTCGTCTGCAGTTCCCGGTTTGTTTGAGTTTCGCTATGTACATCAACAAGGCACAAGAACAATCGCTTAAAGTTGTAGGAGTCGATCTTCGGAAACGTTGCTTCTCCTATGGTCAATTGTATGTGGGCTGTTCAAGAGTTGGTAAGGCAAACAAAGTATTCACCTTAGCTCCAAATGGAAGGAAACTTAAATACAGTTTATCCGAAAGCTCTATAAGGAAAAAACAGTTTGTTTTTTGTATAGTATGATCTTTCATATTGTTTTAATATTATTCGTACCATTCACCAACCCGGTATTTTAATCACTGCAATTAACAATATTATTAATAAAATAATGTATGTCATGCATTCAATGTAAGCTTTATATGTGTTAATATATATTAAAATGATTTTAAATAAATGGTTTAAGAACATCTAAGGGTTGAATTAATAAAAGCGAGTGAAGCCGCGGGTACATGCTAGTTTTTAATAAAAGCCAAAATCTGTTCTCCGTACCAATTACATTCAAATAAGACTATTTTCTACATTTTCTAACTTGAGGGATTGTGTATTTCAGAGCAACCAATCTTTTCTCCTTCTTCCGATTCTCTTTCTGACTTCTCTGTATCTGAAGTTGCTTTTGATACAGAGTAGGTACACGGCGATGATAATCATAACGTTCCAAATCCTTTGCGTGAACCAACGAAAACATAAGTAGATTCTGGACCTGTTTAATCCCTTATACAATAAGTTTAGAGGAGAGATTTCAGAGGCCTTTGAAATACCGACAGGAGTTAGGCAAGGAGATGGTCTCTCACCTCTGTTGTTCAACTGCGTTCTTGAGAAAGTGATCCGTGAATGGCGCAGAGAAATGAGTTATGAAGGAGTCGAAAGCGGAGTCAGACTAGGCCACAAGAACAAGAACCTTTCAATTGACTGTCTAGCATTTGCAGACGATCTCGCGGTTTTCACTGATTCCTTGGATGTGGCCACGAAGCAGATCAACCAGCTGCAAACACAAGCTGCAAAGGCGGGCCTCTAAATCTCCTTTGAGAAAACCATTACAAACATCAAGCTGGCGCCAAGTGAGCTGGGAGGGACTCACGGAAAAGTCAAGCGAGTTGAAAAATTTAAGTATCTTGGTGAATGGATAGAACCTAACTTGTCCGAAAAAGAAGCCTTTTCTTCACGCATGAATAAAATGGAAATGGCTTACCATCTGACTAAAAATGTCTTTAACAAAAGATCTACATCTCTGAATGCAAAAATCAAACACTATTGCACTGTTATCCGGCCAGAGGCTCTATATGCAGCGGAATGTCTCGCCATGAACAAAAAAGGCATGATGGAGAAATTGGAGGCCAAGGAAAGAAAGATTTTGAGAAAAATCTTAGGTCCAGTCAAAGACAACGGCGAGTTTAGGAGACGGCACAACCAGGAGTTGTACTCGCATGTGGAGAAAATAACTGATGTGATGCGAAAAAGGAGGATTACTTTTTATGGACACATGGCCCGAATGAATTCAACACGGTTAACCAACCGCATTTTCACTTTCCTCCAAGAGAAAAAGGCAAAGGGGGCATGGCTCAGTGAGGTACAGAAAGATCTGCAGGAGATTGGGATCTCATTTAAAGATATACAGGAGCGTGTCCCACTTAAGAAAAAACTCCAAGAACATCAGAGTTTCCTACCAAAGCCGAATATGAAAACTGGAAAGGCATGGACGGAAGAGCGAAAGGAGCAACACCGTATACGAATGAAGGAATACTGGACCAACATTAAAGCTCAAGGGAAACAGTTGAAATGACGTGGTCCTTAGTTGGCCGAAACGAAACAAGAAGGTAAGATTTTTGTATCTGACCACCGGCAGCTCTGAAGGTTGCCTTCCCATCTCGCAAATACCGCATATGTACCTTAATTAAGACACGGCCGCTACCTTTTCAGTTTTAGTATTTGATCAACTCTTACCGAAAAGCTATATGGTTAATGTGACGTTAAACAACAGGGAAGGAAAATTCGTAGGGCCGAACATACTTTAATCTGTTTCAGTGGTGGGTCGTAAAAGTTCATATAAGATGATTATCGTTTAAATGGAGATATGGATAACTTAAGTCTAAACTATACTCATATTTACACAAACAAATAGCCTATAAACAATATTAAAGGCCAATATATCGGGACACATCCAGACTTACTGTGTAGAGATGAGAAGAATGCAAGAATGAGGAATGTGGCCTGCAAGCACGAACTTCCTGTTCTGCCCAGACAGATCGGCTCTTATCTCCTCGTATCTGCTACACTAAAACATTGACTCACACTTTGCAGTTTGCTGGATTACAACTGACGAGAGCGAAGAGCTGCCAGTAGAAGATAATATAAAGTCGCCTGGATAGTAGCGGAGTTGCTATGGTAACCATTGCGTCTCTGGCTCTGCTGGTGAAAACCCCTTCGCCCCGTGCCTCACCGGGCATGTGCATTCTTCTGATCTCCCAACAGTACCTTAATTCATAGTTAAATATCAGATCCATCCTCCTTTATTTATGACAAATCTCTCGATATCGTTGTTAATGAAATGTTGAATTCCATGGAGCAACCTCTCTTCTATGGAGAGACAACCAGTGCATTTAGCATCTCAGTTGCCATTGCATTTTTCGGGAATGTAATGATTGTATTTCATTCAGAAAAAACACCTTCCTCTTTCCACAGTAATAATTGGCATGATTATAACTATTCTCACCAATGTCACATTACAGCAGGCCTCTTCTCTAAAAAACGTAACCAACGGTAAAATTATTTTGGAGACCATGTACTTTGAACATCTGCTCTACGGTCACCGGCGCACACGAACTGAGTGAAATCTATCTGCCTCAGCTAAACTCAAACACTCGAACTGAGCGACTGTCCAGAAATTACCTTCCTCTGCAAACACTCGAACTGAGCGAAATTAGGCTAGGTTAGGTTAGGTGACGTGAGGTTACCTGGGAAGTAAGTCGCTCAATTCTAGTGTTTTAGTTTAGCTGAGGCAGGTGGAATTCGCTCAGATCGTGTGCGCCGTTAAAATATTTCGTTCAGTTAGAGTGCAACCATATTGACAAGATTTTACGCTCTATCCTGAAACCAGTTTTCGTAGTTTAGAAGTACTTGTACTTGTCTGAAGACCTGTGCATAATGCATTAATGACTAACAATTAAAATATTTATGTTTACCGGGACGACACATGATTCCGTGGCGTTATAGACCGGCCCCGCTGCTAAGTCTTAGATACCAACAGATAAGAAAAGTTGGTTGAAATGCTACTGTTAGCCTTACAAGAATTACTTTTCCCGTATGGGATCGAATCTCGATGCGGTCAGTTGACCTTTAGGAATGTAATTTGAATTTCCCACGGTGAAATTCTAGCATTCTGATGTTTCTTAATATCGACAACTGTAGAAGGCACATTAAAACGAGAGAATTATTATTCCTGTGCTATGGACAACGTTCGAATTTTTCATGAAACTGTAAGTCACATGTCTTATGATTAGAGCTGGGCTAAGTAGCTCAGACGGAAGAGCGCTGATATTGTGAGCCCAACTTGGCAGGTTCAATCATGGTTCATGGTATTTGATGGTGCACAAATACGCCAGCCTCGTGTCGGCAGATTTACTAGCATGAAAAGAACTCATGTGGGATACAATTCCTGCATCTCGGCTTCTCCTAAAACTATAGAGAGTAGTTAGTGGGACGTAAAACCAATAACATTAATTTATTCTTATGATTAGATTATTAACAATCACTAAATTTGCTTATGCTTGGATTTGGTGTGATTTTGTGTACGCAATAATTTCGTAATATCGGGTTAATTGATTTACAAATTATTAGGTTTCATACAGAACGTTGTCATTTATCTGCCTCCACAGTGTAACGGTTAGCACTATTAGCTGCCATCTATGGAGGCCCGGGTTTGATTCCCGGTACTGCCGAAAATTGAAAAAAGGCAGGAAGGCCGGTATATGGATAAAATGGTAAATGCAGCTCACCTCCAATGGGGGTGTGTCTAAAATGAGCTGCACCACCTCCAGACGAGGACATGAGTTACTTAGGAGTGAAGGAATATTTAACATATACATTTTGTGACCAATTTTAGGAGATAAACATCGTTAGTTAAAATGATTTTATTTAATACAATTATATTTTTTTACAATTGGCTTTTCGTTGCACTTTACGTTGCACCGACACAGATCGGTCTTATGGCGACGATCAGACAGGAAAGGGAGTGGAAAGGAAGCGACCGTGGCCTTTATTAAAGTACAGCCTGGTGTGAAAATGGGAAACCACGGAAACCTATCTTCAAGACTGCCGAAAGTGGGGTTGGAAACCACTAGCTCACATCTGCGCGCCCCTAACCGCAGCCCAACTCGCTCGGTGACAAATTTTAAGTTAGTGTCCTTCAAAATAATGCGGAAAGTGGAACTTTACGATATTGTGATTACTTACCACACGAAATTTTTACTAACGCAAGAAACTATCAGAAAACTTTTTCAATGCATGCAAAACAATTACTTAAGATACTTGTCAGATACCGACTGTTGCCATTTCTTGATGGATGCAGTATTTTTGTACCCGTCTGTTGGCACAGGCCAGAGCAAAGTGTAGCTTACACCGAAGTCCCAGTCTCATCCATAGCTGTGACAATATGGAAGCTCCTGTGGTATGAGTGGTGCTGAGTAATGGCATTTGGAGCACAACTAGTGCCTGAGTGTTATGAAAGGTGTTGCTCATAGGATCAGTCGTGCTGCAGTAGCACTGACTGGCCCAGTGAGGAAAGCAATGGCAAACTACCTCACTCCTCATCTTGCCTAGTACGCCTCATTTGGGCTCTGCCATTGGTTTTTGCGGTTTCCCTATAACTGCATAGCCTTTGGTGGTGCTATTTGAGGATCCAACCAGCCTCTGGGCTGATGACCTAACAGACAAACAGACTTGTCAGATAGCTGCACTGCGTCATGTGGACGAGTCAACATACGAGGGCTGAAGCATAAGTCATTGCAACTATTTTTTTCCTCACATGTGCACGGTGCTACAATACAATGACCATATGCCTTGGAAAGTACAACACATACAGTACATGGACACAGTGCGAGATGGCGATGTATTGGACAGGTATCACGCACAGGGCGATGAGGGCCTGTAGTAGTGAGTCAGGCTCCGTGCAGAATGGATGTGACAAGGCAACTTCAGCGATGGGGGGTGGGAAGTACAGGAACATCCGCCATACTCGCCGGACCTGTCTCCGAGCGATTTTGACCTCATCCCCAAAGACAAAGAACTATTGCATGGAATGTGGCTTGGGACACGAGAGGACATTGTCAACGCTGCAGAATATGAAATTGCAAAATTCACAAATGTGAGGTGACTGGTATCCGACGTCTCCACATCACTGTCAACGTGCTGTATACATTCTAGGGGACTACTTTGAAGATTACTGTTTGATGGTTTCTGTACTCTCTGAGAATAAACATTTCGTAGCACAAGGATTTCAACTAACAGTTTCCTCACTTTTTATCCTACACCCGCTAAACCTGCTCGACATTATTCATACATTCCACAGCACTTTACGCTCGCCACGCCCATCCGTATATTTCCATTTGTCTGATAGATCCCGCATTCGTGAGAAAAATATTAGTTGCCATGACTTATGCCCCAACCCTCGTATCTAGAGACCGATTCCTGAATATTAATGGCGTGTAGCCTCCGGAGAGACCTGTTGCAGGTCTTTCGAGTTGACACCTCTAGACGACCTGCGTATCTGTGAGGATAGGCTCTGTGATGAATTCTAATGCTGACAACGACACACATCCAGGCCCCGAGCCCATCAGAATTTACCAATTAAAGTTTAAATCCCTTTCGCGGCCGGGAATCGAACCTGGTACCACTTGGATCGAAAGCCAACACGCTAACCATTTAGTCACAGAGCCGGACGATTCTTGACTGATAATGATTCTTTCACGAATGGCGTCGCCTGCTCGAGTGGCGTGCCCTGAACTGAGCATAATGCGTTCACCTTTATATTATTTAATTAAAATGACTAAATTCAACATGATACGAGATAAAATAAAGTTAAAATGACCAACGTCTTTCACATATTCGTATCGCATAAACATACAGAAAAACCCGACGTTCGACCACGGCAACACAAATAACTAAAGAACTCTAAGCTTCTTGATTTGTCACAGACTTCAGTCGAAATCAAACTCTAACTTCTTGGTTTTGATTGTATTCAGCGAAGAATATAATGCCACGTACAAACTCGGGAAGAAGATAAGAAGGAATAGTTTGGTAGAGAGAAACCCTGATCTCTACATTCGTTTCATTTTCTCCCCGTCACCCTCGCTATTTAAGAATTTCTTTTACCCCTCAAGGGATGCAGTATATAACGGGGACATCATCCCTCTATACTGGGGCGGGAGGTCATAGAAGGAGCCGCACACAACGGCTTGAACGGGGGATATTCATCAGAAGTCTAACACTGGAGGGTAACTGCTCTACGACTTGGGGAAGAGAGCATTGTCTACTGGTTGAGCCGTGCTGGGAGGATGTGGGGGAGTTGAGATTGCAGGCAAGCCACAAGAACAGATGTCCAGTGAATAACATGACCTATGCGAAAATATTATAGTGGCAAGAAAGCAGTTACCAACGACGATAACTAAAACGTTATAAAAATTCCCTATATTAACGTTTAAATATTTCTCATTATTTAACTTCAACGACCTTAATTAATTTATTAATTTTACTTTTAAATGTTAAACTTAATTTAAATGATGTCAGTTATCAATATTTATCTCGTATTATTTAGTTAAATTCAATTTAATTTGTTAATTGTATTTTAATTATGTTATTATTTTACTTGAGATTGTGAACATAATGGGGTTTAAGTGTAAGGGAGGGCCTAGAGCCAATACCTCTCCACTGAACAATAAATAAATAAATAAATAAATAAATAAATAAATAAATAAATAAATAAATAAATAAATAAATAAATAAATAAATAAATAAATAAATAAATAAATAAATAAAAACCCTGAAGATGGTTTTTCGTGGTTTTCCATTTTCACACCAGGAAAATGTTCGCGCTGTGTCTTAATTAAAACCATGACCGCCTCCTTCCAACTCCTAGGCCTTTCCTATCCCATCGTCGCCGTAAGACCTATCTGTGTCGATGGGACGTAAAGCCACTAGCAAAAAAAAGAATTAAATAAATAATTAAAAGTAAATCTACCAACTCAAGGCTGGCGTATTTGAACACATTCGAACATTACTGGACTGAGCCAGAATCGAACCTGCCAACTTGGGCTCAGAAAGTTAGCGCTCTACCGTTGGCGTCACTTAGACCGGCATTACTAAAATTCAATTAGTTATCTTTTATCTGATATGAGGTGAAAACTACTCAGTAAATTTTAAATGCAGTTACAGACATGTGATACGAGAAAGGGAATTGGCTATGTATGAGTATTTATTCGTAGAATTCCCAGTATGCAAGTGGAATCCGAAACTGAACGAAAGAATACACATTTTTCTACCACCTTTACTTGTTTCTATTTCCTACCTTCCATATTCTTCCACTTGTCTTCAGATCTGTCCTTCACTGTCCGTCAGAATACTTTCCATTCAGACATGAACGATTTTTTAAGGATACCTTGACTGCTTCTGCTTTGTTCTGCTTATCGGCGGGAAATAGGCGTGCTTCCCGACACACCAGCATTTTGCTGCTAAGAATAACTGCGATTGTATTCGGACACTCACTTTGTCTGTCCCAACGTCATACTAATGTGCTCAACCTTGCGGACTATTAATTTACAGCTCCTGCATAATTTAATTTACTGATTTGTAGTTTATAACAGGGAACTTCCGAAGTCTGTATTTCAACTACTGTCCAAGAATTTTTCACCACAATTACTTTTAAATTTTGTTGGTCTAAAAGGAACTCGTGGCACATACACCCCACTCTGGGCATTGGCTTGACAAGAATACTGTTCAGCCAGATGCCCTGTAGATAGTGGAGTTGCACGTGGTCAGCGTGCCAATATCGTCAGCTGTATTGCTTGGCTTTTGAATCCCGACCAATGAAAAGTCACGGGCCTCAGGTTGATATTCCTTTCACATTAGATAGTTCCTCAGTTGGTCATAGGATGATGAGTGAACCCTGTTACAGCTTTCAGTTCATAATGAAAATCCCAGGAATCGAATGCGGGACCTCCGGGTAAGAAACAGACATGCTATCCCTACACCATGAGACTGTCTACCTCTGTAGTGTAACGATTAGCTTTATTAACTGCCGTCCTCGGAGGCCGGGGATTGATTCCCGGTTCACTCAGCAACTGAAGACAGGCAGGAGGGCTGGCATATAGTAAGAAAAGTACATGCAGGCAGTTCACCTCCATTGGGGATGTGCCTGCAAAAAGCTGCACCACCGAGCTCGATAGCTGCAGTCGCTGAAGTGCGGCCAGTATCCAGTAATCGGGAGATAGTGGGTTCGAACCCCACTGTCGGCAGCCCTGAAGATGGTTTTCTGTGGTTTCCCATTTTCATACCAGGCAAATGCTGGGGCCGTACCTTAATTAAGGCCCCGGCCGCTTCCTTCCCATTCCTAGGCCTTTCCTATCCCATCGTCGCCATAAGACCTATCTGTGTCGGTGCGACGTAAAGCAAAATAGCAAAAAAAAAAAAAAAAAAAAAGCTGCACCACCATGGGACGAGGACAGAATTTTGTCCTTGTTTGAATGGTCCGCGTAGTGGCCTCCATTTCAGAGGGCGTTGGGTTCGTTTTCCGGCCAGGTTGGGAATTTTAATTTTAAATGGTTAATTTCCGTCGTTCGGGGACTAGGTATTTGTGCTGACCCCAACATTCAGCAATTCGTACACCACAAAAACACGCAGTATCCTATACACGGTAGGTGCCACCCACCCTCGTCGGAGAATCTGCCTTACAAGGGCTGCACCAGGCTAGCGATAGCAACACGAAATTATTATTATTATGATTATTATTATTATTATTATTATTATTATTATTATTATTATTATTATTATTATTATTATTATTATTATTATTATTATTATTATTGTACCAAGGGATTGACATTTGTGAGTTCAATGATGGTAATAACTATCGGTCATAATGAATAATTAATGCACCTGCCAATCTCTTTGACTGAACGGTCAGCGTCGTTCAGTTCTGAGGGTCCCTGGTTCGTTTCCCGGGTGGGTTGGCTACTTTAGCCGCATATGATGTATTCCTCTGGCTTGTGTGTTTGTCCCGTTACACAGCTCCTCATATACATTCAACCCACCACACCACACTACCAAACAAAGCACGCAATAGCGACAATACATCCCTCCTTACAGGGTTGGCGTCAAGAAGGGCGTATGGACGTAAAATAGGCTCATGTCCACATGTGTGACATTGAAGACGTTGTAAACGAGAAAGTCAACAGCTGTATCGCTGAGCTTGAACATCAAATGTGTCACCGGGGATATGTTGCCAATGTCGGGTTTGAACCCGCTATCCTGGGATGCGAGGACCGACACTCTACCGCTGATCGATAGAGGAATAATAATAATAATAATAATAATAATAATAATAATAATAATAATAATAATAATAATAATAATCGTTAATTTTATTGCGAATAATAATTATATTTAGCTTATCTCAAGTAACAAAATGGGAATGCGCATATACTTTTAAGGGTATTGCCATTTTGATGGGCTGTGTTGAGTGAAGGGAAGTTAATGGTGTGTCGCGAGGGGAGAAAGATTGCGGAAAACTGCCTTGTATGAATACTGCAGTATAACTGAAGTACTGCAGTTCCACTACATACCGCCCGTCCACCTATATTTTATTACGGATGTTGTAGATCAGGGGTTTCCAAATGGCGGCCCGCGGGCCGCATGTGGCCCGCGATGCCATTTTTACGGCCCGCGAGAGCACTGTAAGAGATAATGTGAAGAAAAGTTACAAAAATATTTATTAGCTCGTTCAAAAACGTATTCATTTTTATACACCTTCTAGACCCAAGTCAGGACTAATTATTCTTTAATACTAGTTCCTCTTTTCAAGTATTACTTGCTCTCAACATATTATTTTATATTTTAAAACATTTAAAATCCAAATTTCAAGTTTTAATGTTATTCTTTTTGCGTCCCACTGACTACTTTTAGATGGTTTCGGTGACGCTGAGGTGTCGAAATTTTGTCGCATAGGAGTTCTTTTACGTGCCAGTAAATCTACCGATACGAGGTTGACATATTTGAGCACCTTCAAATACCACCGGACTGAGCCAGAATCGAACCTGCCAAGCTGGGGTCAGAAGGGCAACGCACCAACCGTCTCAGCCACTCAGCCCGGCTCCAAATTTCACTCTTTTATGCAATTTTAAGATAATGCTTTAAACAATTAAAATGATCAAACCCTCATTTCAGTTGAACTATGCATTTTATTTCATAATGGTGCTTCCGTCCTATTTTCGGAATTTTACGAAAACTGACCAATTCAAGTGCGGCCCGCGAACATGACTAAGGTTTCCAAAATGGCCCTCGAGCCCTTACAGATTGGAAACCCCTGTTGTAGATGATGTCCGTTAGGTCTATATAGCACTGGCCTTGCTTTGTAAAGCAGATGTTCTACCATGTTAAGAGCTGGTCTGTGCAATAAGGAAGCCCTGCAGCCTTGGTGATGGCTTCCTGCCACGACCATCCTTAGAAACTTCCTCCTTAGCGGGTGAGGAGTTGCAGGCTTGAGAAATAACCAAAGAATATGTACTCAAACTGGGATATGTGTATTCTGCTGCACTACAACTCCAATTGGCCGTGATAGTGGCTCGTTTGCGATCATTATTTATTTTTGCGCCATCCTTGATCGAGGAGTCTATTCTAGGACAACATTCTGGTACCTCAGCGTCTCCGAAAACTGTTAAATTAGTTAGTGGGAAGTAAAGCCGATAGCATTATTATTATTATTATTATTATTATTATTATTATTATTATTATTATTATTATTATTATTATTATTATTATTATTATTATTATTTCGTTATGCCCATTCAAAGAGCGCGTTTGAACTTGTTCATTTTTTTTTTTGCTATTGACTTTACGTCGCACCGACACAGGTCTTATGGCGACGATGGGACAGGAAAGGGCTAGGACTGGGAAGGAATTGGCCGTGGCCTTAATTATAGTACAGCCCCAGAATTTGCCTGTTGTGAAAATGGGAAACCACGGAAAAACCATCTTCAGGGCTGCCGACAGTGGGGTTCGAACCCACTATCTCCCGAATACTGGATACTGAACTTGTTCAATGGCCTGATGGTTTTCGCCTTCTTATCCTCCCAAAATCTCTTCAAGAATGTACTGTGTTGCATCTTGTGTTCTGTAGACCACCTCCTAACAGTTTTCTTTTTTACGTCTTTCCACGAATTTGTGCTTGGATACTATCAAACTAAAGGCTGTACACGATCTTCTATGATTTCTTGGAGGTTCACCTTAGTTTCTTCCAACCAGTATTTTGACCTTCTTTGAGTTGATTATTATTATTATTATTATTATTATTATTATTATTATTATTATTATTATTATTATTATTATTATTATTAGGTATGCTTATTTTTGTTTTCTTTTCGGCCATCTGTAAACCACGTTTGACAATCTTTGCATTACTTATAGCCTTCTCTGCTTTCACTTTCTGCCAGTAATCTTTCATCATTTCTCCTACTCCTTCGGTTCTTCTGTACAGGATCTCTCTTTCCTGACGAGTTGTCTAAATCAATTTCTGCCCATTATGTCCGGCTCCATGGCTAAATTGTTAGCGTGCGGGCCTTTGGTCACAGAGGTCCCGGGTTCGATTCGCGGCAGGGTCGGGAATTTTAACCATAATTGGTTAATTTCACTGGCACGGGGGCTGAGTGTATGTGTCGTCTTCACCATTATTTCATCCTAATCAGACGCGCAGGTCGCCTACGGGAGTTAAATCAAAAGACCTGCACCTGGCGAGACGAACTTGTCCACGGACACTCCCGGCACTAAAAGCCGAACGCCATCTCATTTCTGTCCATTATATCATCTTTCGCAAGCCCCATCTTAATCAAGTCCAACCCCACTTCTCGAAAAAAATTCATCTCTGTCTTCCCCTTTTTGAAGATTCCAAAAATTCTCTTCGTCAGCTCTTATTGTCCATCCTCGTCAAGTGTCTATAGAACTGTACCCTTCTCTTTCTCTTCTAGTTAACTAATCCTCCTGTTCTTAGATACAATTCATTGTGAGATTTGAGTCTCCCCTTCCCTTTATTAACATTTCGGCCTAGAATTTTTCTTAGTAGTAGTAGTACCGGGTCGGTCCAGCTCCGCGGTGTAGGGGGCAACGCGTCCGCCTGTCACCCGGCGGCCCCGGGTTCGATTCCCGGCCAGGTCAGGGGTATTTGTGTCATCCTTAATGTTCCTTTCCTCACATTCAATACTTTACACTTCCGCCATTTCCAAATACACGCAGGTTCACAACATATGGTGGAAAGTAGGGGCAAAAGATCGTAGGTCGACGCCCCGAATAAATAGCAAAAATAAAAATAAAAAAGAACCGGGCGGGCAAAATAAAAGTGGCCCGGAAAATATTTATAATACTGACGCGGAATTGACCCTTGTTAATGAACGGGAGAACTGCACATCACAGAAAATGCTGGAAACCGAGATTTTGATGCACCAATCGGTTAATAGGTTGCTATTACATGTCTGCGCGTGAGCATCTCCCGCTGCAACTCTAAAGTACGTTGCTATGTCATTACGTATGAGTAAGTGGGAGGGCAGACCTTTTTAGTGACCAGTTGAATGCAACACCAAATGGTGCTCGCGATAAAATGGCGTGTGGCCTCCACGCACACCTGGTGCGTGTCTTTCGAGTTGACGCCCCGTACAGGCGACCTGCGCGTCTATAAGGATGGGGCCATATCTATGATGAATTGTAATGATGAAGGTGACAAACACACCCAGCCCCCGAGACATCGGAATTAACCAATGAAGGTTAAAATCTCCAACCCGGCCGGGAACCGAACCCGGGGACCCCTGAACCAAAGGCCAGCCATGGAGCCGGACGGTGCTCACGATGAAACAGCGCGTGTTCATTGTCAAGTGATACGCGAAGCACGATTCGTGTAAAACCTGTGCGGGACAGTTTGAGCAATGCAATACTTAATGGCTTGGCGTGAAACGGGCTGTGTAGCAACTAAAACCAGAAATTATCCGAAAAGATTTGGAAAACCAGAAAACATTCCTCGAGATGAAGGAAAGCCTGGAATGAAGTCCGACGAAATCTCAACGCCATTTTTCTGTGCAAGTGGGAATGAAGAGATCGCCGTGTCGAAACATTATCAATAGGGACCTTCTTCTGTACCCTTACAAATTTACTGCTCTGCAGTGTGTATGCGATAAAGTATCCAGACGAACCTTCGAGTGTTGAGCTCATGCGGTGATTTCTGAGTGAAGTGGAGTCAGGACTTTCGGATCCTCAGCTTTTCCTTTCTTCAGATGAGGCCATTTCCAGCATCTTCTGTGATGTCCATTAACGGGGGTTAATCCCGCGTCAGTCCTACTGTAAATATTTTTGGGGACAGTTTTATATTTTCCACCTTATAGTAGAAGTAGTATATACCGGACGAGTTGGCCGTGCCGTTAAATGCGCGCAGCTGTGAGCTTGCATCCGGGAGATAGTGGGCTGTCGGTAGGCCTGAACATAGTTTTCCGTGGTATCCCATTTTCCCACCAGGCAAATGCTGGAGCTGTATTTTAATTCAGGTCACGATGGATTCTTTTCCACTCCTAGGCCTTTCCTATCCCTACGTCGCCATAAGACCTATCTGTGTTGGTGCGACGTAAAGCATGTTGTAACAAACGAAAAAAAAAAAGAAGGTAGTATGGAATTACTGAACTCAAAGTTTGGCACCCAATTCAGTGTTCACAAATGAAAATTTTAACTTACAATACGTGTTTTTTTTGAAGAACCCACTTGATCAAAAGCGATAATCCGACAGCGTTATCCACAGCCGTAAAGCGTATGTGTGTACTCTGCCATGGCTGTAGTTACCATAAACCATTGTTCAGTATAACTTCAGAGTGTGAAGAACAAGCTTATTTATATATTGCATTCTCGTTTATCTACTGTATTTTAGTAAAATGAAATGGCGTATGGTTTTTAGTGCCAGGAGTATCCGAGGACATTGTATTTTAGTTTTTTTTTCTATATGCTTTACGTCGCACCGACACAGATATGTCTTATGGCGACGATGGGAAAGCACAGGCCTAGGAATTGTAAGGAAGCGGCCGTGGCCTTAATTAAGGTACAGCCCCGGCATTTGCCTGGTGTGAAAATGGGAAACCACGGAAAAACCATCTTCAGGGCTGCCGACAGTGGGGCTCGAAGTATTTTAGTTTTAAAGGAAATGATGATTATTTATTAGAATATAATAACAGTAGAAATAATTATAAACACATTGTGAATAGTTATGTAACGTTAATAAAGCTATAACATCCAGCTTAATCCCTTGGTATTGGAGTGAGTAAAGTCGAATGGTAAAATATTACAAATAAACTGTTTCATTTACATGTTTGTGTAGCTTTGTTTACAAAATAGACGCACTCTATGCATGATATTTTTCTTAAAAAATGTTTATATTTTTTTCACCAATGGGACTCGAACCAACTAACGAATGTGTCAGACTATAAAAACTTGACGCCTGGATGATTATGGCCACCAGATGTGCTTCAGCCCTGTAGGGTCTTGTCCTACCAAGCGACTGCTAGTTGGCCAAAGCCTTCAGGATACGAGGAGACGTGTGTTCACCGCGACGTATACTCTCGGCCGTTATTCTTGTTTTTACTAGACCGGGGCGCTATCTCATCTTTAGACAGTTCCTCTAGTTGTCATGAAGGCTGAGTGGACCTCGAACCAGCCCTTATAATCAGGTAAAGATCTCCGAACTGACCGACAAACGAACTCGAGCCTCCCCACAAGAGGTACACTCGCTACCACTAGATTGCAGCGCTACCAAGGCTATTGAAAATACCGAGTGAGTTGGCCGTGTGGTTAGGAGCCGCAGCTGTGATTTTGTATTCGGGGGATAGTGTTTTCGAATCCCATTGTCGGTAACCCTGAAGATGGTTTTCCGTGGTTTACCATTTTCACACTAGGCAAATGCTGGACCTGTACTTTAATTAAGGCGATAGCCGCTTCCTTCCCACTCATAGCCCTTTCCTATGCCATCGTCACCATAAGATCTATCTGTGTCGGTGCATCGTAAAGCCAATTGTAAAAAAAATAACTATTGAAAACATTGAAAAAAAATGTAAGCAGTTTGGTCTGTTATTCTCAATTGTGTACTGTGCCACTTGTTATTTTCCTTTGACGAACCCCTCCCCCCCCCCCCCGCTCTGTATTCCTAATTCTGGATTATGTTTTCGTAACTTGCTATTTATGTATTTATTTAATAGTTGTATAACGTGTGAATACATCTGACTGCATGCTGCTTGGTCGTATTTTGCAAGTACAGCAAAAATTACATTCTTAAATGTGATTTTTCAGAACAGATACCAGAATTTGTAAAAGAAAAATATCCATATAATCAATTGTAACATACTTCGTAGTTAAATCATATTAGATATAAAACAACAAAAATAGTAATATTGCCAATGGATTTTGAGTGAAATGTTGTCCGCACATTCAGGGTAAACCTTGTTGCTGAATCTTAGCAGCTATGTCATTTATGTTAGGGCCATAACTTGTTGTCTTCAGTAACACACACGATACACTTAGGTCTGAACCAAGATAGTTTATAATCATTACTTCACAAAATTCATTGCAGAAAACAGCTGTTCACAGGCGTATGATGGCCTAAACAATATAAATTGCGCTGTAGGCGGTTTCTTTATGGTCGAAAACTTTTGTGGGAGGCTCTTCTAGTGTTCATGTATTAAATCTGTGGCTTCTGGAGAGAGTATTCACCGTCAACAGCACACTCGATTTTCACCAATGCTCCTGCAAGTTGTACGAATTTGTTTACCCATTTACTGCTCTCTTGAAATTATATCAAATCCATTTCTAACCAGTGAGAAAAAGTGACCTTAGAATCGCTCATTTGCGCAATATTAGGTACTGAAATAAAGTGTATTGCTTTCTCCAAAACTCGAAATTTGGAAAACCGCCTTGGGAAACTATTTGTATTGAGTTTAGTAACAAGACCACATACGTCTACCAATACTTTTTGTGTCTTCAAAAGTTAATTGATCTGCAAAATTTAACATCAATTCAACCTGTACTTTAAGTGAAGGGAAGTACTTAAATGTCTTTGTTTCAACATCCCTGACCAATATTTAAAGTTTCGTCTGAAATTATTTTATGATCTCAAAAAAATCTATTTGCAGTCTGTCCCGTTCCTTGGCGTTCATTATTCACATCATAGTACACTGCTGTAAAATCATGGAGAAATCGCATAACAAAATAAGGTCCGCGTGTACTAGAAATTCTTCCTGCTTCTCTGTCATGAAGAAGTGAATTTCGTCCAAGAGTTCGACACAGCTCTGCAATACTTGCCCACGACTCTGCCAGCGAACATTATTGTAAATTACAAACCCGCCATACTGAGATTCCACTTCGTGTAACATCTTCGAGAACAGGCCATTATTTCGAGCATGTGCATATATGAAGTTCACAATGCTAGTTACTACCAAGAGTAAACTTTCAAATGATTTCATACCTTGTTTTACACACAGCGCGTCCTGGTGTAATATAGAATGGAACTGTATAATTCGAATCCTTCAAGTGGCATGCAACAGACCTAGGTTCACCCTCTCTGACCTATATGTTACGTCTGCTTCTCTTTTGTAAGAAAAATATAGGAACTACGGAATAATAAAGAATTAGATGTTTTATTAATTAGTTGCTTACATGGTTTTGAAAATTGCATTTTTTGGCAAATTGCTAAGTTTTTGGACGTTTTATACATGTATGGCACGTGCAGATCCTATCAGCCGGCCCGCGGTGCAGGGGTAGGTGTATGTCTCTTACTCGGAGGTCCCGGGACTTTTACCTGGATCTGAGAGCTGGTTCGAGGTTCATTCAGCCTGAATGATTATAAATGAGAAGCTATCTAACGGCGAGATAGCGGTCCCGGTCTAGAAAGCCGAGAATAATGGCCGAAAGGATTCGTCGCAATGAGCATGCTGCATCTCGTAATCTTTAGGCCTTCGGGCTGAGCAGCGACCACTTGGTACGCCAAGGCACACAAATGCTGTTGCACCATTTAGTTAGTTAGTTAGTTAGTTAGTTAGTTAATCAGTCAGTTTGTTTGTTTTGTCGATCCCAGCAATTATCATCATCATCATCATCATCATCATCATCATCATCATCATCATCATCATCATCATCATCATATTCTTCTTCTTCTTCTTTCTTGTCATTATTCCGATAATACCAACAAAACTAAAATGTGTAAGCCTACTTACTTATTTACTTTGTTCCAAACCATGTAATATTCTTGCTGTAGCATCTGTTCCTTCCTGTCCCCTCAAAACCTCTCCGTGGGTGTGAAAGATAACATATACCAACCGGATTCCTTGCTTAGCTCCCTTTGTGTCTAAGTGGTAGAGTGTCGGCCTCCAGATCCCAAGACCGCTGGTTGAATCCCATGAGAGGTACTCGGCTTTTGAGGTGTATAAAAAATCCATTCGACACTCTGTTGTACGATGTCGGTGTATAAAGGATCTCTGGCGACGCAATTGGTATTTATCCGACGTAATGCATTAAAAATTCCGCTGTACATAACCCAAGATAGATTCGGAACGGAACGTCAAAACTGACGTACCGGCAACCAACATGGCGTCAAATGAATATTCCTGCAAACGACAGTTCAATTATTATTATTATTATTATTATTATTATTATTATTATTATTATTATTATTATTATTACCTAATGCAGAGTGGAGGTATTCTGACGAAGGTACTGGGAACCACTAAACAGAATTTATACTAGGATTTTCTGAACGTACATTTACGAAATATTTTCCGTCCCTCCACCTTCTACAGGCTAGGGCTGTTCTCAATGGTCATAATCATGTTGGAAAACACCATAGCAAAGTCACATAGACTACACACAACAAAATACTGTTGCTACAGCCCTGACAGGACTTGGTCTACCAATCGACCACTGTTCAGCCCGAAGGCCTGCAAATTGAGGTGACGCCTGGTCAGCAACACGGTCAGCTGTTATTCTTGGCTTTCTAGCCCGGGACAGCAAGTCACACTAATACTTAAATCCTGGCATAATTCCAAAAATACTCTCAATGATCCTGCAGAAGCAGATGCTATTTCTAAACGTCGCACAGGCTTGGCCTGTCATGACGCCTGCTGCCCAGTCAGATGGCCAGGATATATTGAAATATAACGTGATCAGCGTGTAGATTCCGCAACCGTAGTCAACTTTTGAGCTGACATCACGATGCTGAGTTTCCACCTTCAGTTGAAATCCTTCAACGAGCCGGGAAACGAACCAACGGCCTCCGTTACCCCTTCATCAAGAGGTTGACATCTCTGCGAGGCTATTTTTACATGTATTCATTTTGGCATTTCCTTTTTGAAATGAAAGCTGAAAGTTTACGGAAAAGGATGTAATTTCAGTTCAAACAAACTATTCTACATCTATTGAAGATTGGCATGAAAACTGCAATCTTTCTTTAAAATGAACACACAAGTTGTTGTGGAGGTTGATAACGTTAGTGGGGAACCAGAAGCGTGGTAGGATGATAACACTGTTTACGTGTGGTACTGATGATATTCTTAGAAATGCTTATCTTCAGTCGCCAGACGAGGCGCTACCTACAGGACGGATATCCGACGTGCCAGCCAGGCCGGGCACTTCCAACTCACGCGAACCCAGCACACTTTCGCGGAAACACCGCTGTCGTGATGGCCAGCTGAACTTTGGCACAAACAGGCTGAGAGTCTCCATTGAGTCACCTCATTTCCTTGCACCAGGCACGTTCCGGCTACTACTACCTACATGCTGCCAAATACCTGACGTTGTAAGACAGAAGAGATTAGGAACAGGTGCACTGTTAGCAAGCGGTGCACATGAGGCGACACGCTATGGCGCTGTATGTTATAGCTCATTCATGTTAAGAAAACAGTATTGCTCTTAAGACAACAGGGTTGCCATATCGAACGGCTCTGCTCAACACCATCACGGGAAAGCGGCGGCATATACATGTTTTAAATTCAAGACCAAAAGCGGGAGAAACTAATCTACAAATTATTTTTATGAACTAAAGGGGGTGGGGTTTTACAGGGTCTCTTTCTGCTTTGTGCAGAATCAGAGGTAATCTACGGCACATAAAAAAACTCAAAATTGAAGTGTAAGGCAAATTGGGGGAGAAAATAGACAAATAATTGTTATGGGCTCGAGGGGTGAGGGATGCATTTAATTGCATTTAATAAATTTCTCCAGACAATAAATATGACGCAAATAAACACTGTAGATAACTCGACAAAATATCACAGATTGTTAAAGAAATAAATCACACATGTAGGGTTATCGCATAACTCTTACTCAATACAAGAAAATTACGCACTGATTTAAAGCCTAAAAATACACACGCAACAAATAAATACTGCAGGTGACTTCACTACAGAAGTGAGCTGCCGGCGGTTCACAGAGTGAGGGACTACACGATGCTTGTACCAGAGCAGCACATACGAAGGAAAATGAAGGAAGGTAACGACGCGATGGCTGTTACCACCACTGTGCTTCCTCCCTACAAATGTATTTATGAGAAAGAAAAAGTTATGTTGTTATTTGAATAACACATGGGCAAAAATGCTTCATCCTCTTTATCTATCTTTCATAATACATTACCAAGTACAGTATAATATCCCTTAATCACGAGGAATTATGGGTGTCTCAGAGGGGGTCTGTTCACTCCTTGTAGTCCATAAGAGCAACACTGTTTTCTTAACGTGGAATGAGCTATAGAGCTATAGAGAATGTAATTTCGCAGACAGGCCCACAGGATGGTGTGATATTCAAGGCGGCTCTCGCATTGCTAAAATTATAGATTCTTTTCTTTTTGCTATCTCAGAAAGGGCTAAAGGTGGAAAGGAAACAACCGTGGACTTAATTAAGGTACTGAGGAAGATGCACATACAGAATTATGTCATTCTCGGCCATCACTATTTTAGGTCAAGTCGCCGTTTTTCATAAAAAGTATCTTCTCAGATTTCCTGTCGAGGTTGGATTACGTTGCAGGACACATATCGAACAGTGTCGATGTATATTTATGTACGAATTGTTTCTAAAAGGAAGTATATACAACTTGGAAACTATCTTCCGTAACACTAATCAGAGAAGGGAACGTTTTGTTCCTTCGAATAATCGGCGGAAGAAAGGGCAGGGCCACCAAGCGCGTGAAAATGAAATACACCCAAGGCCCCGGATGCCTAATACTGTCAGGGTCGGAAGAGGACAAGAGCTGACCAAAGGACATCAGATACAGCCAGGCTGAGTGGCTCAGACCGTTGAGGCACTGGCCTTCTAACCCCAACTTTGCAGGTTCGATCCTGGCTCAGGCAAGTGGTATCTGAAGGTGCTCAAATACGTCAGTCTCGTGCCGGTATATTTACTGGCACATAAAAGAACTCCAGCGGGACAAACTTCCGGCACATCGGCGTCTCTGAAAACCGTCAAAAGTAGTTAGTGGGACAAAAAACAATAACATTAAGACATCAGACAGGAAAAATGAAAGCGAGGAGACTGGCACAAGTGAATCAATGTTAGACTCAGCTCTGGGTCCCGTGGTCACAAGCCCACTCCCCTAAGTTGATAGACACTGGGATCCCCGTTTAGTCACCTGCTATGACAGGAAGTGGATACCGCGGATGTGTTCTACCGCCCCACCCACAGGGAATGAAACTAGACGTCCAGGATAAATTTACCACATAATGGCCAAATATATATTACCAAGTAATTTATGAACTTTTTATCAATGAGCTCCAATATTTTGTTCTGAATTATCTCAATCATCAAGATTAATGTCATTATTACATTCACGATTTCCTTTCAAATGTGTTTATTTATGTGCTATTAATCTTATTTAAGTGTTTGTGTGCAGATGATCGCTCCAAGGACCGAAACTTGTCCACTTTTGTTAGATAAATAATCTTTTTAGATCATATTGTGTATTGATTAGGTGGATAATATTTTTTCTCAAGTGGCTACAATTACCAACCCGGCCGGAATCGAAACTCGGAGCCTCTAAACCAAAGGCCGCGACGCTGATCACTCAGCCAAGGAAGCTGACAATGGGCCATCGGTCAGAGCGTATAATTATTCACATTTGTAGTTTAAAAAGCAAAGAAGCTGTGGTCAGTATCACGAGGAATACCGAATACAGGTGCGTGACTTTTAATTCCAAAAATCTTACATGACTGGGCCAGAATTAGAATCGTGGACGCCCTGCCATGAATTTTTAAGAAACCTCAGTGTGTCGAAATTTTTAACATTCGGAAATGCAACGTCACAGAGTTGAGGTTTTTAAACATTCTCAAATTTCTCCGACCATAGCTGATGGTGAACCTGCTATCATGTGTACAGAACGACAACGACCAACCGAGTGGTGATATCGGCAGATATGTCATAAATAAGTTTCGATAGTTTATGACCTAAAGAAGTACAAAATATGCAAGCAAATATGCTCTACAACTAGCTAAATGTGACGTAAGAAAACGTAAAATAAGACTTAAGCACTTTAGGGATAGGTAGCAAGTGTTACTAACACTAAATGTCTCAAAAAGTGATGAGTAGGGTTCGGAAGTTGAAGACCAATAAACTGCCTAAAAAAGACCCAAAATATCCAAGAAAGGACCTAAAAACTGGTACAAAAATGAAAATTGCGATGTAAGTTCATTCATAATTTTAGTTTTAATTACATATTTAATGAAGAAACATCTTCTTGTTCTTCTGAATCTGTTTTCCCTCCAGGGTCGGTTTATCCCTCGGACACAGCGAGGGATCCCACCTCTACCGCCTCAAGAGCAGTGTCCTGTAGCTTCAGACTTGAGGTCGGGGGTTAAAACTGGGGAGGATGAACAGTACCTCGCCCAGGCGGCCTCACCTGCTATGCTGAACAGGGGCCTTGTGAGGGGATGGGAAGATTGGAAGAGATAAACAAGGAAGAGGGAAGGAAGCGGCCGTGGCCTTAAGTTAGGTACCATCCCGGCATTTTCCTGGAGGAGAAGTGGGAAACCACGGAAAACCACTTCCAGGACGGCTGAGGTGGGAATCGAACGCCCCTCTACTCAGCTGACCTCCCGAGGATGAGTGGATCCCGTTCCAGCCCTCGTACCATTATTCAAATTTCGTGGCAGAGTCGGGAATCGAACCCGGTCCTCCGGGGGTGGCAGCTTATCACACTAACCACTACACCACAGAGGCGGACGGTATGCAACATACAGTACAGTGCAAAAATGTATGAGTGAGATACTTTTTATTTCAGACATTATTTTAGATTAACATGGTTTAAAAAAGAATACCGTGTTTATTAGATAAAATACTTGCATAATTTAGAATGATTTTTTCCACCTAAAGCGAATTTAGCGTACCCGCAATGGACATCCTGGTGAAAGAAATTTAAATTTCTATAACTGGAATCATATTTGGCTTAACCACTCTTGATTTACAGAAATTGGAATTCGGAAACCTTACTTCAATTGGCTTTGCAGTATATCACAATAGTCATCTCCAGGTTCTTATGTGCAAAGTATCCTCGGTCTTCAGACAGCACGTTGCGAAACACCGAGAAACATCTCTCCTCATCAACGGATATAATAATAATTATTTCGTATGACTATTTCTAGCCGAGTGCAGCCCTTGTAAGGCAGACCCTCCGATGAGGGTGGGCGGCATCTGCCATGTGTAAGTAGCAGCGTGTTATTGTGGTGGAGGATAGTGTTGTGTGTGGTGTGTGAGGTGCAGGGATGCTGGGGACAGCACAAACACCCAGCCCCCGGGCCATTGGAATTAACCAATGACGCATCAACGGATGTTATGGGTTCATATTTGAAGCAAGTGCTATTTTACTTTTCAAAAGCACTCGCATCAAAATTTTCTCCTTTCAGTATTTCACTTGTCTTGAACATAATTTGATAATCATTTTCATCAAGCAATAGTTTTAATTTTCATTTAATTTCCTCTGTTTTCAGATATGGTTCACATAAATGTATTTACTAGAGAAAATATGTTTAAGAGGTGACGGATGAAATGATAATTCGAATTGAAAATTGACAGTAAAAATATAGTCGAAAGAACGTGAAATTGCAGAAAAAGCCATTAAAACCTCAAAAAGGCTAAAACGGACCAATAAGTCAAAAAGCCGAAAAAGGAAAGAAAAGAACAAATAAAACCCACCATTTTCTGGCCTACAATGACCCAGAATGAACATTTATTATGTTGGGCCTCGTCTTCGGACACTCGAGAAAAAAATGTTTTCTCAACTTCGAAGCCCTAGTGACACGCGATCATACAGCAGACACATTCAATTATGCAAACTGTCGGAGCAACAGTAGGTAAATTGAAACTTTAATATATTCAGTATCATAGCCCTCAGGTGAAGTTCTTATTCAGCTTCCGAAAAAAAACCTGTCCGCCTCTGTGCTGTAGTGGTTAGTGTGATTAGCTGCCACCCCGGAGGCCCGGGTTCGAGTCCCGGATCTGCCACGAAATTTGAAAAGGGCTGAACGGTGTCCACTCAGTCTCTGGAGGTCAACTGACTAGAGGGTCGTTCGATTCCCTCCTCAGCCACCTTCGAACGGGTTTTCCGTGGTTACCCAATTTTCCTCCAGACAAATGACGGGATGGTACCTAATTTAAGGCCACGACCGCTTCCTTCCCCCTTTCTTGTCTATCCCTCCACAAGGCCCCTGTTCAGCTTAGCGGGTGAGGCCGCCTGGGCGATGTACTGGTCATCCTCCCCAGTTGTATCCCCCGACCCAAAGTCTCACGCTCCAGGACACTGCCATTGAGGCGGGAGACGTGGGATCCCTCGCTGAGTCTGAGGGAAAAACCAATCCTGGAGGGTAAACGGACTAAGAAAGAGATAAAGAAAAAAAATAACAAAAAATAAAGTATTAACATGCTTTTTGGTATCTGTCGGCATCTCTTTCTCGGAATCATGTCACCTAAACCTACCTGTTTCGGGAAAAGAAAGAAAAATACATCTAGGCTGCTACTGTATTTGGAAATCCTGTGTTTGAAACTTGACGCATATAATATGCACCTTGTTAAAAATGACGCCTCAATTTAAACAAAATGTTCAAAATATAACCAAATATGACCTTATATCACTAAAACGAGTAAAGTATGACCAAAGCAATATTATGGTCGAAATATGCAATTATATGCAAAACAAAATATAACCAAATATGACCTTATATCACTAAAACAAGTAAAGTCTGACGAAAGCAATAATATGGTCGAAATATGCAATTATGTGCAAAACAAAATATAACCAAATATGACCTTATATCACTAAAACGAGTAAAGTATGACCAAAGCAATAATATGGTCGAAATATGCAATTATATACAAAACAAAATATAACCAAATATGACCTTATATCACTAAAACAAGTAAAGTATGACGAAAGCAATAATATGGTCGAAATATGCAATTATATGCAAAACAAATATAACCAAATATGACCTTATATCACTAAAACGAGTAAAGTATGACGAAAGCAATAATATGGTCGAAATATGCAATTATATGCAAAACAAAATTGTTTTAAACGGAGTCAGGGATCCATCATTCACAGTTATTTTCAGATTACGGTTAAAATGACCTCGAGAATGAAATATGCTTTTCCGTAACATCCAAGCCTTAGTTAAAAATCAATGAAGAAATAAAAGCACCACCTACAGGGCCTATATAGCATTAACCTCCGTTTTACGAAGTGTCAAACTCTTTAACTAATTTATTGTGTTTAAAACTTTCTCGTCGCAGCTACAGGAAATAAGTTTATATATCCTTATCAGACCTGGCAACAACTCTCGACAGGTTCAATTTACATCCACCTTGTCACTTGCCGTATCTTAATAACACTACTTAATAACTCGACCTGCTTACTGCACCTTCAAGGAGCATTTCGGGACCAGCAGCATGTGAGGGAGAAAGTTACAGCAATTACCGAGTAAACTAACAATGTATTTAGAGGGCGTTTAACATTAATGTCGAGCAACAGGAGGAAGTTCATTCCGTTTACAAGGGTCGCCACAGCTACGGGACACCGATTTCGCTCGAACCTTGGGAGGTTGATCTACGTCATATATAAACAGATGCCAAGGGTTTGTATCAAGGGTCCTTATTTGACGAAAATAAACGGACCTTCAAATTTAGCAGCCTGCACAACTGTTGGCTATTCGCGTGTATCTGCAGCACTGCTGGTCTAGTGGCTAGTGTTCTTGACTTCTACATGAGCATGACGGGTTCGAGGCCCGCTAGAAACCTCATTTTATTTCTTCTTCTTCTTCTCCCTTTTTACTATTCATTTATTCATATCTGATCCAAACGGTATCATTACCATACATCGGATTTTTATGCTGTATAAATGACCAATATTAGCATGCAACTAAGCTGCAAAACGTGCTTGAGTATGCAGTTATTTTCATGTTGTTAAACACTTTAATGGAATGCAAACGTAAGATTGCTTTACTAGACTCACACGATTAACCCACACCAATAGATAAAATCATGATAATTGATAAACAAAAACTAACCTAACCTCATGGCACTACAGCCCTGAAGGGCTTTGGCCTACCAAGCGACCACTGCTCAGTCCGAAGGCCTGCAGATTACGAGGTGTCGTGTGGTCAGCACGGCGAATCCTCTCGGCCAATATTCTTGGCTTTCTAGACCGGGGTCGCTATTTCACCGTCAGATAGCTCCTCAATTGTGATCACTTAGGCTGAGTGAACCTCGAACCAGCCCAGGTAAAAATCCCTGACCTGGCCGGGAATCGATTCTTTCCTCTTTCATTTTACACTGCACATCCTACTGTTGGGAGATCAGAAGAATGCACATGCCCGGTGAGGCACGGGGCGAAGGGGTTTTCACCAGCAGAGCCAGTGAAGCAATGGTTACCATAGCAACTCCGCTACTACCCAGGCGACTTTATATTATCTTCTACTGGCAGCTCTTCGCTCTTGTCAGTCGTAATCCAGCAAACTGCAAAGTGTGAGTCAATGTATTCGTGTGGCAGATAAGAGCAGATAAGAGCCGAACCGTCTGGGCAGAACAGGAAGTTCATACTTGCAGGCCACATTCCTCATTATTGCATTCTTCTCATCTCTACACAGTACTTTTCATGTTCATAATATGCTTTGCAGTACACTACAGCAATCTTCTCCAAGTTTTCTGGTATAAATCTGTGGCATTCGTTAAAATAAGCTTCGATGCGGAGAATGAATGATCTTTCTACATCTACTGATGTGAGAGAACAGTACTTGAATTCGGTAGCAAGTGTAGGTGTTAAACATTCTGGTAGATCCACATTATCAGTACCATCCACACAATTGTTTATAGCTTCCCTGAAGCCGTAGCTCGGATTTCGTTTGAGAGTATCACGATATTTTGCTTGCAGGCGGAGGCCGAGGTTTTCTGGGATACCTTCCAGTTCACGCTTCACTTTCTCCATCATCTCCAGCGAATCACTAAGACGCAACCCACGTGTTTCTAGCTTCTTGATATTTTCTTGAAATCTTAACACAACTGTGAAGTTCATTTAGAACAAGGCCACTCATTCGGAAAGAGTTCATGGCATTTATTACTTTACATTTTTTTGAAGACTGCTTGTAAAACAAGTTAAAATATGCATCATAAAAGTAGAAAACATGCACAATAACTCCTAAATATTTGCATTGATTTCAAAGATATGCATTATTAAACTTAACCATTCGTCCAATTTCACCTTCAAACGCACTTCCAAGTCGGGTTAGGAGTAGGTACTACATATTTTTAAACAAAATATGCATTTGCATACAAATCCGATGTCTAATCGTTAGAAACACGTTTACTGAAGTTGCCGGGCTGAGTGGCTCAGACGGTTGAGGCGCTGGACTTCTGACCCCAACTTGGCAAATTCGATCCTGGCTCAGTCTGGTGGTATTTGTAGGTGCTCAGATACGTCAGCCTCGTGTCGGTAGATTTACTGGCACTTAAAAGGACTCCTGCGGGACTAAATTCCGGCACATCGGCGTCTTCGAAAACCGTAAAAGTAGTTCGTGGGACGTAAAGCAAATACCATTATTATTATTAAACACGTTTACTATCGTCTTAGGTTAATTTATTGTTGTAATATGAAAACGGTCTAATAAAGTTATGATAACGATATTTCTGCCACATGTTATTTATAGCTTAATTGACATAATAGCTTAACCGTTACTTGATTGGGCTTCAGGTGTGTCAGAAAATATTTTTTAAAATTTAAAGTGCCAAATTTTAATTATTTTTTCTTAAAATAAACAGCCAAATCTCAAAGTGCACTGCTTAAATAAAGAAATCCCTCCGTTAAAATGCGAACGAATATAAGACAGTTTGTTGGTGAAAATTACACAGATCTGTGATAAATAGTCACATAGATAAAGGAACATACATTTATAAAAATAAGAAACTGAGAAAAGTGCAATTAAAACTTTTCTAACATGTGTTCATATCTCAGTGCATCTCTATCCCATTAAAGGATAATCGGGATCTTCCTGTGATTCATACAAGTCATCTAGGTTTCGTTTAGCCTTGTTTCTGGATTCGCTATCGTTTTTTGCACTTCCTGAGCCATTCCTTCAGCTTGTCGTAGTCTCTCTCGGTCCAACTCCTTCATGGCATTGACACTATTCCTTCCTACTTTTAGTCCTAACTCTATAGGTGGATGATATTTGGCAATGTTTCCTTTATTAAAATTGTACCCCATACTACATAAAGACCTCCTAATCTTAATGTTTTTTTACTCCCACAAAAGTGCCTTTAGGAATGCGAGACCATATAACATTGTTTACCGATTCATTCGGGTTTGAATTTCTTCCACAGCTCGGGATGAGCTTTCTTTCCTTAATACAGGCAAGAGGAAGACGTGTCTGTTTGAGAAGACATAGGGAATTCTTTCTTCTTTTGCTTTTAAATATTTACACCAGTTATGGAATGTAATTCATCTCGGTTTAGCTGGCATTGCTAGCAATTTTCATATTGCTAGCGCATATTTAATTTAAATTTATGTAAATTTCTAATGGTTTAACTATCATATAATATACATCATTTTAAAGGGCAGACTTCAGGGATTCACAAAATATAAAAACATAAAATATGATGATTTTGACAATTTTAACCGTTCCGTGTGGTCTTAAGAAAGATTGTACTCAGGCAGTGTTTACTGAAACGTCGTTGCGCCTGCGAATACCGCTATGTGATAATATTGTGGGAGAAATACTGACCCGCAGTACATACTTCGTTATGGGCGTGCATTCTCTGAAATGACTTGCACAGTATTGAACCTTAGGTGACAGAACCTTACAGTTCTAAGCTGAAATATTTCACACAGCGGTTTTCTCAGGCGAAACGACCATGTGGTACATATCGAAGAGCTGTTAAGAACATAACAAAAATGGGCAACGGGATACCAGTGGGAACCGAACCCAAACCTTCCGATTTGGCGTCGGATGATCAGATCCCTTTAGCTATGGCGATCTAGGTCATATTTCTTCTGTTAGAAAGGATCTAAGCAACAGGTCTGCACTGAAAAGCCCACAATGGACTTAGATTCTTTCCAACAGAACAAGTACGACCTAGGTCATCGTAGCTTAATGGGCAAGAGCACCCGATGTGAAATCAGAAGGACATGGTTCGGATCCCAATGAAGCCCGATTGGCCATTTTCATTCTGTATTTAACACATCTTCTACATGTAGGCCTACTATATGAAATGAACCCAATCTAACACGTTGAAAGTATATTTTGAGCCTATGGTATAGTTTTAATTTAACTTACGCACTTCCTTGCCCACATAGACAAAGAAATAGGAAGTGGAATATGAAATAGGGAGAAGGGAAAGTAAAATTAAGGCGGTGATGATAGCTGAATAATAATAATAATAATAATAATAATAATAATAATAATAATAATAATAATAATAATAATAATAATATAATACATTGTGTTCACTTTACTGCAAATAACATAAAGGGAGGAGTGCATGTTTGAATTTTCCTCTCAAAATGCGGCAGTAAACACGACAGTCTATTCTTTTTTCTATATCTCGTGCTGGCGTCACGGGTGCGAACTGTGTCACACATGTGAACATGGTCCTGTTTCACAGTCCCGTGCCCCTCTTGATGCCAAGCCTTTCGGGAGAGATGTGTTCATTATTGCGTGTTTCTGTGGTGATTAGTAGTGTGATGTGTTGTGTGTGTGTGCGATATGTGTTCGGACAAATACCCATTCACCGAGATAAAGGAATTAACCAGACGCGGCTAAAAACCCAGACCCATACAGGAATCGAATCCGAGACCTTCTGAACCAAAGGTCCGGACACCCTCCAATCAGGCAAGAAGCCAACCAAGACTTTCTTATCCTAGGTATTCCTGTGGTTGCTGGAGCCACCCGACTCTTTCTAAATTTCGACAACATTTTAAGGCCGGACACTCCTCCTAGCACCACGAAATTGTTCAAGTCAAAATTTCAACCCGGGATCAAACCTCGGCCGTCTGTTTGCCGAGAGTCGCTCACACAAATATGGATACTATGTAAAAAATTACCCATCATCCGTACAGTTATCTGCTTGGAATATTGAAGATGATATTTTAAATTGACCTCCAACACTAATGGTGCGAGACCAGAATAATGTTCTCTCTGTCTCTGGGCCAGCAAGGACGTAGCGGGTATTAACATGAAGGAATGCAACTGTTGTTCGACTCTCTTCGGAGCGCGAGGTATGCAGTTATCACTAACACATACCGAGCTAGAAGATAACGGCGTCTGCAGTTTGCTGCAGAATCTCAATCACCAATGCTGTGGTAGATCACCTTGATTATCTCATCGTCACCCTGCAGTCTCCGCGACGACTTACCTACAACACAGAAAAAGACGTACGGAGTTAGATCACAACACAAAAGATATACGGATTTAGATCGGAGATTACTAGTAGTTCAGGCTAAGAAACCAAATTATTAATAGGGGAACTGACAAGGAAACTTACACACATTTTCTGTTACTCACACTGAAATTATGTAAAAAGTAGTTGGACTCAATGATACGAGAGTGGTCCTCATTAAGTAGGTCTGTATTTGAGAAACCTTAACAATTATACACCCATATCAGTAGGGTAACTGGCAGACTGAAGAAAATATTTCAGGTATTAAACTTGGCGTTCCTTACAACCTATGTCAGTTGACAGAAATGCAAAAAATTCTTATCCTTCATACCAAGAAACCAGCGTCAAACACAAACACACTGTGGTTTTCAGCCAGTGTCACCGTAGCATACTTGCTGAAGCGCGATCCTGTCATGTCGGAGGTCCATGTTCAAATACCTCCCATGGCGAGGTTTTTCTTAGACGGGTGCTCTCAAGGCGATCTTATGCCACGTGCAGATTTAGCAATATCGCCGCAAAAAGCGCATTTGAGTTCACCCGCGAAGCGATCTCATTCGCTAACTTCAACAGCTGATAAAATGATAATGGCGCGAGATATCGATTTATCTTTTTCAAATCATTTGTCAGTATGACCAACTCTCCAACGTTCATATACGCTGTTCACGTTGTTTCCGACCATCCTGTATAAACTGATACCACGACTCATTTTTCTACTGGGCCGATAACCTTAGATGAACGGCCCCTTTCAACAACAAGCATCACTTTTCCAGGCGATCTTTCTCTATGTCTGGAGAGTTCATTGATGGTGTTGCTGTGCCAATGATATTCTTTGAGCCTTGTGACGTGTGGTGAGCAGTGGTACCCAAGTGGGACGGTGGCTTCTGTACCTCATTGCGAGGAGATGGTTCTGGGTGGTATGGCTGCTTACAGTTTGGGATGAGAGACCGTTCTGAGTTGAGCAGAACGATTGCAAACCCCTGATAGTTATGCACAGGGAGGAGCCAGGATCACTTCCGGGCCTCGACGGGTGGAAGGAAAAAAAATATGTCCCTCTTTCTCTCTTCGTATTACTATTCCTCTTCTTATTATTATTTTATCCTTCGGCCACTTTTCGCCACACCCTCACAGTTTGCAGGTCAGATATATGTTCCATACGTGGCCCTGTTTTACGACCCGATGTCCTTCCTGACGCCAACCCATGGTGGAGGGATAATATACAATATTGCGTGTTTCTGTGATGGTTGGTGGTGTGATGTGTGATGTTCAAATTATTTGTTAAGAGGAAAGCCATATTTTCCAGTGTCGACTTGGTTAAATGTAACTTAAATGCTTTTCAGTCTGTCAAACACACACTTTCAGCATAAATTACAACACTACAAGTTGCAAAAAAAAAAAAAAAAAAAAAAAAAAAAAAACCTATTAAGCAAAGAATGACATGTTTCGTTCTAGAAGAGCATCCTCAGATTCTATCAAATCACTTAAATCATGCGTAAATATGTACAGTATTATTTACGTTGCGTAAACTTGTCAATGATTGAGAGTTTGGTGATAATAAGAACAAATATTAATAAATAATTACTTTATTAGTATTGAACCGTCACCATATTAACTTAATAAAATACGTCCATACTTATCTATTCTGTCGAAGCGTAGTCCGTTGTTTTTATGGTGTGGAGAGGGAACTTTCTCTTCCCTCTCCAATAGACAGAAGGAAGGATCCCTGACGCTCCCCTCGCTCCTCTCCTGCTTCTCCTCCCCTCTACGCAGAACAGTATGCAACTCACACAAAAACTTTCCACTAGCCAGTCCGTGACGACAGTCCGGAAACAGTGTACGTAAACATCGGACTACGCTTCGGCACATTAGATATGTACAGACGTATTTCATAAGTTAATACGGTGATGGCTGAATGCCAATGCAATAATTATTTGTTAATACTTGTTCATATTATCACCAATATCTCAATCATAGACAAGTTTACGCAAAGTAAACAATACTGTACATGTATAGGCTACGCATGATTTAAGTGACTTGATAGAATCTAAGGATGTTCTAGTAGAACGAAACATGCCATTCTTTGTTTAATAGTGTGTAATACTTTTACAGGCTATAGTGTAATAATTTAGGCTATATTGAAATTGTGTGTTTGACAGACTGGAAAGTGTGTACATTAAGAGGCGTGTACTGAGACAAACAAAATCACCTCGTATCTGAGCTAGGGGATGACGTGACTAAACTCACCGACCCAGCCGGGATTCGAGTTCGGGTTCCTCTGGACCGAAGACCGCGATGTTGACCATTCAGTTAAGGAGATAGACAAAGCAAAAGTCCATCTCTGGTGAGATTTAGTGTAAACGTCTTCTGGTATACGGGTTAGAGCAGATTTGTTATTCTCAGCGATTTGTATGAATGTTTGGCTTTGGCAATAAAGAAGTGACTGAGGTATGAGTGATTAGTACCATTTCTTATATAGTCCGGCTCCATGGCTAAATGGTTAGCGTGCTGGCCTTTGGTCACAGGGGTCCCGGGTTCGATTCCCGGAAGCGTCGGGAATTTTAACTGTAACTGGTTAATTTCGCTGGTACGGGGGCTGGGTATATGTGTCGTATTCATCATCATTTCATCCTCATCACGACGCACAGATTGCCTACAGGCGTCAAATCAAAAGTCCTGCATATGGCGAGCCGAACTTGTCCTCGAACACTCCCGGCACTAAAAGCCACACGCCATTTTTCTTATATATCCTGTCCCTGTTATAAATTATGTGAAAGTGTAGCTTGTAGGGTCGCTTGTCATGTATGTTTTAGTAGGCTTGATAGACGATGTGTGATAGCACCTTTTGACAGTGGAAAAAGAAACTGGTGCTACCTCAGCCCTCATTTCCATAATATACTTGCTGACTGATAGCTGGCCTTTATTATTTTTAGTAGTATTATTAATTTTAATCTGCTATGCTTAATGACATTAACCTCTTGCCTTCCTAGTATCTGAATTTGTTAGCAATATTTCCTCATTTTCTACTACTACTACTACTACTACTACTACTACTACTACTACTACTACTACTGCTGCTGCTTGTTGTCTTCTTCCCAATTATATGTGGTCGGCACTAATGTTGATTAGTTATTATGATTTGATGCCCTTCCTGACGCCAACGCTACGTGGAGGAATATATTCACTATTGTGTGTTTATGTGGTGATTGATATGTGAATGAAGATGCGCATTGAAACGAACACAAAAACCCAACCCTCAAGCTAGAGGAAGTAACTAAACGCGGCTAAGATCACAAACCCGACTGAAAATCGAACTCATAGCCCTATGAACCGGAGGCGAGTACGCTGAACTTTCAGCAAGGAGTCGGACAAATTATTAGCAGTACTTATTCTTGGGATCTGAATGTGAATGACGCTAAACAGGACTTTCTGATGTCTTCATCATTATCAATCCGTCTTTCGCAGAGATGAAACCATGAAAAGGAGCAAATCCATAGTAATAATATAAAAATGTCATTTTTCTTTACGTCCCACTAACTACTTTTACCGTTTTCGGAGACGCCAAGGTGCCAGAATTTAGTCCCGCAGGAGTATTTTTACGTGGCAGTAAATCTACCGTCACGAGGCTAACGTATTTGAGCACCTTCAAATACCACCGTTGGAACCTGCCAATCTGGGGTAAGAAGATCAGCACTTCAAAAGTCTGAGCCACCTCAGCTTGGCCCAATCCATACTCAAAAGGTGCAATATTCCGGCTGTATACTTGAAGGGCTTTGCTGGCAGGACCTAGTGTTTACAGTGCAGTATGTCTTCTGGTATAGGCTAAAGCAATTTTGTTACTTTCATTGAACTGTCTCAGTCTTATCCTTGGCTTTCACAATATGAAAGTGACTGATTAATTTCGCTGGCACGGGCGCTGGGTGTATGTGTCGTCTTCATTATCATTTCATCCTCATCACGACGCGCAGGTCGCCTACGGGAGTCAAATCAAAAGACCTGCATATGGCGAGCATATGAGTGAGCTATTAATGCCATTCCTTAGGCAGCCAGTCCCTGCTATGAATGCAGTGGGCTTGGCAGACTGATATGTACTAGCAACTTCTGGTTCGGCGAGGAAAGCAACGGGAAACTACCTCACTCCTCATTTCCCTAGTACGCCTCTTCAGTGATGCCTATGAAATCTATGACAGCTGATGGCGGAGCTGTTGAGGATCCAACCAGCCTTAGGGCTGACGACTGAACATACACATTGCTTGATGTGCAAGAATATCCCCTAGCTGAAGCACAGCATATATTTATGCCAGTATTCAAGAGATAGTGGGTTCGAACCCCACCGTCGGCAGCCCTGAAGGTGATTTTCCGTGGTTTCCCATTTTCACATCAGAAAAATGCTGGTACTGTACCTTAATTAAGGTCACGGCTGCTTCCTTCCCACTCCTAGAACCATCGCGGCCATAAGACCTATCTGCGTCGGTATTTGTATAAAATATTTTATGCACTGAAGGTTAGTAGTATCGTTTTAAAACTTTGTTAGCTTGAAATAGTTGTTTACAATAAAACTCAGTTGTAAGTGTTATTTGGTGGTGATAAATCTGAATACTGATCGCTCGTGAAATCTTAAAACTCAGTTTCAACTAAATGGTCATTTGGTACATATTCGAAGTTAACACTTACGAAATGCCAAAATCGACCTGAACATACTACTGAAGAAAGTTTCACCCCCACTAGTTATTCACAGCTTTATTTTCATGAGATATAATAAAAAAGAGAGTTTTAAACCACCACAACAACATTTTTGAGAACTTATTTGCAAATAGCTACTTGTTACTGAGTCTGAGGTATGGTTGCTTCACATCGAATCTATTCATCCAATTTCCTACGCTAAATCGAGTTAATGGGGGTGCGTAAAAACAATGGGTTTGGTAACATGAGGTTTTCTGACAAATCAAACTGTTGTTCCTTCGGCACAGTGTGCAGAATTTCACTTTTGAAGGTCATCCTAAGTGAAATATGTCTTAACTGCTAACGTCATCTCAGTCACTAAATCTCAGGAAACGAATTCAATATGTTCTTATACTAACCAGCTATTGACTTTCTACATCATATGTTTCTTTCTCTACAGACTTCGAACTCAAGCCTATTGTTAAAAAGAATTTTCGAAGCACCAGAAGTGCACATTTCTGCTAATGTATACAATATGATGCAGTATTGAACTTTTTCTTCAAAATAATACCAACGATAAGCACAAGCGCATGACTTGTCATAAAAGCTAATGGGGCAGAAGGCCCGGTGACATAGAGGATAAGCCATAATATGAGGTGACTAAGAACGGAAAGAATCAACTTAAAGGCAAATGAGGAAAACATTTACAGCAAAACAATTTTTCCGCTAAACGAGAACATAATGTTAAAAGCGAGTAGATCACTATGATGGATGTAACTTCACTCAACTTTACTCTTTAGGTCATACGAGGTAACTATGGTGGGTGAGATTACTGTAGAGGAGGAATTTCTGCGCAAATGTATGTAGTTCCAAAGCACGTGAACACAACATTAGATGTAAACAAACCGGGAGTCTTGCCCTTCTGGAATTATCCAAACGGACTATAAAATAAACAGCATGGCGCTACAGCCTACCAAGAGACTCCTGCTCATCCCGAAGGCCTGCAGACTACGAGATAATGCGTGGTCGGCGCGGCTAATTCTCTCGGCCGTTATTCTAGACTTTCTAGATCGGAGACTCTATCTCACATTAGATAGCTCCTGAATTGTTCTTACGTAGGCGGAGTGGATCTCAGACCAGCCCTCGGATCCAGGCAAAAACTCCCTGACCTGGCTCGGAATCGAACCTGGATTCCCCAGGTAAAAATCAGGCTCGCTGCCCCTAGACTGTGTGGCATATTTCTATGTGCTGGGCTGTAAAAGAATGTATCAGAGACGAACTGTTCGCGTTGATCTAATGAAATAAATCGAACTGTTTGGCTGAATGGACCACGTTGAGGCCTTCGTTTCAGAGGGTCCCAGGTTCCATTCTCGGCCGGGTCGGAGATTTTAATTGTATCCGATTAATTGTTCTGGCTCGGGGACTGGGGGTTTGTGCTTGTTCCAACGCTCCCCTCTTCATATTCAGACAACACACCACACTATCAACCACCACAGAAACACGCAATAATGATTACATCCCTCCAATAGGGTTGGCGTCAGGAAGGGCATCCGGTCATAAAACAGGGCCAAATCCACAGGCGCGACATAGTTCGAACCCGCGACCCAACAAGTGTGGGAAAAAAGATAGAAGAAGAAGAAGAAGAAGAAGAAGTTTTTTATTTTTTATTTTTACAATCTGCTTTACGATGCCCTGACCCAGATCGCTCTTACGGCGACAATGGTATACGAAAGGGCTAGGAGTGGGACATAATCGACCATGACCTTAATTAAGGTAGAGCCCCAGCTTTTGTCTGGTGTGAAAATGGGAAACCACGGAATACTATCTTCAGTGCTGCCGACAGCGGGATTTGAACCCACTATCTCCCGAATGCAAGCTGACAGCTACGTGACCCAAACCGCACAGCCAATTGCTCGGTATTTATAGAAGAAGAAGAAGAAGAAATGTAATTAAATGGGACATCAAAATAGTTCTAATGAACGAAGAAACTTTTGTGGTTCTCTCTTTAAAACGACACTACATAATGGACATAGTTTGAAAATAAATCTGAGAAGAATTACAAAAAAAAAGGTATAAATATATAGTATGCTCTTGTATGTATGTTTAGTCATCACCCGAAGGCCGGTTGGATCCTCAACAGCTCCGCCATCAGCTGTCATAGATGGCCTAGGCATATCGTTGCTTTCCTCACTGAGCCAGAAGTTGCTATTACATATCAGTCTGCCAAGCCCACTGAAATGCATGCACCAACCGACCCTATAAGCAATAGTTTCACACCACTCATAGCAAGGACTGGCTACAGAAGGAATGGCATTACTAGCATCGCTCATACCTCAGTCAATTTCATATTGTCAAAGGCAAGGATAGGACAGAGACAGATCAATGAAAGTAACAAAATTGCTCTAGCCTATACCAGAAGACATAGTGCACTGTAAACACTAGGTCCTACCAGTAAAGGCACTTAAGAAGGTGATATAAAAGCTTGCAGTTAATTAGAACTTGTTGCACTTTCTCTTCACTCCGAGTGAAGAGTAAGACACTCCCCCCCCCCCCCATTTAATGGACCATAATGTCGGTTCGGACAAAGGAAAGAATGATAAAACGACAGAATTATGCAAGACCAACGAACCCTTAGTAGTAACCGTTTTAACTCGACCATTTGCTCTTCCCCTAGGCAAACATCTATCTTCATATCACGGCTGAGTTGCGTGGTCTTCAAGTACCCACAAACACTAAGATAAAACCCATTACAGTAATACAATGATGAAAAATAACATGGGAATGGATCATCTTAACAACGCAAGGGCTCGCTGTTTAGGTACCGCTAGGTCTACAGTATTACTCACCTGATTAATTACGAGTCTCTCACGCAAACTGTGGAGAGGATCACCCTGAAGGTTCCACAACTCTCTTGAATTATTTATTATCACTAATAGTAAGGGTAAGCCTCTCCTTTGGGAGTTATATTTCAACGTTTGCTCTGGGTGAGCAATCGTTTAAGCAACAATTTATAGCATTTCTAGAAGAACCGCAAGTAGTATAGAGTGCGTAGTATATATGAAAACATTACAGTTTATAAATTTCATTTTTGGTTCCGTATTGACGTATAATGTTGACGAGACTCAATTATTTAAAATAATTTAATAAATAGTTCCACCTATTCAATACTTGATAGTAATAATTATATTAAAATTTCATTTTAAATTTCTAGGACATGTTTTATGATTTCGCTCTTTTGTGGTCATCTTCAGCTAAAATCAAAATTGTTTGGTCACTTCGAAAAGTGATACGCTATGAACAAAATACACATTAAAACACAGCCATTAAAAACGCATATAATTAAAATAAAGTGCCACTTTTAATTCGTCGCTTGATGTTTATTGGCTTAAAAATGTTCTAATATAGTCTATGGTGAAATAAAACTACTAGTTATGTGAAGACTCCACTGTTTGTTTACGTCATGTGTTGTAGTGAATGTCGGTCAAAAGGTGATGGAAGAATTGCCCTTTTTTGAAATTCTGTCATCCTTCTATATGGCGATGGAACCTTTTGAAGTTTAACTTATACTGGAAAAACTCGTAAAAATATTCGTAAGGCAGTTGCCAAAATGTCCTGTCTTCCAGACCCTGCTGTCGATATTGTCACTGACAATATGAACATCAGGGGCTGGAAGACCAAACAACTTTGATTTCAACTGAAGATGGCCACAAAAGGGGAAAAATATGCCCCAGAAATTTGAAATATTTAGTACAGTATAGTCATTACGATCACGTATTGAATAGGTGGAACTGTTGATAAACTTAACCATAATAGGTATTTTATTTGATCTTGCATTGACTTGTCTAGATCTATTCAAGAAACTTTTTAAAATAGTGTATGTTGTGTCCACCTTGTCAATACACTTTTAATGATTAAAAATAATTTTTTTCTATCATACATGTTTCAGAAACAATATGCATTCCCTTCATCAGTGAAATCAAATATCATTAAAATTGTATTGACAAGGTGGACCCAACATAAACTATTTAAAATAGTTTCTTTAATAGATTTAGGTGGAACTGTTTTATACATTCTTTTAAAGAATTGAGTCTCATCAATATATGAATACATATGATTCTGTTCCTTTAGTTATGAGTGAATTAATAGCAGTACTTTTATATTTCCAGAGTCCGGCTCGTGAGCGTCAGCGTCGTTGTCTTCGGCTTAGAGGGTCCCGGGTTGGACTCCCGGCCGGGTTGGAGATTTAAGCTTTCATACGGCTCGGGGACTGGGTTTTTGTGTTCGTTTAAATACACACCTCTTCATATACGAACACCACACCAAACTACCAACCACCACCGGAACAGGTAGTAGTTAATATTTGTGTCCCTTCATAAAGGGTTGGTTTCGAGAATGTCTTGGCAGGCTGAATAGGTAGACCTAAGACAGAAGAGCGCTGGCCTTTTGAGTTGAAGTTCGTGGATTCGATTCGGCTCAGTCTGGTGGTATTTGAAGGCGCTAAAATACGTCAGCCTCGTGTTGGTAAATTTACTGGTACATGAAAGAACTCCGGTAGATAAAAATTACGGTATTTCAGCGTCTCCGAAAACCGTAAAATTAGTTAGTGGGGCGTACAACCAATTAAAAAATAAGGGTCAAGTCTACGTGTATCATACAGTTCGCATTCACTACCCTACCACGGTGTGAGAAAGGAATAATAATAATAATAATAATAATAATAATAATAATAATAATAATAATAATAATAATAATAATAATAATAATACCAGGGGTACACCTTCTCCGTCCATTTGAAATGCGCGCCTTCTAGAAGGCCATATGTGCTGTGACTCCTAAACTATGTATCTGAAGATACCTGGACCTTTAATCTTTAGATGTCTCTACTATCGGCCTATGTGTCCCCTCTGGCAGGACGACGGACAATTAATTTTTAAGGGAATTTTCAATTTTCAATATTGGTAAGGTTATCAGCACTTCTACGGCTTCCATCTTCCTTAGTTATTAACCAATCAGGAATTTTTTATATATTTCTGTAGCCAATGAAAAATGCTGGTGTGTACAGGCATCCTACCAAGCTCAAGAGAATTCTGGAACTTTCCCCTCTGAGTTGCTATAAAAGCTGGGCGCTTTAGGGCCTTATTGCCATCTTCATCGCTCCGTTCTAGTGTGTTTGTACGGCGTAATATGAGGCAGGGGTAGACTTGCCGTTGTCGGAAGGCCCAATAACTCGAGGTAATGGCAGACATCACTTAACATGTAATAGCTACATGCAGTTAACTTGAGGGGAAGGTTTCAAACTTCGTTCATTAATGTAAAATTCTAAAGACTTCATTTAAATGAAAATTTTCGGCTAGTCTGAGGACTTTGTTCAAATCCCTGCTGGGAAACATATAATTTAGGGAATAAAGTGTGTTCACCCTCTATTAATTCCCACTCAACTTGATATGGGGTGACTAAGATTTTCTAAAGATTTAAAATCTTCACACTGTTTTGGAACTTAATAGTTCGCATCTAGTCTCCCCTTTGTAGTATAGGCTTAGCCTCTGCAACGTCGGGCCATAAGCCCAATGTAGGATTTTAAGTGCCTTTCAAAAGGAATGCAAGTGTTTCCTCCTAGCATTTTGTTCATGTCCGATCGTCTTAAAACATTGATTTTGTACATTAAGGCCATTTAAAATGGCCACTCACTGCCCCTGTTTAAATTGTCGTTATTCATAAACAAATGTGTAACAGACTGTCGAGCAGAAATGACAGCAAACACCGTTTTTGAAGTTTATCTAGAGTACATTTGGCAAGAAGCGTGTGCCTCTAAGAGGGTGGACTTTAGTATAGTTTTGGAGCTCGGTCTCCTAGAATGTAATTGAGTGGAGCAAATATACTCTTGTAAAATAGTGTACCTTTGGAGCTACAATGCTCATTCCTTGTAAACCACTGTGTCGATAATCTTCTCTATTGTACCTGGTATTTGGGCTTTAAGTCATTGTTATTGTGAGAGCCGACGAGCTCATCTTATATTATTGTTGTTCATCCAGATTTTCTAACTATCAAATTTTAATTTAAAAAAAAACGGAAAGTAATAACATTTTTAAAATTTAGTGCTTGAAATTCTGCTCTAATCATTTCACTCTCTACCCATTCACCCCAGCACTTCCTTACAGCTCTGCGTTCCACGAAATTCCCGAAATAATAATAATAATAATAATAATAATAATAATAATAATAATAATAATAATAATAATAATAATAATAATAATAGGACATACAATTTATATCTTCTGAGCATCAGTGTCAGGCTATCAGCTAATGAAAGAGATGAGCTGCGACTGTTACGATATTCGCAAAATAACATCGATACTGAGATGACACACTTTATGAAAGTCACAAAGTTCGGAAGTAGCTGGAAGACTCCGGTGGGAAATTGTAGCTGTAGCCAAGTGTGAAAATCATTCACAGCGTTCGGATCGTATTAGAACACCGCAAGTGCAGAAAGTTATCGATGAGAATCCCAGAACTCCGCTGAGGGCCATTGCGCGAGATCTCGAGGTGTCCGAGGGCAGAATCTGCTCTGCGGTGAATTAGGACTTTCGACATAAATCATAGCCTATCATATGAGGAAAAGGCAGCTCATGTTTGCTCGGAGCAAAGCGATATCTGAACAAGTTGAAACATCCCAAAGACTGTTCAGGTTTCTTTCGACGAAAAAAAAAAAAAAGATCAGAGTCAAAGGAAGACCTAAAGGTGGTAGTAGCAATGATTATTGTTTTGAGAGGAAGTACAACTAAGCAGCTACTAATCAGAGAGAAAAAATGGAAGGGATCCGACACTTCGAAAAATGAAGGTATCGGCCAAATGAAGACAAGGGCCACGAATAGCGTGAAAATGAAGGACCGCATAGGCCTCGCAACCTAATACCGTCGGGATCGGAAAAGAACAAGAATTGACCAAGTTAGATCGGATACGATATATGAAAGTGAGAAGCCTGGCAAAAGTGAGTGGAAGCAATGCCAGGACTCAGCTCAGGGCCCCATGGTCGCCAACTCACGTTCCCAAGTTGAGAGCTTCGTTTGCCTCTTTTAGTCGTCTCTTACCACAAGCAGGAGATACCGAGGGTGATATACTACCGCCCCGTCCCACATGGGGTGGAAGAACAGTCTGCGCACCGAACATATGACCACCTAACTCGCAAGATACAATCAACAATTTTGCTTTACGTTGCACCGACACAGATAGGTCTTATGGCGACGATGGGATAGGAAAGTACTAGAAGTAGGAAGAATGCGGCCTGAAAATGGCAAACCACGGAAATCCATCTTCAGGGCTGCCGACAGTAGGGTTCGAAACCAATATCTCCCGGATGCAAGCGGACGCCTGTGCGCCCCTAACCGCATGACCTACTCGCCCTTCTGATGTACCCAGTGTTATGCACATCACCATTTCCCGCTACTGTGGTGGTTTTTCCCCAGCGTATTTATGTGAATGTTGCGTTGAGGCACTGGAGACACTTATGGAGTCCTACATAAAATGAGTACGCGATAGAAGGCTGCATGTGTTTGAGTACAATAGGTCTCTGCACATGGGCAAAAAGCTGGGACGACACAAGATTGGATGGCGGCTAGTCTGCGCACCGAACATACGGCCACCTAACTCAAAATATATAATTTACCGTAGTTTTTTGTTTTGGTGTCATTATCTGTTGTAAGTTCTTGTTGTTACGTGTTCTATCTTTTCATATAATTTGATTACGGTGATGATGATGCTTGTTTTTAGAACGAGCCTAACAGCTAGCTCATCGGCCCCTAAAGGTACGAGGTGGAACGAAATGAAACGATAGGACTAATTTGATGATGATGATGATGATGATGATGATGATGCTTGTTGTTTAAAGGGCCTAACATCTAGGTCATCAGCCCCTAAGGCCTAATTTAAAACTTCAAAATGTATCCAATTACTGAAAGCTAAAACGAATGATGATAAAAAATAACCATGAATCCAAAACAATCAGTGGATCCGGTTCACAATGCCCCCTATTCTGAGATGATGCTTGTTGTCCAAGGGAGTCCAACATCCAGGTCACTGGTCACTGGTAAAGCAGAACCATGGTGTTCCTGCTATAGTGGTACTAATCATAGGTAACGCAGACTCATGGTGGTACTAATAAAATTACAGGTAATGTAGACCCATGGTATGTCACACAAAATGACACCACTCACAATTAACACAGACCCATAGTGTTCCTCACATAAGGTTAAACTCACAAGCAACGCAGACCTATGGTGCTCCTATCTTAGTGGAACTAATCACTGGCCACGTATACTCATGGTGTTGCTCACATACTGGTTTTTAATCATAGGTCATCATGGTACCATCCACATGTAATTTAGACCCATGGTGTTCCTCACAAATACTGGTACTACTCATAGGGAACGCAGACCCGTTCTGAAAATAGGAGATCCAACGCAATTCAGGGCGGCGCACGGCAGCTCCTCCCGCACGGACGCCAGTCCGTGTGCCGAGCACCCGCTTTTCTGCCTCGGTGGAATGCACACGATGGTACTAATCAGAGGCAACGCCCAGACCCATCATATTCCTAACATAATTGTACTAATTGCAAGTAACATCGACCTATGGTGTTCCTCACTTCATCGTCCATCACAAGTAATCTCATGGTTCAAATTCCATCATCCCTTGGTCGCCCCCTTTAGTCGCCTCTTATCAGAGGCAGGAGACACTGTGAGTGTATTCTTCGCCTGCATCCTTCGCCCACGGGGGATCATGTAATTTAGTTGCAGACCTTGCCACTGGCATATTTGTTTGTAATAATAATAATAATAATAATAATAATAATAATAATAATAATAATAATAATAATAATAATAATAATAATAATAATCTTTAAAACAATGTATTCACAGTTTGGATTGCATATACCGTACATGTAAGTGGTGGTGGTGATTATTGTTTTAAGGGGAAGCAACTGTACATGTAATAAGGGAGAAAACATGCAATTGAAATATTATTTATTCTTATTCCTCCTCTGACATTCGTCAATTCTTGTAACAGGTATCGTTTCACTTAAGCATTTTAAGCCAGTATGTTGCTCAATCCAAAGTAATGAATGTCTTGCGCAGGGCTAATGGCTGGAGAAGGTAAGAAGCTTCGAGAGTTGAAAGAAAACCTCATCCAAACATCACCATGAAGCACGTGTGGAATCACTCGGAGGAATACTCAAAAAGGTTAACTACGTCTTACCTAATACTTCTACCGATGTTACATGTGATTAAACATGTTTTGCGACGCAGATGTATTGAAGACATTGAGTGATTAGAAGAATATTAGATATAATTAATAACGTAACTCACTGAGAAGGTCAAACGTTGCGAAGTTCATTACATGGTCCTTCATATTCATGTTTTTATCCTTCGTAATGTACTTCCATTCACTGTCAGAGCTCAGCTGATCGAATACCAGAACACCATCGAGAGGTGCACACCTCAGGAATATACATTTCGAATTCCAGCTACGGCGGTGAATACCGTGAGGGTAGTTTTCTATTCAGTTTCCAATTCATCTATCCACTTCATGACATTAATGAAATAATAATAATAATAATAATAATAATAATAATAATAATAATAATAATAATAATAATAATAATAATAATAATAATAATAATAATAATAATAAACCGAGCTCGATAGCTGCAGTCGCTTAAGTGCGGCCAATATCCAGTATTCGGGAGATAGTAGGTTCGAATCCCAGTGTCGGCAGCCCTAAAAATGGTTTTCCGTGGTTTTCCATTTTCACACCAGGCAAATGCTGGGGCTGTACCTTAATTAAGGCCACGGCTGCTTCCTTTCCTCTCCTAGCCCTCTCCTATCCCATCGTCGCCATAAGACCTATCTCTGTCGGTGCGACGTAAAGCAAATAGCAATAACAATAATAATAATAATAATAATAATAATAATAATAATAATAATAATAATAATAATAATAATGGCCTATGGCCTTCGGAGGGGTCTGGTGCAGGTCGTTTTTAGTAGACCGCCTATAGGCGATCTTCATGTCTGTGGGATGGAACCCAACCTCGGAGCCAAGTGAATTAACAAATTAAGGTTAAAATCCCAGTCCTGGCCAGGAATGGAACTCAGAACCCCTTGGAGCAAAGGCCAGCATGATATCCATTTAGCCATGGAGCTGGGCACTGAGGTAGTAATATCCCATTATAGGCTGGGGTAGTTTCAACATTCCTAACTCCAAAGAACAGTAGTTTTAATCACAATGTGACCGCTACCAACATAACATGGGATATAACAAAATACTCGGATCCTTCTCCGGTGAGATACAGTATCTCCAAAACCAAACCAAACCCCATGGCACTACAGCCCTTGAAGGACCTTGGCCAACCAAGCGACCGCTGCTCAGCCCGAAGGCCTGCAGATTACGAGGTGTTCTGTGGTCAGCACGACGAATCCTCTTAGCCGTTATACTTGGCTTTCGAAACCGAGGCCGCTATCTCACCGTCAGATAGCTACTCAATTCTAATCACGTAGGCTGAGTGGACCTCGAACCAGCCCTCAGGTCCAGGTTAAAATCCCTGACCTGTCCGGGAATCGAACCCGGGGTCTCCGGGTAAGAGGCAAGCACGCTACCCCTACACCACGGGGCCGGCACAGTATTTCCAGTGCCCTATAGTTTTTGGGGTGGTTTACAACAAGCTTGTTACTTTCATCCAACTACCTCAGTCCTACCAAGGACATTGACCAAGATGGCCACCTTTCGAATACCCGTCAATGCACGTGATATTTCTGAAATGGAAAGTCATGTCCTTGTGTTTCGAATTCGATATAAAACTGGAGGTCCGCCTGTAATCACGTAGTCAACAGTCACGTAAAACTACACGCTTGCTTGTTTAGGTAATATTAAGGTGGATGAGAAATGAGGGATGCTAGTAACACCATTCTTTGTGCAGGCAGTCCCCCTGATGAACTGTGTAAATGAATGACTACCGGGCGAGTTGACCGCGCGGTTAGGGCCACGCAGCTGCGAGCTTGCATCCGGGAGATAGAGGGTTCAAACTCCACTGTCGACAACCTTGAGGATGGTTTTCCGTGGTTTCCCATTTTCACACCAGGCAAATGTTGGGGATGTACCTTAATTAAGGCCACGGCCGCTTCCTTCCCACTCCTAGCACTCTCCTATCCCATCGTTGCCATAAGACCTACCTGTGTTGGTGTGACGTAAAGAAAAAAACGAATGACTAATGGGTCCAGCTAGTTTACACGTATCAATTGGCTTCGTAGACCGATAGGTAATAGCATTTTCTAGCGCATCGAGGAAAGCAGGTGGAAACTTCCTCATTCCTCCTTATTTTCCTAACATATCTCTTCCATTACAACAAGCCCCCCTAGCGGCCATGCTCGTTAAGGCGTCCAGTCTATATGGTCTGACACCGTGGTTTGCCGGTTCGAGTCCCACTGGTCGAAAAAATGTCACCATCAGAATGTTGGCCGGCAGGAAAGGTGGTGGTATACAATTTCTAATCACTAGATTGTGTGCCAAAACCCCGGATTAAATTCCAAACCTCTCCGCAGTGCTCATATGGAGTGAGGGCATATGACGCTGTTGATAGTGATTCGACCGTCGGATGGGGACGTTAAGCATTGGTGCTATTCGACAGGAGCAGGCTATTGCCGGCACCGGGTTTCACCCTCTACCTCCCTGCTATCATATTTCACGCCATTCATTTCATCTCATTAACTCCTCTGATAAGGTTGACGTCAAGAACGGCATCCAGTCGTAAAAACTCGCTACGAAGATTCATCTCACTTCATATCCGACCCCGCAGAGAAACGGGGCAAGGGTTGGGCACAGATCTCTTCAATTGTAACTGGGAATACAATGGCAGCTGATGGTGGATCTGTTAGTAATCCAACCAGCATTCGGGCTGAGGACTTAACGTACACAATAATAACTGTACGTCCCATTAACCACTTTTATCGTTTTCAGATACGACGAGATGCCGAAATGTTGTTCCACAAGAGTTCTTCTACGTGCCAGTAAATCTACAGACATAAGGCTGGGGTATTTGAGCACCTTCATACACCACTGGACTGAGACGGGGTAAAACCGGCAACTTGGTCTCAGAAGGCCAACGCTTCTACCGCCTGAACCTCTGAGCCCGCCACAGGGATATCTGTGGTGGTGTAAGATGAGTCAGGAAGGCTTGTTATTCTTATTCTTCTTTCCTATCGCTTTTTCCCACACCTGTGGGGTCGCGGGTGCGAACTGCGTCGCACATTTGGATTTGGCCCTGCTTTACGGCCAGATGCCCTTCCTGACGCCAACTCTCTATGGAGGGATGTAATCACTATTGCGTGTTTCTCTGGTGGTTGGTAGTGTGGTGTGCTGTCTGAATATGAAGAGGAGAGTGCTGGGAAGGGGACACAAACACCCAGTCCCCAAGCCAGAAGAATTAATCAGAAGCGATTAAAATCCCCGACCCGGCCGGGAATCAAACCCGGGACCCTCTGAACCGAAGGCCGGTACGCCAACCATTCAGCCAACGCGTCGGACTCAGCAAGGCTTGTTAAAATTGAGGAGATATGCTGGGGAAATAAGGAGGAGTGAGAGAGTTTCCACCTGCTTTCCTCGATGCGCTAGAAGATGCTATTACCTTATGGCGACGATGGGATAGAAAAGTGCTAGGAGTGGGAAGGAAGCGGCCGTGTACTATTTACGTACTATTTACTTTGAGAATTACCATGGGAATGCTTGTAATTAGGCGTGGGGGTCCTCCTAACTGAATGTGGTAAAATGACTCTTAATTAATTCAGAAGTACGTGCATTCGACTACCCACTAGAAAGCAGATTTTTTTTTTGATTTTTTAAAAACATTCTATTTGTTCGTGGCGTCGACCTAGAAAGATCTTTTGCCCCTACTTGCACCATATGTTAGGAACCTGCGTGTATTTGGAAATTGCGGAAGTGTAAAGTGTTAAATGTGAGGAAAGGAACGTTAAGGACGACACAAACGCCCAGTCCCCACGCCAGGGATATTGATTATTTACAATTAAAAACCCCTGACCCAGATGGGAGTCTCTTTTCTTGCTAGTGGCTTTACGTCGCACCGACACAGATAGGTCTTATGAAGACGATGGGATAGGAAAGGCCTAGGAGTTGGAAGGAAGCGGCCGTGGCCTTTATTAAGGGACAGCCACAGCATTTGCCTGGTGTGAAAGTGGGAAACCACGGAAAACCATCTTCAGGGCTGCCGACAGTGGGATTCGAACCCACTATCTCCCGGATGCAAGCTCGCAGCCGAGCGCCCCTAACCGCAAGACCAACTCGCCGGTCGGCCGGGAATCGAACCCGGGGCTGTCGGGTGACAGGCGGACGCGTTGCTCCCTACACTGCGGGGCCGGACAAGCGGAAATTTAAACATGGCACTATCATCAGGAGGGGCATCCAGCTGTAAACAGAGCCAAATCCATATGTTCGACACAGTTCGCACCAGCGACCTCACCAGGATACCGTCAGTGGACAGAATACACCCACGGTGTCCCCTTCCGGTAGTAAGAGGTGACTAAAAGGGGACCCTAGGAATTCTCAATTTTGGAGTGTGGGCTGGCGGTCACGGAGTCTTAGTGAATCTGGTATTTCTTTCACTTACTTCCGCCACGCTACCGCTTTCAGCTCAGCACTGCAATATTTAAAATACTGGGACCTTATGGTCAACCAATATTTACCGCATGTAACTTGTTTTCCTACTGTGTATTCAGACGCGGTTGACAACTTAAAGAACTGTCCGCCTCTGTAGCGTAACGGTTAGTGTTATTAGCTGCCGTCCTCGGGGGCCCGGGTTCGATTCCCGGTACTGCCAGAAATTTAAGAATGGTAGGAGGGCTGGTATGTGGTTCAAATGGTACATGCAGCTCACCTCCATTGGGGGTGTGCCTGAAAAGAGCTGCACCGCCTCGGGATGAGGATACGAGTTTACATTTTTACTTAAAGAACTTCAATTGTGTGCTCTTCGAACAGATCTTCAAGTGTAGCAAACTTTTCACTGACAGGCAGGACCGTCTACAAGGTGTAGTTGGTTAAAATATTCGCCTTCCAACACTGAAAATGCGTGATGAAATTCCTGCATTTAGGAATATTTAAAAATACTAGAAATTATGGGTAGTTTCACTGACACGTTAGAGAAACTCTTTCGGAACAACAATGCTCATTTATGTCTCTAAAGATCATTTGACGCAAAAGGAACGCTGAAGGCAAATTCTTTGCAGCTTCCTGTAAAGTACTGTCCCAGACATTGGCCTTCCCCTTCTAAATATGCACAAGGTCATGCCTTATCGGCATAGAATGTTTGTCAGTTTATATCTATCAGCCTTGAGTCACACCTAGTTGGCTTAGAAGCAAAGTACACTAATGCAGTTAATAAAATTCCTTCTTCCAGTCAGCAAAGAATAGCGTGTTCATCAGAAAACATACTCCACCTATTCAGTCCAATGTCTAAAGGTCACATCAAGTGAGTGCGTGCTAGGTCAAACATCAACTCATATAATATTCTAAAGAAAGTTTCCCTCCCCACTTTCATAGACTCGTCTACCTGTATTATATTTGTTATGGTAAAATAAAAAAAAAAATTCTGTTGAGAATATCGTTTCTTATGGATCCTAATATATATTATCTGATAACGTCTGTCGGAAATACCGTGAGCAGCCAGATTACGGGTACAGTGAGACAAGAGCTATCTCCTTGAGGCTCATAATGAAAAGTACACCCCTGGAGAAGGATGTCATTCTCAGAATGGTGGGTGGCAAAAGAGTAAATGAATATCAAGATCCGTTGATAGAGTAGCGTCATAAGAGATACTCTGAATTTTGTATTCAGACGCGGTTCCTCCCTTAGGACATAACCTAACAAAAGTTTAAGACCACCAGCGAAAATCAGTTCATGAACTCCTGGTCCTACATTTATTGTACGAATTGATCTGAAGAATATTTGTGGCTTATTTGTGTTGGCATACACATTATGAAAAACAACCGTTCAAATATCGAAGGAAGTTTAATTTTTCAAACATTTTGAGAACCTATAAAAATAGCCCACTTTTGGGTGTAAATACCATCCTTTTCACTGAAGTACAGAAGCTATATGGATACTTCATCCTTTTCTAAATAACTAACCAGGAGGGTGTATATTGGCATAAAAACCGAAAGATGAATCATAGGGTCATTTTTTCTGGGGATGTTCTTTTCGCATTTAAATAATAAAGACTAGCGCTGTATTTGGAAATGCTTGAAAAATATTTGGAATGAGCTACCGTGATCGAACTTGCAGTCCTCACGTAGTGTAAACTTCGCTCGACTTATCGCAGGGGTCGATACATGTTGCAGATGGAGAATTGTCGCCGACTACCGTCTTATCTTTGAAGTTACAGTCACAGTTCGAACTGAAAAGAGAGTGTCGTGAAAAATACAACAAAAACCGACCATATAATATTTTATAACTCATAAATATTCTATATTTCAAAAGTTCTTTTTCATAAGTTGTATATGGCTCGATGACATAAAGCTGTTGACCGGAACACGCTGGTTCCAAGTTTCTCAAGACCGAAGACGATGGAAGCATATGGAAGAGGCCTATATCCAGCAGTGGATTGAAATAGACTAGAAAATAATAATAATAATAATAATAATAATAATAATAATAATAATAATAATAATAATAATAATATCAACACGAAGAAGCCAAAAAATATTTGCAGTCCAATTCGTACCACAATTTTTTTTTTTTTTTTGCTAGTTGCTTTACATCGCACCGACACAGATATGTCTTATGGCGACGATGGGACAGGGAAGGGCTAGGAGTGGGAAGGACGCGACCGTGGCCTTAATTAAGTAACAGCCCCAGCATTTGCCTGGTGTGAAAATGGGACACCACGGATAACCATTTTCAGGGCTGCCGATAGTGGGGTTCGAACCTACTATCTCCCGAATACTGGATACTGGCCGCACTTAAGCGACTGCAGCTATCGAGCTCGGTACCACAAATGTAGGACCATGAATTCATTAAGTGATTTTCGCTGGTGGTCTTAAACTTTTGTTAGGTGCTGTATTGTACGGTTACGTGCTCTACCATCTCCGAAGCATTTAAAAGAACACGCATTTATGACGTAATTTTCTTTTAAAAGATGCATCTTTTTTGTGTCTTTCATACTTTGCGCTCATTCCCCGAATGTTGGAAGGAACTTGGCGACATAGCAATGGTCACATTCTAACTGTAGACTTCCTCTGTCATTCACTATCACAATTCCCTTCACTAAGCAGCTGCGAGGGAAGGAAGGGGGTTACGGTGAAATCCTCTGACAAAGGTCATAAAGAATTTTGCGACAGACACTTCGGCGCTGTAATATATTTTCCGCATAGTTGATATTCTGTACACTGTAGCAGTCACCATTTCGGAAGGCACTTGGCGTGGTGTGCGCCTCGGTAAATCACGTGATCTCCATCCAATAGCGTCCAAATAGAAACGCATGTCCAGTCGGCTGTGGCGGGGGATGGAGGGCCGGCAACATTGCAGTCAGGAAATGACAGACAAACACTGTCGACTCCTCTCTCTGCGCGGCCAAGGGTCTTCCGAAGTGGTGACAGGAACAGTTTTATTAACTTCCTTATGGCTGGTTTACACGTGGACAGTGTTTAGTACAGTAGTAAGTGGTAAGTTACTACTTAACTCACGTAGTAGGCTTGTTTAAACGTAAGACAGCGTTTAGTACAGTGGTACATGGCAGTTTGTCACTCAAGCCACGTGATTCAGTCGTTCCTGTGTCGTCAACTACAGCAGAGATAAGATGGACGGCCATCAACAACGTGTTAGATAACATTTTAGAGGAAGTTGAGGATGAGGTGACCAAAGTTAGGAGAAAAAGAGAATGGGAGAGAAAATAGATTACCAGAAGGAATAATCTCCGGGCAAGTACAATTCTCTTTAAAGAATTAGCCGAGGAGGATCGACAGGAATATTTATGTTATCCTTGCGAATGTCACAAGCAACATTTAATGAGTTACTGCATAAAGTTGAACCGATGATACAAAAGACAGATACCATCATGCGTAGAGCATTATCAGCAAAGCTGAAACTGCATATCGTGCTGTACATGCTCGCGACGGGAAATAATGTCCGAAGCCTTCATCATTTCTTCAGAGTTTCCAAAGCCAGTATATCTAGTGTTTCCGGAAGTATATGAAGCTATATATATATATATATATATATATATATATATATATATATATACTACTCTGAAAGATTTCATACAGGTAAGGAAAAATACAAACACATATTGGTTACAATATTATATATAAGCAATTGTTTAGCAAAACGACTATTATCAAAGGTTTATTGCTTTTAAATTTCAGTGAATACACATCAAAAACCTATCACAATAATTAGTATTGTTTCCATTCTGCAGTGACTTAAAAGCTTCTATCCATCTAGCCATTGTTGTCGGCAATTAGAATGAACGATCAAAAGAAAATAGGAACTCACAACGATGATCAGCTCCGTAGCTTTACCCACAACTTATGAACTTGACTAAATTGCGCCCGTTCGCACGTGGTAAGTTGCAAGTACAGTGCTCCCCCACTACTCCGATGGGTGCGCACGCAGCTGGTGAGAAGTCTACTTGAAAGGAAAAATAGACTGGATTCTATTCCACTTGACTAAATTGTTACTTAATCGTTTACTTACCACTTACCACTAAAGTCACAGTTCACACGCTGCAAGTCACTTAAAATTAAGTTAAAAATTTAGTTACCACTAAATTACTGTCCGCGTGTAAACAGGCCATGAGTAGTCTGGCAGGACGAAGGAAATTTCCTTTTTTTTCCTAGGAAGTTTCAAACTATTTCTACAACGAAGAGAAACTGAATGAAACTAGAAACACAATAATGCGAGAAAAAATATAAACTGAAAAGGTAAATTTTCGTTCAGTATTTGCTTTTACTGTTAAAGAGCGAACCAAATCAGTGGTGCCAATGTGGCAATTTCTCCATTAGACCTAGCGCATTCAAGACATTTTCAGCAGGGGGATTTAAAATATCGGTTGTTCATATAGGGATTTATTGGTTATTTCAACTTCTTCTAGCCGCATAGAAACATTCCTTTTCATTTATAATAAAGGAATTAATTGGATTCGTGGTTGTCGGTTTTCCATGCAATTGTGTTGGCTAGGCTGAACCAAGCACACATGATGAAAACGAAATGAAATGGCGTATGGCTTTTAGTGCCGGGAGTGTCCGAGGACAAGTTCGGCTCACCAGATGCAGGTCTTTTGATTTGCTCTCGTAGACGGTTTGCGCGTCGAGATGGGGGTGAAATGATGATGAAGACAACACATACACCCAGCCCCAATGTCAGCGGAATTAACCAATTAAGGATAAAATTTCTGACCCTGCCGGGAATCGAACCCAGGACCCTTGTGACCAAAGGGCAGCACGCTAACCATTTAGCCATGGGGCCGGACAGCACAAATGATAAACGGAAAGTAAACACATGACTGTCGCTGTTTGATACACTTCTTTTTGGGTAACTATTCAAGTGTTATTTGTGTGTGATGTGTCGGTAAGTGAAATGAACCCCTTGAGATATTTAAAGAGTAAAACTCTAAATTGTCCGCCTGTGTGGTGTAGTGGTTAGCGTGATTAGCTGCCACCCCCGGAGGCCCGGGTTCGATTCCCGGCTCTGCCACGACATTTGAAAAGTGGTACGAGGGCTGGAACGGGGTTCACTCAGCCTCGGGAGGTCAACTGAGTAGAGGTGGGTTCGATTCCCACCTCAGCCATCCTGGAAGTGGTTTTCCGTGGTTTCCCACTTCTCCTCCAGGCGAATGCCGGGATGGTACCGAACTTAAGGCCACGGCCGCTTCCTTCCCTCTTCCTTGCCTATCCCTTCCAATCTTCCCATCCCTCCACAAGGCCCCTGTTCAGCATAGCAGGTGAGGCCGCCTGGGTGAGGTACTGGTCATACTCCCCAGTTGTATCCCCCGACCCAGAGTCTGAAGCTCCAGGACACTGCCCTTAAGGCGGTAGAGGTGTGATCCCTCGCTGAGTCCGAGGGAAAAACCGAACCTGGAGGGTAAACAGATGATGATGATGATGATGGAAACTCTAAATTACAAGGTCCAATTATTTGCAAAGGAATTAGCTCTCGCACGACCGGAAATTTGTATAACTGAGGTGTTTAAGTCTATACATAGAACATATGACAACAACTTCAACAAACATGTGTACGAAGAATGGGAATGGATGTGTGGGGTGTCAATTAACTAACTCACTATTTTTCTTCGCGTGTGTTTTGTTTGGTGAGGAAGAGACTAAGACCGGCGTAAAAGACCTAAAATATTGTGCCTCATCTCTTGTGAACCCCACGAACCGCCACTGCATTTAACTGTTCTCTCTGAAAACATCTTTACATAAACTGAACATTTCAGGGACAGGCAGGACCGTCTACGAGGTGATGTTGATTAAGCATTTACCTTCCAAGACTCAAGCTGCGTGATGAAATTCCACCTGCCCGGAAGAGAGCTGCATCACAGTCTAACATAGACAGTCGCGAAGCTCGGCTTATTTTTTTCATCCATGCGACTGCAGCGCTCCACGTGGCCAGCAAGCTGCCGGTCTTCTGGGATGTGTAAGTTGTATACGTTTTGCGAGGTAAGCGTGAGGTAATTACATTATAGATGATCGGTTTACTATTAAATTGACATGGTATGTATGAAAGGAGGTGTGTGTGGCGCAATAAATTGCTCAGTTACAAGAAGACACCAGAGCTATCATTTTTTAGGCTTTCTAAAGATCCTGAACATTAAAGCCTTAATTACTGTTTACATTTTCGGATAAGAGAACAATATTGTGAAGATTCAGAAATTTAACTTCAGATAAGTAGGCATTTCGTTCATCACTGATTCAGGAATGTAACTCATAGTGAAATCCATCCTATTATATGAACTTAAATAACGTTTTAACACAACCGTAACCTCTAACTCGTAGCGGTGTTTTGATTTTCAATGTGTAGAAAATTGCTTGTCGCCTCTGTGTAGTGGTTAGTGTAATTAGCTACCACCATCCGGAGGCACGGGTTTGATTCCCGGCTCTACCACGAAATTCGAAAAAGTGGTACGAGGGCTGGAACGGGGTCCATTCATCCTCGAGAGGTTAACTGAGTAGAAGGGAGTTCGATTCCCACCTCAACCATCTTCGAAGTCGTTTTCCGTGGTTTCCCACTTGTCCAGACAAATGCCGAGATGGTACGTAAGTTAAGGCCACGGTCGCTTCCTTCCATCTCCCTTGTCTATCCCAATCTTTCCATCCCCCACAAGGCCCCTCTTCAGCATAGCTGGTGAGGCAGCCTGAGCGAGCTACTGGCCCTCCTCCCCAGTTGTATCCCCCAAACCAAAGTCTCACGCTCCAGGACACTGCCCTAGAGGCGGTACAGGTGGGATCACTCACTCAGTCCGAAGGAAAAACCAACCCTGGATGGTAAACGGATTAAGAAAGGAAGAAAGGCAAGAAAATTGCTTGTAAATAGTAGGGGGGATGATTTATTGAAGAAAAATGTGAACTATTTGTACAATAACATCACGTTATGTTCCAATCATTTTGCCGACAGCCAGTTTATGTCAGCAAAGAAAAAGAAATTAGTATGGAATCTCCGCAGATTTCTTTGAACCGAAAGCCCGTCTCAAAGGAGCACAACACACAGTCATACGTAGCACCGCCTCAGATAGGTCTTATGGCAACAGTGGGATAGGAAAGTGCTTGGAGCGAGAAGGAAGAAACCATGGCCTTAATTAAGGTACAGACTGTTTTGACAATGGGAAACCACGGAAACCCATCTTCAGGGCTGGCGACAGTGGAGTTCGAACCCACTATCTCCGAAATGTAAGCTGATAAGCCGCCCAGCCACTTGCACGTTTGTCAGAGGAGCCGAGAGAACATGGACTGTATGCTCACTAACTTCTATGTAGTAAACTATTAATTCCCTAATGTTAATACTTGATTTTCCACATTAATTCCGTGAAGGTACTGAGTCATTAGTGTTGAAATTATTTGTGAAACTAAGATTAGATTACCTTGTGATATTTTGCAATGAAAGTTTTCAGTGTCATAAAACAAAAAAGCTCATAATCCAGCCATTTAGGTTCCTGAGATGTTTGAATATTGTTTGAATTGTTTTATAGTTCACTACTATTTTTATGATTTATGTGAAATTACCAAATTCAGTTCAATAATAGGATTTCGAAAATGGCTAAGACCTTAACTACAGTGGTATGATCAGCTGCTCCTTCGAAAATAAACTATTGTTGTTTTCCTTCGGTATTATTACCACGCGGTAGTCTAGTGTATCAACGTATTTTATTAAAATGTACGATTAATATAGTTGTCGAGGTGGTTACAGTTTATAATTTACGTGGGAAAGTGCATTCAGCTGTTGGGTAGAGATCTGTTCCGAACAGTTAGAGCTTGCTGGCCGCTACGAGCGCTAGTGTCGTTCCGCCTGACAACAGGATGCCATTTCATTACTAAGGAGCTTCGCGACTGTGTATATTAGACTGTGGCTGCATTGAGACACATCATCCATAAGATGAACGAGAGCCGCATTCGACTGAATGGAACACGAGATTCTTGTTGTATAAATTGGATCACATACATTAACAAGCAGTGGAAGGGAGACATTAAAACAACTGATGCCACAATATCCAGGCGAAATAGTAGCCTACTCTTACATTTGTCTATTTGGAGAGTAACGAAGCACTCTTTTAATCATATCAGAGTTTTCCTAGGGACGTTACTGCGAATTTTAATAAAAGAGCCACTTTGTATGATTATTCTTCAGTAAGTTAACAAACATGTCCGCCTCTGTGGTGTAGTTGTTAGTGTGTTTACTTGCCACCCTCGGAGGCCCGGTTTCGATTTCCGGCTCTGCCACGAAATTTGAAAAGTGGTACGAAGGCTGGAACTGGATCCACTCAGCCTCAGGAGGTCAACTGAGTAGAGGGGGATTCGATTTCCACCTCAGCCATTCTTGAAGTAGTTTTCTGTGGATTCCCACTTCTCCTCAAGGTAAATGCCGGGATGGCACCTAACTTAAGGCCACGGCTGCTTCCTTCCCTCTTCCTTGTCTATTCTTTCCAGACTTCCCATCCTCCCAGAAGTCCCCTGTTCAACATGGCAGTTGAGGTCACCTGGGCGAGGTACTCGTACTCCTCCCCCAGTTGTATCCCCGACCCAAAGCCTCACGCTACAGGACACTGCCTTTGAGGCGATAGAGGTGTGATCCATCGCTGAGTCAGAGGGAAAAACCAACCCTGGAGAGTAAACGCAGTAAGTAATAAACAAACATAAAAATATCTGGTTTGGGAGAATAAATCATGGTATTGATTTTCGACTAGAATTACTCACAGCAACGAATAGTTCTTTTTGCTGAAGGCGATTTCTCAGTACAAATATTCAGGAGAAATTCTGAAGTTGATATTATGTATGTCTCTAGCAGATAATCACAGAACGGTCGAACGCTTGTGTCTTTAGGTCGTATTGCCATTGAATCACACAAAACAATCGTCCACATCATCTGGTGATAAAGGTGGTAATCCAAAAAAATAACCTAAGGTAACTTCCTATTTCGGTATCAATATTTCATGCAGACTGACTTTGAAAGCTTGTTAGATGATGACAGAAGCGGCGGAGAATACTGGAGAATAGTGTGGCGTGACCTTTGATTCCTACTTGCTTTCATGGTTTGAGTGGCTTCATATTAATTTGAGGAAATGGGACTGGCATAGGAACTGTCTTGGTTAGACAAGATCGATTGCCATGAAATCTGATAGGATAACGAATAAAGACATAAACTTAATGGTTTTTTTTTTGCTAGTTGCTTTACGTCGCGCCGACACAGATAGGTCTTATTGCGATGATGGGACAGGGAAGGGCTAGGAGTGGGAAGGAAGCGACCGTGGCCTTAATTAAGGTACAGCCCCAGCATTTGCCTAATGCGACAATGGGAAACCACGGAAAACCATTTTCAGGGCTGCCGACAGTGGGGTTCGAACCTACTATCTCCCGAATACTGGATACTGGCCGCACTTAAGCGACTGCAGCTATCGAGCTCGGTAAACTTAATGGTATTAGGCATTCTGTCGTAATTATTTATTTACATACAAAGCAAAAAAGGTAATTTTCTGCCAGAGTTTTAAATGGAATGTGGTATCTTCAAGGCATCAATTGCAATTAAACTTTGTACGATGATCAATTAGGATACCAGAACACCGCTACATGCCTGAAGTTGTTCCATATGCTATTCAAAGCATGACAAAATGAGCGATTCTGAACAAGAATCCGGCAGTTTCCTCGTTTATGATAATATCTATCTATTTATCTACCTATCTATGACCAAGATTTCATATTACGTAATATTTTAGCATATCCCGGGTATGACATTAAACTGCGTCCACTGAGTGACCACCGGAATAAGTGGTTCCGCTCCATCAAGTATCCACAACCTCTTCCGAGGGTTGATGGATGGAGCTTCGGGTGAGAAATTACCCCTAAAGGCAGATGAACCAAATCAGTTGTTCAACAGCATAGGATGTGAAAAGAAAGGGTAAACCACGACATTAAAGATCTTAATGCTATTCTATGAGCGTATGAAGCACTTACAGAAAGGATACTGTTAAGCCGCGCAATCCGAGTAGCGACCGGCGCCAGTACGGATCCGAGCCGACTGGTATGAAATATGTGACCAGACGTGCAGTGGTGAGCGACCAGGTAAATCTGCTACTGGTTCAACAATTACAAACCAGCTCCACATTGGCAAAGCTATCGCAACATGGAACGCAAGAGGATTGCTCCACACAGGAAATCTTCACATTGTAGAACGAGAACTGATAAGGCACAAAGTCGACATCTGCGGCTTATCAGAAACCCGCTTCAAACGCTGCGGGCACTTCCGCAATGGAGCTCTTGTTGTATACATTGCAGGTGCACATGAAACGGGTCGGAATGGAGACACATTTAGGCCGGCCGCAAAATGAGAGGCAGGTCAGTGAGGTGAAGAAGGGTGACTCACGGTGAGTTTCTGCGAACCACAGAACTGACTGGATCGGTGCATGTTACGGCGCAGGGTGACGTGACGCAGTTGCTGCCTGTGGTGACACTACGGACCGCAGTCTATCTTCCGCAGTTTCCTGCAAGACTCACGGTGATTTTGGTTGTTCATATTGTGTTTTGTAGTTCCGTGGTAAACTGCGTACCTACTGAAACTGCGATTCAACTTGCGACGATTGTCGCCGTGACTCGCTCTGCCATGAATAATTCGACGCGAGTCACTCTGCGTCTCCTCACGGACCTGCGTCTCACTTTGTGGCCGGCCTTATAGTCAACAAACGACTGTCTCGCTATGTAGAAGCGTACAAACCTATAATTGAATGATAACCCTCATCCTCAACACCAAGCTGTGCAGGCTACACCTGATCAGATTATATCTGCCAACCACCGCTGCTGACGACCAAGAAATTGAAGAATTTTTGTGAGAGTTTAGAGAACGTTATAGCAGTCCTGAAACCTAAGTGAATCATCGTTTTTCTAGCGGATTTTAATGCCAAGGTCGGAAATACTGCGATGGATAATCATTTGCGAGGCACGGTGGGATATTGCGGTTTAGAGGAGCGCAATGAACGAAGCAGCCGTCTATTACAGTTCACTATCGACAACAGATTTTCCATTATGAACACCATGTTCAAACATCACCAAAGACGTCTGTTCACATGGACCTCCTGAAATGGACAGTACAAGAATCAGATAGATTACATTTTTGCAGACAAAATATGGAAAACCTTATTTCACATCAGAACGAAACGAAGTGCTGAATGCGGGTCTTATCATCGTCTAAACTGGGCATATCTTAAAGTCAAACTGAGCAAACCGGTGATAAAACAGACACAAATGATAGCTCCTGATCCACTTGTCTTCCAACAGGAGCTGCAAAACACTGGACCATTTAACCTTGAAGGAAGCGTGGAAGAGAATACAGAAATGGATCGTAGAAGCAACAAAAGAGATCACGAAACCAAACACCGTGGTGGAATACCAACACTAGATGTACGAAGAAACTCGGGCACTGCTTGAGAAACGCATTAATGTCCGATGTACTATCACAAATCCAGAACACCCGGGACAACTGCTAGAAAATGTGAACAATTTCATCAAATATGCTTGCAGGAAAGAAAAAAAATGAGAACATTAAGAAGTTGTATTCTGAGCTAGAGATCCATGCAACGGAGAATCACTGCGCAGAATTATATGGTAAAGTAAAATATTTAACTCGAGAATTCAAATCTAGGATGCAGTTTATCAAGGACAGCCAAGGAAATATCATTCACGACGCGAAAGGCATAGCCAAATTATGGCAAAAATATTGCATCCGACAGTATCATGATGAACCAGAATACATACCAGAAGGGAATAAAGAACTATTAATTCTTAGATAAGAGATAAAACGCGCAGTGAAGAAGATGTGCAACGGGAAAGCCCCCGGCTCTGATGGAATCACCGCCGAAGGGCTAAAGAACATGGGTGAACCTGGCATTGACGTTCTTCACAGGCTGTGCCAGTGGATCTGGGCATCTGGGACCTGGCCGGAAAAATAGCGCCCCTCCATCTTTAATCCACTGTTCGAAAAGGGCTCCCCTCTTGACTGTGAAAATTAAAGAAAAATAGCTCTCATTTCCCACGCCAGCAAAGTAATGCTCAGGATGAAAGGCTGAAGAGATTCTTCCTCTCACAAATAGCAGATGAGCTGAATGGGTTTATTCCACAGAATAGAACTTGTGAGCAAATTATTAACCTCGTAGCAGCTCGTGGAGAAGAGCAGAGAATTCAGTGTCACGATGTACATGTATTTTTATGGACTACAGATTTTGTTTGACAAGATGAAATGGTCGAAACTGTGGATCATCCTGATCGAAATTGGGAGGCAACATGAACCAGAAAATCTACTCTTCGAATACGACAACGATACGAGTCAATGACACCCTCTCAGATGTCTTTTCATCTATTACAGCTATGAGACAGAGGTGCAATATTTCTTCTCTCCTATTCAACACCTGCAGTGTGTAAATCATCAAAGAGGTATTAGAATAATGGAATGGCGGCACTGTAGTGGGAGGCAGATAATTCAGTCATCTTCGATTCGCAGACGACACCTTAGTAATTATAAAAGATCAGCACGAGCTAGAGACTATCTCGCAGAAGATAGACCAACATAGCAGAGTGTATGGACTTGAAATCAACACCATGAAGATCAAAGTGATGACTATAGATCGCCCTAACAATAACCTCCCTGACATTGCGAGGGTTGCTAACTACGAAGTGATCAGCTGTTTTGAGTAGCTTGGATCTGTTGTTTCTAACACTAGGAACTGCTAACTCATGGCATGGAATTAAAAATAACATAGTGGCGCACAAAATTAACACAGCCTACTCATTATAACATGCGCTACTAAAGCAGACATAATTATTCCCAAAGGATTATAGCGGAAAGGAAATGCCTGCAGTTGCTTAATTTAGAACTTACAAGATATTATCCTTTCAACGATGCAGTAACTCCCCTTCCCTCTGATTGTAAATGCTTGCACATGTAATGTTATAATGCACATTGGGAGATATAAAATTCAGCGTACCTCTCGAAAACTGAAAATAACTGTTTTAGGAGAGGAGGGTCGACACTTCCGGGATGTTTTATAACATGAAATGGGAGCCCTGGTACACCTCTCCCTCACCGACAAACGATAGAGGAACCTGTTGACAGATCATGTCCACACATTTGCTCTCCTCCAGCACACCGCTGGAGACCTGTAGGTCTACGTACAGTAAGACAACGTACCGTCCAGTAGCTTCCGAATTGTGGTTGATTAGTTTCATGACAACTCCAATGCCATGGGGATGCTTGTCTAATCCCTAAGGCCACCCGACCTTTATCCTATTGAGCACATGTAGGATACTGTCGAGAGAAATGTGTGCGCCGTTGACCATGCTCCGAACAATCTCTGGGCATTGCGGGAGGCTGTGCAGCGGTCACGGAACGGTATGACTTCCCACAATTCCAATCAGCCAGGTATCTCTAATTCAATTGGTCATCAGTGTATATGGGCTAAGAAAGATATCACAGACGTTGCGAACCCGATAAATAATTAAAATGGAAATAACTTTTTTTTTTTTTGCTAGGGGCTTTACGTCACACGGACACAGATAGGTCTTATGGCGACGATGGGATAGGAAAGGCCTAGGAGTTGGAAGGAAGCGGCCGTGGCCTTATTAAGGTACAGCCCCAGCATTTGCCTGGTGTGAAAATGGGAAACCACGGAAAACCAAAAATGGAAATAACAGCAATGTAAGTTACAGTTAGGCATTTCCTTGTTCTTTAGGGCCGATGACCTTCGATGTTAGGCCCCTTTAAACAACAAGCATCATCATCACCATCATCCTTGTTTTTTACTACTGAATTCAAGAGCTAATGTTATTATGTTAATTTTATCCGGATTTTCCACTTCCTCTCCGGATGTACTAAAGATAAACGGGCATTAAGCAGGTGTCTTGAATTCACAATGTATACTAACTTGCAATTAAAAAACCACGCAATATATTGGTCTCCGAACTACAACACTATCGGTTCACTTTTCCTTTTGTGCAAGATTTACAAATATCTTTTATTACAGTAAAAGGTAATTTCTCAGTTGTTTAAAACATCTCCTTTTTTAAGTACTGAAAATGTCTTCTACAACGGAAAGGATGGGCTAAAAGTCTTGTTTCACAAACAGTTGAAACCTTGAACTGTTCATTTCCTTACAAAGTCTCTTTGTGGTGCCATCACTTAGATTTTTAAAGTCCTGTTGTAGTCCTTCAAATACGACATGGGCATCGTAAATAGTACATAGTAAATAGACTATAGTATAGTATATTTAAACATGACAATCATAATACCTTGCACGACTCTTTGTGTAGTAAAGTTTATTCATTAGTGTAATTTTATAAGGTGCTTAATAATAATAATAATAATAATAATAATAATAATAATAATAATAATAATAATAATAATAATAATAATATGGAAAGCTATAAACCACCATCTCTATGCTTTGAGCGAACGGACGGCACACTGGCGACATCAAATGAAGAAAATTGCAGCATTCTGGCAGATTTCTTCAAGAATTTACTTAATTGCTCTAAACCGCAAAACGCCATTGAGACCAAGGAACCCTTACTCAGGTACCCAGATTCCAGACCACCCGACAGAGATGAAATCAAGCGCCACATTGCCCATCTCAAAAATAACAAAGCGCCGGGGGAAGACTCAGTAGTAGCAGAACTATGGAAATATGCCCCAGAAGAATCACTTGATGTCTTGCAAAAGCAAATAGAAGAAATTTGGAACAAAGAGACCCTACCCGAAGATTGGAAAATAGCTTTGATCCATCCATTACACAAAAAAGGCAGCATGAAGAACATCAACAACTACAGAGGAATATCTTTGCTACCCGTGACTTACAAAATTCTATCACTTGCCATCCTGGAGCATTTGGAAGCACAAGTCGAACATCAAATAGGTGAATACCAAGGAGGGTTCAGAAAAGGTCGCTCAACAGCTGAACAGATCCAAAATCTCAAAACGATCATCAGATATTGTACACTAAGGTCCAAGCAGTATGTGTCTGTCTTTGTGGACTTTAAGAAAGCGTACGACTCCATTGACCGGGAAGTCCTGCTAAACATCTTAAATGAATTTGGAGTTGATTTGAAACTGATTTGAAAGAGCCACCCTGACCGAAACAAAATCCAAGGTGAAGTTCCACGGGTGTCTCTCGCATTCCTTTGACATCAAAACAGGAGTCCGACAAGGGGAGGGGCTATCCCCGATACTCTTCAACCGTGTTCTTGAAAAGATCATCAGAACCTGGCGGGTGAGATTACAGGAAACCAACTACAGTCCATTGAGAATAGGAACCAAATCCAAGGGGATCGCAACAGACTGCTTAGCATTTGCCGATGATATTGCTGTTCTCTCAAACGACATAGAAACCGCTAGAGCTCAAGTTGAAATTTTAAAGGAAATTGCCGAACAAACTGGTTTGCAGATATCGTTTGAGAAAACAGAAGTAATGACTAACATCAAAGAGGCTCCACCAAAACTCCATACAAAATACGGGGACATCACCCGAGTAGACAAATTCAAATACCTGGGTGAGATCATCATGAAAAATGGACTGGACAAAGAAGCACTTCAGGAGCGAGTACGCAAACTGGAAATAGCCTACCAAACATCCCGCACAATCTACAACAAAAAATGCCTTTCCCAAAACACCAAGATACGTCACTATGAAACAGTTCTGAAGCCAGTAGTTCTATATGCAGCCGAAACCCTGTCTCTAAATGCCAACAAAGGACTCCTTGAAGAACTGGAGAAAAGAGAACGCAAAATTGTGAGAGGAATCTTGGGATCAAAGTACAGAAATGGAATCCATCAAAAGAGATCCAACAAGGAAGTCTACAGCAAAATAGAGAAAATTACCGACACAATCAGAAAAAGACGGGCACGGTTTTACGGTCATCTGAAAAGAATGGACAGAAGAAAGTTAACTAAAGAAATCTTTCACTTTTTTGATTCAAACCCCAAAACCACAGTTCCCTGGTTTAGAAATACCAAAGAAGACCTGCAAATGCTACATATCTCAGCTGAAGACGCCTTTAACAAAGATCTCTTCCGCAAGAAAATATTGACGAACGGGCTAAACCGAGACGAGCAACCGAATAGAAGACACGGTGCCCCTTGGACAGAGGAGCGTAAGCAGGCCCACTCACAAAGAATGAGGTAAATTTGGGCTCTAAAGAAGGCAAAGTTCAGTGTCAAATGCAACAAGACTTAACGTGGTCCTTGATGGCCCCAGCGAATTATATATATATATATATAATAAGGAAAAGAAGAACAAGAAAGAGAAGCGAAATCTCGTTCTTCCCTATAAGTGGAATGTTGGATGTATGTTGAGTCCTCATCATGAAGACGTATTGCGGAAACTAGGAGCGATATAGTTTCCCATTGCTTTCCTCACCAAGTCAGAATGTGCTGTTACATATCAGTCCGCCAACCCATTGTAATGCACACACCAACCGACCCATTGAACAGCACCATTCATCACAAGGACTGGCTGTGTTGGAATGGCAATTTTAACATTGTTCATATCTCAGTCACTTCCACACTTTTAAAGCCAAGGACGAAACTGTGACAGATCAATGAAGGTAATAAACTTGTTCTAGCCGATGCCAGGAGACATAATGTGTTGTGCACACTGTATCTTACAAGAGATCAATTTTGAGCAGAACAACTTTACAGGTGATTCAAATTAGATTATTCAAGCTTAATAATACTATCCCTTACTTGAAAATGAAGGAATTCTACACCTTACGTATACTAAACATACACTACTCTGGCACAAAATAGAAACGAAAGAATAATCATGATAGACAAGGCACAAAACTAGACATAGAATTTTTATTTTATTTTATGAAATACTTTACCTCATGCAGAGGCTGCCTTGCGACAAAGTAGCCTATACTTTTATATTCAGTTTTAGATTAAATAAATATTCTTGAGAAATGTTGATGGTAACCTAATTGTAACAATGGTTTCTTAGAATTATTAATGAACCCCTTAAGGCTATGATGGCAATCTCCACTAACGATGTAATTGGCAGAGACATCTGCTTCCAAAAATTGGCGGCAAAAACGGGAATTGTTCCCCTTGCACCAATCATCAGACCCACTATGTCGATTTCCTCTAGCTGGTATTTCTCTTTGTAGAAAGGAATTGTTGATAGGTAAATATTTCTCTTGTCGAGGTTGACATCTGAGGGCTGCGACTTACGGCTTTCAAAGCGAACAGTGGGGGCGATGATGTAACCACTCCTCTTATTTTTGAAGGCAATGATGTCGATCCTTTTGTGGCTTCCGTTGTCCGCTAAGCCATGAACCTCTTCAAATATCTGGAAACCATGGTTGTCGTAATTAACGAGCGGATGTTATGTTGACGCGTATTCTTTAAAAGTTCACCATGAGGACAAGATTCCAGAACATGCGCAAGAGTTTCAATCTCCTTGAGGCAGCGCCTAAAAAGGGAATCGTTCTGAGATCTTCCTGGTACCGATCTGAATGCTGAAATGTTTGCTGTCATCTTAATTGCCTCACGCCATTCACTACATGACAAGCCTTGATGGTCTCGAATCCAAGAGTTGGCAGGAGTACATTCATTGTATAAATATACACCTCTTCCTTTCTGCTGCAAGTTACGCCATTCACTGAATGCCCTTTCTCTCAGTACTCTTCTCACTTTCCTGGCAACAGTTATTCCAAAGCGAGGATGTAGTAAATTGTCAGATGGATGGACACTGAGGGATTGTAGTGAGAGAGTTATATCTTCTTTCGGATTTCCTGTAGCATGCATGTATTCTTCACCCGATCTTAATAGTACGTTAGAGATGTTAATGTGCTAAATATGCGCTTCTGAAGTGGTGCAGAAGAGTCCCAACCCCTTATATTTTTTCTCAGGTATTTGAATAATTTCCTTAAGAGAACTTCGTAGTAGTATGTCTGTATCAGCAAGGAACTTTTTCGGAATTTTCTCTGGCTTGATAATTGGGAATGGGTATATGAGAGATGGGCATATAGCTGTGTTCATTACTTTAAATTTCTGCTCAGTATATAATAGTGGAAAAGAAATCAATTTCTCCATTTTATTTTGTAATTTTAGTTCCAAGTAGGGTGAACATTATTTCATTCGAAAAGTTAACTCCCAGACAGCGGATTATTTCTCCATGTTTCAAACTTTATCATAGCTCTTAATTCAGCTGGCTCTTCGATTAACATTTTGCGTTCGATTCAGATTGCCGTAAATTTCGTTGGATTGATAAAAAGTCATATTTCATGTTATTGTGATTATTTTCGAGAGCTCAAGTGCTGCTGTTCGACTATTGCCTATGACAACCAAGTCATCAGCGAAACCCATGATCGTTAAAGGTGGAATAATATCCATAGTGGCTTCTAAGAGGGTCTTAAGTTAGTTAGTCTAGAATATGATCTGTCGTTAGATTGTAGAGCCAGGGAGAAAGAGGTGAGCCCTGCATAACACCCATTTTTAGACTTAAGGTGGTTGTATTTCCAGTTACGGTTTCTATTTTTGTAGTGTTTCCTGTCTGGAGATTAACTATTAATTCCTTCAATTTTTCAGGAATTCCTAACGTCCTCAAGGTCTTGTGTAAATGATGGTGCCCAGCATTGTCAAACGCCTTTCTGACGTCTACAAAAATCACTGTTATATCAGTTTTGTTCAGTTTCTCGGAATTTAAAACCGAATCGATGGTAGAAATATTGATGTGCGTACCAGCTGAAGATATAAATCCCCGTTGTTGTAGATTAAAAGCAACGTATTCTCTTAGGAGTTTATCAAGTGCTCGCTCAATTATTCTCCTAACAATAGAAAATATTGTGATTGGTCTCCAGTTTGCAATGACATCAACGGCGCCTCCCTTGTGTATAAGAAGGGTTTTTGAAAACACTGGGGTACCTGCCCTATTTGAAGCATACAAGAGGCTATTGTAGCGATTATCTCGGAAGCTATGCCACTTTCAATAGTTCTAACGATGACAGGTGAAGTGTCCACTGCGATTCTACTTGGTGCAAGCTGTATTTCATCTTTAGATATAACATCATTAAACGTGTCATTGTGAACCGTTTGAGTAACTTCACTAACGTTTGGGGGATAATTTTCTCTTACTGAATTATTTTCGTGTCTTAATAATATATGTCATGAAAATAGCCATAGGCCTATACATGTTGGGAATTAATCAGATATTGTTCGTTGTTTTCATGTAGGACCGTTCTAACTGCTTTCCTACGCTGATTGTGGAGCTGAAATTGAGTTAATTGATATGAATATTTACTTCGTATTTTTCTCTATCCCTATTAGCCGGCCTCCGCGGGTTTGAATTTCTTTTATGTCTTTTTTGTTATTAACATACGATTTCTTTTTACGCGCCTTGGATCTCCCAATTGCTTTTACACCATTAGTAAAAGCACATTTGCTCCACAAAATTATCTACGAGACTACTCTCCAAACATTATACCATTCCCGCCTTACGAAGGCACCACTCATCTTTTACATTAATATATTTACATTAATAGGTAGAGCGTCCTTGGTCTATGAATTTACACTTAAGAATCTATTTTCGAAAATTCACACCTTCCGGGCCATTTAACAAAAAATAAACAGTATTCACTTCCTTAAATGCTCAACAGTCTGATACCTTTACCAAGAAATAAATGAAATAGAGTTTAACAGAGGTAACCAGTACCTAATCTACAAGGCCTTTGGTAAAAACAAAAGGTTAAATTTACTGGCCCAGCAACCAAAATGGCGAGGAGGCGAATACCTGCGCTCCTCAAAATTTACATTAAATGCATAAAGCCTTATTTGGGCTTACGACCCGACGTTACAGATGCTAAGCCTATACTACGGAGGTGACTAGATGGAGAAAAATATTTAAACTACAGAATTATAATTATTATTATTGTACCAAGGGTACACCCGCCCCGCGCATTCAAATTAAGCGCCTTGGAAAATGCCATCTGAAATATAAAACTTGCAACAACTAGCACAAGAAGTTTGAACATTTCTCAATAGATGTCGCTACTATAAACTTATGTCGTGCCCTCTGGGGTGAAGTGAAACTATTAAAATTCAAGAGTAATTTTGTATGTAAAGGTTTTCTAAATTGGAATATTTAGTGTTTGTTTCTTTTATTTCCAAAAATTAACAACACTTCTATCTCTTCCCGCCAACTTAAAATTTTGGTGAATGAAAAATTTTGAGAAATTTGAGAAATTTAGTGGTATTGAAAAAAAAAGTCTAAAATAATCATATAACAATTTTACTGGCTGAGTTTGGAGCTCCCAATAACAATTTTTACCTGAGCACTACTGCTCCTTTAAATCAATAGTCAAGCCCAACTAGGGTTTTGTGCATTTAATTGTAAATTCCTAGGAGTGCAAGAGATCGCCTCCTTTTAGTTTTTGGGCCAGGACGTTAACCATTTGTTTTTATCAAAGGCCCTGTAGAATGGGTACGTGCTACCCCTGTTACAATAATCAGTGTCATTCCTTTTCCGTTAAAGATACCAGACTGTTGAGAAATTATGACAGTGAAATTTTTAAAATGTAGGTTGTGCCTTTGGTAGGCCGGAAAAGTGTGAATTTTCGGAAATACATTCCTAAGGGTAAAATTTTAGAGCAAAGGCGCTCTTCCTATTAATGTAAAGGTTGAATGGTGTCTGTGGAAGGATGGTATAGTATAATGTTTGGGGATTAGTCTCCTAAATAATTTTGTGGAGCAAAGGTACTCTTGCAAGAGATATTATTGAATGGAGCAGTGGTCGCTCTTGTCACTTTGGCAAGGTTGGAGCTTCAAGCTCATATTGTTAATGCATGTTGTTTAATTGTTCTATGTATTCTATGTATTCGAGCTCACTGTTGTACATGAGACTTTGTTATTCGCTTAGCAAATTTGTTTTTGTTAAGAGTTAACATCTGAAGAGAGGAATGAAAAAGGGGGAAGGAAATAAAACTGCCAAAGTTTTAAATCAATCTTTCAATTTTCGTCTATCCACCCACTCATGTCCGCACTTCCTTTCACCTCTGTGTTCCACACAATCCCTGGAAAAAGTGGTAGCAGAGCGTGGTTGAATGAGTCTCGATAAAGCCCTTTTTGACGGCTACTCATAGAAATCAACACCGAACTCTGAAAAATGGTTTTGGTCGCTGCAATTTTTCAAATTTCTATCACTATGTGTGGTTCTCAAGATGTCCTTGCACCTGGGTACCTGCGCAAGGAAGAATGAATTTATGAACTTCTAATTAGGAAGGCCCAGTCTGGTGGCACGGTTTTGGCAGATATTGCCAAACTTAAAGACTCTTTAGAGTTTCCCATTTGTATCCCAGTATTTGGGGAGAAGGACATTGATGAGGCTCTGCCCACTATCACCGACAATACCACTGAGCTAGCTTCTGTTGTTAGTTTTTTTGAAGTAAGCGACCCTTCAACTAACCAACTTAAGAGAGTTCAGGCTCAATAGGGCTTGGGACCTGTTGTCTCTCATTCTTGTCACGTTTAACTTCTTTATTATTATTATTATTATTATTATTATTATTATTATTATTATTATTATTATTATTATTAAAGTAAAGTAAACTCGTGTCCTCATCTCGAGGCAGTGCAGCTCTTTTCAGGCACAGCCCCCAATGGAGGTGAGCCGCATATACCATTTCAACCACATACCAGCTCTCCTGGCATTCTTAAATTTCTGGCAGTACCGGGAATCGAATCCGGGCCCGAAGGACGGCAGCTAATAACACTAACCATTACGCTACGGAGGCGGACATTATTATTATTATTATTATTATTATTATTATTATTATTATTATTATTATTATTATTACCAAACCTTTATTGTTGAGACGAATTTCCTTTTACAGTAGATGCTCCACTTATGTCTCTGAAACTCAGAACACACGCAGAGATCAGAAAGTAGCTTCTGACTTTTTTAAAATCCCTAATGTACTAGCCGCTTTAGCTAAAACATTGAGCTGGAGAGATTCCAGTCTCCAGCACTGGAGACAAGAGGATATCTGTGTTTATCGCCTTTCCTAAAAGCCTCCGTGCTGCTCCGATACAGGGTCTTACTGCTTCTGTTATCGGGGGAGGGGAACCTTCACTCCGAGACACGTGAGCATACTTAAGTGTCTTGATGTTCGACTGTGGGGCATTAACCTCTGATCAGCCGGGTCAAAAAAACATCATCGCCCCTCAGTTCCACCAAACAAGTGACATCGTTACACAACAATGCTAGTCCCACGGCTGGCGTCCTTATCATTACCGAGAACCAATCTCATATGGTCATAATACTCAGCAAACATGCAAGGTTACTAAGTCATGTTACAATTATTGTGTTAGAAAATGAGGGATATTTTAAAATACTTTTCAAGAAAACATTATGCGTAGAATACGGGTTTTATAAAAACAACGACAGGAAAATGTAAATGCAATTATCCTTCATAATATTTTATAATCCACCTTTACTCACTCCTGTTTAGAGAAAATTTCTTTTTTTACAAGTTGCTTTATGTCGCACCGATACAGATAGGTCTTATGGTGACAATGGGATAGAAAAGGGCTATGAATGGGAAGGAATCGGTCGTGGTCTTGATGAAGGTACACCCCAGCATTTGCCTGGCATGGAAATGGGAAATCACGGAAAAGTCATCTTGAGAGCTGCCGACAGTGGGGTTCGAACCTACTATCTCCTGAGTCCAAACACAAAGCTGCGCGCCCCTAACCTTACGGCCAACTCTCTCGGTGAGGGACTTTATCCTATCCCATCATCAAATATCAAAACGAAACCAAACCGTTGACGCAATAGTCCCGAAGGGTCATGGCATACCAATTGAACGCTGCTCAGCCCGAAGGCCTGTAGATTACAAGGTGTCGTGTGGTCGGCACGACGAATCCTCTCGGCCGTTTTTCTTACCTTTGTACACTAGGGTCGCCATCTTACCGTCAGATGGCTCCTCAATAATTGTAAGTGATCACGTAGGCTGAGTGGACCTCGAACGAGCCGGCAGATCCAGGTAAAAATTCCTGACCTGGCCGGGAATCGAACGCGTGGCCTCCGGGTATGAGGCAGGCATGTTTTGCCTACACCGCCGAGCCCGCTGATAAACTATCAAGAGATTAATTAACTGAGCGTATGGCTACATCACTAGAACTTAATATTTGCAATTATTTGAAATTACAAACTAATATCCAGGCCTCGAATGCAGTCTATTGATCCCTCCGTCATAATCAGGAACTCTGTTGGATCACCAGGGAAAGCTCTCAGAGGACATTCTTGAACTACATGCTGAACAGTCTGCTATTCAGCTCCACAGTCACAACTTGGAGAAGTTATTTTCTTCCAGTTATGCAGGAAATCGCCACACCTGCCAGTGTTGGTTCTTGTTCGGCTAAGAACCTACCAGATCTTGCGTGGCAATTCAAAGCCAAGTGGCTTGGACGATATGCAAGGCACCTTAAGTTATTCTGTCGTAGCATTAATCTGCCGCGTGTGTGTCCAGAAGTCATTAGTATTAATGCCGTTGCCAATGATCATCCTTGCAGATTCCAGGGGTGGATGACGAGAGTGAAGGGATCGACTTCAGCCACGAGAGTGAAGGGATCGACTTCAGACGTTACTGGTTTAATCAAATCTATCAGTTGCCCAGGTGGCAGTTTCCCTATCAGTTTTCTGAAATGATTTCAAAATAGTTGGATATTTATCAAACATCTTCCTTGATAAATTATTCCAATTCCTATTTCACCTTCCTGTAAACGAGTATTTGCCCCAATTTTCCTCTTCAATTCCAACTTTATTTTCAAATTACGATCTTTCCTATTTCGTAAAACTCCGCTCAAGCTTATTGATCAACTAATGCCATTCCAAACTCTCTTCACTGTCAGCTCGGAACATTCCACTTATTTTTTTTTTGCTAGGGGCTTTACGTCGCACCGACACAGATAGGTCTTATGGCGACGATGGGATAGGAAAGGCCTAGGAGTTGGAAGGAAGCGGCCGTGGCCTTAATTAAGGTACAGCCCCAGCATTTGCCTGGTGTGAAAATGGGAAACCACGGAAAACCATTTTCAGGGCTGCCACTTATTAATATTCCATAACCTCCGCCTCTGTGGTGTAGTGATTAGTGTGATTAGCTGCCACCCCCGGAGGCCCGGCTTCGATTCTCGGCTCTGCCACGAAATTTGAAAAGTGGTACGAAGGCTGGAACGGGGTCCACTCAGCCTCGGAAGGTCAACTGAGTAGAGGTGGGTTTGATTCCTACCTCAGCCATCCTGGAAGTGGTTTCCCGTGGTTTCCCACTTCTTCTCCAGGCAAATGCCGGAATGGTACCTAGTTTAAGGCCACGGCCGCTTCCTTCCCTCTTCCTTGTCTATCCCCTACAATCTTCCCATCCCCCGCCGAGGCCCCCGTTCAGCATAGCAGGTGAGACCACCTGGGCGAGGCACTGGTCATCCACCCCAGTTGTATCCCCCGACCCAGAGTCTGAGGGAGAAACCAACCCTGGAGTGTAAACAGATTAAGAAGAAGGAGAAGAAAAAGAAGAATATTCCATAACTATTTACATTGTGTTTTTAATTATTGTTAATACTATCTTGTCGACTGGGTGCAGCTGCTTTATGCAGAATCGAGGAGCTATGTTCAAACTACCGCAAGACCTTCCAAAGTCTTTCCTATCCTTCCCTCGCCGAAAACCTTCGATATGTTAGTGCGATGTTAAAAAAAAGCGGTATGTTGTCACTATTGTAACGGTCGCAAGGTTTTGAGGGTTTTGTAGACTTACTTATTATACGTAAAAGACAAATATTATGTTGATAATAAATTTTATTCAATAGAATGTGAGTAATAACTTGGTATAGTATGGATCTGTGATACGAGAAACAAGAGACACAATTTAAGAGTTCGGGAGTAATATTATGAGTAAAAGTAAGATCAATAAATGAATTGCCCAATGTGCTAGGATAGTTGCTTGGCACAACATTCAAATCCAAGTGATGACTGAGAAAAGAAAACACCTTTTCATTTCTTTGCATGTCTATATTAAAATCGGCCATCATGATGATTGGCATCATTAAATGTGTTATTCTATACAACTGACCACGATGTACTTACAACGACAGCTATGTGACGTCACATATGCAGGGTTATTCACCTAAGATGTTATACGGAAATAACTTCTAAACCATTAAGGATATCGGTATTCCGCTTCCATATTCGTAAATGATACCCAGGGAATTGTAAAATAAGGGGCTACTTATTCTCATGGGGTGATTAACAACCGAGATATTGATACTAACTCCATATTTTTGAATCGAACGGCACAAATACATACAGCTGGCCTAAGAGTTCAATTGCGTACATGTTCAAATATGTAAGAATTTTCAAAATCGGACAGTTACTTTTTGAGATATCAATAAAATCCGCATTTGGGCTTTTGCGTGCCGCATCAGACAGCGTGCGCTCGGCCAAGGACGTATTGGCACGCAAGCTGTTTTCTGGCATTGATTCCAGCCACAGAGCGGATACCAGGCATGTACTGTAAACTATCGTACACATAATGTGATGTACCGGAACATACCCTGGGTGTGCAAGTTATTGTATGACTGGCGAACACACAACAGGGAAGGGGGATTGAAGTTTTGTTTTGAAATCCGTGTGTAACAGGTTGCGCTCAGTTTAGCGTCATTCCCCACTCAAACCAGTCACAATTATAGCCTTCATCATGTTCCTTTGAAGTCAAAGAAACTATTTTATTCCTTTTAAGAACATCAACCCTCCCTGTCCTGTCATGAGTTCGCCTGTCATACACACTTTGCAAACCCATCACCATGTGTACAATATGCTTAGATACCTGGTATCCATTCTGTGGAGGGAATCACACCCAGAAAACTGCTTGCGCGTCAATATGTTCTTGCCCGACTGTACGCCGTCTGATGCGGCATGCAAAACCGCGCATGCTGTTATTATAAATGTCTCAAAAATTAACTGTGTGATTTTGAAAATACTTACATATTTGAACTTGTACGCAGTTGAACTTCTAGGCCAGTTGTATGTATTTGTGCCGTTCAATTAAAAAATATGGAGTTAGTATCAGAATCTCGGTTGTTAATCACCCCATGAGAATAAGTAGCACATTATTTTACAAGCCCCTGGGTATCATTTACGAATATGAAAACAGAATACCGATATCTTTAATGGTTTAGAAGTTATTTCCGTGCAACATCCTAGGTAGTAGTAGTAGTGTAGTGGTTTTGATTAATTTTGTCAGGTAAACATCAAATTTAACACCAGAGAACTTTCATATACCGACAACGTACCGTATTGAGTGCTGAGCGGATTTGATCGTGGACAGACGTGTTTCTCTTCTGAAGATGTGGAACAAAATCTTCACAAAACGTAAAGAATTTCTACTCCGTTTCTTTAACACGACAACATCCCAAAAGATTATTATGTCTAATAATAATATTGCTATTTATTTAACGTTCCTTCTGTGACTGAACACTTTGATAGACGCCGGAGTATAGGAATTTTGTTCCGTCAGAATTGTATTGCGTGCTAGGAGCCAAGGATACTGAGTTGTCTCATTTAATTACTAAATTGACTTATGAACGCGTTCAAGTTTTGTGTCCTATTACTCATGATACGGCCGTCGAGCAATATCAGTGTAGAATACGAGTCCTACGAGTCTTTTAAGTTATACTTAAGAATGGTTTACAGTAAAGGCGAAGTACAGTTCATACGCTGTACACTTGTTGATGAACCTGTCCGTGTGTCGCATCTGGCCAAATATCCGGCTCCATGGCTAAACGGTTAGCGTGATTGGCTTTGGCCCACGAGGTCGTGGGTTCGATTCCCGGCCGGGTCGGGGATTTTAACCTTCATTGGTTAATTTCAATAGCTCGGGGGCTGAGTGTGTGCCCTCCTCATCAATGGAAGGGCCCCATCTTCACAGACGCACTGGTCGCCTGTAAGGCGTCACCTCGAAAGACCTACACCAGACCTCCCCGCAGGCCACGCGCCATTATTAGTGTCAAAAATAATGGGTCCTTTATCTATTCGTTCATTTTAAACACCGTCAGGGCACATGATGATAATAATTATGTAGTAGAATAAAATATAAATATTCTTCTTCCTTTTCTTTTCATTCTTCTTCTACGTTGGCGTTTATCCCGCCTGACTGTGGGATCCATTACACGGATCTATTGTCTGTATTTCGCTCTATTTCAGGCCACATCTGGATGGATATTCACACTCTTGGGGTCTTCGTGTAGTGCGTGAGCCCAACGATCCTTAGCTCGTTCCTTTGGTCTTCAAGGCTGCAGCCCGTCTTCGCAATTGTTTCGGGTCCTACTCGTAAAACATGTCCAAGCTATTGGAGACGGCTCTCGCGCATTTTCTCGTGAATTGGTGCAACGCAAACCGTTTCCTGATATTGTCAAATGAAACGAGATCTAATTTAGCGATGCCTAACTCAGCGTCTTTGGCTGAGATGGCGTTTTGTTTCCGTCGTAGTCGGCCAATATTCGCAGGCATAGAGTGCGACAGCACAGTAGTGAATCCGGTTGTTCGCCACTTCATCCAGGCTACATTAATTCTCGTGTTAACCTCTTCGACGAATAGACCATCGTCAGCTATCGTGGAACCAAGGTATTTAAACTTTTTAATTCCTAGCAGGTCGTCACCATCTACTTTCATGGTTCCCATTTCTTGTGCATTCTGACACCATGTACTCGGTTTTCTTCTTGTTGAGGCGCAGGTCGTATTTCGCCAGTCTGAGGCTCCATTCTTGAGTTTGGCGTTGGACATCCAACTTGCTCTCTCCAGCCAACGTAAAAGCATCAGCATAGAGATCGAGTCCACGGCCCGTTTCCGCCATCTGGTGGAGTAAAACACTGGGAGTTTTGAAAAGACGTGTGACGTCCTTGTGGTTACATAAAAATTGAGCATGCCGTGGGTATGGTCATGATATCAAGAGTCAATTAAAACTACGTCAATCGTTGCATTTGAATTTAATTCTCTCACTTCAGGACGAGTATACCTTCTTTTTCTTTTTCTTTATTATATACCCCTTCTGCTTCCTGAGTTCGGTCTGACAACCACTTTCTACAGTTATTCCTATTCTCAACGAACTGTCTAACATGCTGTAGCCTTTCCTTTTCCCTCTGTCATCTTTCTGATGTACTGGACCCCTCCTTGCGGGGACGTCGTCTTCTTCGAGTGCTTTCAGGTTTTACCTCAAACTCCTCGGCTTCTTCATTCATATTTTGTGATGTGTCTGTACCATCGTAGGGATTGCTGATGGATGGTATGCGCTGCCGATTCCTCCTTTAACTAGTCTCCAACTGCTGGAACACAACACAACTAATAATCTTCTTCTACAGTCTATGATATTGCAAAGGCACGACGTTCATCTCATCCCTCTTCCTTGCTGTCCTTCCACTTTGCCCTTCAAAATGGGCTGCAGAACCGTGTATTTTTGACATAAATATGTCTAGGGGCTGAGGAGTCATCCGAAGATTGGTTTTACGAATTAGTGTCATGTAACAAATTATATGATGCGATGTTACCTAGCAACAGTACCTTTAGACCACGGATCTGTATGTCACGGCCATCCATCAATACTTCGCATCACATCCTGCACGGTTGTTAGGTAACATCGCGTCGGACATTTCACTGAAAAATGTGTTCATTATCATTTGATTTTTCGAAAGGCAACTTTAATAACTCTTTTCTCTAAGAAGTATATGTCTCCGTACTCACCGAAGTAGCCGCCTTAGATTCTAGTTGTCTTCGATTTTTTAAGTTGGAGGGGAGGGGGTGGTTGAAGCCGCTCCCCCTGCGTGGCGATCGATTCTAACCTACATCGCCTCCGACATGCCGTCGTTTCTAAGAAGAGACAGCAGGAAAGACTGGGAAATATGATGCTATGGAAGTAGTTTGTTTGTTGTGTAAAGGGGCCTAACAGCTACGTCATCGGCGAGCTATGGAAGTATCTGCCTGTCCCCATGCTCAGCATGCTACTAGGCCAGATGTGGTGATGGGTATCATAGCGGTGTAATCGGGTAGCAAAGATCAGGACAAAACCGCAAAGGCAAAAATAGAAAAATGCCTACATGTAAAACAAGACAGTTGTCTTCGGCTTTTGGTCATCGATTGAGATAGCATATCCTTTAGGGTCTTATGGCATTTCCTTGTCTCCTAAAACTGTGACATTCCAGTGGACGTAAATACCCGCGCTGCAAGTCTTACTCTAAAGGAAATTCATACGAGATACAATAAGCGTCAACTATTCCAGCTTTAAGACCCGAACTCAAGTTTCGTCACAATGCCATTAACACATTCGCGAAGATAGGAATTGGTGCCGGCTGCCGAAGCCTGTCGCAGTCCTCTGGGGCAATGATTAATGACTGACGGATGAAATGAAATGATATTGAATTGTGTCGCTGGAATGAAAGATGACAGGGAAAACCGGAGTACGCGGAGAAAAATCTGTCCCGCCTCCGATTCGTCCAGCACAAATCTCACATGGATTGACCGGGATTTGAACCACAGAATCCAGCGGTGAGAGGCCGGCGCGCTGCGGCCGGAGCCACGGAGGCTCAAATATGCATTTATTTGCCCTATAAAATAAGTCTAAGTTTGCTCAAAATCGATCAATCCGCGTTTATTTCCAAAATTAGCCGAAACGAAAGATAGTGCGCAGGGGGGGGGGGGGGGGAGGGTTGTGTGTGACATTTTCTGAACATTCGAACCCTAGTGATCATAGTAATGAAACCTCCAGATTCACGTGGAATCTGAACCCCACGGAAGTGATTTTTCATTTCAAGAAGTCCCTCTTACATTAGTCAGGATTTGAATCACGGCGGGGCCTATGACCTGGTTGTTAGGCCCCTTTAAACATAATCATCATCATCATCATCATCATGAACCACGGCCATCTTGGTAAGAAGCCAGCGAGGATGTCACTCTGCCTATAATAATGTCCACTTACTTGAATTTCATACCTACTTCTAAACACTACCGGTACCTGATATCAACGATGTAGTCGTGTTGAAACAGAGGGGTCCCGTATTACCTGCCAAGTTTAGCAACACTAGACGTCGTCAGTTTTTGGATAGAGAGTCATGTGCCTGGGAGTGATTAACTCAGTAGCTTAGCTCCTGGCATCATATTCAGAAGGCTGAGGCTCGAATCCTGGTCGATCCGGTGTTGATATTTTTATCTAAAAATCACGTGGCGTCAGGAAGGCTAAAATCAAGATATCTGAATGTCTCATAAGAGGTCCCTTGGCTTAGCTAAGGACACGGATTATGTCACTTCGGTTCAAATTGCTATTAGACATGTATCGTGTCTGCCGAGCCATTGGTTCCTCTGCTCGACGATTGTGTGTTAAGAATAGTGAAGGTGAAAAACGACGGTGGTTCGGTAGCCCAAGAAAGTAACAATCCTTGAGACAGAGCTCAGATAACGGAGGCATGTTTTATTACTGAGTGCTTGCGTCTGGAGGAAGAGGCCGCTGTAATACGACCTGACAACGTGACAACATTCCTGAAGGCTCGCTACAATTCCTGTACATCTCACGATCTTCTACTCTAGTGCTTTTCACTTTTTATACAGGTCCTCTAATTAGGGTTCGTAAGTAATTGTACTAAAGTACATAAAGTAGCAATTAATAGTTGTTTATTAATTTTCTCAAAATGTAATCAAGTAGAAAAGATGAACTTCACGGTAGCTGGAAGTGAAACAGGTTCTAAGAGGCATTTTGTAGATTCATATCTGCGAAACTACTTGGGGGAGCGTAATTAGTTCAGTAACTGAGTTGCTGGCTTCTTTCCAAGAAGGCTGAGGTTCGAATCCCAGATTGATCCCGAGTGAAGAATTTTACCTCAAAAATTACGTGGCGAAGAAGGGCATCGGACTAAAATGAAAATGAGCCTGTGTGGCTCCAGCGAGCCCAGCATTTGCCTGGTGTGAAAATGGGAACCACGGAAAACCATCTTCTGAAGAATGTGTTTATCTAACAAACAATTTGTTCCAAGACTACCAAACTCCGCATATCTTTCAAAGTTCAAGTAGTGCAAAATATATGCATAATATCAATTATCTAGCTCCCTTAGTTTATAAAATAAGAACAAATCACATTTTAACATATTTTTTGCCACCATTTAGGTAGGTCTACAATTTCTCACGGAAGATATTACTTGTCCGCCTCTGTGGTGTAGTGGTTAGTGTGATTAGCTGCCTCCCCCAGAGGCCCGGGTTCGATGCCACGAAATCTGAACAGTGGTATGAGGGCTGGAACGGGGTCCACTCAGCCTCGGGAGGTCAGCTGGGTTCGATTCCCACCTCAGCCATCCTGGAAGTGGTTTTCCGTCGTTTCCCACTTCTCCTCCAGGCAAATGCCGGGATGTTACCTAACTTAAGGCCACGGCCGCTTCCTTCCCTCTTCCTTGTCTATCCCTTCCAATCTTCCCATTCCCCCGCAAGGCCCCTTTTCATCCTCCCCAGTTGTATCCCCAGACCCAGAGTCTGAGGCTCCAGGACACTGCCCTTGAGGCGGTAGAGGTGTGATCCCTCGCTGATTCCGAGGGAAAAACCGACCCTGGAGGATGAACTGATTAAAAAAAGAAGATATTACTTTATGAGCCTTAATTATTTTCTGTGCCATTTAATAACACTAGTACCTACAATAAAGACTTACAAATGTATCAAAGAAATGTGTTACTCTATTGAAATGGCCTAAAAACAGACAATTTCTATAAACAAAATGTGTTCCTAAATGTATCATTTTCTAGCCCCCCCCCCCCCCCCATTTCAAGACGACGGACGCTGATCTCATGAGAATAGTGCAGTTTTTTGTTCCAAATGTCAAAAAGCCCGGAAAAGAAAGATGAATTTTAATTGTTAATCCACATTGCCCTTCATATAAATGGAGGAAAACTTGAAAAACTTTTGTTCAAAATTTTACCTAAAATTATCATCATTGTACATGGTTTGATGACGCTCCATAATTTAAATATATTTTGATTTAACGTCAATTAGGGTGCCTGCGCGTCTTTTTATTCGTACCAGATGACAGAGGTACTACAATTCTGTGAGGTGGCTTATTATTACTGATTGTTTTCATTAATTTTGTTGAGTAAATACTGAATGTGTTACCAGGGGTGTTTCACATGTAGACATCGTACGATAGGGAATGTAGAAGAGACGTTATTATTTTTAATAAACACGTTAGTTTACAGTCAACTATTGTTGATTTTTAGCGGCAAAAGATTGCGGTGATTTCACCAAAGAAAAGGAGGGAGAGTCTTTGACATGCTAATAAATCCAGTGACACGAGTCTCTCATTCTTGAGTACTCTCAGATACCTACACCAAACATTTCTCAACCAAGCGTTTAATGAAATATTAACTGGTGATTCGATGTACTTCGTTCATCCCGAAGGACTTCGGTTGGATTTGCTCTCAGAAAGTTGAGAAACACATCAATGGGACTCCTGAGGAAGCAGATGAGCTCGCGATTCACCCAGTTTAATTCAGATTATGAGTACCAGGTTAACTCGTGGTAGACAATGGCGACCAGGACTTTGGTTGGAAGTAGCGAATTGCGGAGGCCTTTACCTTTACTAATCCAGGGGATTCTATGGTTTTGATTTCACGTTACTTATTAATTAGTTATCTCCTTATAAGCTTCCCTATTGTATAAACAAGCGGCTGAGATCGATGGCATTTGAGGGCGCTTAAAATTGGACAATTTCGCGTCGTACATTTCTAGCACGTTAAAGAATTCCTGAGGAAAAATATTCTGGTATCTGGGTGCCTCTTTAAAATATACGTCAACTCAAGAGGCGTTCAAATCTCCAATTTACTTACGTTACAGTCTAAGGTAATACTTCCTCAGAGTAGATATAGAATTATTTATGTATAGCCTATTTAAGACCTCACCTCTGTAAGGATGGTAGTTGGCAGTTTAAATCCCGGCTCAATCTGGTGATTTTTAAGGGGCTTAAATATGCCAGCGTCGTTTCAGCTCATTTAATCACACGTAAAAGAATTGCTGCAGGACAAAATATTTCGTCCGCTCAGCGTCTCCGAATACCGTTAAAGTAGTTACTGGGACTTTAAACAAATAACATTATTATTATTATTATTATTATTATTATTATTATTATTATTATTATTATTATTATTATTATTATTATTATTTAGGGATGATTTTTCCGTTTCCTGAACTATTTTTCGTAACAAATTATTCGTAAAATCCCCGAATGAATGGTCATGATTTGGTTTAGGAATTAATCCACATTGGGGCATTAATTGTTGTGTTAATTTGTTTCTTATCTCAGTTGATGTTTCTCTTGACCGATAAAATAAGAAAGAAATGTACTAAAATTTAAACTCTCCAAATTTATGAAGTAATATTTTGTTGTCCAAGGAGAAAGTCTTCACCTAAGTCATTAACTCACTGCTGAAACTAACAAGTTAACTTTCGCCGTTCATCTCACTTGTTAGAGATAACTACATTGCGATGTGTAACTTTTACTAGCAAAGACTTGCTCAATATTCGTCCAACGTTTCTTAAACTTTAGAAATTCATAGCTTTTCAATCTTTCTCTGGTAAGTGTTTAGAAATTCATAGCTTTTCAATTTTTCTCTGGTAAGTGTAAGAGTCCGACAAAAGCCGGTGACCACTTTATCAATTATAAATATTCTAGGGAGACATGAGTAGTATATTAGCTTAGCTATAAGCTCTCTTCTCAGACGGTAGAGCTTAATCCCAGGGTAATAGGTTTTACCTGAAAAATATATCTCCGTCAGGAAAGGAATCAGGCCTTATAAGTCCATTCAAAATCAGGGTGGCTCCAGCGATCTCAGGAATAACTGATCCAAGTTAAACCCATAATATTAAAAGAAGCGTTCTGACGGATAGGGTTGGAGGGAGGAGCAGTGAACGTGTCATTGCACGGTGTTGACACATTCTTGCATTCCTTTCTTCTTCCCCTCGCTTACGCCTTACTTGTTTGTTCGTTCAGATACCGCTGTGTTCTGTTGTACGTAACTCAGATGTGAGAGCTTTGACAAGTTCAAGCCACACAAGCCGGCCACCAGACTTATATCCATGGCATCCACATTGGGTCCGCCCACGTTTCCATGACAACGATACCTCCTACTCCCTACTCCCTTCTCCCTACCCAGGCAGGCAGTAAGCGCGACGTTCCTCTAAGGATTATCACAACGCATCTTTCAATATTACGACTATAGAAACATTTTAAAGCAAACACGCTTGAGAAGACAAAGAAGACTGGAGTGGATTTAAAGTGTTCACTATCCTGGAGATAGTGGGTTCGAACCCCACTGCCGGCAGCCCTGAGTATGGTTTTCTGTGGTTTCCGATTTCACACCAGGAAAATGCTGGGGCTGTTCCTTAATAAAGGCCAAGGCCGCTTCTTTCCCAATTCTAGGCCTCTCCTATCCCATTGTCGCCATGAGACCTATCTGTGTCGATGTAAAGAAAATTGTAAAAATAGTGTTCAATGTAAAAAGGAATATTGTTTACCTTTTCAGGGATTTTAATGGAAATTCAATTTTTAGATAATACTAGCAGAAGTACCCGTTCTTCGTACGGGTTATCAGAAACTGGCTTTAGTTACTCATACTATCGGTGTGACTGACTTCATTAGATATTTATATCACTGGTGTATTTACTTAAGTACGTAGAAATTATTTGTCATGTTTGGAATTGCAGTGTATCTTCTTCTTCTTTTCTTCATGGGCGCCTCTAAATATTAGTTCCTAATTAGCGTCGACCTCTAAGATCTTTTGCTACTATGTTTTTCCTTCATTACCATCTAGATATACCTGCTCCCTTTACAAAGTTGCCGGTTTAGTGTAACTATACTTTCGCCAGATAGTACCACAAATATAAATATTATTGAATGTATTTGTTTGATCCGACATTTCGTAACTATTACAAATGATCAAGGAAATACGCGATGCATAAAAGAAACTACTATAATTATCGAGAATTATAATTCTCAGGGCTTGCCACTCATGTCGCACATCATATAATGAATCTGAGTATAAATGTTAAGAAATGGGCGCAACATCTTGACAATTGTGTACAGTATATGGGTTGTTTTCATGGTTACAATGACCGTAAAAGTGGACCAAAATATATTTTTTTTTTTGCTAGCGGCTTTACGTCGCACCGACACAGATAGGTCTTATGGCGACGATGGGATAAGAAAGGCCTAGGAGTTGGAAGGAAGCGGCCGTGGCCTTAATTAAGGTACAGCCCCAGCATTTTCCTGGTGTGAAAATGGGAAACCACGGAAAACCATCTTCAGGGCTGCCGATAGTGGGATTCGAACCTACTATCTCCCGGATGCAAGCTCACAGCCGCGCGCCTCTACGCGCAGGACCAATATATCGGCACTAATAACATCAGTGATACTGCTACTCCATGATTTGATAGAAAATAGTTTAAACTATAGGTAACAGACTCCGTAACATGCTGAAACCTAAGCTAGTACGTAAAGCCGGAGGCTCGTCGGCAACCGCTGGTCGCTGTACTACGGAGATCTCCGGGGCTATTATTTTTATACTTCACTCCATTTCCATCCCCGCCCAAAGGAGTGCTATGAACGTCCTACACAACAGTTTATTTTTTCCAGATAGTAAGTCATATGTGTATCAATTTTGGTTGTCAGCTATGCCCAAACTTACATGCATAATCCCGCTGTAGAATCCTGGAGCTGACGTTGCAAACGGCCGTTCGTTTCTTTATCCGATTCCTACAGCAGGAGTAGTGTGGTTCCAATATCTCCATAACGGTTGGTTTTAGGGCCTTAAAACATGGCTTTCGGGCCCGAAGGGTTTACCGAGTTTTGTTCTTTGCGTCAAGGGGCTTAAAATGAGCTTTGTCTCGTCCTTGTACGACAAATTCGATTTCGCCTATATTAGCCTATTATTTTAATATTTTTATATTTACCCCCGTCGCCCCCCCTCGAATTGTTTTGAAAATAAAATACAGCCCATGTTACTCACTGGCAACGTAGCTTTCTATAGGTGAAGTAATTATTAAAATCGGTTCAGTAGTGTGAGTCTATCCGTTACAAACAAATATACACATTTTTCCTCTTTATAATATTAGTATTGTCCCCTTCTCCGGGGTCGCTCAGTCGGCGGAGCGAGAGTCCCAAAAGGGTGGACCGTTCGCAGGGCCGATTATGCTATTAAGGGACAACTTCATAGAATTTATATTTTCAGGACCCTTGGTGACTGGATAGGTGACACAATATAAATGAAAAATCAGGGCAAAATAACAACAACGTTTATTAAAAACATAATAGAAACTCAGTCTGGACAAATGCATGAAAGAAAAAAAAAATTATTAAATACAATGTGATTTTTGCAATAAAAGGAATATCTCAATCTTTAATGGCTTGTGAATAAATGAATACGACTGTAAGTCCTCGCATGCTTCTGGAGTTAGATTCCATTGCTTCTCCAATGAACCTCCATCTAAGATTTTACTCTGTAACATCGAATGAATCACTAAATTAGCAAAGCTGTCATTTCCCGTTATAACTCATGTTTAGTCATTTACAGGTAAAATAATTTCATACATTTTGAAGAACAATTATTATTAACTCAGCATTTACTTGTTCAAGAAAATTTCTTGAACATTCATTTCACTCTACCTGTGAAAAATCCTCTAACTCATTTTGTCATCATAAAATTCCTTTACAATTTCATTTTAGTGCTGGGAAATATTTTTACAAATTCTTCACTTTAGCGTTTGGAAATATTTTTACAATTTCTTTGGCATAACTCCCTCTCTCTCGTAGACTACGCTTGACTGTATTCTTTCCTTACTCTATTTAACCTTTCTAAATTACCTAGCATTTCATGGATGGATAGAGCATCATGTGATCCTACACGGAATCAACAACAACAACAACAATGCATCACAGTCACAAAAAAAATATACAAGATAAGTTTCCTTGGAATGATAAAAGTAAATGACACCAAATAACCCAATTCTACCAACTGGTTATAAGTACATTTTTATCACACAATGAATCTGTAATATTTATTATTATTATTATTATCCAGTCATTTATCTCGTCTTCCTCTTGGGTTTTATTGAAGATCCTTATAATCATCTGACCAGAATAAAACTCGCTCATGACTGTAGTTATGATGATACAGAAAGCCAAATTTCTCTCTCGAAGAATAACCATCACCATCATCAGTGATAAGAGCTCAAGAGCCTCGAAAACATCTAATAACGATTAAGTCGTGTATTATTCATATCAGTGGTTGAGCCAGAAATAGACCTATTATAGTCCCTAAATCCGTACATCCTCATAAATCATTATCGCCATAATCATTCATTACAATCATTGTGACTCATATTACCGTTTAGGCCCGACATGCACCCTAGTAGTCCCATGTCGTCCATTAATGGCGAACTCCATTATCACAATGACCATACAAGTTGAATCTCAACAACTTTTACATTATCCGACCTTTACTATTTTGATCATTATTATTATTACTATTATCCTATAATGGCTCCTAGATCGTTCTCTCGAAGAATATTTCTAACATTCGTCGTTCACTTTCCCTTCTACCATCAATCACTACACATGACTAACAGGGTTTTAAAACTACGATTTAATTATAGTTTACTCCTACATTTAATCATATCTTCATTTACTATTTTTATGAGTTCAATTTACTCTTATTATTATTATTATTATTATTATTATTACGATTGTTAGTAGACCTTACTCCCTTAAATCACTTTCGAAGATCATAATCATTCACTCTTGTCAACTCGAGAACAACTGGGATTATTCATCATCACGTCCAAAAATAAAATTATCATTATTCCAAGAAAATGCAAAGATAGAACAATATTGAAATTACAAATCAACGAAGTAAGGAATGCTCTCCCATCACCATTACATACAAAACTACTAAGGAAACTACTTTACTCTACGCAAGAATACAATCTAGTCATCTACTAAAAGAGAAGAAATTTTACAAGGGTACTCATATTTCCGGTGAAAATCCTTGGCGTCGGGATGCTGCTTCAGGCGACAACGTCTCTTGCCTCATCTATGGTGGTTTACGGATGTACAAAGTCATCGCGTTGGCGTGCACTCTGGAATTTAGTTCCTCATGACTGTAGCTATATTCAGGGTCTTCTTTTTACTCCAGCAAAGTCCCAGAAAATCTCTCGATTTCCCTCTTGATCGCCGCATGTCGACAACTTGGTTTCCTCGGAGATAGCTGAAACTAAAATATTCTATTAACACAGGGATCCACACTAGCTATAACTCACTAAGTTATGTACAACACTTAACTTGGCGCAACGATGTACTTTAGGTCCATTATTACTATAAGCTTCGTCTTCTGAACACATTCATTAAGTTACGATACGCCTTAGGCTGACAAATAATAGGGCTGACTAGTATGATGATTAAATAAAGGTTAGATTTCCTCCCGCCTATCCACTTGAGATCGTGATTTCCTTTCATAATGTCCAATGGAACATTCCTAAAGCTTCTATGGCAAGAATCGGCTTTAATGAGCACGCTGACTGTCTGCGGTTTAACATTTTCCACCCGGGAGAATGCACGACTGTAATAAGCTCGCTGGATACTGCGTTGAGCTAACAATGAATTACACTGGCATTCAAGTAATGTAATGATCGTGCCCTACAAGGATTACACTAGTATTCACGTCGTCTGAACATATTCTTCTTTCCCGTAGAGAATACACGGTTCGACTTCTCGTAAGAAACAACTGTCCGACGTGCTCTTGAAAAACTGTTCTGGCCGTCGTCTCGTAAAATTTCTCTTGAACTGTTCTGACGTTCTTACCCAAGAACTTCCTTCGACTTAGTTCCAGAACAATCCTAATATTTCCAGCACTTTCCTCAATTTCTATTGGCTGGTATTCGACCTGCGCCATAGCTCGTCCTTGACCGCTACGAGTGGATTTTATGAGAACATTTCTCCTCCCCTTTGTCGTCTGCCGGTGTCATGACGTAACTGCGCTCTGGTCGCCCTCGATCAGCTGTTGACCTAGTTTCGGCCGGCTCGCTCTCGCACAACTGTGTCACAGCTGGTACACGCGCACTCGTAAGCAATGCTCCGTAATAAATATTCCCAGCTTTCTCAAATTAACTGAGGTACCATTTAGACGGGTACATAATCCCCCTTGGTTGATTTAGGATTTAATTAACAGATTAAATCATAACAGCTCAGTTTACTTTCTAAATGTACACGGAAAATGTGCACCATTACAGCTCCTTTTCAAGATTAATTTCTAGGATTTCTCCGGAACTGGTGATAGACGCGTAAATTCCCAGCATTATAAATAGCTCTAAAGTGTCCATCAAAGCTCTCTACCTGGTATGCATTGTTCCCCAAATCTTTAATTACTCTGTAAGGTCCAACATATAAAGGTGCGAACTTCGCGTAGAATTTTTCAACAGGACTTGAAATAGCGGGTTTACGGAGTAATACGTACTCTCCAACATTTAAGGGACGATGAAATCGTTTCTTACGTACTCTCCTCCGTCTTCTGTTGGCATGATCTACAAGGTTTTCTCTCGCTTGGAGAATTACTTCCGCATGAGTAGGACGTCTTTGATCCAGGTGTGGAATTACGTTGTCCCAAGTTCGGACGGGATATTGATTGAAATGAATGACTGAGGGAATTAATTTCGTCGCCTCATGCACTGTGTTATTTACCACGTCCATCATTATTGGTAACACTGCGATCCACTTATCATGTCTGTTTTTACAATAAATTCTGCAAAATTTTGAAATCTCTTGCATCACCCGCTCAGCGGGATTACTGGCTGGATTTCGGATCGAACTCATGGTGTGCTTGATCCCCATTTCAGATAAGCCTCGTCTGAACTCTTCAGCCGTGAATTGCGATCCGTGGTCAGTCAGCAAGACCTTGGGTTTCCCCATCATAGGAATTATGCTTTTCTTTAATCTCCATAGGATCGATTTTGTGTTCGCCTTCTGAATTGGAAAAAGGGTTAGAAATTTCGAAAACACATCTATGGTCACAATTACGAATTTATGCTTAAATCTACTGGCTGGAATCGGGCCAAATATGTCCATTGCGAATAAGCTTAGTGGTCTCTCTGGAATAATAGGAATAGGTTTTTGCATAGCAAAGTGTGAGCTGGCTTTCGTTCTCTGACACGTATCACAGGTGCGTATAATTTCACGTACATTCTGGCGGAGTTTATCCCAAGTGAAGGTTTCTTTGATAGTTGCTACAGTTTTATCGAGTCCTGCATGACCCGTAATTCTGTGCACATGCCATACTAAGTCTTCTCGAATTTTCATGGGCACCACGGCCTTTAAATTGACCCTCATGGGGTCCACGAATTGACATAACATGCCCCCTTGGTTGAGATATCGTTTAGCCTTTCTCCTCAGCATTTTGTACCTGGGATCACCTGGTTCGATCTTTCCAGACAAATAATCAATCAAAGGCCTTAAAGTAGCATCTCTTTTCTGCATCTGTGGAAAATATCGTAATTTTCGTAGGAGCTCCAGGTCATCCGGAATTAGCTCGATCCGATAAACCTCGACATCTTCCTCCGGATTACGGCTCAAATAGTCTGCTAACACATTCTGTTCTTGATTCCAAAGATAGTCCCGCGACGACAATTGGTTGGTGACCAATTCTTGATATGAGATTTTTCCCCCATCTTCCAGGGATACGATCTCTGAAAAATCGTTTTTCCTTAATAAAACTTGATTAGTTTTGAATTTAATTTGAGCTTGATAGTACTCTAAGAAGTCGACTCCCAAAATCATATTGTATTGGATCCGCGACATTACTACAAAAATGTGAGGAAATTCTGAATTTCCTATCTGAAGTGTGAGGAAAACCTGCACTTTGCATTCTACGGATTTATCCGGTATGATACCCTTAATCTTCATACTGGATACCGGAATTGATGGTATATCTCCTTTTCCCTGCAGTTCCTGTAAAAAACTGTTGGATATAACGCTAATGGTAGCTCCAGTGTCGACTAAACAGGATACCTTCCTGTCGAACACTCGTGCTGTAATGACAGGTAATTTACCTTTATTCGGGTTGTTGCCCTGGCGTCTTTCTTCCAATAAATCATGCGGTCGTGTGAGCCATGAATCCACCTGAATTATCTCAAAGCAGTCCCCTTGACCATTCGCCAATATTTCGGGTATTTCTTCATTCAAAAATTGACGTTTTTTTTTTCACCCCTTGACTCCTTCCGGGTTGGCAGACGGTCTCCTCCTCTCCTTTCCGTCTTTTTTTCTCTTCCTGAAATGCGAGGGATTCTGCGCCTGTTACGTCGGGATCTGTATTTTGATTCAAAATAGCTCTTCTCCATATTTCACCTCCGTCTGTTTTCTCCTTGAGTTCCCGGACATGTTCTTTGTTTTCATCAACTGTCCCCCTTGGTTGATAAAACCGATGATAATTTCTTCTTTTCTCGGCGGCATATTTTACTCCTCGAGAAGTTCGGCCAAAATATCGATCTCTTCCTCTTGATCCCATCGAATACGGTCGAAATCCATGGAAGCCCCTCTGTAATCTCTGCTCATCCCTTGTTTCACTCCGTTCGGACCTCTCTTTAGTTTGTACCTCTTTATTTTTCTGTGGAACCACCGTCCTTTCTTTCTCAACATAAGTCGAATTGATTTCCTGACTCAAGGCTCGAGTATTACGGGTATGATCCCTAGACGTCATATCTAGCTGTCTTAATACTCTTTCCAGCTCCATAGCTGTTCGGATGTTCGATGCTATTAATATTCTTTGTACGTCCGGCGGTAACTGTCGAATGATGACTCGGCATAATTCTTCCTCTGGAAGTGGGTCGTCCAATTCTCGAATTTTCCGGATCTGATTTGCGGCGAACTCGGAAAATTTCGTAGGCAGCGTCGAAGCATATCGACGAGCATACCATTCCGTCCTTAAATTGTGCTGAATATCTGTGTTCCAAAATTTGTCGAAAAATGCGACTTTAAATCCTTCGAAATCATCGAAACTGTACCGGAATGCCATAAACCACGTGTGAGCTGACGAATCTAGGTATTTTTCCGTCACTCGTAATTGTCGTTCAGGAGGAATGTCATTATCTTTAAAATATTCTTGTAGGTCCTTAATAAAGGTTTTAGGTGTAGGTCCGTTTTGATTGTTGAACTTTCGGGGTTGATTGTCCTGTAGACGTATAATATTCACAATCTGCGGCCTGTTCCCTTTATCGTCCATTTGATTTAAAGATACGGTATTATTCTTAGCTCGACCGGAAGTTTTTATCTCCTGTGCTGCATTAGGAGTCGAACAAATGAATCCTGCTTTAAACTGTTGCTCCATTTGTGATTGCCTTTCAATTACGGACGCAGTCACAACTCGTGTGCTGTCACTATGCAATCGCAACGTTTGTAGTTCCGTTGTCATATTTGATATTTCGTCTGACATCCCCTTTATTTTATCCTCCATTTGTCCTACTAACCCACGGGACGCAAGAAGTTCGTGTTCCACCTTGGATACAACTTCTCCGATAGCTTTCTTATTGTCATTTACAGCTGTTTTCAGACCTTCTACTTCATCAGTAATGAATTCTTTGCTCATCTGAATTTCCTGTCTGACCCCCTTGTCGACCTGAATTATACTATCACATACTTCCTTAAATCGTTTAGTCCACCTCAATTGCGCATCGGTCGTATTTTCTTTATGCGATTGTATTTGGTTGCTAAGTTCAGAAATTTTCCTTTCCACCTCAGTCTTATGTGTGATCATATTATCCATAATTGATTTCTTGAGCGTGCCTAGCCTCTCAGTAAACTCCTGCGCTACGCTAGCTATCGAGTTTGTAACTGTTCGTTCAATCTCTTGTTTCAACTTCGCCTGACTATCTTTAAAATCACACGACATCACTTTAATTTCTTGGGTTAACCTAGTCTGGTTGTCTTTGAACTCACGTGACATCTGTGCTTGACTCTCCTTAAACTCAGTCCTAATAGAATCAACACTAGCCTTAGTTTCCGCTCTCATTTCTGATTGATTACGTTCAAGTCTTTCAATACTAGCTTTAGTTTCGGCTTTCATAGAATCAGCACTAGCCCTACACTCGGCCGACATTTGAGATTGCGCAAGTTCAAGTCTTTCAATACTAGCTTTAGTTTCCGCTCTCATAGAATCAGCACTAGCCCTACACTCGGCCGACATTTGAGATTGCGCAAGTTCAAGTCTTTCAATACTAGCCTTATTCTCAGCTCCCAATTTCTCAGCGCTGGCTCTCATCTCCGCTATCATCCGAGCTAAAGTATCCAAATCCATTACAATTCATAAGCATTGTGCTCGCCAACAACGATGAACCTGTACATCTTTGCCCCATTTGCCTAAATTTCACCGGAAATTGCCAAAGAATTTGTAAAATACAAAGTATGAACTCCACAAGCATGCTCTCCGTACTGTAACAAATAGACCTATACCGAAGCAATGTCCAGCTGTAATATGTCATTACCAACCTTGGTATCTCTATCCATTTAATTGTCACCATTTAACTGAATAAAAATTACCATCTCCTTGCTTTTGCGCCACAATAGTGTTCGCCGAAACAACAAGATCGTAAATATAACAACAACAAAAATATGCCCTGGAAATAACTCACCAAAACGATCAATGCCTAAGCAATGAGGGTTTGGGTTGGCCCTGAAAGTTGGGCGCCACAGAAATATGTCCCCTTCTCCGGGGTCGCTCAGTCGGCGGAGCGAGAGTCCCAAAAGGGTGGACCGTTCGCAGGGCCGATTATGCTATTAAGGGACAACTTCATAGAATTTATATTTTCAGGACCCTTGGTGACTGGATAGGTGACACAATATAAATGAAAAATCAGGGCAAAATAACAACAACGTTTATTAAAAACATAATAGAAACTCAGTCTGGACAAATGCATGAAAGAAAAAAAAATTATTAAATACAATGTGATTTTTGCAATAAAAGGAATATCTCAATCTTTAATGGCTTGTGAATAAATGAATACGACTGTAAGTCCTCGCATGCTTCTGGAGTTAGATTCCATTGCTTCTCCAATGAACCTCCATCTAAGATTTTACTCTGTAACATCGAATGAATCACTAAATTAGCAAAGCTGTCATTTCCCGTTATAACTCATGTTTAGTCATTTACAGGTAAAATAATTTCATACATTTTGAAGAACAATTATTATTAACTCAGCATTTACTTGTTCAAGAAAATTTCTTGAACATTCATTTCACTCTACCTGTGAAAAATCCTCTAACTCATTTTGTCATCATAAAATTCCTTTACAATTTCATTTTAGTGCTGGGAAATATTTTTACAAATTCTTCACTTTAGCGTTTGGAAATATTTTTACAATTTCTTTGGCATAACTCCCTCTCTCTCGTAGACTACGCTTGACTGTATTCTTTCCTTACTCTATTTAACCTTTCTAAATTACCTAGCATTTCATGGATGGATAGAGCATCATGTGATCCTACACGGAATCAACAACAACAACAACAATGCATCACAGTCACAAAAAAAATATACAAGATAAGTTTCCTTGGAATGATAAAAGTAAATGACACCAAATAACCCAATTCTACCAACTGGTTATAAGTACATTTTTATCACACAATGAATCTGTAATATTTATTATTATTATTATTATCCAGTCATTTATCTCGTCTTCCTCTTGGGTTTTATTGAAGATCCTTATAATCATCTGACCAGAATAAAACTCGCTCATGACTGTAGTTATGATGATACAGAAAGCCAAATTTCTCTCTCGAAGAATAACCATCACCATCATCAGTGATAAGAGCTCAAGAGCCTCGAAAACATCTAATAACGATTAAGTCGTGTATTATTCATATCAGTGGTTGAGCCAGAAATAGACCTATTATAGTCCCTAAATCCGTACATCCTCATAAATCATTATCGCCATAATCATTCATTACAATCATTGTGACTCATATTACCGTTTAGGCCCGACATGCACCCTAGTAGTCCCATGTCGTCCATTAATGGCGAACTCCATTATCACAATGACCATACAAGTTGAATCTCAACAACTTTTACATTATCCGACCTTTACTATTTTGATCATTATTATTATTACTATTATCCTATAATGGCTCCTAGATCGTTCTCTCGAAGAATATTTCTAACATTCGTCGTTCACTTTCCCTTCTACCATCAATCACTACACATGACTAACAGGGTTTTAAAACTACGATTTAATTATAGTTTACTCCTACATTTAATCATATCTTCATTTACTATTTTTATGAGTTCAATTTACTCTTATTATTATTATTATTATTATTACGATTGTTAGTAGACCTTACTCCCTTAAATCACTTTCGAAGATCATAATCATTCACTCTTGTCAACTCGAGAACAACTGGGATTATTCATCATCACGTCCAAAAATAAAATTATCATTATTCCAAGAAAATGCAAAGATAGAACAATATTGAAATTACAAATCAACGAAGTAAGGAATGCTCTCCCATCACCATTACATACAAAACTACTAAGGAAACTACTTTACTCTACGCAAGAATACAATCTAGTCATCTACTAAAAGAGAAGAAATTTTACAAGGGTACTCATATTTCCGGTGAAAATCCTTGGCGTCGGGATGCTGCTTCAGGCGACAACGTCTCTTGCCTCATCTATGGTGGTTTACGGATGTACAAAGTCATCGCGTTGGCGTGCACTCTGGAATTTAGTTCCTCATGACTGTAGCTATATTCAGGGTCTTCTTTTTACTCCAGCAAAGTCCCAGAAAATCTCTCGATTTCCCTCTTGATCGCCGCATGTCGACAACTTGGTTTCCTCGGAGATAGCTGAAACTAAAATATTCTATTAACACAGGGATCCACACTAGCTATAACTCACTAAGTTATGTACAACACTTAACTTGGCGCAACGATGTACTTTAGGTCCATTATTACTATAAGCTTCGTCTTCTGAACACATTCATTAAGTTACGATACGCCTTAGGCTGACAAATAATAGGGCTGACTAGTATGATGATTAAATAAAGGTTAGATTTCCTCCCGCCTATCCACTTGAGATCGTGATTTCCTTTCATAATGTCCAATGGAACATTCCTAAAGCTTCTATGGCAAGAATCGGCTTTAATGAGCACGCTGACTGTCTGCGGTTTAACATTTTCCACCCGGGAGAATGCACGACTGTAATAAGCTCGCTGGATACTGCGTTGAGCTAACAATGAATTACACTGGCATTCAAGTAATGTAATGATCGTGCCCTACAAGGATTACACTAGTATTCACGTCGTCTGAACATATTCTTCTTTCCCGTAGAGAATACACGGTTCGACTTCTCGTAAGAAACAACTGTCCGACGTGCTCTTGAAAAACTGTTCTGGCCGTCGTCTCGTAAAATTTCTCTTGAACTGTTCTGACGTTCTTACCCAAGAACTTCCTTCGACTTAGTTCCAGAACAATCCTAATATTTCCAGCACTTTCCTCAATTTCTATTGGCTGGTATTCGACCTGCGCCATAGCTCGTCCTTGACCGCTACGAGTGGATTTTATGAGAACATTTCTCCTCCCCTTTGTCGTCTGCCGGTGTCATGACGTAACTGCGCTCTGGTCGCCCTCGATCAGCTGTTGACCTAGTTTCGGCCGGCTCGCTCTCGCACAACTGTGTCACAGCTGGTACACGCGCACTCGTAAGCAATGCTCCGTAATAAATATTCCCAGCTTTCTCAAATTAACTGAGGTACCATTTAGACGGGTACAGTATAGACGTATAGATTACATCCATACAACAGTCAGGAAGGGCATCGAGCCGTAAAACTGTGTTTAATCCACATGTGCGACACAGTTCGCAACCTCTCAGGTGTGGGTAAAGCAATAGAAGAAGAGGATACTCATTTTTAAATATTCACCCGCTTTTTTATTCTTTTCGCCTCCTTAAGTGGAATTTCCGAAAAGAGTGTGTTCATTTTAAAAGGAGATTTCAAGTACAAATTTTAAAGTCTACATCTTCATTTTTTGAGATACATGTATCCTCATATAAATATTTCAACTCTTTCCTCGCTTTCTTTCACCCGTTCCCTTAAGTAGATTTTCTGAAAACGAATATTTGTGTTTTTTTATTTTTAAAGGGGATTCCAAATATCAATTTTCATGTCTGTAACATGTTTATTTTTTCCGATTTTTTGTAGATAATTTCGCTGCTGTAGAATCCTGGAGCTGACGTTGCCATGGTTACGCCAGTTCATTACTTTATCCGATTCCTAGAGCAGGGGTAGAGTGGTGCCAATATCTCCTGAACGGTTGGTTTTAGGGCCTTAAAACATGGCTTTCGGGCCCGTAGGGCTCGCCGAGTTTTGTTCTTTGCGCCAAGAGTGTTAAATTGAGCTTTGTCTCGTCCTTATACGACAAATTCGATATTTTGCCTATATTAGCCTATTATTTTTATATTTCTCCCCCCCCCCCATGCCCCCCACCGCGAATTGTTTTGAAAATAAAATACAGCCCATGTTACTCACTCACAATGTAGCTTTGTATAGGTGAAGTAATTTTTAAAATAGGTTCAGTAGTTTTTGAGTCTATTCGTTACAAACAAACAAATTTTTCCTCTTTATAATATTAGTATAGAAGACGAGTTCAATTAGTTCGCTGTTCGAATTAAAGAAACTGTACAGGAAGAAAAACATTCTAGAATGGGAAATTCCCGCCAAGTTTAAGAAATCGCTGTGTAGTCCTGGTCATGATCACCAGCTGCCTACTCGTCTTAATCTTTATTCCAGTCATGACCGACATTTACCTCCAGTGGTTTAACGTAACAATAACACACACAGATTTTCTGCAACTGTAGGATGGGAAACGGGTAGGACTGGGTAGATAGTGGTCATGGCATTAATTAACTTACAACCCCAGCATTTGTCTGGAGGGAAAATGGGAAACCGTCGAAACCATCCTGAAGGCAACCAACAATGGAGTTCGAACCCACAATCTCCCAAATGACAAGACAGCAGTACGGTATTAACTCACACATAAGACTTCTTTCTAGCTCGTTGCACGAGGAGAAACAAACGCTGACGGCAAACACTGACCTTTCCCCTTTCGAAACGCCTAGTCAGCAACCTTGTCTTGTAGGTCAGAGCAATAGAAAAGGAACAGAGCTACAATATAAACAAATGATATCCGATTTCAGAGGAGGTTGTTCTAATTAGTCAGCATCGTATTGATGTGAACGATGTTCTCAATACCTGTCGCGGATTTTGGGATGATGTCAGGTCTTTGGGTGATGCTATTGTGTGTGATATGTGAGGATATGCTGTGTATCTTTGCTATCCTGCCTAACTGCAAGAGTGTTATACATTTTTACGAGGATGAGAAATATTAAAGAATGAAAGATGATACTGATTATTGTTTAAAAGAGCCTTAACATACAGGTCATCGGCATAGAATGAAATTCTACTACAATGTGTAAGAAGTACTTATTCCTTTCGCGGATCTCAAAGTAGACTTTCACGACTGCTAAATGACATTATAATACTAACTAGCAGTTTCCCGCTGGCTCCACCCGCAATGTACAAAGTATGGTGTTGTTCGTTACTGTCTTCATGGATGTATTTACAAAGTTTCGAGTAAATGAAATAAAGCATATGATCTGCTATGGTAATAGAATGTAATATTATGTCAACAAAACACTCGAAAATACATCACACAAAGAAATTTAATTAAACGTTCCTTGGAACAACACTACGCACCGAACCGTTAAAAAGTCCTTCAAAGATCTTCGTCATGGAGACAAATGTACTCATAACTTTTCTTAGAATCTACCAATTTAAGTAGTTTTACCTCAATGGAAAGCGCTTGATCCATTGAACGTTTTTAGACCAAAACGCACTGCGTACCTCAATTAGAACGAAATATATGATTGCCTCAATGAGAAAAAATGTTCAAGATATGAGAAGTCAAATTGAATGTGCACTCATAACTTTCCTCAGAATCAACCAATTTGAATAGTTAAGAGCTGAAATGAAAGAGCTTGATCCACTGAGTGTTCTTAGGCTAAAACTAACTCTGTGCCTCAATTAGAACCAAAGATATGATTGCTTTAAAGAGACAAAAATTGAAAAATCAAATCATTTGAGGAAGGCGGAAGTTAAGTGATTTATAGTACCTGATTACAAACCTGTGCATGAATACCTTTCATTTAAAAAATGAAGGAAATCGACTGGATAGAATGGCCGAACTGACTGACTTTAGTTTTCATACATTTTTTTAATATATAGATTTGGGGATAGTAGGTCGCGTAATGTTTATAATTCGACGACGTCTTCAGAGCAATAACAAATAATGTATTGGCAACGAAGGTTAAAGAACATCGCAGGCACTTAACGTCTTTGCCAGTCAGAGAAGTCTGCTGTAGCAGTACATGCCATACATAATGACCGTCAAACAATTTTTGATGCAACTTCTGTCATTTATAAAGAGAAACATTTTATACCGAGAATCATTCGTGAGTTGATATTTTTTTGCTAGTGGCTTTACGTCGCACCGAGACAGATAGGTCTTATGGCGACGATGGGATAGGAAACGCCTGGGAGTGGGAAGGAAGCGGCCGTGACCTTAATTAAGGTACAGCCCCCCAGCATCTTCGCGAGGTGATCGATATTGCCAAACACCCGAATGAAATTTTAATAACGGTGACGGCTATATGCTGAGTACATCATGGCTATCCTCCATAGTTAACTCGTCAATATCTTTCTCTCTGACTCTGCAGGCCCTGGAATGAACTCTTTCTAACAGCGTCTCTCTACATTGAGTCTGGTTACTATGGAGTGACAGTTGCCAATACATTAATTGTTGTCTGGCTCCATTATAATGCTAGCGTGCTGGCCTTTGTCCACAGGAGTCCCGGGTTCAATTCCCGGCGGGGTCGAGAATTTTAACCATAATTGGTTACTTTCGCTGACACGGGGGCTGGATGTATGTGTCGTCTTCATCATCATGTCATCCTCATCACGATGCGCAGGACGCCTACGGCCGTCAAATCGAAAGACCTGCACCTGGCGAGCCGAACTTGTCCTCGGACACTCCCGGCACTAAAAGCCACACGCCATTTAATTTCATAAATTGTTATTGCTCTGGTCGCAGGATCCAAACGAGTCAGCAAATTATAAACATTACGCGACATAATATCCTCCAATTCGTATTATAATCTCAAAGTATTTTAATTATGAAGTATTTTATGAGGTAACAATAATGTAGTTGACCTCTTATGATATAAATTACAAATTAAAGGTTTCATTGTTTTCGTTTGAGGATAGCTTATATTTCTATTGTTGGGATGCACAGGAAACAACTACTGCTATGGGACTAGAGAATTCAAGATGAGCTCAGATGAGCTGAAAAATAATTCTAATTCAATTTACGAATTACAAACACATACATAACTGATCTGAATTTTTCTCTCATGTAATTATAGTCTCTCTAGAAAAGAATTAATATGAAATGTAAGCAGAAGGAAGGATTCAGGTATAAGAAGTAGAGACAGGCAAAATATTAAATTTTATGACTTTTATGATTTGCAGCGAGTACAATTCAATTCGCACGATTTTGACATTTAAAATTATTCAAATTCAGTTGGGGGTCTCAAGCGAAAAATCGATGAAATTATATTCATGAAACACTTGAAAATATTATAGCTCAAAAAATATTACGAGGGCTGTATATAAAGTGGAGGCAAAGTAGTCCAGTCACTCGCGGGAGATCGGGCATGCGCAAACGGGGTATGGGAGCGGTCAAGTGGCGCTGTTGTCGATGCGTAATGTGCATTTGATGGGCATCCAGTTGGGAGTGTTGTTGCTGTGTGGCGTTGAAGTGAAGAGTGTAGATTTCACCACACTCTAAAGTATGTTTTCTAAAAGTGATCAGCGTTCGTGGATTAAAATCGAGGTTGACCGTGGAAACAATGCATCAGAATGTTTTCGAGGATTAAGTGAAGCCTGTGGCGAGAAATCATTACCTATAGGCCGGTTGCACGATGGGTCAAGACGTTTCGTACGGGTCGGAATGAGGTCCTGGAACACTCTCCATACTCACTAGGCATGGGCCTATGTGATTTCGACGTGTTTACGAAGGTGAAGGAACCTCTCCGAGGCCGCCAATTTCCTAATGTGTCACCTGTACTCCGCGCAGTCATCAACAGAGGACGCATTGCCAACGGTCCCCAAAGGCTTCCCGACATTTGGCAAAAATAAACTTTGCGGGTCACTACATTGAAGGAATGTAATGGAACTGTACTTGTTCTCTCAATATTGCTACTCATTTATTTACAGCCCTCATAAATATTTGAAAGTAGAAAAACGATCGCGCAGGATGCGACTACGGTAGCATCATTATAAGTTCGCCCACTTAAGGTATACTTCTGGCGCTTGAGAGTCGCTTACCATGCGGTGTAGCGTATGTAGATATCGCACAGGTACCAGTGAGACCCCATATGCTTCGTTTCAACAACATCTATTAGAAAACACAAGAAAAAATAAACTATGACCATAAACGTAAAATATATTGAAGATCTTCTGACTGAAAACTGACGAATTCTGACATACTTGTACCCATTACGGAGTGAATAGTGTTAAGGAACCTTGACTGTGGAGTCATCACTGTACCATTACAGAGCATATTACGAAGTCATTACGAGTGTTTTACGAGGTTATGACAAGTCCTTTCCGGTATGTATTCTGTGGAAAACGCTGCATAGTTTTCCTTTGTCAGTCTCATTCTGGTTTACTCCTCTTAGAGATATTGCACAGTGTGTGAGTTGGTTTATATGTGTAATCCGGAGGTAATTTGTTGTTGTGCACAGAACTGATTGTGGCTAGATTTAACCGTAGGCCAAGTGTTAATTACTTGTTCATCTTGGCTAATAAGACATGGTTGTCGTTATCTATTAACTCCACAGTAGCCATTTTACACTGTGAATGTGTATAGCTTAATAACAGAGTAGAGTGAGGTGACTGAGATTATTTTTCTTGTACAGTTATAACCCATGATAAATTGATTTCACTGTGATGGTGCTATTTTGTTCATATAAATAAGGTTATGAAAGGACTGTCGTCATACCCGTATAAAATCATCCATTCGAAGCGTGGCCTTCAGAACTATGTATAGTTGTGGTGTATGGCTTGTAGATTTTGTTTGTGGATGTTTACTTTTGTAAGTGGCAAAATGAGTTGGTCTAGTCACGTGATTATTATTGATGGTATTTGTCTTGTTTTATTTTGTTTCGGGAGTAAATTCTAGTAGTGAAACTTATAGTAAGTCTTTTATCGGTGGAATAAGGGAAAACCTGACATACTACCCAAAAATATTTTCAGGGTTAAATAATAGCAGGTAAGGTAATAAAGCAAGTTTGGGGCCTCTTCAACCTAATAATTGTCGCTTTGGGAGAAGGAATTCTTTCATGCTCTACAGAATCAATTATTCCTGTAAATCTTTTGCACGTGGCTTCCAATTTTGTTATTTATATTGTATTCTAGTTACCATTTGTCCATTTCGCTAAGAAGTTACAACTTCCTAGGAGGTTCTTAGTCCAGTGCGCATACACCAAGAAGATATGGGTTTATGGGTTGTGTAGTGAGGCGCCGTACAATACAGACTGGGCTTATCAGGTGTGAAATAATTTAAATGGGCAAAGTGATCAATTATTCTCTTTCCGAGTGCTTCTTAAATTTTAATCTTAAGAAATATGTTATTGAATAGCAAAATTGTCCTTTCAGGGAAATCGTAATATTCTATTAAAATCTGACATAAAACCAAACCAAACCCCATGGCACGACAGGCCTTGAAGGGCCTTGGCCTACCAAGCGACCGCTGCTCAGCCCGAAGGCCTGTAGATTACGAGGTGTCGTGTGGTCAGCACGACGAATCCTTCTGGCCGTTACTCATGGTTTTCGAGACCGGGGCCGCTATCTCACCGTCAGATAGCTCCTCAATTCTAATCACGTAGGCTGAGTGGACCTCCAACCAGCCCTCAGGTCCAGGTAAAAATCCCTGACCTGGCCGGGAATCGAAGCTGGGGCCTCCGGGTAAGAGGCACGCACGCTACTCCTACACCATGGGGCCGGCTAAATCTGACATACTATATAAAAATACAGGAATACTCCAGGGTGTCGCTTCCTCGAAGTATGAACATCATGAGGTAGTCGATGTAAGAGTTTCTCCTTTAACTTACTTGCCCAGTGATTAATCATTCCTCATGAGGGTTACCCATTTTCTCCAGTTTCCCACCCTCGCTCCAAACGTTACAGCTAAAACATCAGCCAATAGGGAGCAGTGGTAATATTTACCCCACACAGCGCGAAAGGAATATCCCCTCAAAAATTCATTCTATGCATAAAAAATCATGGGAAAAAGGTCATTAAAAGTAATCCACAAATCTAGACTATTCACTAGGCCTACTTATTTGATAATGTGGCTTTGTTAGACGGGGATTGCCATGTTTATACAGACATATGGACAGCCCATTTCGACAGTAACGCTGGTAGTGGGAGAATCATGCCTTCGCAAAGTAACATAGCGCCCAGAGGTTATAATAAAATGAGTCGATATTTCCTGCCAGGACATGGACATTTCTTTGATGTTCATCAAACATGAGAAAACGGAGGTTTACACAGCTGAGGAAAGTTTCTGAACCATTCCAACAAAATTTTGGGTTTATGATTTGAACTCATCACTTTTCAACGCCGTGAGGCACTACATTTCATTGATAATGTATTAGTACTCTGAGCGTAAGAGAGAAATGCATAAATACCTCTTCCATGTTTGGAAAAGTGTCAGTCTTTTGGCCTGTAAGAGGCCGCTTCCACGTCGATCCGAATCGCTGAAACCTCACAACGGGATTCAGAAAATGCTCAGTTCTCGCTGTAAAGACTTAGACAACATTGCAAAGATCGATAATGAACACTTAGGAAAAAAATCAGTGACCTTTTATGATACCATATCGGTAACTAGGTAACTATTTTCTTAATTTATGAAGTTATTTACGCATCAGTTGCGATGAGGAGCGAGTGCTATGTAAACGAATAATTTTCACCGTCCACTGGAACGGAACAAAGATATGCGGGAGTAAAATTCTTTAAAACATTGTTATTACGTGTGCTGACCGACCATAGCCAACAGAGTAATTCTATGTTTTTGGTGAAGTCATAACAATTTGTTTCTTGTTTTATGAACGTTGTCCACCATTACAGCTGAGAGCAGTTTTATGTCAATAAATTTTAGAAAAGGGAGGGTCGACTTTTACAGTACTCAGTTTTGGAGTTATTGGAGCCAATTTCTAATCTTTCTATAGGACTGATCTATGCTTCCTCATTGAATCCACGTATGTATTTGTTAATAAATGGAATGACAATTCGAATATCAACATAATGGAAGTGTGGTATAAATAAACTGTTGTTTTACAACCCTGTTAGGCATATCCACAGTTACAATGTTAGGTAACGGTTCGTTAACATATAACCATGTGTGGTACATGGAGCTGAACGGTCACAGATATGAGGGCAATTTCTTGCAGAGCAGAGCAGAGCAGAGCAGTAAGTAATCGTTTCTACCTAGAGGTCGTTGTTGCTAAGCTAGCCCCAGACAGGTGAATAACCTGAAGTGTTTGTGTTTTTCTCGAAAGCACAATCTGTTCTCTTTGAGAGAGCCTCGTTAAATCAGGAAAGCTCTAGAGGCAAGGGTAATGCCACGATTTTACTTTGTGATCTTATTAGCACCAAAACAGACATGAAGATGATGCAGTCATCTTACGATGCTTGCCATGCATTAATTCACTTTAGACATGTTACGAGGAGACCCTATTTCCATGAGATTATCACATCCTCTCTTCAACTAGGTCATTGCGCTCTGAACTCAGTAAGAACTTCGCAGTTGAACGAAATTAGAAATGGCATGTTCGATTAAAATGAAGAAAACTGTTATTTGCTCCGAAAAAAGTAACAGTACCTGAAGTGAAAGTGTATAAAATTTCGTTGTTTGGTTTTAACGAAACATTTCGGTAAAAGGGATCAAACTATCTGTCCTTGGAGCAATGAAGGGAAGGGGCTCCTACCATCCATAACCTCAGCAACAATAATAATAATAATAATAATAATAATAATAATAATAATAATAATAATAATAATAATAATAATAATAATAATAATAATAATCTTCTTTTCCTGCCGCTTTTTCCCACACCTGAGGGGTCGCGGGTGCGAACTGCGTCGCACATGTGGATTTGGCCCTGTTTTACGGCCGGATGCCCTTCCTGACGCCAACCCTCTATGGAGGGATGTAAGCACTATTGCGTGTTTCTGTGGTGGTTGGTAGTGTAGTGTGTTGTCTGAATATGATGAGGAGAGTGTTGGGACGGACATATACACCCAGTCCCCGAGCCAGGATAATTAATCAGAAGCGATTAAAATCCCCGACCCGGCCGGGAATCGAACTCGGGACCCTCTGAACCGAAGGCCAGTACGCTGACCATTCAGCCAACGAGTCGGACAATAATAATAATAATAATAATAATAATAATAATAATAATAATAATAATAATAATAATAATAATAATAATAATAATAATAATAATAATATAAAGTACAAATACTCCCCACAAAGTGTACTGGAAAATTAAAATGTTAACTCTACTGGGATCGAACGATACAAACTGGTGATATAACTCCACACAATAGACCAGACATAACATAAAACAAAAAAGAACCAACACACGTACCTCATTGACGTCGCTATACTGAATAACCACAAAATGAAACAGAAATACAGGGATAGGACCGACAAATATACTCCTCTGGGTATGGAAATAGCAAAGATCTGCAAACAAGACAGAGTGAAAATTTCTTCCTTGTCTCCTTTCTCCCACATTTCCACAACAAATATACTACAGCTCCCCCATCTGCACTCACAACGTGGGACAAAAGGCTGCAAGTTTGAAGATCTGTAACATCGTTAAAACCTTCCTGAATGCTCAGTACGGATCTAAATAGAAAAGGCTGCAACCTCTAGAGCGAGGAGAATAATGAAGACGTATATTTAAATTTATTAAATTATGATTAATATCTAATTCTTATATGTAAAGTATCGAAATACGAGCTATATTACCATAAATAAATAAATAAATAAATAAATAAATAAATAAATAAATAAATAAATAAATAAATAAATAAATAAATAAATAAATAAATAAATAAATAAATGCACTCCTATACACACAGTGGTAATTTTAGTTCCATCTCGGATCGTTGGTGAGAGTTTTTCAAACTGTGTTATCAGGCTTTCCATGAAATTAGTACTCTTCTCTGCATGATGTCTAGCACTGTTTAGCCTATCTAATCTGAAGCTTCTATTGCTAATGAAGAGGACGTAATGTGTCAGAAGACGAATTTATTCGTGGATACATCTTTCATTGGCCTTATCGCTGGTATTATAATAGAGCTTTAAACTGTTTGTTCAGTTTAGACTTCGGTTTATCTCTCAGTCGCGTATTATAAAACATAAATCTTCAGTTTAACTAGAGATTAAATTGATTGCCACTTATCTACCGTTTAAACTGAAGTTCAAGAACACATAACATTACAATATGACATAATAAACGTATCTCGAGGATATTTTCGATGTGTTTAGAGAAATACTGAGTAATGATGATGAAGTGGTTTAAATTATTGAACAACCACGGGCGCTACGAGTTTTTCGAGCAAGCAAGGGCACGTCACTTTCATAAATGGAATGAAAAACAGTTTTTAAACAGGTTTGGGCTAATACAATAGACTCACGTAACACTATTTCATCCAATCGTAGCTAGAATAAAGTATGTAACGAAAAGGTAAGAATGTAAAAATTATGTTTTTGAACTTTTAATATAAAAAGTGTAAATGTTAGAAAACAAAGTAACTTCCTTCTCTTTCGTAAATCATGCTGTAGTATTAATTATATGTTTAAAGGAGGAATATAATGTTTAAAAATTCGAAATTCTTGTGGTATGCAACATAATTTACTGTGCAAAAATGTGGGAGTGAAATACTTTCTCAGTCATTATGTATTTTAAATTTAACATAATTTAAATAAAGGAATTCCCTGTTTGTTGAAAAGAGTATTTGCAGAATTTAGAATTAAATATTTTCCCACCTAGACTGAATCCAGTGAACCCGCAATAGACATCCTGGAGAAAAAATTGAAATGTATATAACTGGGACCATATTTGGCTTAATCACACTAGTGTCACAGAAATTAAAATTCTTAAACCTTACTTCAGTTGGCTTTGCAGAATATCAGGTTCTAATGTGTAAAGGATCGTAGGTTTTCAGACAACACGTTGCGAAACACTGAGAAACTTCTCTCCGCATAAAGGGATTGTAAGGGTTCATACATGAAGCAAGTGAGATCTTCGTCTTCCAAAACATTCAAATCAAAATATTCTCCTTTCAATATTTCACTTATCTTGGACATAATTTGATACCCGTGATTTCTTCAAGCACTAGAGTCATTTTTCATATAATTTCATTTTCATTTTATTGTCTATTTTCAGATATAGTTCAAATATATGTATCTACTAGAGAAAAGATGTTTAAGAGGTTATGGATGGACTAATTACTCGAATTGAGAAAGGGCAGTAAGAATATAGTTGAAAGAAGGATAAGTTGCAAAAACGCCATTAAGACCATAAAAGGACTAAAAAGGACCAATGAGCCATAAAACGCCGATAAAAGGCAAAAGATGACAAATAAACCTACCTTTTCTGGCCTACAATAACCCAGAATGAGCATATATTATGTTGGGCCTCTTCTTCGGACACTCAAAAGAAGAAAAAAATTTTTCTTCAACTTCCGAGCCCTAGTTATTACTTATTACGATGGGAGACATCGAACGAATTCCTAAGGGAAAGTGTGACAGAAATGAACCTCTCTTTCTGCAAAGCACATAAAATTACCAACAGAGGAAAATGACATGTCAGTAAATAACAGATTTACCGAAATTTCAAGTTTCCCAGAATTATTGGTGCTAGTGACCGTAGCTACATCAGAGGACGGTCTCCAGGAGGAGATTCTGCAGGGCAGTACAGAAATAGGAAGGAGTTATTTTCGTCAAACGTGCAGAATGTGGCTGATGAAAATGAAAATCCACAGCCTGTTTCCACTCATTTGACCGGGTCAGGAATGGAATGAATGAAGCCCTCATCTAGCGGCGAGGATAGGAATTGTGCCGGCTGTCGAAGCCTGTCGCACTCCGCTGGGGCAATGACTAATGACTGGCAAATGAAATGAAACGATATTGGAGAGTGTTGCTGGAATGAAAATTGACAGGCAAAATCCGGAGAGAAACCTGTTCCGCCTCCGCTTTGTCCAGCACAAATCTCACACGGAGTGACCGAGATTTGAACCACGGAATCTCTAGGTGAGAGGCCGACGCGCTAATGTGGCTGATATAAATCTAAAAATCAACAATATTCCAGCAAGATGGTCAGGATGATTACATAATGTCACCATATTCAACAATTCACGACAGAGAGCTCAGTTTGGATCAGGTGTGCTTTGCAATTTTCTATAGCTTGGAGATTCTGGCTATGGCATGAAACCATGTCTAACGGTACAAATTTTGGCACCTGCTACTCCTGAAGAATCTTTGTCTAACGAATCACAAATAAAAGCACGAAACGTTGTTGAAAGGCTCTCTGGAGTCTGGAAACCTCGATTCCCTATTTTGTCTTTAGGCAAAAGACAAGAATTGGAAACGGCTCCGATGGTCACTGCGGTTTTACATACCTTTGCGTAGACATGAATGAACATGAGGCAGATTTGTATCATGTGGATAAAAACGGACTAGAAGGTATAATTGGAAGGGCGCTAGGGACTGAAGCAAACAGAGATGAGCATTTGTTAGGGAAACGTTCTTTCAAGATTAATTTTCAAATTTATTATAGGGCTTGCGCTTTATTAACCCTCAGAGTTTTCAGTAAACACAAGAGTGGTGTACTCTAACAAAAAAATAACACTTTCAATTTTGATGTCTTCTGTCAAAATTTTCAGACTGGGATGATGAAATGGGAAATCCAATTTTGAGACCAGAATTCGACCAGAGCTTTGAGAGACCTAAACAGGAGGAAGGCACGCAGAATTGTTGACATAAACTCGGAATTACTGACTGCCTTAGGAGAAACCAACATGTGAAGGTTATTCGATTCAGTGTGTAAGATGTATGATACAGGAGAAGTGCCATCCTATTTTAGACAGAATGTTGTTGAACCTATTCCCGAGAAATCAGGTGCTTACAGGTTGAAAACTATCGCTCTATTAGTTAAGTACCTCACATTAGTAAATTTTTAACACTTATCATTTACTGAAGGATGGAAAGACAAGTTGAAGCTGAGTTGGGATAAGGTCAGTTCGGCTTCAGAAGAAATGTAGTAACACGTGAAACAATCTTGACCTTAAGTCTGATCTTAGAGGATCCAATTAAGAAAGACAAGCCAACGTACATTGCATTTACAGATCTAGAAAAGACATTCGATAATGTTAACTGAACCAAGCTTTGAGATTCTGGAAGTGATTGGGATCAGACTTATCTGCAATCTATACAAAAATCAATCTGCAGTGATAAGAATAACGCTATGTGACAATGTTGAGGGAAGAAATACTGACCCGCAGCACATGTTCCACTTGGAACGAAAATTCATTGATATGGACCATGCAATACTGAATTTTAGATGACAGAACCTTTCTGGTCAGAGTTCTAAGCTGAAATATTATCACATAGCGGTTTTTCTGGGCGCAACGAGGATATGCTACTCTATACATTTTTCATCACCTTTAGGAAATGTTTCTTGAATTGCAGATTCAGCTCGCTTGCTTGCGGGTAAAGAGACGAGGGGAGATGGAAGGGTCACCCCTTCTACTTGCACGGTAATAAAGGCAAAGAGTACGGAGAGGTGCCGGTAATCCTCTACCGCAAGGTTCGGATTTAGTCAAATTTCTTTGAGTCTGGTCGAGGAACTGTCATACGCGTCGCTGCCGCCAGCTACATCATACACGCTTCACATACCGTCAACATGGAGCGCTGAAACACCGCTGTTGTCTCACTATAGGTTGAAATTTATATGAAAATGGAAAGAATTCCACACGTGCGAAGTCTCAGTTTGTCCTCGGACGCACTACGAGACGGTTCGTTCCCGACAGCTTCGCGAATTTACCACAACCAAACATCCTGGTCAAGTGGTACTATGTATGTTTTACTTTTGCACTGTGTCTTTCAGTCAGTTTTCACAACTCAAGTGAAGTATGGCAACAAAAACTGATCTCGAAGACACTCTGAAATATCTTTTCGACAGAGGAATCAGGCCGACAACGTGGGAAGTCCACAACTGGGTACATACATTCTTTAAGCTGACGCCAGACCAGATTGAGACGATCGAACTAGCTTACCTCAAAACTGGGATACACTGAAGGAGCCTCTCTGAAGATTGCGAATATTTACTAGATAAGCAGAAAATTATGAATGATGATGATGATGTTGATGATGCTTGTTGTTTAAAGGGGCATAACGTCTGAAGTCATAGGCCCAAAATTATGAATATTGCATTCGGGCGTACCCTGGGCAACGGTAGTCATAGATCAGCGGCTGATCCTTCAACCACCGGCAGATATAGAAATAAAAATAAAAACAACCAGTCTTTTCAAAACTCACCATTACTTCAATAAACATTGCAGGTTTATCCAGAGATAAAGCGATCTTACTCTCTGACATGTACAAACGCAAGACACTCGCAGAGGGGGTTAACAACAGACCTAAAATAGAAGGGATGCGACTGATTCTTGAACGCCCCCATGAACAGTATGGTAGTGCTGTATTTGTTAGACCAGAGATTAGTGTCATCTCAAATGACGTTCAGGAATGATATAGAAATCTTGACTGCAGAATTGGAATCTTATTCTGTAACATCTATTCATAAATCACCCATTGAAAACTTCGTCTTTGAAGTAACTTTGATAAGCAGAATAACAAAATTGTCTTGGGGGATTTCAACTGTAAGAGCATCAAATGGGTATATAATAACACAGAGAAGAATGGGGAGGAACTCGACCAATGGATAGAAAAGGAAGGAATGAGACTAATTCACAATCCCAAACCAAGTCTATCTTTCAACAGCGGCAGATGGCGCAGAGGTTACAACCCGACAACATATTTATAAGCGAACAACTAACTAAACATGTTACCAAAATGGTAGAGGAGTCCATCCTGAGGACTCAACATAGCCCAATCACTTGTTCAGTTGTAGGAGTGGTCAGCAATGAGGAAGTTCCTTTCAAATGTCGTTTCAGTTTTTAAAAATGCAAACTGGGAGACATTTTCCACCGAGCTGGATGAGGCATTGTAGGCATTTTCCTATTTTTGCCTATGCGGTTTTGTCCTGACTCTTACTACCCGATTACACCGCTATTATACCTTATCACCACATCTTGGCTGGTAGCATGCTGGGCATGTGTGCAAGCACATACTTCCTTAGTATCAAACTTCCCAGTTCTCGATGCTGTCTTTTCTTCTTAGAACTAACGGAATGTCGGAGGCGATGTAGATTAGGGTCGATCGCCACGCAGGGGCTGTGGGCTTCGGGAGCCTCCCTAAAAAGAGGGAGAAGCCAGACGCAGTACATCCCAACAACGCTCCGGACCGTGCGAGGAGGCTATTGTTTAGATTTCTGAAGACCAGTTTTAAACAGCAACGCCAGTGTTCAGAGAAACAACACTATGTAATTGAGAAGCTACATGCAGTTAACTTGCTTGTTGTAGGTTGATCGAAAGCCTGTCAATTGAGTTTAGAGATGGCTGATTCTGCTCATGTTAACAAGTTCCTGGACTTACCCTAACTGATAAGATCAGTGATAGTTCCTAATTCAGCTACTTAGCCACATAACAATTAGATAGATAACCATGTTCGCTAGTGATAACGTGCAAGGTTGATTAAGATGCCGTGATTATAGTGTTTAGCATACTTTTACCTTCTGTATGACTTTTTGGCTGATATTTCCGAGCATTATCTTTACAACTGCAATTAATTCAATTGTCATATCATACACTTCTTATCTTCTTCTTCTTCTTCTTGTACCATATCCTAATTGGATGTTGGCTGTCATCAGGGCGATCTGGTTCTTGTTTTCAGCAACTCGGAAAAAGAGTGGGGTGGGGGTACTCTGCCCATACCATTCTCATACATTCCGTAGCCGAGACATTCTCCTTCTTCCCCTCCTTCTCCTTCCTTCAATTTTTCCTTGTAAGATAAGCTGAAGTAGTCTATATTTATCATTTCTAATGATATGGCCAAAGTAGTTAAGTTTCTTCTTTTTGATGTTGTGCGTGACCTCTAACTCTTTGTTCAGACCTTAGAGTACTTCAGTGTTACGTATTCTGTCAACTCATGATATTCTGAGCAGATAGCACCGCATCTCAAAGGATCGAAGTGTTTGGTGGTGTTCTCTGTTACACTTCTTATCACAGTTAGTTAATTGGAACGCAGTTTTTTTGCTTGTGATAAAATACACCATGGAATTTACTCATCTATGTATATTCCAAAAAGAGTATTTTACTACTCGTATTTTGAATTTACCACATTCACTTAACTGAAAATATTACGATCCATTTATGATTCAAACCAAGTTTTATTTGTTTGTCAGCAAGATGTGCTCGTCTGCGCCAGCCTGGCTTCAGATGTCGCCATGAATGCTCTCTAGGGTTCATTTCGCATACTTCGCTGCTATTAATAATAATGTTATTTATTTTACGTCCCACTAACTACTCTTTTACGGTTTTCGGAGACGCCGAGGTGCCGGAATTTAGTCCCGCAAAGTTCGTTTACGTGCCAGTAAATTTACCGACACGAGGCTGACGTATTTGAGCACCTTCAAATACCACCGGACTGAGCCAGGATCGAACCTGCCAAGTTGGGGCCAGAAAGCCAGCGCCTTAACCGTCTGAGCCACTCAGCCCGGCTGCGCTGCTATTTGTATCGGAATTGTTGGTCTGAATAGCTATTAGGAGATCAGCATTAGTTCAGAAGAATTATATACATTCTGTGGAGTAATGAGTATAAATGTTCTGCGATATTTTATACAGGCCTAACATTTCTCCAACATTAACTTTATTGACAGTAAAAGAAGAAGGAGAATGACTTGTTAAAGCTCGAAATGTGGTCAGGAATGTACCAAATATAGTTCTAACATCCACTATACGAGTTATCCTCACGTGTAGGAACGAATCCACAGAGGACAATGCTTTGATTATATAGAAAATTTGGAGAATTAATTTTTGCAAATCATTTCCTCTAAAAGTTCCTCGTTTAGTGACAACGGGTGAAAATAACAATAAATTAACATGCCGAATAATGTGATTAAACTATATTATTAGAACCGATCTGAGTACCGACAGGCCATCCTGCAGGGATTCTTAATGCTGGGGCTGTACCTTAATTAAGGCCACGGCCGCTTCCTTCCCATTCCTAGGCCTTTCTTGTCCCATCGTCGCTATAAGACCTATCTGTGTCGGTGCGACGTACAGCAATTAGCAAACATAAACAGGCAGTCTTCCCACTGTCCCTCACAAGCAAAAACAGCACAGAAACCACCAGAGCTAAGTGGACGGATGGAAGGAAGCAGGCACACAGGCAGAAAATGAAAGCATACTGGACTAAGAAAAAGCAAAATACCCTAGCTAAGAGTTAAGACGAGCCCCGTGGTCCCTAGTAGGACAAAACGAACCGAAAAATATTACTAATTTAATGTCCCTTCAATTTATTTAGATTTTAAGAGACATCGCGGTGTTACAATAATGTCCCACAGAAGTTCCTTAACGTACCCGAAATAAAAGACACCGGTGCTTTCACATTTTAAACACCCCCAAATGCCATCGACTGGAGTTGGGTTCGAACACGCTATCTTTCTATTAGAAGAACAGGGAGTACTCGACTGTTCCACTGAGGTTCACTAAATTATATCATTTGATAAAAATTCTTCAGTTATTAATTAGATATAGAAGTCTGGTCCGGCCCCTTGGCTGAATGGTTAGTATACTGGCCTTCGGTTCAGAGGGCCCCGATTTCGATTCCCGCCCGCGTCGACAATTTTATTTGCGTATGGTTAATCCCTCTGGTTCGGGGACGGAGTATTTGTGTTCGCCTTAATACACTAATCTTCAGCTATACACGACACACCACAGAGACATGCAACAGTGAATACATCCCTCTGTAAAGGATTTGCATCAGGAAGGGCATTCGGCCGTAAAACCAATGCCGACCTCAATAAAAACTAGGGGGAAAATAGGAATAAGAATAAGAAGAGATAAAAATGTTTTAATCAAATTGCTTCAAAACGCTACAGGATGCTGCATGTTTTCGGTTATAAAACACAATGTTACAAGCAGCGCATTTCAATTGCTCCTGCTCCACGCAACAAAGGTTGCGTTCTATGCCTCTGAACCTCTGTGGGTGGGGCGGTAGAATAACGTCCACGGCATTCCTTGCCTGTCGTAAGAGGCGACTAAAAGGGGCCCCAAGGGCTCTTAACTTGGGAGAGTTGGTTGGCGATCACGGGGCCCTTAGCTGAGTCCTGGCATTACTTTTGTTAGGCTCCTTACTTTCATCTATCCTATTCAACCTCCCATGGTCTACTCTTGTTCTTTTTCGACTCCGACGGTTTTACTTGTGGGGGCCTATGTAGTCTCATTTTCACGCCCTTCGTGGCCGTTGTCGTTCTTTGACCGATACCTTCATTTTTTCCAAGTGTCGGATCCCTTTCATTTTCCTCTCTGATTAGTGTTATACAGAGGAAGGTTGCCTATATGTACTACCTCTTAAAACAATAATCACCGGGCGAGTTGGCCGTGCGCGTAGAGGCGCGAGGCTGTGAGCTTGCATCCGGGAGATAGTAGGTTCGAATCCCACTATCGGCAGCCCTGAATATGGTTTTCCGTGGTTTCCCATTTTCACACCAGGCAAAGGCCACAGCCGCTTCCTTCCAACTCTTAGGCCTTTCCTATCCCATCGTCGCCATAAGACCTATCTGTGTCGGTGCGACGTAAAGCCCCTAGCAAAAAAAAAAAAAAAAAATCACCACTCTCTGCCTCTGTAAACCCCACGTGTCGAAATTTAGCTCTCCTCCGGATTTGTCATAATCTCGGCCGTAGCTTCTCGTTGACGTGACGAATGATCCAGTGCTACTTTGTTAGGCGAACTCTTCACTCCTGACCTCTTATGGGCATGGTTCTGAGTATCTTGATTAAGAGATAGCAAACAAGACCTGACCTACATGTATCAATGAGTCATTGGGTACTTACTGTTCCAGCTCCTGCCTCTTGCTTTTCTACGGTGTCATCTAACGTTCACAAGACACGAGATTTGGTTTCATAGTCCTAGACAACGGGTATAGAAGAAGGCATCTAATAAAATACCGTGAAGAACGTTTTCAACGTACTGGACAAGTAACATGTATTAAGGAGTGAAGTGATAGAGATGGGAATCATCTGGTGCCATTGTTCCAACGAAATGTAATAGAATTGATCTTTATTCGGAAGAGCGAATTAAGCAGTAAAAATGGGGGGGGGGGAATCAAGAGGCAGTATTGCTATGTTCACTGAATTAGTGAAACTCGATAAAAATTAAAACAGTTATTCGGCTAGTAACGTATTGTAACTACTGTATATTACAGCAAAAGTAGGATTTGTAGATAGTTACAGTTCCGACATTAGCTGTCACAGATGGACTAGGCATCAATGAAGAGGCGTAGTAGGGAAATGAGGAGTGAGGTAGTTTCCCGATTTCATCACTGAGCCAGAAGTTGCTATTACATATCAGTCTGCCAAGCTCACTGAAATGCATGCATCAACCGACCCTATGAGCAACACTTTCACGCCATTCATAGCAGGAACTGGCTGGAGAAGGAATGGCATTACTAGCATCGCTCATACCTCAGTCACTGTCATATTGCCAAAGACTGAGACAGATCAATGAAAGTAATAAAATTGCTCTAGCCCATACCAGAAGACATAGTGCAGTGTAAACACTAGGCCTCGCAAAAAAGGCATGTTAATGCTCTAGTAACATCAAATCTGAACCTAATTCCTACCCTATGCTGAATTAATTGACGTATACATAAAACACCTCATATACTACATACCATATGAAAAATGCATACTGCTTCTAAAGTACAATAATTATACGTAGAAATTAACAGAAATTATCACAATATTAATAATAGTAATGATGATAATAATAATCTTAATAATAAAATAACCCTGATAAGCGTAGCGGAGCGTGCCTGCCTGTTATCCAGAGGCCCAGAGTTCGCTTCCTGGTCAGGTCAGCGATTTTTACCTGCATCCGAGGGCTGGTTCAAGGTCAGCTCAACCTACGTGATAACAATTAAGTAGATACGTGACGGTGAGATATCAGTTCCGGTCTCGAATACCAAGAATAACGAGCTAGCTACACGACACCTTGTAATCTGTTGGCTTTCGGGCTGAACAGTGGTAGCTTGGTAGACCAATGGCTCCTCGCGGACCCTCGGTGCAGATAGCGCCAGAGGATTTATACTCACCTTGACAACTGTATTATAATTTATCATTTAATGTTAAAATCTTGGGATAAGGATTTATTAATTTTTGGAATTACAGCTGAATACTGCTACGATTTACTAATAATAATAATAATAATAATAATAATAATAATAATAATTGTACCGGGCGGTACACCTCCACGCCGCTAATTTAAAATGTGCGCCAATTGAAACTCCTCTGCTGGAGGAAGTCTGAACTTTATTGACGGTATTAATTTTCAAATTTCTCAGAAGATGTCACTACGTGGAAAATTTGGAGTTTTTGAACTGTGTCATTTTCGACGTATTTTTGTTTTGCTTGTAGAAAGAAGTGTGAACTTTCTCTTCTAGAGGACACTACTGAAGATCAACAATAGTGCACCCTAGTGCGGAGTGAAAGAACTGCTTTTTTTTGGAGAAATTTTTATTTCAAAAGTTTGTTTCCTGTTAAATTTCTTTCTGTTATTGTTTAAGTTGGCTGTATACCCCTCTCTTTCCCCTTGTTTTGTATTTAGCCAATCCCGAATTTCTTTTATTAATTTCTGACCAATCGGATGTATCTTCCCCCAACTTGAATATGTTGCTGTATCCTACCCAATAAAGTTTTTGTGGGAGGGTGTTCTCATTCCCCTAACGCCTCGAACCTTCCGCGAGAGAATATAAACTGCTGATTTTAGGGTCTCCGGGCCACTTCTGTTCCATCTTTCAGTGTGTAAAGTACATAGCAGGGGCGGGAAGCGCCTCTTTCTTCGGCGACAGTCAACAACCAGGTAATGGCCGACTAATTACTTCTTTTCTTGCTTGCTCAGCAGTTTAACTCTCGGGGCGGGTCCGAAGTTTTTCCATTATGTAACCTTCCTTAAAATGTAAAGAATCTTGTATCTATTCTATCTTTTAAACTGCATATTGGGATAGAGAGTGCTTAACCCTCTCGAGCTCCCACTCATATTGTTTTGAGGTGAACTTATATTTTTCTCAACCTATTCTTCTTCGACTTAATGTAAATTGTTTCCTTCTTAAGTCACCTCTTTAGTATGGGATTAGCCCTTGTATTAACGGCCTAGTGCCAAGTAGGTTTTAAACAAAGCGTATTAGGAGCGCAAGTTCGCCTCCTCTCAAATTGTTATTTTAGAGGTCAAGTAATTAATCTTTTCTCACTTAATAGACCTCAGTAGGTTGGGTATTTTACCCCTGTGTCTACGTCCAGAGAGGACAACTTGAAGGTGGAGTTTGGTGTGGCCTTTGAGAGGCTTAAAGTTGAGAGCGAGTAACTCTTTCTTGAAAATTAAGTGTTGTATGCCTCGAGGAGGCTTTTCTGTGTAATTTGGAGCAAGTGCTCTGGAACATGAACGGGGTTTTCTGCCCCTCTGTTAATACTTATTTTGAAGTAAGGTTGGGCTGATTGCCCAAGCATTGTAAGGTCAGGGCGCGAAGCCCGAATCCTGTAAATATTCTAACTACCTTTGTGACTTGCTACTCTGTACCTGCCATGCTTGTTATTTCTTTATTTTGAAAAGAAAATATAACCTTGTTAAATTTTAAATTAATTTTACTTTCGTAGCTTGAGACCTGTTCACCACCCCGCACCTTCTTTCACGCATAACTACCACAAAAACACGGTAACAATAATAATAATAATAATAATAATAATAATAATAATAATAATAATAATAATAATAATAATAATATGTAGAAGAAAGAAGAAAAACAAGAAGACTTGTTGTCGTTCTACAGGACCTAACTACATCACTACTAAGGACGTTACTTACTTGTCCTCTCTTACACTTAACCACTCCATTTAGGATGTGCAACGTTAAAATTAATCAATTATATAATAGTATTAACTCAAAATAACAACAAACCGTCAGAAAATTAAATAATATAGCAGTACTAATAGGAAAAATGAGTAATATTATAAATACTGGTAAACCACTACGTACCGAGCGAGTTGGCCGTGCGGTTAGGGGCGCGCAGCTATGAGCTTACATCCGGGAGATAGTGGGTTCGAATCCCACTGTCGACAGCCCTGAAGATGGTTTTCCGTGTTTTCCATTTTCACACCAGGCACATACTGGGGCTGTACCTTAATTAAGGCCACGGCCGCTTCCTTCCAACTCCTAGCCCTTTCCTATCCCATCGTCATAACAAGACCTATCTGCGTCGGTGCGACGTAAAGCCACTAGCAAAAATAAATAAATAATAAACATAAGTAAATGTTGTACAAACGTGTAACTAGCGAATATATTCTTTAGAAACACGCTTATTCACTCGATAATGGATATTCTGGAAGCACTCAGCAAGTGAGCCTTCGTGGCACAGGCTGCAGCGCGCTGGTCTCTCACCACTAAGTTCCGCGGTTCAAATACCGGTCACTCCATGTGAGATTGGTTTTCCCGGTCACCTTTCATTCCATCAACACTCTCAAGTATCATTTAATTTCATCTGTCGATCATTAATCATTGCCCTAGAAGAGAAGACAGGCTTCTGCAGCCGGCAAAATTCCTATCCTCGCCGGTAGATGGGGGCTTCATTCGTTTCATTCATGAATCGGTTGAAACTGGAAACAGGCTGTGGATTTTCATTTCACTCAGAAAAATTATATTAAATTTCCTACGAGAATGTAAATGTTTGCAAGGAGGGTGTTCCACAGCCGAACGGCAGTGACCACGAAAGGGCGGTTGACTTGCAAATATACGGTAATTAGACGGGAGTCAGATCGTGTTTTGTGGTTGTGATAGGAGGAAAAGTAATTAAAGTTTGAAGAAAAGTAATTCGGTACAAATGAATTTAGAGCTACGTTCAGAAGGGACAGCATTTAGAGATTCCGACGCTCATGCAAACGAAGCTATAATAACTTTCTCTAATATGGTGGAATGTGAGAATCATAGAGCAGCTTTGATATGAATCAAATGCAAGTGATTAAACTTATTTCGAGCATCTTATTATTGTTCTGAGATATGTCTGTAAATATAGCGACGCCGTAGTCTAGCCCTTGTAGGACTAGCTGATCGTAAATGTCCGCTCTTGCCAGAAAGTCCGACTGACGGTATATCGCCAATGGCCACACTAGCTAAAACGACTTGATGGCGATTATTAGTGAATGGAAAAGCATGGAGGACGTTTTAAACAGTTCTCTTATTCAGTGTATCTACATTTTACCTTTTCTAAGAAAATGGGCATTCTTAAATATTTTGGAAACGTAATGTCGAAATCTTAAATACAATCTATTTTATGTCATTTATTTATGAAGGGAGAATTTTAGGATGTCGTGACACTCTCCTTAAACATACCTGGCCCTAAAAGGAGTATGAGGGATTGTATCAGTTACACTTTAAGATGTTTTGGAAACAATGGAAGAGTAATAACTTATTTGAGAAGTATAAAAACAAATTACGTTGGATGTAGTTCCTACTATGAGGTGAAACGACAAGCTGTAGACAGACGACACTGGTTGAATCGAGAAGGCATTGCCTTTACACATTGATTTTTAAAATAATAATAATTTCGTGTGGCTATTTCTAGCCGAGTGCAGCCCTTGTTAGGCAGACCCTCCGATGAGGGTGGGTGGCATCTGCCATGTGTAGGTAACTGCTTGTTATTGTGGTCGAGGATAGTGTTATGTGTGGTGTGTGAGTTGCAGGGATGTTGGGGACAACACAAACACCCAGCCCCGGGCCATTGGAATTAACCAATGAGGGTTAAAATCCCCGACCCGGCCGGGAATCGAACCCGGGACCCTCTGAACCGAAGGCCAGTAAGCTGGCCATTTAGCCAACGAGTCGGACATTTTTTAAAATTAATTTGTTTCTTACATAGTCCACTTTAGTGCCTTAGTCATTGCAACACGTAAGTTTCTTACTGACGTGCAGGAGGGAAAAGCAGTATATCATTCGAGTACATTGTACGTACAAGAAAAGAAATATTGCAAGTTTGTAACTCATTAATATGTACACATTTCATGTCTAAACTAGAGTTTATCAAGACCATTCAGTGGATGGCGGTAGAGTGTCGGCTTCCAGATCCCCAGGTTATGGTTTCAAACACGGTGAAGATAACTGGATGTTTAAAGGACAGCAAAAATAAGTCCACTTGGTACTCTAGGTTGTTCCATGTCGGAATGTAAACAACCTTTCCTTGCCCTCTGGCAAAATAAATGGAATGCCGAAATTACAGAGCACCTAAATCGTTAAAAAAAACATACTATCTGCACATGGTACCTGATGGATGATGATGGTGCTTGTTGTTTAAAGGGACCTGATATCATCTAGGCCATCGGCCCCTAATGGTACTAGATGGAACAAAATGTCATGATAGTTAAAATATTTAAAAATTTCTACTAACTGGAATTTAAAACAAGTGACGATGAAAAACGATTATGAAATTAAAATAATCAGTGTATCTAATTCGCAATGCCGTATTTCCTGATAAAATGATAGAAAATATAGATTACAACAGAATAAGCCATTACCTTGAACTACAGTAATATACACTGTGTGGCCAAAAGTCACGGGAAGACGCTGAATGTCATGTTAATAACGAGTTGTTCCTCCGCGAGCCTTCAAAACAGCAGCAACACGGCAAGGCAATCGATTCTACAAGGTGTTGGAATCATTCTGGAGAGATCTTGGACCGACGCATCTTGCACTGCTACCCACAGTTGGTCTTGTGTGGTTAGTGCAATGTTCATGGAGCGTACGCCAGCATCGACAGCATCCTATAAATGCTCGATTGGATTAAGATCGGGGGAACTGGATGGCCAATCCATTGCCGCAACTTCACTGGAGTGCTTCTCCAACCACCTGCGTGTCACTACAGAGCGATGATATGGCGCATTGTCCTGTTGAAACATGGCATCTCCATCAGGGTACTCTAGGGCCGGAAAGGGATGCAGATGGTCTGAAAGAATGTCTACATTATGTGCATCTGTCAGCGCTCCGTACAGCCAGACAATTGGGCCTAATTGTGATCATGAAGACGCCGCCCAGACCAGAACCGAGCCACCTTCCGCCTGGGCACAACCTTCTTGAAACGCAGGATCCATAGCTTCATGGGGCATACGCCATACTCTCACACGCTCATCAGCTCGATACAACTGGAACCGGAATTCGTCGGACAATATCACACGCCGCCACTGTTCCATGGTCCACTGCCGATATTCGCGGGCCCATGCACTACGTTGAGCTCTGTGTCGAGGTGTCAGCAAAGTGGCACGAGTTGGTCGTCGCCTGGTGAAGCCTGTGCGGTGCAGTTGCCTCCTTAGAGTCCTAGTAGAAATGGGTTCCTGACTCCCATCATTCAACTGGCTGACTCACAGTAGTCCGTTGAGCGCCCAGTATGGTTCTACGGAGGCGATGTGATGTCCGTTCGTTAAGCACCTGTGGTCTTCCCGTGCGGATGGTAATATTCTCTCTGTGATGTTGAAGATCCGCCCTCGACATTGTTGACCTCGGAAACCCTAATTCGCATGTAATCTCCGCAATGCTATGACTCATGCGCCGTGCGCCAATGTTAATTCCACGTTCAAAGTCCGTAAACTTCCGACGGGTTAGTATCTTTACGGCACTGGTGTCTGTGACAGACTGATCAGCTATGCCGCAGCCAGCCGCATCGCTCAGGGGTCATACACGGCGCATTTTCTAATGGAATACTCCTTCCCGTGACTTTTGGCCACACAGTGTATACCATTCAAGTTGAAATAACACATTAAAATACACAAACACAAACTAAAACAGGATCAATGAAATAATACGTAGTTAACAATAAAATAAAAACTAATAAAAATTACTTTTAAAACACAATAAAACAGGCCACTATCACTCATAAATCAAATGACGAGGTCTGTCAAATGCTCGCCATCTCGTAGGATGGGGCAGATGGTACTCCGATGTTTCAGACTACGGCAGAGATCGACCAGATCCACGCACTCCGTAAGGATATGAACCACGGTAAGATGACCACCGCAAGTACACATGGGGGCGGGATTCGCCCTTATGGTAACTGAAACCATATTATTATTATTATTATTATTATTATTATTATTATTATTATTATTATTATTATTATTATTATTATTATTATTATTATTGTACAGCTCATTGGCTGAAGGATCGGTGTACTTGCCTTCAGTTCAGAGGGCCTCGGATTCGATTTTCAGCCAGGCCGGTGATTTTAACAGCGTATGGTTAATTCCTCCTCTGAGTGGAGTGGTCCAACGTGTTAACGCACTACGGCTATGGAGCCAAACTCTGTATTCGGCAGATGAGTGGATTTGAACTTCAACGTCAGCTGTCCTGAGAATGGAAGGATATAGTCAATACTGCATGCTTCTGTGACAGTAAGTAGTGTGATCTGGTGTGTCTAGATGAAGACTGTATTGATCTGCAATCGAACATCCAGTCCCCGAACCATGAACAATTAACGATACACAGTAAAAATCCCCGTTCCAAGCAGGAATCGAAGCCGGGGCCGTCTGAACCGAAGGCCACTACGCTAACCATTTAACAAAGGGACAGGACAGATTCAAATATTTTTGTATAACAACGATGAAAGAAAAGATAAGGCCTCACAGTCAATGTTCATGTGCAAACTCGTGTCCTCATCCCGAGGTGGTGCAGCTCTTTTCAGGCACACCCCAATGGAGGTGAGCTGCATGTACCTTTTTGACCACATACCAGCCCTCCTGCCATTCTTAAATTCCTGACAGTACCGGGAATCGAACCCGGGCCCCCTAGGACGGCAGCTACAACACTAACCGTTACGCTACGGAGGCGGACGGTGTTCATGTAAAGTATGTTAAATTTCGAATGGCTTTGTATTTGAAACAAAGAAAAACGATCAGAAGGCAGGAAAATACAAACACAATTGCTATTGTTGACGAGAAATCAACAGTGGACCTACGCGTGGTATTGGTGGCCCACGAGGGAAGTCGCTGAAATTGTTCACAATCGATCTGGGGAGTTTTCGTTACAATAGCAGGCCCCCTTTCCTACTTCCAGACCGATTGAAGTTGAGGAGCTTTTGTTATAATGGCAGGCAACTTCCCTACTGCCAGAAAAAACTGAGTTGTGCTGTTATCATAATGACAGGCCACTTTTCCTGCTGCCAGCCAGCTTACTGCCAGTCACACCGAGTTGGTGAGTTTCCATTAAAATAGTAGGCAAATATGCTTAATGCCAGTCACATTTTAGATGGGTACATTTGTTTACCCGTATAATGGCGGGCACCCTTGCCTCCAAACACAATCGGGTAGGGGAGTTTTGAACAAAACTGCATGCTCCCTGGCCTTCCGCAAGTCAAATCAAGAAGGGGATTATTCATTATAGTGGTAGGGCCTCTTTACTAATGCTAGTTACACATAAGTTGGAGAAGGGCCCCATTGCTACTGTCACTCACAGTCGGTGTGGGAGTACTGATTACAATAGCAGACACACCCTTTCTCAATCGCTACAAATCGACATCAATGAATATATATAAATCGGCATACGAAAGTATATGCATGTTTATAATATTGCAGACCTTAATTTACAGATTAACTGCTGTTAAACGGTACGTCATATCGTCAAACGGATTATACCATAACACGCCGTATTTAGCGGTCTAAATGGCTGGTCCTATGAAATTTTCTTGTATCTTATCTATTAGAAACGTTTAATAGGGTAAAATTTGGGTAAGATAGTCTCACACTTAGCTCACATATGTTTACTGGGTGGGCCAATGTCCGTGTAGAATTTAATCATTCTCTCTTTCCTATCAGTGATTCAAAGTATGAATTATGTGTGTAAAATTTGCAAAACGTACCAACAATCAAGAAATAGAGACAAATCTAATGTATAAGGGATAAGGATACGATAAAACGTTATAGGACCAAAGTTGTAGATCACTCCAAATTGAACGGAGATTATGCCATCCGTTTTGCAATAGGACTTACCGTTTAGCCACAAAATACCTCGAAACGAAAGTCTGCTCCGTCATTAAAATTGCCTCCATATTTCGATACTTTCCGGGAATAAAAAGTGAAAAATTTAAAGATCTTGGAAGTTTTCCGTCGGCTACATTCTAAAATGTATAATTTTGCCAACTTCCAATTTTCTAGCTCGTTTGGCAGATTGTGCCGCAATCTGGATTTTGTCGGAGGAGGTAAAATTAGGACCATCAGGAAACTAAAACTTCAAAATATGCAGATAGTCATTATTACACTTAAACGGACAGCTGTACGAACATTTTGCAAAAGTAGTCAGTGTACAGACACACGGGCGTTACGATTTTATTTATATAGATAGAAGATAGATAAGGAATCTGATCCACGTACAAGACCTATTGGGCTATGTCCGCTGGACTTAGACTGCAAAACCGACCGTTCATGATATCTCCCTTATTATTCTTCCTGTCGAAAAAATGCACATGATAAAAAGGTTTTAGAAATGGAGTTCCATCACGGCTGGTCGATTTCCAGTCAGGTTGGTCTTGTATATATTTTGAGAGAGTAAAATCACTGTTTCGGTTCCCTATAAAATCCCTGTCCATTCTGGAAATTTGAAATAGTATGACCTTCAAACCTACCTTTGGACAGGTGGATGCTAAATATCATCATCATCATCATCTGTTTACCCTGCAGGGTCGGCTTTTCCCTCGGACACAGCGAGGGATCCCACCTCTACCGCCTCAAGGGCAGTGTCCTGGAGCTTCAGACTCTTGGTCGGGGATACAACTGGGGAGAAAGACCAGTACCTCGCCCAGGCGGCCTCACCTGCTATGCTGAACAGGGGCCTTGTGGAGGGATGGGATGATTGGAAGGTATAGGCAAGGAAGAGGGAAGGAATCGGCCGTGGCCTTATGTTAGGTACCAAGGTACCATCCCGGCATTCGCCTGGAGGAGAAGTGGGAAACCACGGAAAACCACTTCCAGGATGGCTGAGGTGGGAATCGAACCCACCTCTACTCAGTTGACCGCCCAAGGCTGAGTGGACCCCGTTCCAGCCCTCATACCACTTTTCAAATTTCGTGGCAGAGCCGGGAATCGAACCCGGGCCTCCGGGGGTGGCAGCTAATCACGCTAACCCCTACACCACAGAGGCGGACTGCTAAATATAAAGTTTGTTGAAATATATTCAGTAGTTTTCAAGTTATAAGACATACGCTTTATACGCACCCGCTTTTGAGTTAAGTCTGTTGGGACTTGTGCTGAAAACCGTCCATTTATGATATCTCCCGTATTAATCCTCCTATCGTCCGACTCGCTAGCTGAATGGTCAGTATACTGGCCTTCGGCTCAGAGAGTCCCGGGTCCGATTCTCGGCCGGGTCGGGCATTTTAACCTTCATTGGTTAATTCCAGTGGCCCGGGGGCTGGGTGTCTGTGCTATCCCCAACATCCCTGCAACTCACACACCACACATAACACTATCATCCACCACAATAACACGCAGTTACCTACACATGGCAGATGTCGCCCACCTTCAACGGATAGCCACACGATATTATTATTATTAATCCTCCTATCGAAATGATGTACATGAGAAAAAAGTTTTAGAAATTGATTTTCATTCAGGATGGTAATTTTCATTAATTTAGGATGTGCATATTTTGTGGGAGTGCAATATCATGGTTTCGTATTCGGATAAACCCCCAGTAAATTGAGGTATTCAGAAATAATATTGACCCTAAACCTACCCAAGTACAGGTGGATTCTAAATACGAAGTTTGGTAGAAATATATCCAGTAGTTTTCAAGTTATAAGAACTCAGACAGACAAACAAACAAACAAACAAACAAACAAACACCAAAGCTAAAAAATATGCGATGGTCATTATTACAACTGAAACGATTAACTGTACGGAAATTTAGCCAAAATAGTCAATGCAAAGACACATGGTAGTCACGATTTTATTTGTATAGATAAAAATGTAAAGCCCTCCCCTTACAGGCTATGGAGGCCCTCGGGAGAGTGGAAGTATTGGTGATTACTGTACTGTTCTGAGAGAAGGTAACTAGGCAACTGAACTATATTACATGAATCAAGGGGAAATTTGAAGAGGTCTGACACTTGGAAGTTGAAGGTATCGGAGAAATAAAGGAAAGCGTCACGAAGGGCGTGATAATGAAATACAACATACAGTAAACGTTTCCACCATCTATATACTTGGCATTGAGTGGAATTTGTAGGGTCATGTACACCTTCAGAAGAGAAAATCTCGTTTCTTAAATTTTTCGAGTTGTTGGCGGGGAACAGATGTCACGTCCTTCCGGTTGAACTGAGCACGTTTTTACCGCTTCGGTTAGGTAGCTATTACTACTAATAATAATGTTAATAACCCGCTGACCTCAGTGGCAGAGTCAGTCCGTTGTCCTGTTTCCAAATCGCTGGTTTATGCTGGTTGAGGTCGGTGTCACTACTCTACGTTACAATTTTTTAGTCGATAATCTTATTCTTTAAAGATGGAATGGTTTCGTAGTTTTATTTCTCCTTATTATAATAGGCCAGAGTAAAGTGTAACTTCCACCGAAGTCCCAGTCAACATCCATGGCTGTGACAATATGGAAGTTGCTGGGGTATGGGTAGTGCTGAGTAATGACATTCAGAGCACGACTAGTGCATCTGAGTGTCATGAAAGGTTCTACTCATGGGGTCATTCGTGCTGAAATAGTACTTTCTGACCCAGTGAGGAAAGCAATGGAAAACTACCTCACTCCTTATCTTGCCTAGTACGCCTTATTTTGGTGCTGCCATTGGTTTTTGGGGTTTCCTTATAACCGCATAACCTTTGGTGGTGCTATTTGAGGATCCAACCAGCCTCTGGGCTGATGACCTAACAGACACAGACATTACTATAATAATCACCACCACTACCACAGCGCAACCAACTCGCTCTGTGGTTATATGGCGTGCCAATAAATCTATTCCCACAAGTGTACTGTACAGGGTCTCTCTTATAAATCCAGACCGTCCGGCGGCATTTCTACTACCCGAAACCTAAGCAGCTTTACGGGAGGCCCGCTCATAGTTCTTGAGCTTGCAAGGAGCACGCACGTGTTCGAACTAGCATCAATAGCCAGTCTGAATCGCATGCTACAAACAATTGTTGTCATGTAATCTATTATACTTACAATATTACGAGAGAATTCTGGAATGTTGTAACGTACAGTCTGAGGAGTGTCTATTGAGTTGTTATTGCTGTTGATTCATTAAACAGGCAATGCACTTCATTAATCATCACTGCCTTGTACTTGTGAGTGTAAACTGTGATAACCTCTGATATTGTGGTGGGAGGAAATATCTACAATAATTAACTACTAGCAGTTTCCCGCTGGCTCCGCCCGCAATGTACAATGTATGGTGTTGTTCGTTACCCTCCTCACGGATGTATTTGCAAAGTTCCGACTTAATGAAATAAAGCACATGATCTGCTGCGGTAATAGAATGTAATATTGTGTCAAGAAAACACTTGAAAATACATTACACAAAGAAATTGAATTAAACGTTCTTTGGAAGAACACTACGCGCCGAACTATAAAAAAGTCCTTCAAAGATCTTCGTCATGGAGTCAAATGTACTCATAACTATTCTCATAATCTACCAAAGAAAAAGCTTGATCCACTGAGCGTTTTTAGACCAAAACGAATTGCGTACCTCAATTAGAACGAAAGATATGATTGGTTCAATGAGAAAAAATGTTGAAGAAATGAGACTTCAATCTAAATGTGCACTCGTAACTTTGCTCAGAATGAACCAATTTGAATAGTTAAGAGCTGAAATGAAAGAACCAGATCCACTGAGTGTTCTTAGGCCAAAAACGAACTCCATACCTCAATTAGAACCAAAGATATGATTGCTTCAAAGATACAAAAAATTGAAAAAATGAAATAATTTGAGGAAGGTGGAAGTTAAGTGATTTATAGTACCTGATGACAAATTTGTGCATGATTACCTTTAAGTTAAAACAAAAATGAAGGAAATCGACCGGATAGAATGGCCGGACTGACTGACTTTAGTTTTCATAAAAAAAATTTAATATATAGATTAGCAGTTTCCCGCTGGCTCCGCCCGCAATGTGCAAAGTATCGTTCGTTACCCTCCTCACCGATGTATTTGCCAAGTTCCGACTTAATGAAATAAAGCACATGATCTGCTGCGGTAGTAGAATGTAATATTATGTCAACAAAACACTTGAAAACACATCACACAAAGAAATTGAATTAAACGTTCCTTGGAACAACACTACGCGCTGAATTGTTGGAAAGTCCTTGAAAGATCTTCGTCATGGAGACAAATGTACTCATAACTTTTCTCAGAATCTAGCAATTTAAGTAGTTATTACCTCAAAAGAAAGCGCTTGATCCACTGAGTGTTTTTAGACCTAAACGAACTGAGTACCTCAATTAGAACGAAAGATTTAATTGCTTCAATGAGAAAAAAAAATGTTGAAGAAATGGGACGTCAAATTGAATGTGCACTCATAACTTTCCTCAGAATCAACCAATTTGAATAGTTAAGAGCTGAAATGAAAGATATTGATCCACTGAGTGTTCTTAGGTCAAAATTAACTCCGTACCTCAACTAGAGCCAAAGATATGATAATTTCAAATAGACAAAAAATTGAAAACATCAAATAATTTGAGGAAGGCGAAAGTTAAGTGATGTATAGTGTGCCTGATGACAAATCTGTCCATGAATACCTTTCAGTTAAAAAATGAAGGAAATCGACCGGATAGAATGGCCGGACTGACTGACTTTAGTTTTCATCAATTTTTTTAATATATAGATGATATTGTTACGTTATCTCAGCTTACACAGGAACTGGAGAATACAAATTGCATAGACATGGTCTTGGAGAAGAAGTACAAGAGAAAAATGAGTAACTGTAGCCGGGCTGAGTGGCTCAGACGGTTGAGCCACTGGCTATCTGACCATAACTTGGAAAGTTCGATCCTGGCTCAGTCTGGTGGTATTTGAAAGTGCTCAAATATGTCAGCTTCGTGTTGGTAGATTTACTGGCACGTAAAAGAACTCCTGCGGGACACAATTCCGGCTCCTCGGCATCTCCGGAAAATCGTAAAAGTAGTCAGTGGAACTTAAGTTAAATATTATTATTATTATTATTATTATTATTATTATTATTATTATTATTATTATTATTATTATTATTGAATAACTGTAGAAAATGGATTGGATCTAAAAAGTCAGCGATACAGATAATATCAGATTAGGAAGTGAGGCTTTGAAGCAAGTGGACATATTAGTACTTGAAAAAAAATAACGGTTCAAAATTAATATAAAGGATTAACCGTTAAATCACCATGTATATATCCTCTCTTTACATAATCACTACAGACGAAATAAATCAAAACATATACAAATGTATTCAATCAAACAGAACAGGGGACTTTCAGTCTTTTCGTGGAATCCGATCTACACGGACGTGACTTTACCCTTTAAAAAATCCCACGACGAGATTTATAAAACGATCGATGATAACAGCAGCAAGGAGGGCATAACATGTAGACAATCTAAAGTAAAGAGGATTTTTCTAAAAAAATATAAATTTATGCCCTCCTATACAGGATGTTTAGGAAAACAACGGAATCTATCTCACTACTCGTTTCTTAGAAAGCCTCTTTAGTGAAGCCTAGGCCATGGAAATAAAGCGTTTTCTGACCCATGCCCATACAACAAATTTTGTTTGCCTTTAATTTAATAACACAGATGAGGAAAACTGTCAGATTCCTTTACAGAATCACACATGTTATCGTGCTGTGAACAGCCTATGTAATAAAGACGGGCGTGCAGTGACGTTCTGTTGATCATCCTATCAAGGTTCGTAGCAATTAATGCTTCATCTTCCATTTAAAAACGCAACAAAGGATTACTAAATTTGTAATTAAATATTATTTTACGGAAAAATGACAACTGGAAATGTATGAGGTCTTAATTGATCATCCTATCAAGTTCCATTACAATCGATCTGGTCCAACATAAATAATTCTCTTGTAATTAGGATAGCAGTTAGCCGCCTTTACCTCCAGGAATTAAACTGGTACGTATTTTTAGTGCAGGTTGAGTGAATATCAGGGCCATGTGCCTCACCAGAAGTGGAAATCTCGTTTCTAAATTGTTCGACTTCCTGACAGGGAATTGAACCTATGTCTCGCCATGACTTATATACATGTCTTCTTCGAATGGTGATGTAGATTATTAGAAGGGAACGGATTTCTGTGTAAATACATATCTAATTAGGGAATAAAAAATTGTTATATTTTGTGATATCTTTACGAAACATGACATGTGCAGTCGAAAAATGCAGTGCTTGCTTTCCACATTTTTGAGATTAGCGCATGTGCAAACTGTGGCGCAGAAGTTCTGTGCACTGTGCATCGGTCTGACTTGGCTCGGTTCGGACCAGAGTTTTGTCTCAGCGCAACTCATTTAAGCTCAGCTCCGATAAGGAACGCTGAGGAGCAAGTAAGAAATGGGGAAAAAGGCCGAGCGAGCGAGACAAGCGGAGGGATACAGAGAGACAGCGCTATTGCCCAAACTCGAGGTGTGGAGGTCTGCACTCTGGTCAACCTCGCGATCATCTTTTGCACCTTGTGCCGGTCAATACACCGGTGCATGCACCTTGAGAGGCCCTGGTTTAAAATCAATGCAGCCAATATTTCAACTAAAATTAACAGCCCTCTTAATAATGGAGAAACATATTAAGAATGTATACAACATTTAATATTTTAATTGGTAGGCAGCACAAACAGTCGCACCTTCCCCATCTGAAATAAGATAAGATAAGATAAGATAAGATAAGATAAGATAAGATAAGATAAGATAAGATAAGATAAGATAAGATAAGATAAGATAAGATAAGATAAGATAAGATAAGAAAGAGAGGAATGGAATACCGAAGGAGGTAAGATAAGCTGATAAGCGGTGCAGAGAAAATAAAAAAACCCTGGATATGAAGAAATGGGAAAGGTTGCTGCAAAAATGTGTGCAGATTTAAGTGTTAAGCAGCGTTTCCAACCTCTCAGTATCGTACAATAATCCGAAAAAGATCGTATATTTTTCAAGAGAGGATCGAACGACTTAAAATAACCATTAACATATTCGCTATTTAAGTCTCTTTACAGACGCAATAGCTCAATTACGCAGCAGCTTGCTTCTCAGGAAGCTGAAAGGTTCGATTTTTGGTTAATAATATGGAGTTTCCGATAAGTCGAGTACCTCAGGTTCGAGCCGCACGTAAAACTGTACGTTCCGCGGATTACCTATAACACGACAGCTAAGTGTCCACCTGCTGCAACTCCACATTTTAATAGGTTAGGATGGGAAATAAATATTAGTCATTGTGCTAATATGAGAGATACAGTATCAAGGGTACGAAAATAATTTTTATTTAATTACTAAAAGTTGGGTAATTTGTAAAGAAGTAGTCAACATGAGACATAAAGTCAGTGAAGTGCCTTACCTCATAGCTGGAAATCGTCATCATCGTCATCACGATCATCTTCTTCTATGCAACCTCTAGGAATATTCACAGCAGAAGGTTTTGAAGTACCGGTACTTGAGCTTGTTGATTGATTATACAACTCTGCTTTAATAAAAAAAAAATGAAATGGCGTATGGCTTTTAGTGCCGGGGATGTCCGAGGACAAGTTCGGCTCGCCAGTGGCAGTTCTTTTGATTTGACACCCGAAGGCAACCTGCGCGTTATGATGAGAATGAAATGATGATGAAGACGACACATACACCCAACCCCCGTGCCAGCGAAATTAACCAATGATGGTTAAAATTCCCGACCCTGCCGGGAATCGAACCCGGGACCCTTGTGACCAAAGGCCAGCACGCTAACCATTTAGGCATGGAGCCGGACTCTGCTTTAGTCATCCCTCTGATCATGTTATCCGACGGTTTGAAATCTTTACACCGTACCACTGATTCGAACACACTGACTGCCCTGCAAGCATCCATTCACGTAGAAGTAATTAGAGTATTCATATTTTTGACTTCAATGAGATTAATTTTGCTGAATATTCTTTGACAATCAGGTTTCGAGCGAGGGAGTGACAAAACAGAGAGTGAAAATTCTGGAAGTGCGGGGAACTCACATTCACCGAACGTGTTTTTCACCTCCTGTAACTTAGCCCAAAAATTAACTACTTCAGAGCAGGCTTTAATATAATCATTGGCGTGAGCAAATGGTAATTTCCTCCAGTCATCGTCAATCTGCTGAAGGCGAATGCCATGTTCCTCTGATTACAGTACAGGATCGAGACCGTGAAGTAACTTAGAAAGGAAAGAGCCCCTTCTTGGTAAATTCCCTTTGGGAATTTCATTATTCGAAAAGTATTTCTATCTCTTTCGAACTTCTCATCTATGATAGAACATAACTTGCACGAATAAAAGAAGGAACAAAAATCTACTCATTTTAATTGGAAAACAAGACAAAATTTACGAGACATCATAGGATCGTACAATAGGCGTACGATCGGCGGGTTGGATCGTACGATAGTGCGCAGCATGGAATTATCGTACATGTACGATGCTGATCGTACGGTTGGTAAGGCTGGTGTGAAATTAACATTGAACTCCAGCAAACATTGTAAATTTAAAATATGCCCCTATTACCACTTCTGATGTTATTGCAGTTGGAGTCAATAAAAATGTACTCATAGAAAAAATATGATTCACAATTCCAGCATACAAAATTATATTTTGAAATGATTTGTTTTGGTAACAGAGAATATGAGATAACGGTTTTTTTCGAAGATCATATTAAATTGAGAAGTGCAACATTACAGTGTATTTAACGTAGGTCTACTTTGTTTAGCTTATTTGAAATTTAATATTAAATAGGAATGGCTTTTTTTCGAATTTTAAGTCCACATATAATTCCATATTTCAATATAAATAATTAAATAAATATGTACATATGTAATTAATTATTAGTAGATATAAATCCGCTCCCTGGTAATTAGACAAGCTTCACATATACTGTCCATAATTACACGACCTCACCCCTTTCCCCTCCAGATTTTAAGTCTGAAGAAATGGTGTGTTTAGTCAGGAAGATTTACTACATTGTCACTCAATAACGTGTTCCAGTCACAAGCCAACTGCTAATACACGTATACATTAATTTCCTAGGATATCGCTAGGCGATTGTGTCACTGTGAAAATGAGGCTGTGCCATTTACCCTGCTTTCGACAGGATGATCGATCCATTAGCGAGAGTTCACTTCCTGCTTCCTCTCCTCTTTCGTCCAGGAAACAGTCAATTAAAGCTCCCCGGCAGTCCATTATCAATAATTCAATATCACAAAAATAAGCTCACCTACTTGAAATGGCAGCGAGCCTTCACGTCATTTGCCTTTTTTCTCTGTGTACTTTGTAACCACGAACTATTTCCCCCATAGCGAAACCACGCGCATACAGCTGGAAAAGGAAACGATCCTATTGCTAGTTGCTTTACGTCGCACTGACATAGATAGGTTTTACGACGACGATGCGATAGGAAAGGGCTGGGAGTGGGAAGGAAGCGGCCGTGGCCGTAATTAAGGTACATACCGAGCTCGATAGCTGGAGTTGCTTAAGTGCGGCCAGTATCCAGTATTCGGGAGATAATAGGTTCGAACCCCACTGTCGGCAGCTCTGAAAATGATTTTCCGTGGTTTCCCATTTTCACGGCCGCTTCCTTCCCACTCCTAGCCCTTTCCTGTCCCATCGTCGCCATAAGACCTATCTGTGTCGGTGCGACGTAAAGCAACTAGCAAAAGAAATTAAGGTACAGTACTAGCATTTGCCTGGTGTGAAAATGGGAAACCACGGAAACCCATATTCAGGGCTACCGGCAGTGGAGTTCGAACCAACTATCTCCTAACTGCAGGGCCAACTTGCCCGGTGATCCTACTTTCGAAGCTTCGAAATGATATCTAATGTTCTACAGTATTTCATTTCCTCCCTAATTAATTAGAATAAAATATTTCCAACCTATTTTGGTTATCTAAAGGAATTGATTTTGAGCAGGCTGAAGATTTTAGAGCCTATTCTATCCCTTATGTAGGAGTTCAGACTCTTTAGTTTTCAATTCTATTTAGATTTTTGGTAACTTATTTACTATATCACAATTTCGTAGTGCCAATCATTTTCTTATTGAAGAATAATTGTATATTATTGTTACTTTAGGGGTCTGCCTAGTCGAGGCGCTAAAGGCGTTGTTTGGTTCACCTCGAGGAGCGTTTTTCACTCAGGAAGCTAAAATATTCTGAAACGGGGCTTCTAGTTCTGGGATGCACATAGCCATGCGGTTCACTCAACTTACACCGCAAACGAGTACTAGATTAATTCCTGAGGGAAAATTATAATCACTCTATGTCACTCAGTGCCCTTGTTATGAAGAGTGGAAGGCTTTACCTTCCTCAGTCGTCCAAGGGGGTGTGTCACAAGATTCATGGTATGCTGCTCTCCATGATCTGGGCGTGTAATGCAGACCGAGAAATCTGAAAGACCAAAGAAACTTTTGTTTGGGAACCCTGAAGGACAGCGCGGCAGAGGAATCCAGTTGGTAGGAAGGAGTGGTATAAAACCTGCAAAAGCTCGGATATCGTAAGCGGAGGATAGTTGGTAGAAGTTCATTGAAGAAGCCAAAGTTCACCATGAACTGTAGTGTGACAGAAAAAAAAAGTGTTGCAAACCAAATTCTCAAACATTTCAATCCTACCTCGTATTGTCTTCTGGTCGAAAGCAAGGGACCTTCGTATAAGTGTTAATACGAAGCATGAGGATGCGGCATTCCTTTCTGAGAACCTCACGTGCATTGGCCAGAAGTGGAATGGATTTGACGAAGGAGCTACCTAACTGCGGTTGGAAAGGCGTACTCGGTTCACTTAGTAGGACCGGGCTGGGTAGCTCAGGCGGTAGAGAGCTAGCCTTCTGGGAATTTCAATCCTGCCTCAATCCGGTGGTATTTGAAGTGGCTCACATGAGTTTGCCTCGTGCCTGTAGCTTTACTGACACGTAAAAGAACTCCTGTGGGACAAAATTCCGGTACATTGGCGTCTCCGAAAAAAAATTATATATTTAGTGGGACATAAAACCAATCACTCTCAGAAAATCACTCAGAAGGGCATGGGTTCGATTCCCCGCCAGGAAGTTCAAAAATTTAAGGAACGAGATCTCCACTTTTGGAGAGCCCCATGACCCTGGAGTTTCACTCAGCATACACCAAAATTACATAAAAAGTTAATTTTTGGTGGAAAAGGTGGTCAGGCACAGATATAACGATTCTAACCCCACTTAATGCCGAGGTTACGGATAGCGGATTTTGTTTACCTCTCATTCCTCCAAAAGGCCTTCACGGCCTGTATGGAGTTTTTTTTTTTTTTTGCTTTGTTTTGCTTTGCTTTGCTTTGCTTTGCCTCTGTTGAAGACTAGCATGCCACGATGTCACGACCGAGGTTTGAATCAGAGAAATGCCTATACCTAAACGAGGAGAAAGTACCAAATTTTAAGCCTGGTGTAATTGCAGGGGAGAAAGTTTGCGAGTTATGTCTTCTCTCGTAACGTAGCGCAATACTGAGCGGTAGACTTAGTGGCTCGCTGTAAGTAGAGCAGAGATCTAGGCCGATACAAGTGAGCGAGGAAAGTGGCTGGCAATCATGTACACCTCACTTCACACATGACCCACAGGGCAAATCTCACGTGCTACTCTTGAACTGGAAACAAGTGTTGGGCAATATATCTTCTGTTTATCAGAAGTTCCGTTTGTTCGGCAGCAATCTCCAAGGAACAATGGTTGTTGAAAACAGTACTGACCGCTTGTCACGGTAGTTAACTATTCACGAATCCAGAGAATGGATGCGTTTGACTTAATCCGTCAATTATCCCGTCATGTTGGTTGTAAACAGAGGGCGGATTTTGGCATATATGCATATTTTGTTTGTTTCAAGATATAATGTGCCCACAAGAAGTAAAGACGATTCAGATCATTTGAAATGGCTAAGTTTTATAGTGCACATATAAGTGCATATATACGGAATACGCGCATATTCTTGACATACAGTACGTACATATAAATGCATAATTGCAGCTTTATTATTATTTTATATAAAACAACACACATATTGATATTCAAATTGGTACAACAATACAAAGAAAGAAATATATAAACATTTCCATTCGCCACCGGAAGCATATTACAGGGCATTGTTGTTGAGTGTCGACAATACAAACAATTGGTAAAAAAGATCGGTGGCGCTTTGACATTCGGTTCGGATGTTGGATTCACATAAAAATAATGTTTTACGATACTTTAAGTACAGTAGTAGAGTGAAGAGATCCTTCCTCGATGCTTACCAGGGACCAACCTGTCCGCCCCCAAAATGATTCTTAGCTTCGTATATAAAAGGATTAAAACAGAGAATGCCTGAAACTAAATAATGCCACCATTTTCAACGTTCTTATGGTCTTGTCATTAGTAGAACCTAACCAATCCAGACCAATCGTTTGTAGTTCTAACCTAACTTTCATCTGTGCCGTTCATCTTTTGTGTTAGTCAGTATCTGTGGATAATGCGCTGACGTTGGCAACCCTGTTCAGTGCATCGCAAGCTCGTCGGAGCCGCCGCTATGTTCGATTAATAAACTATACCTTTATTTCTTCGTTGTATGAATACCAGCAACCACTAGAAATCATGCCAAGAAAAAAGTAGATACAAGAATTTTACTTCAGCATTAGATGTTTGGAGAACAAACCTTGTACACAGAGGAAGAATTTGTATTTTGCAGTGTATGCAATCTATATAAGTTAAATAAAGCTGCAGGGGGTCCGCCGTCTGAAATTTCATTTGTTTTGCCTATTTCTCAGATATTTATCTGTTTTAGGTCAAGACAGTATCAGTGGTTTTTATTTTTCGTGTCATTTTGTCTGTTTGTTCCACCATCGCGGCGAAACGGATGGATAGATCTCAACCAAACTTCACAGTTATAGTATACTCATCGCGGAAAAGGTTTTGATATGCATATAATTTGAAAATCTTTGAAAAGAATGGGGGTTTATAGGGAAACCAAAACAGTTTTCTTCCATTTTCTCTTATATTATACATTTTCTGAAAAATCCGTGGACTACATGTGAAATGTCCCTTCATTATAAACAACTTTTGTTATGTTCATAATTTCGCTTACTATTCAAATGGCGGAGAAAACTACTATTTTCTGCGGGTATCGTGCTCTATATTGGGTGACAGACAGACCGGCAACGAACCTACAGGTTACCGTGGCAACGGCTCTGACTGCTTGCCGGCAGGGAAGTAATGTGTTGCCATTTTCGTCATCATTCCTGAAACTCGTGGTTGTTCCTTGGGTAGAAAGCAAGAGAAACGTCAATCGTCCATTCTGCGGGATATTGGCGGAATACCGTTGGAGGATACAATCGTCCTCGAATAGCACCAAGAGGCGCTGTTAATATATGAAAAGTACAGCGGAGTGTAGCCCATTATTTCACGCCGTAATGTGTTTTCTGGCATTTGCTATAATTTTTTCTGTATTTCTACTCTATTTCTGTTTTCATCTTTAATTTCTTGCCTCAGCCTTGCCTCTTTAGGCTTTGGAAATAGCACCATAAGTCATCTTCTTATCTGTTTACCTAATAATCCCTGCGCCTAATTTTCTCTTCTGTTACCGCCTTCTTATATCCGTAACTCATACCATTACAATTTGTTGAGGGGCATTTTATTTTCCAATACATTCACTCGGTATTTACATATTTGTCCTATCTGGCTGTCCTAGGTTATAATCCTATTTTTTAAATTTCAACTTTCTTAACTGTATTACTTTCTTCCTTAATTACTTGATATGTATGCGAGTGCTAATCCTGAAACCTGGACCCTCTTCTCTTTGACGAAAAGTTCCAAGCTCTTCAAATGTATAACTGTTGTCCCCTTAAAATATCGAAATATTGATGCAATTTTAATGACGGTGCAGACCTTCGTTTCAGAATAATTGGTGCCTAACGGTATTTCGTAACATAAAACAGATAGCACAATCACCGTTCAATTTGGAGAGATCTTCAACTTTGGTCCTATAACTTACAGTCGTATCTCGACCGCTTATTCGTTAGATAACGCTGCATTTCTCGATTATAATCAAATCTCTCCAACTCGATTGTGACTGGCATCAGGAAAAGGGGCCTGTCTATATAATGAAAACTCTCCATCTCTATCGTGAATGGCAGTTTCTAAGTGAGCCTGCGGTTACAGTAGAAAACTCGATTGTGATTGGCAGTAGGAAATGTGGTCTGCTATTTTCCTCTAAACTTCCCCAATGCTTAGCATACATCGAAAACAACGAATGGCGTCTCCCTGTTTTGTTTCTCGAATAGCGCTAGGAGACATGCAATTTAATATAATCTTACTCACTACCTTTACAGTAACTTACGGAGAAATCCTTATACAGTGTAGAATACCGTATGGAAGCACGGGTACATTTGCTAGCAGTGCATATATAAGTGCACATATCCCTATTGTTTAGTACATAGATGCATCCATATTTTTCCAGTTTTAGTGAATAAGAATTCGCTCTATAGTTATGAGCATAAGCATCACTGTTTAACATGAAGTTTTAAATTCTTCCAGCCATGGTTGATAAGTGACTGATAGGGTCAATTGTGTAGAAAATGACAATAATAATAATAATAATAATAATAATAATAATAATAATAATAATAATAATAATAATAATAAATTGTATAATAATTTATATTATAGTCAAGCCTGTCAAGTGCAAGTCTCGCCATTTGCGCAACTTGTTAACTTTTATACTGCATTCTGTTCCCGACACCACGTCGCCTCACCGTAATCAATACCATTGCCAGCGCTCTTAGAAGCGAAATCATCATGTATTTTATGACAATTTATGATGTTGATGGAAATAATCGCACCACGTGTACGTGTATGGTTCCTAGGGGTCTCTATCTCAGATTGTATCACAGCACAGTCATCTGTATTACTTTCGAGGAAATAGAACATCAAGAAAGGGAACATGGAACATGGAAGAGAATCAAGAATGAAGAAGTCTATCTCCTGATGCAGCAACCAACAACTCTGCCGAAACAGACGAGCGGTGGACAGGCCATCTAGCATCATGCTCGAAGACGGCCTGGTGAAGAAGACAAGCGAGAGGAAGCCGAACACTAGCTGCCCCCTGACGAGAAGTCGCGTGGATGCGGGGTAAGATGTGCGAGGGGTAAGCATCTCTGCCGCGCATGCGCCTATCTCAAGTCTCAAGGCCTGACAATAAATATCGGTACCGTCCGCGGTGTATGTTACGAATTCACGTGGTATCATGAAATTTTGAAATGGTAGTGCAATTGTGCCTTAGTTACATATTTACTATACTTAACAAGTATTGTATAAGGTACATTTTAAAAAGGAATATGCAGAAGCTCGCATTATCTATCACGACGAATGTTTGTAGTTAAAAGTGTAGTATCTGTTACTCGTTTCGTACCTACAAGCTGCCGCGACTTCTCTTCAGACGCAGCTATAGCTCATTCCACGTTAAGAAAACAGTATTGCTCTTATGGGCCTACAATGAGTGAACACCCCCCCTCAGAGACACCCATAATTCCTTATGATTACGTGATATTGTACTGTATTTTTTAATGTATTGTGAAAGACAGATAGAAAGGATGAGGCATTTTTGCCTGTGAATTATTAAAATAACTACTTAACATTTTCTTTTTCATAAATGTATTCGTAGGGAGGAAGTACAATGGCAGGAACAGCCATCGCTTCGTTGCCTTCCTTCATTTTCCTTCTTCTGTGTTTCTCTGGCACAAGCATCGTGTAGTCCTTCACTTTGTGAACCTCCGGTAGCTCACTTCTGTAGTGAAGTTAACTACAATATTATTTGTTGCGTGTGTGCTTTTAGGCTTTAAATCAGTGCGTACTTGCTTTATGTTGAGTGAGAGCTGGCTGTATATTGCACAGTATTTGTGTGTGTTCTATTGTTTTCGTACTGTAGAGAAATTGTTACTCAAAATTTTGGTATTGAGGTGTGCAGCGATACATCATGGCAAAACTTCTGTTTTTTTGATTATTTAGCTGTTCTTTCTTAAGCGCATTTTAATTTTACCACTCTTTTTTACGACCGCATTTAATTTTACTATTGTTTTTGCGAGCGATACGACAGCACAGTAGTACCCCACGTTGCATAGGGAAATGTATTAAATGCAATTAAATACATCACTCACACCTCACCTCTCAATTAAATAAAAATATTATTTTTCTATTTTCTCTCGCAATTTGCCTTACACTTAAATGCTGAGTTTCTTTTATGTTCTATAGTTTACCTCTGATTCTGTACAAACCAAAAATAGCCCCTGTAAACATCCCGTCCCGTTTAGTTCACAAAAATAATGTGCGGCTTAGTTTCTTCCGCATCTTATCTTGAACTTAAATACTGAATTTCACAAATTTATGTGCCGCCGTTTTTCTGTGATGGTGTTGAACGGAGCCGTTCGATATGGCAACCCTGTTGTCATAAGAGCAATACTGTTTTCTTAATATGGAATTAACTGGTTGAATGACGTGGCGAAAAACCTGGCAGCCCTCGGCTTCAACGACACCTGGGCAAACCTAACACAAAGCAGACGTGACTCGAGTGAATTCGAAGAAGCAGCCTGTGATATGCAGACCCTGAGTTCGCTGAATATTGTATTGCGAAACGAAGGCCTTTATTGCACGGAGACTCGCGACGGGTGACAATGTTTGCGGAGTGTCGACAATGTGGACGGGCCAGTAACAAGCAAAACTATTGAGACTCGCAACAAAGAAGAAGCTTATTAACCATGGAGCAGGTGTCCAGGATGATCTGGGAGTTGAAAAAGCGAGGATCTTTTGCGGATATGTATACAAAGTGGAACTGGCGAAAGACAGGAGTCTTGACGGAGCCAGTCGCACGTGAACGTAAACAATTACGAGACGGTCGCGAATCCGTAGCGATTCATTCTCGAAGAGTGAGTCCGTGAGACGACTGCGCGGAGTTCAGCGAGGCTTCTTAGTTGTTAAATTAAACTGTTCTGGAACTGTGGAGGCCGTGTTGAAAATCAAGAATCCGACGCGCCACTTGGCTGTTGTTCCAAGTGTGTTACGATCGCGAGTAAAAACAGTGTCGAATGTAACACTCAAACGCGAGTGAACTTGTAAAGAACTGTAAAAAGTAGTTTAAAAACTTATTTGAAAGTAAAACACGCTATGTTTCCGAGTAGTGATTTTAAAACCGGATGAGTTGGCCGTGCGGTTAGGGGCGCGCAGCTTTGAGCTTGCATCCGGGAGATAGTGGGTTTCGGACCCCACTGTCCGCAGCTCTGAAGATGGTTTTCTGTAGTTTCCCATTAACGGTACGGTCGCTTCCTTCCCTCTTCGAGGCTTTTCCTATCCCATCGTCACCACAAGACCTGTCTGTAAAGCAAACAGTAAAAAAGAAGAAAAAAAGAATGACAAGTGATTTAAGTTTTAAGAACCCTGAAAACCCGCTATAACTGATTGTAATTATTCTTGTTGGACAGTTAAAATGTGCCCTACGTCTCAGCAAAGTTAGTCAGGAGTACGATCATAGTGTAAACTCAAGAAATCGTCGTTGCGCCAGCGAAAACCACTATGTGACGATGTTATCTGAGAAATACTGACCCGCATCACATACAATACCTCCTGAAAGGCCTATAACTCGCACAATATTCAATTTTAGATGACACAACCTGACCGTTCTCCTGTTAGTGGAGACGTTAGAACACATCAATGGTATCCCCTGCCTGCCGTAAGAGGTGACTTAAAAGAGGTTCACAGGCTCTCAACTCGGGAGTGAGAGTTGGCGGCGAAGGTTCCCCTAGCTGAGACTGGCATTGCATTCTTTTACTTGTACCAGGCTCCTCACTTTCATCTTTCATGTCCGGCCTGCCGTGGTCAACTCTTGTTCTATTTCTACCCCGACAGTATTAGGTTTGCGAGGTCTAGGAAGTCTTTCATTTTCCCGACCTTCGCAGCCCTTTGCCGAGAACTTCATTTTTCGTAAGGTCGGACCTCTCCCATTTTGATTTCTGATTAGTAGAGTCCGGATGTTTAGCCAGTAATAGGTTACAGTGCAAACTTACTGAAGCGAGTAACAAGTATAGACTGTCCTTACAACGGTTATGCAATAAGCTTTGCATAAACTGTAGGAGTAAGGATCATCTGAACCTCTAGAACAGGGCCTCTCACGGTGCAAAAGACGACTTCGCTTGGTTGACCAGAGTGCATACGTCCACTCCTCGATTTGGACCAATAGCGCTGTCTCTCTCTTTCCCCACGCCTGTCTCGCCCGCTCTGCCTGTCTCCATCTTCCTCGCTTGCTCCGTAGCGCTCCAAGTCCGAGCCGAGTTGAACCGAGCTTAGCCGAGTCATCCCGAGACGACGCGCTGGTCCGAGCCGAGCCGAGTGGGACCAATATACTGTGCACAGGACCTCTGCGCCTCAGTTTGCACGCGTCAGATTTTGGGCGTTTGAGAGTCCCTGCCCTGATTTATCCGCGTAATCCGCGGATATTCGCGAAGTTTGTCTCTTGACGGTTAACATCATCATCACATCATCAACATCATCACGGATACACCCTGTATAAAGAGCCATGAGTCCATAAAGCCGTAAATCTGACCTAAGACTAACTGGATTCTTCCCGCAATTAGTGGAAGGAAGGAAGGAAGGAAGGAAGGAAGGAAGGAAGGAAGGAAGGAAGGAAGGAAGGAAGGAAAGAAGGAAGGAAGGAAGGAGAACCAGTCAATACGTTGGTAATTGTCGCGGCAGAAAATCCCTCATGAACCTATGTCTGTGGGGGTCTGGATGACAGGTACCAGGCCTGTTTTTAGTATGTTAACAGATCTATCCGTTTCGCTTCCTTGGGTGACCGACTCGTTGGCTGAATGGTCAGCGTAGTGGCCTTCAGGTCAGAGGGTCCCTCGGTCGATTTCAGGCCGGGTCGCGGATTTAACCTTCATTGGTTAATTCCCATGGTTCGGGGGCTGGGTGTTTGTGCTGTCCCCAACATCCCTGCAATTCACACATAACACTATCATCCACCACAATAACACGCAGTTACCAACACATGGCAGATGCCGCCCACCCTCATCGGAGGGTCTGCCTTACAAGGGCTGCACTCAGCTAAAAATAGACACACGAAATTATTTCTACCTTGGGTATAATATAGTTAAATAGTTACAATATCCGCGGATAACCATTCGCGGATGCGGATGAAGGAAGTGCGGATGCGAAGCAGATGAAGCTAATATTTTGTATATCCGCGCAAGGTTACATCTGTACTTCCTCTTAAAACAATAAGTACCACCACACCTGCCGAAGTTCTAATTTGTAATATTTCACTTAGCGGTTTTCGCACGAGGCAAGGCAGAAACATCAGAATGTCAAGAGAAATAATTGTGGCACGTGGAAGCCTACCTTGTGACCTAGGGACATTTATACTTGCTAATATGAGCTATGAATATTGCTATGTTCACAGATACTCTGCTAGGATCCGGAGCACAATAAGCCAGTTTACCTAGTACTCTGTCTCTTATGCCGACACAGCTCAAAGAGCTCCAAGTGCAAGTTTAGCAACGTAATGCAACTATCTGAGCAATGGCGACACAGAACACAGAAGTATGCCAAGGTACAGTATATCAAAGCAGTTGTGAAGCCAGCAGTAAGCGTAATGAAGCATTACAAGTTCAAACTGATCAATGAGTGAGCGGTGTACGCTCCTTACTTTATTCTTAACAAACCAAGTAAAATTTTGTCCGAATAAATAGTTCCTAAAGCACGTCTCTCTGTATACCTGTGATCACAACAGAAAATGTTTGGCAGAATAGCATTTCCTTCGCTCACAGATACTACTATCTACCTATCTCCTTCCGCCTGTTTTCCCATATCCACGTGGGGCTGTGAGTGTGATCTGTGTCATACATGTGAACTTGGCCCAGTTTTACGACTAGATGTCCTTCCTAACGCCAGCCCTATGTGGAGCGATGTATTCTACTTGTTTCTCTGGTAATTGGCAGTGTGTTGTGTGCAAATGAAGAAATGTGTGTTAAGGTAAATTAGATGAATTAAACAGACACAGCCACAATCCACAGCCTGGTCGAGAATTAAACTTGAGATTCTCTGAACCGAGGGTCAATATGTTGGAGAAATCAAGGAACCAGCCTTAATGTGATGTAGGCTATATTGTTCATACAATCGAGGAACAACGCTGTGTACATATAGGCCATGAAAGCGCATTAAGAAATGAAAAATGAAGGGTTTTCACTATTAATAACTTCAGCCCTGGCTGAAGAGTCAGCGTAGTATCCTTCGACTCAGAGAGTTCGAGGGTCAATTCCGTGTTGGACTGATGGCTTAATCAATATATAACTGGGAAAATGCAAATGCAAGAGAGAAAAAATATGAGATACTCCTTCTCCTAACGCTTTTCCTACACCGTTGTGGGTCGTGGGTTCGAACTGTGTTTTAAACATGTGGACTTGACTCCGTTTTACGACCAGATACTCCTCCTGACGCCAATCCAATGTGGAAAGTATAATTCAGTATTGTGTATTTCTGCGGTGGTTGGTAATGCGATGCGTTGTGAACTGTAAAAAGACACACACAATCAGACTCAGAATCGAAAAGGAATTAAGCAGACGTGGCTAAAATTTCCGACCCAGCCGAGAATCGAACCCAGAACCCGCTGCGCCAAAGGCCCCGACGCTGAACTTTAAGCGAAAAAAAAAAACCGGCGGAAGAAAATGAACAAGGAGATGGACGCACATTTATCGACAACAATTATTCATATACGTCGACCTCGCTGTGTAGGGGTAGCATGCCTGCCTCCTACCCGGAAGTCCCGGGTTCTATTCTTGGAGAGCTCAAGGAGTTTTCTCTTGGATTTGAGGGCTGGTTCCAGGTCCACTCAGCCTATGTGATTACAACTGAGGAGCCATTTGACGATGAAATGAGGGTCCCGGTCTAGAAATCCAGGAATAACGGCCGAAAAGATTTTTCGTGCCGACCACACGACACCTCGTAATCCGCAGACCTTCAAGCTGAGCAGCTGACTCTCCTCTTCTGGATGGTGTCTGAGATCTTTTCTACGTTGCGGTTCAGTTGCTTTCTTTCTGTATGGTCCATCCTCTGTTATTTGGGCTCCTAATATCTTCGTCAGAATTTTTCGCTTCACCACTTCTAACTTCTTGACCAATCCTACCTTTATCAGGTTCAAACATTCAGCTGCATATGAGGCTTCTGAACGGATCACTGTCTGGTAATGTCTGAGTTTTGAGATCTTGTTATAGGTGTTCATACTTAGCTTGTATGCCAAGTTCATTTTGTTGATTCTCGATATCAGTGCCTCTTTCTCTGACAGGTTGTTATGTATCCACTCTCCCAGATACTTAAATTTTTCTACTTTCCGAATCCTCCCTCCCTCCACTGTCATCCCTCTGGATGCTGTTTCGATGTTGGTCATGTATTGTGTCTTCTCGAAGGAGATCCGTAAGCCTGCCTTACTTCTTTGTTCCTAGAGCTGGGCAATCTGGTTCTGTGCCTCCTCTATTGACTCTGACAGAATCACACACAACGTCATTCGCAAAGGCTAGGCAGTCGACTACAGTCCCTTTATTATATCCCATTCGTATACCACCTATACCTTGCATTTTCTTGCGCTACTCTCTAATGACCTTGTAAAAACACAGTTGAATAGGTTTGCTTAATGATAGTAATAATACAAATAAAAATAATAAACACAATAATAATTAAGAAAAAGAAGAAGAATTGACTCAGTCAGAGAGGGTAAGAGAAGGAGAGGAAGACCAAGGCGACGATGGTTAGACTTTCTAATGATTTAAAGATAAGAGGTATGGGACTAAACGAGGCCATAGACCTAGTTAGTCATAGAGGATTGCGGAGGATTTCGGTTAATTTATAAAGGTTTTCAGACTGAACGCTGGAGGGTACATAGACTATAATGAAGGTGTATGTATGCATGTATTCAACGTCCTTTCAATGGATAGAATCAAGATATGCCAAAGTACCGGCCATCTGCCATGAAATGTGAAAAATGCCAGTAATTCAAGTGACACAACACTCGGTCTTCTTCCTAAGGAAGGCCTATCTCTTCTAGAGTACAGCGTCCCTAAGGTGTATTAGAAGGTGGGGCTAATACTCCTATATTTAACAATATTTCACTCAACAATGGTACGTTCTTACTCTCGGAAGGAATTAACATCTGTTACGCAGAACACAGAAGGTGCTCAAGGTAAAATAAATACACCAAGGAATTCGTGGAGACATCTGCAAAGCTTTCATATAACGACACCTGTAATTCCTGTTTATACTTCCAAAGTGAAGAGTAAAAATCTTTTTCTTTTACCTTACTTTACAAGCGTGCTCTTCCAAGAGGGGACTAAGGAGTCAACGCTCAGTGGTTCAGTCCCAAGTTAGAGAAACCTTCTGTTATTCTAAGAATAATTTTTGTCTCGAATTCAGAAATTGTTGGATCGCCATAGAACTGAAAGTCTAGGATACCAATCCTCCAGCGACAATCCATGTAGCCGTGCTGAGCGCTCAGACAGTTAGGGCGCTGTCTTTCTGAGCCGAAGTTGGCAGGCTCGATCCTGGCGCAAATACGTCAGCCCTGTGTCGGCGGCAGACTTACTAGCACGTAAATGAACTCCCGTGGGGTAAAATTCGGACACTTAAGCGACTCAAAAAACATCAAAGTAGGTAGTGGGATGCAAAACCAATAACATGTAATCTACGTATATCTGTCTAGAGAAGAAATGAAAAGTCATGTCCCTCTGGTTCGGATTCCACATCAAACTGGAGGTACCATAATATGAGCACGATATCAACGCACACGTTTAACTAAAAACTTGCATTAGAGTGAAGGTATGCTGGTAGTTTTGTATAACGTGTTAACACAGTCACCGGGACCTTCAAGTATACGCGGAATATAAGCCACTAATACATTGTGTTCCAAAAATTCCATACAATTTGGCTGGGATTGGAACTATGATCATCTTAGCGAGAAGCCACTGACAATTAAACAGTGCTATCACTCTTCTGCTAGGAAATACCAGAGGTCTATAATTTTGCTCTGAAGAGAGGTTATTTATTTCGCCAGTAGATCTACTGTCACCGGTTACTTGCTTTTTTTTTTCTTTTTTTTTTTTTCTAGGGGCTTTACGTCGCACCGACACAGATAGGTCTTATGGCGACGGTTACTTGCTTTTAAACACTCTTAAATGTCTATTTAATACGCTCAGATTCAATCTCCCAGCCCTGAGCTCAAAGGACGAGCACCTAACAGCTACACTACCTAGCAAATTGTCACCTATCCTGACCCCTAATTATACTCGTATGTAGATATACACAGTGCTTCAAATACAATAATAACAGTTTATTTTCAATGAAAGATTTCGCATATCCTTGAGAGTCACAGGGTCCACATGAAACGTTGTTGTTGGACTAACCACCGTGAAAGATGGCTGGATCTTCAAAATGCAGTTACACAGTTTCACAAGTTTGAAGTTATAGGGAAACACCCCGAAACCGAGGTAAATTATCGTCATTTAACCTTGATCGTGGGAGGAAGGGGCAAGCTTTTGACTACCTACCTACCTACCTATCAAACTAACTGGCTAACTAATAATAAAAATAATAACAATAATAATAATAATAATAATAATAATAATAATAATAATAATAATAATAATAATAATAATAATAATAATAATAAGGAAGGCACTATCTTTATGGCTTAAGTAGATTCAAAAGAACTTGGAAGAAGTGGCAGTCCAGGAGGGAGATATACAGGAAAGAAGAACCTTTAGGAAGAAAATTGCGGGAATGAGGGATACACGGGAGAAACTCTTCCAGTCACGCAACATCTCGGTTGAAGAGCGACAAGGGAGAAGTCAAAGACTTAAGAACATTTGGAAGGTGTGCAAAGAAAAGGTAGTAAGTTTCAAAGGCAGAAGATCTGGTGGATTGTGCAAACGTGGTCCGTAGATGAAAATAAATAAATAAATAAATAAATAAATAAATAAATAAATAAATAAATAAATAAATAAATAAATAAATAAATAAATAAATAAATAAATAAATAAATAAATAAATAAATAAATAAATAAATAAATAAATAAATAAATAAATAAATAAATAAATAAATAAATAAATAAATAAATAAATAAATAAATAAATAAATAAATAAATAAATAAATAAATAAATAAATAAATAAATAAATAAATAAATAAATAAATAAATAAATAAATAAATAAATAAATAAATAAATAAATAAATAAATAAATAAATAAATAAATAAATAAATAAATAAATAAATAAATAAATAAATAAATAAATAAATAAATAAATAAATAAATAAATAAATAAATAAATAAATAAATAAATAAATAAATAAATAAATAAATAAATAAATAAATAAATAAATAAATAAATAAATAAATAAATAAATAAATAAATAAATAAATAAATAAATAAATAAATAAATAAATAAATAAATAAATAAATAAATAAATAAATAAATAAATAAATAAATAAATAAATAAATAAATAAATAAATAAATAAATAAATAAATAAATAAATAAATAAATAAATAAATAAATAAATAAATAAATAAATAAATAAATAAATAAATAAATAAATAAATAAATAAATAAATAAATAAATAAATAAATAAATAAATAAATAAATAAATAAATAAATAAATAAATAAATAAATAAATAAATAAATAAATAAATAAATAAATAAATAAATAAATAAATAAATAAATAAATAAATAAATAAATAAATAAATAAATAAATAAATAAATAAATAAATAAATAAATAAATAAATAAATAAATAAATAAATAAATAAATAAATAAATAAATAAATAAATAAATAAATAAATAAATAAATAAATAAATAAATAAATAAATAAATAAATAAATAAATAAATAAATAAATAAATAAATAAATAAATAAATAAATAAATAAATAAATAAATAAATAAATAAATAAATAAATAAATAAATAAATAAATAAATAAATAAATAAATAAATAAATAAATAAATAAATAAATAAATAAATAAATAAATAAATAAATAAATAAATAAATAAATAAATAAATAAATAAATAGTAGTCATTTTTCAACATTCCTTCGATTGTTGTAGATATGCTTGTGTATCGGATTACGTTCCGCAAGAATTCTTTATACGTTGGAAGCCAACGACCTCAGCCTGGCTCAAACCAGCTAATTTGGGAGACACTTACTTACTTATCGTATGGCTTTTAGTGCCGGGAGTGTCCCAGGACATGTTCGGCTCGCCTTGTGCAGGTCTTTCTATTTGACACCCATAGGTGATCAGAGGATGGGGGTTGATGATGATAATGAGGTAAGGAGAGGTGCAACCCGACGTCGGCATGTACTGTAGCCTACTTCTGTAGAATAACACCAAGAGGTCTGCTCAAAGCTTGACGTCTCCATTCGACGGACGAATCACCATCACCAGCGTCATATGGCCTCACTCCACACGAACACTGCGGGGAGGTTCGAAACTGGATCCGAGCTTTTGGTACGCAATCTAGTGATTAGAAATTGTATACCACCACCTCTCCTACCCTGCCGGCCAACATTCTGCTGGTGATTCTTTCTTTGATCAAAGGGACTCGAACCGGCTACCCACGGCGTCAGGCTTGACGCCTTAACGATCATGACCAGCAGGCGGGTTCATTTGGGGAGAGGAGGACAATGACTAACCGCCTGCGCCATTGAGCTCGGCAGGTAAGGTCCTCTTTGCCATAATAAAATCATTCAATAAGTCGCATAGCAACGCTAGATTGTTGATTCATTGCAGTCGGCCTTGCTGAACGTGCTGTATCGCCTTGAGCCGGCCGTGCGTGTGTCACTGAGTCACTCTAGCTGTAAGTAGAGAAGAGTTCTCTCTTATTTGATAACCCCTAACAATTAGCTCCAGCCAGGTTTGGCAAAATAACCGTTTTTAGAAAAAGTCATTAAACCATGTTTTCTATTTAAACATATTTAAATATTTTTGAACATGTTTTAAACCGTGTAATAAAATGTTGTATCTTTAACACTTAAACATAAATATTTTAGAGATAATTTTTGTACCGGGTGGTACACCTCCACGCCGCTAATTCAAACTTTGCGCCAGTTGAAACTCCTCTACTGGAGGAACTCTGAACTTTATCTACTGTGTTAATTCTCAAGTTTCTCAGAAGATGTCCCTACTTGTAAATTTTGAAGTTTCTGAACTGGGTCGTTTTCGATGTATTTTTGTTTTACCTGTAGTAAGAAGTGTGAACATTCTCTTCTAGAGGACACTACTGAAGAACTACAATGGTGCACTCTAGTGCGAAGTGAAAGAACTGTGTTTTTGGAGAAATTTTGTGTTCATAAGTTTGTTCTTTGTTAAATTTCTTTCAGTCATTCTTTAAGTTGGCAATATTAACCCTTTCTTTCCGCCAGTTTTGAATTTGACCAATAAGGAATTTCTGTAATTAATTTTCCACCAATAATGTGTTTCTTCTTCATCTAGTGTTGGGGTTTTCGTTGTTAGCCAATAAAATGATTGTGGGCGGGTGTTCTCATTCCTGAAACGCCTCGAACTTTCCACGAGGGTATATAAACTGCTGATTTTCTGGTCTCCGTGCCACTTCAGTAACATCTATCACTGTGTAAAGTACGTAGCAGGGGGCGGGAAGCGCCTCTTTCTTCGGGCAGCAGTTCAACCACCAGGTAATGGCCTTTTAATAACTTCTTTTCTTGCTAGCTCAGCAGTTTAACTCTCGGGGCAGGTCCGAAGCCTTCTACCATGTAACTTTCCTTTAAAATGTAAAGACACTTGGTATCAATTCTTTTTTAAACTATATATTGGGATAGAGAGTGCTTAACCCTCTCGAGCTCCCACTCATATTGCATTGAGGTGATCTTATTTTCTCAACCGTTTCTTCCTTAACGTAATGTAAATTGTCTCCTTCTATAAGTCACCTCTTTAGTATGGGATTAGCCCTTGTATTAGATGCCTAGTGCCAAGTAGGTTTTAATAAAGCGTATTTGGAGTGCAGTTTCGCCTCCTCTCAAGTTGGTATTGTGGAGGCCATGTAATATTTCTGTTCCTTCACTGAATAGGCCTCAGTAGGTTGGGTATTTTTACCCCTGTGTATATGTCCTTGGAGGACAGCTTGAAAGTAGAGTTTGGTGTGGCCTTTGATAGGCATGAACTTTAAGAGCGAGTTGCTCTTTCTTAAAAAATTGTTTTTGCGTGCCTCGAGGAGGCTTTACTGTGTAAAGGGGAGCAAGTGCTCCTAGGCATGATTGGGGTTTTCTGCCCCTTTGTTGAACCTGGTATATAAGTTAAGTTGGGCTCATTGCTCAAGAATTGTGTGTCTGGCTCCCGGAGCCCAAATTCTGTAAATCTGTAATTGTACATTCTCGATTTGTGTTTCGGCTACTGAGGACCTGTTATATTTGTTATTTCTTAATCTTGAAAAGAAAATATAACCTTGTTAAATTTTAAATTAACTTTCATTTCGTAGATTGAGACCTGTTCATCCCAGCACCTTCTTTCACCTCTGCACATCCACAAAACTCCGTAACAATTTTTATCAGGTAATAAACATGTTTAGGATTGAAACTCAGCTAGCAGAGAACTCTGGTTACCAGCTGCTTTTTTTCTCTACAACTTGCGGTTAGCTGCTAAAAGAAACACACGACTTGTTTTAGGTTATGTTTGAATGGTGGTGTGTTCCACTCAGCATTCTGTTATCAACTGGCAAGAGAAAAGATCCAGTATGGCAACATTTTACACAATACAAAATTTCTGACGCCAAAACAATTAGGAAAAAATGAAAGTTGTGAAGGAAGGCATGGTTGGGTAAATTGTTAAAATGAAACATATAGAGACAAAATACCCTTATAGGAACAGAGCCACCCATGCCTGTACAACTTGAAGATTATATTACTTTACAGCAGGGCCTCTCAGGGTGCATGCGCTTGGTGCATGCACTGTGCACGGTGCAAAAGACGACTTCGCTTGGTTGATCAGAGTGCTGATTCTCACTCCTCGATTTGGAGAAATAGCGCTGTCTCTCTCTTTACCCACGCCTGCCTCGCTCGCTCCCCCTGTCTCCCTCTTCCACAGTTGCTGCGTAGCGCTCCAAATAGGAGCCGAATTGATCCGAGTTGAGCCGAGCTTAGCCGAGTAGCCCAGAGACGAAGCGTTGGTACGAGCCGTGCCGAGCAAGAGCGATGCACAGTGCACGGAGCTCTTGCGCCTCGATTTGCACGCGTGAGATTTTGGGCGTTTGAGAGGCCCTGCTTTACAGTAATGGAAATTGAATATGAGAATGAAACCCACACCGAAAGTTCAATAATATCCATTCATTAGAAGCTTACATTACAATCACTTCAACCACATACCAATTCTACAGGTAAGGGACATTTACTCTTTCTTAATTCATTTACCCTCCAGGGTTGGTTTCCCCCGGATTCAGCGAGGGGCCCATCTCTACGGCCTCAAGGGTAGGGTCCTGGAGCGTGAGACTTTGTGTCAGGGGATACAACTGGGAAGGAGGATGAGTACCTACCCCAGGCGGCCTCAACTGCTATGTTGAACAGGAGCCTTGTGTTTGGATGGAAAGATTGGAAAGGATAAACAAGGGAGAGGGAAGGAAGCAGCCGTGGCCCTAAGATAGGTACCATGCCGATATTTGGCTACAGGACAAGTGGGAAACCACGGAAAATAACTTCGAGGATGGCTGATGTGGGGAAACGAATCCCCCTCTAATCAGTTGACCTCCCGAGGTTGAGTGGAACCCGTTCCAGCCCTCGTACAACTTTTCAAATTTCGTGCAGAGCCGGAAATCGAACCCGTGGCTCCGGGGATGGCAGCTAACCACACTAAACACTACACCACAAAGGTGGACCAAGGAATATTTGTACATAATTAAATTGGTAAAACTGCAGTTTTAGTTCTAAAAAGTGTTTGAAACATTCAGCTAAAAACTGATTTTAACCGATATGCACTGTTAAAAAAATTGAACACACTGTTTAAAACAATTTGGCTCCAGCTTTGGGGAACAGTGTGTAACGGCCATTTTGTTTTCCTCTGCTAGCAATTTAACGTCGTGTTAACAGATACAGGTTTACGGTGAAGCCAGGATGAATGACCTTACTTAACGTAGAGCCTCCGGTGTCTGCCTGGTGTAAAAACTGAAAATGATGGAAAATCACCTTTAAGGTTGTCGATGATGGGATTCACCCACAATCTCCCGAATGCATTCTCACAACTACACGACCTGACGTATTGTCTTCTTGATTAGTATACCTCGATGGAAATGACTTGACTTTATATTTTTCTCCCTGACCTTCGTACTAGTTTTCTAGGGTCCGCACTATGTGTGTGGCATTGGACAAGGTTTTCCGCCGGATACCCTTTCTAACGCCAACCCTTTGTGGGGGAGATGTGATGTATTCAGTGTACCTGTAGCTGCTGGTAATTGTAATGTGTTGCATATAGATGAATTTATGTACTGAGACGAACATAAGCATCCAATTACCGAGGCGGAGGAATTAATCGTACGAAGCTAAATTCCCGCCCCGGGCCAGGAATCGAACCCGCTTCCTTCTGTACGGAAAGTCACTACGATGGCCTTTCAGTGAAGGAGTCGATCATTTCATCAAAATTTACACTCTACACTAAACAAACAATAACTATATTATTATTTTACAATGGCTTTACGTCGCACCGACAAAGATAGGTCTTATGGCGACGATAGGATAGGAAAATGCTCGGAGTGGAAGGAAGCGTCCGTGGGCTTAATTAAGGTACAGCCCCAGCATTTACCTGGTGTGAAAATTGTTACAGGGCTGTCGACAGTGGGGATTGAACCCACTATCTCCCGAATGAAAGCTCACAGCTGCGCGCCCCTAGTATTGGTTTTACGTCCCACTAACTATTATTTTAGTCCGGTCCCGCAGTGTAGGGGGTAACGCGTCTACCTGTTGGATTCCCGGCTGGGTCAGGGGTTAATTGTAAACGATTAATATCCCTGGCCTTGGGACTGGGTGTTTGTGCCGTCCTTAACGTTCCCCTCCTCACATTCAACACTTTACATTTTCGCAATTACACTTACATGCAGGTTCCTCACATAGCCTATGGCGAAAGTAGTGGCAAATGATCTACAGAGGTTGAGACGCCGACATGCCGGAACTTTGTCCCACAGAAGTTTCTTCTACGTACTGGTAGGCTACCGTGGGTCTACTTGAGCACCTTCAAATACCACTGGACTGAACAGCGATCGAACTCGCCAACTTGAATTCAGAACGCCAATATTCTACCATCTGAGCAAATCAGCCAGGTAAACTAAATCTATATATATATATATATATATATATATATATATCGATTTTACAAGTACTTGGACATTACTTGTGCAATACAGGGTAAAATAATTGTTTAGTCCACGAAGTACACTTCGGTCTTCATTGTATGATTTGGACTGTTCTTCCTTACCGACTCTGGCAATTTTTACATTCACGGCATGCTGAAATAATCAAAGGAGAAGCACATAAGATGCATTTCTTTAGTAAAGTGCAAAGTAAATTCTCCATATTCACGATGGTATTTCATTGTGTTACGTTACGCCTGGAAATACATAATCAAGAACCACTGCATGAGGCCTAATGGATTTCACCTACCCAAGTGACCCCGGAGGATATCAGACCAGCACTAGCCAGGGTAGATGTACGGCTATATTGAACAAATAAAAGTTCGGAGATCTCTCCTTGTTTTGACTGTGGCCGGTCTGAGTGGCTCAGACCGTTGGTCCCAGCTTGGCATGTTCGATCTTGGCTCAGTCCGGTGGCCTGCCAGGTCTCAAAGGTGTAAGTACAATTGAAGACTTCCAAAGTGCATCGAATCAAGCTCCTGTCTGAATTTCCCCATCTGAACTTTGTGCTGTAAGCAGCTTACGAATTTGAGAACAAATGTGCTTGTTCATTTACATAAATAATTGTATTCACTTTTGACCTCATCACAAATAAATAAATACATAAATACATAAAATACATATATAAACCTTCATTATAGACTGTTATGCCTTTCAGCATTTAGTCTGCAAGCCTATGTGAATTTACTAAACGTTGTCACCATCCTCTACTGTACTTGTAACTACTGCTGTGGCCTCATTGGATTCTATGCCTTTTGTCTTTAAATCGTTAGAAACTGAGTCTAACTATAGTCGTCTTGGTCTCCCTCCTCTTCTCTTAGCCTCCATAACAGAGTCCATTATTCTCCTAGGTAACCTAATCTGCTCCATTCGCCTCACACGACCCCCACTACCAAAGCTGGAGTATGCGTACAGCTTTATCCATCGAGTTCACTCCTAACTTTGGAATCAATATATCTGATGTAGCTTGGGACTTGGTAATAATCTTAAAGCTAAGTTCAAGGAAAATAGACAACAATGTCATTAACCGATAAAATTTCTCCGATAATGCTGGATATCACATGATCATGATTGCAAGTCCATGGTGAAATTTTAGAATACTTCAATTAATATCCATGATATATTCACTCGCTTAGAAACAGTGAGAGTGTGGTGTAGGATTCATTATCCTTTAGCGGAAAAGCGAAGTCCATACATAATGTGACGAAGACACACAACATAATAGGCATTAATGGTGCAATGAGACAAATATATATTTTCCAGTGATGTGAACCAGGAAAATTATACAATACTTCCCACTTTCTTATCATATCAGTATATCATAGATTTATCTTTATCACGTGATTACAAAAGTCCACAGTAAAACTACAAAGTGATGAAATATTTCACAATAGGTAGGCTGCATATCAGATTGTAACAAGAGTTCCTTAGTTTTTCCAACACTTCAAGGTCGCACTAACTCATAAATAAAATGGGCAACGGAAAGAAGCGTGCATATTCTTAGCATTTGAAGTCTTCAGGGCTGGCAACGGTGAAATTTGACGCCGACATTTTCTGAATGTAAGCGTACCACTACAAGTATCGCTCGATAACAAGATTTACAAGGAACAGAGTAAAACACTCCAATTTTGATGAACCCAGCTTCAATGAAAACGCTTTGAAAATAATGAACAACTATACTCATTTTGTACACAATCATCAGTGCTCAATAGCGAAGAAGATGAACTATTCCTTAAAGTGATAAATACCAAACACGAGAAAGTGGTTTAATTAACTTTCGAAGCTATATAATGCTGGAAATTCTTCTTCTCACCTTGGTGGCTTCGCGGGTACCAAGCGTGCCTTACATGTGGACTTGGCCCTGTTTACGGCCGGATGCTCTTCCTGATCCCAAACCTCCATGGAAGGGTGTATTCACTATTGCGAGTGGTTGGTAGTGTAATGCGTTGTGTGTATATGAAGACGAGACAAACACAAATACCCAGCCCCCAACTGAAAGGAATTAACTATATGTAACTGAAGTTCCCTACCAGGTTGTGATCAAACCCAGGACCCTCTGAACCGAAGGCGTTGACGCTGATCATTTAGCCAAGGAGCCAGACAATGTTGGAATAATGATAAATAAGTACGAAAGGATCACAAATATGTTTGGTACCAATCGCAGATAAAGATGTGAAAATCTTCACACGCATGACACTTGGTTTCAACTTCAGGTGTGCCTGTGGACGTGGTACTAGTTGCCTTGCAAATATCGATGAGCATGGTTAATACGTTAAATGTATTTATTTTAATCTCCTTCCAGGGGCGTAGCCAAGGAGGTATACTGGGGGTTAGAACACCCCCTCCCCTCAATAGATATTTTACAAAAAGAAAGTAAACAAGAACTGACAATAAACAACTAACTAAATAGACATTCAGAGACATAAGTGTAGACCCAACAGACCTGTTGGTTATATTATCTAAGAAGCCTCGAAAATTGGATTCTAGATTGTAAACTGAACATACTATTCGCTGTAAAACTGTTGAACTTGATCGTATTATTCTTGTTCTGTATTTTAATATAAGATTTTGTAGTGTACTGCAGTCTGAATATCAACAGAGTTCACTTGTCAATGTCCTTGTAATGACGAGTCTTGCACGTGCGCATGACACACGCACACGCACCTTCATTGTGTTCTATCATTAAATTATACTCCGCCCCCCCCATTGGCCGATCCTGGCTGCTGTACTGCCACCTTCACAACTACAGCCTACAATCTTCACCTTTTAGAGGATGGTCATGTTTTAATCTTCGAAGACTGGATCACAATTCAGATGCCAGTTATACCTGTAAATAACAACACACAAGAAACAGTAGACTATTTTATCAAATTAGCGTTGAGATATTCGATAAACTCTATGCTACTAATAATAATTAAAGTACGGTCAGTCAAGACTGAGAAAAATTAGAAAACCAAGTATTTATTCTCAACTAAGCAATGATAATTACGAGACAATATAGGACTCAAAATTAAGTTTTCATAAGGAAACTATTTCGCCAGTTGCCATTTATTATGGATGCAGTCATTTTGCATTTGTCTTTTGGTACAGGCCAGAGCAAACTGTAGACTCTCACCGAAGTCCCAGTCTCATTGACGGCTGTGACAGAATGAAAACTGCTGATGCTGAGTGATAACTAGACATTGGAATTTTGGTCTCACAAAGATAAGTTTCGGCACATATATAGACTGCGTGAAAATAATGTACATAATAGACTATTATTGTTTTAAAATAGATGAATTGAAATTAACGAAATAAATCTGAAGGAATACTGTGAACGTAGAAATAATAATAATAATAATAATAATAATAATAATAATAATAATAATAATAATAATAAAAATAATAAGAGTTCGCTTCTACGGTCATATACGACAGATGATCGACTCTCGATGGACGAAACGTATCTTCAGTATATTTGACTCAAAACAAAAAACGGCAATGCCATGGTATGTTAATGTCAAGAAAGACCTTAAAGAACTGGGCCTACAAGCAGAAGATGCACAAGACCGAAAACTTTACAGAGCAGCCATCAAGACTTTCCGGGACGATAAACGGGCAACTGGTGCTAAATGGACAGAAGAACGTCGTGTGCTAAACACAGTGAGTTAATGAAGACGATGTGGATCAAGCGAAAAATGAACAAATGCCAGAATGTAAAGTGAGGCTTATCGTGGTGCCTAGTTGGTCGATTAGCGAAGTTGAATGAATGAATGAATGAATAATAATAATAATAATAATAATAATAATAATAATAATAATAATAATAATAATAATAATAATAATAATAATAATAGGGTAAAAGTGGCAAACACAACAACAAATTTACGCACCATTGTTATTCTCACTGCATTTCCGTCATAATTTTGTGCGCAGTAAATCACTAACAACATTTTCAAACGTTGTGGTGTAAGTTTATGCCTGGACAGGATCAGTTTGAATGTTTTTATCTGACACTCTGCTTCTGCAAACGCATTTTCCTTTTTTAAGTTGCTTTACGTCGCACCGACACAGATAAGTGACGATTGAACAGGAAAGTGCAAGGAGTGGGTAGGAAGCGGTCGTGGCCTTAATTAAGGTACAATCCCAGCATTTCCCTGGTGTGAAAATGGGAAACCAGGGAAAACCATCTTCAGGGCTGCCGACAGTGGGGTTTCGAAACTACTGTCTCCCATACGTTGGATACTGGCCGTACTTAAGCGACTGCAGCTATCGAGCTCGGTTTCTGTCAACACAGGCAATGATCAAGTGAAACTGAATTTTGACGACTAATTGTTTTATAGTGTTTGTTAAGAATGTGAAATTAGCACGAATAAACAGCATGTCAGATCCATTAGTTTCTTCTCTTGTAGTACACTGGAGGCCACTTTAAGACACAGCCAGTCATCTTAGAAACTGCTGACGTTTCCTGTACAACGGATGTTCTCACTGTTATATTGAACAACTTGTAACCATGGACCCCATCTTGTTAAAACAGGTGCTGGAGGCAGGGACAGATTTCGTCATTTTTCTTTATAAACAGCAACACTAGTACATGATTTTGTAAATACTTTCTTTACTGCAGAAACTAAATTATTCACTTTTGGGAAATGATTCCTAATTTACACTGACTGACAGAGCAAATGCAACACCAAGAAGGAGTGGTTCGAAAGGGATGAAAGTTGGGGAAAAAACAGAGACGGCACGGACGAATAATTGATGTTTATTTCAAACCGATATGCAGGTTACACAATGCGCACGGCATCGACTCAGTAGGATGTAGGACCACCGCGAGCGGCGATGCACGCAGAAACACGTCGAGGTACAGAGTCAATAAGAGTGCGGATGGTGTCCTGAGGGATGGTTCTCCATTCTCTGTCAACCATTTGCCACAGTTGGTCGTCCGTACGAGGCTGGGGCAGAGTTTGCAAACGGCGTCCAATGAGATCCCACACGTGTTCGATTGGTGAGAGATCCGGAGAGTACGCTGGCCACGGAAGCATCTGTACACCTCGTAGAGCCTGTTGGGAGATGCGAGCAGTGTGTGGGCGGGCATTATCCTGCTGAAACAGAGCATTGGGCAGCCCCTGAAGGTACGGGAGTGCCACCGGCCGCAGCACATGCTGCACGTAGCGGTGGGCATTTAACGTGCCTTGAATACGCACTAGAGGTGACGTGGAATCATACGCAATAGCGCCCCAAACCATGATGCCGCGTTGTCTAGCGGTAGGGCGCTCCACAGTTACTGCCGGATTTGACCTTTCTCCACGCCGACGCCACACTCGTCTGCGGTGACTATCACTGACAGAACAGAAGCGTGACTCATCGGAGAACACGACGTTCCGCCATTCCCTCATCCAAGTCGCTCTAGCCCGGCACCATGCCAGGCGTGCACGTCTATGCTGTGGAGTCAATGGTAGTCTTCTGAGCGGACGCCGGGAGTGCAGGCCTCCTTCAACCAATCGACGGAAAATTGTTCTGGTCGATATTGGAACAGCCAGGGTGTCTTGCACATGCTGAAGAATGGCGGTTGACGTGGCGTGCGGGGCTGCCACCGCTTGGCGGCGGATGCGCCGATCCTCGCGTGCTGACGTCACTCGGGCTGCGCCTGGACCCCTCGCACGTGCCACATGTCCCTGCGCCAACCATCTTCGCCACAGGCGCTGCACCGTGGACACATCCCTATGGGTATCGGCTGCGATTTGACGAAGCGACCAACCTGCCCTTCTCAGCCCGATCACCATACCCCTCGTAAAGTCGTCTGTCTGCTGGAAATGCCTCCGTTGACGGCGGCCTGGCATTCTTAGCTATACACGTGTCCTGTGGCACACGACAACACGTTCTACAATGACTGTCGGCTGAGAAATCACGGTACGACGTGGGCCATTCGCCAACGCCGTGTCCCATTTATCGTTCGCTACGTGCGCAGCACAGCGGCGCATTTCACATCATGAGCATACCTCAGTGACGTCAGTCTACCCTGCAATTGGCATAAAGTTCTGACCACTCCTTCTGGGTGTTGCATTTGCTCTGTCAGTCAGTGTATTCTGCTACTCGGTTTAGTGCATGTGCGAGGCAAGTAACGGAGATAAGGAAAAAACCCAAGAACTCCTCGTTCTAAGCTTGTCTCACTATCCACACACCCACCCTCTCGCATGCTTGACTTGCATTTATAGATGCCTTCTGTGAAGCTTAATCATATAATAACATGGATAATATTGCTGTCTGTTTTATGAAATTTGTATGATTTAAAGAGAAAAGTTCAAGATAGGCTCAGAAAGGCAAAAAATAGATCGTAACGTCGAAATAGGCACGTATGGGCGCTATCAAATTTCATTTACAGTGATGGTATGGCATGTACATACGTCGATAATAATCTTCCGTGCTGCCGTTTCGCGTGTAATCATAATCAATTGGATCGCCAACCTTCGGAGGGAGACGGCGTCATAAGAAGAAGAAGAAGAAGAAGAAGAAGAAGAAGATACCTAATACGGATAATTGTTACAGATAGGCTTGATAGGGTCTTACGGAAAACAATAGATCAAAACCTAAAAATCCGATGTCTAGTGATGATATTCGGAGCACGGCCGGTGTGTCTGAGTGTGATGAAAGATGCTACTCATAGGGCGGGTCGTACTGCAAGAGCACTTTCTGGTCCAGTGAAGAAAGCAATGGCAAACTACCTCAATCCTCATCTTACCTAGTACGCCTCATTTTGACGCCATTATCTTTTCTTTGTCTGTAACCGCATAAGTAGTATAAGTAATGTATGTTCTAAAACAATGGATGCTGAGACAGGATTTTCCCACGAGGTCATTGACCTCTAGTTGAGTAGTAAGGCCATGTAGATTCCAGACCACTGAACGTGGAATAACGTCATAACCTGGCGTACGAGAGCAAGCCTCACCTCACAGACTCCATTAGAGGGGCCTAATTGGTCAGTAAATGATCTGGGGGTGATTTTTTACCCCCTAGGTGAGGTTATGACACCATACGCATACGTTCGAGGGCAATGCTAACCTAACTGGCCAATCTGGAGTGTTTTTGACCGCTAGGTGAGGTTATGACGTCATACCTTTAAGTACCAGAGCAATGCTAACCTCACGGGTCACTTTGGAGGAGCCGAATCGGACGGGACCTTCTTTGAGGAGACGAGTCGCAAAGGTCACGGAAACGTAGGGGGGAGCCGAATCGATCGGGCGCCCATGGAGGAGCCAAAAATAGGTGAGATGACCTGCAGATGAGGTTAAGACGTCATTATGACGTGCTAACCTACCCTTGCACTCGAACGCTAACCTAACATCATATACAGGCTCCCCTTGGAGGAGTCCAATCGGTTAGATGACTGGTAGTTGAGTTTATGACGTGTTAATCTAACCTCGCTACGAGTAACGCCAACCTAACCTCAGACGGGTTACCCTTGGAGGAGTCGAACTAGTGAGGTGACTTGTAGGTGTGGTTAACACGTATTTTAACCTAAACTTGGCCACGAACCTTAACCTAACCTCACACACGCTCTTTGTGGTCTCCCCCTTGGAGTAGTGACGGAGCTGTGACGTAATAAGCGCGGGCTATTTAAAAATATATGCTTATCTTTACATAACCGAATGCGCAGGCCTTCTCCTGACAAAGCTGTGACGTCACAGCGTGACAAATGACTATCAGATCCCACTACAGATATATCAGTGCGCTCTCGCGGCGACTTCGTGAGTTACTGTAATCAAAAGACTATCAGAACCGCTAGAGACATAAACAGGGGGCAAAAGCTAGTGCGAATGTGCATATATGCATCAGCTTGAGGTACACTCTGACGGCGAGTTTGCAAGTTACTCTAAAACGGATTACTCACGCACTCGCAGGCTCTTTGCCCGCCTCCTCCTCGGTGTAGTGACGGAGCTGTGACGTAATAAGCGCGGGCTATTTAAAAATACATGCTTATCTTTACATAACCGAATGCGCAGGCCTTCTCCTGACAGAACTGTGACGTCACAGCGTGGGCGATTTGAAATGCGGACTGTTGGCTAAGGGTGCATGACGTTATACACTAACGTGTGTCCATTCGTTGTCCCGTTTCTCTACGGTGTCGGGTTTGTGGTGAGATGAATATTTTAAGATGGATTTTTTATAATCGGATGCCCTTCCTGGCGTCAACCTCATCTGGGAAGGTAATAAGATGAAATGAATGACATGATATATGATAGTAGGAGGTGTGAGAGTAAAAGCCGGTAGTGGCACATAGCCTTCTCCTGTCGAATAGCATCGAGAGGTTTGCTCAAGGCTTTACGTCGCCATCCGATGGACAAATAACCATCTGCAGCCTTATTCCAGAAAGCATTTTATTCGTCCATAAATGTGGGCTTCAGATATGGAGAGGATATAGCAGTCTTCTTCTGGCTTTCATGGGTGTACGATTTGCGCTAAGCTGGTAACACTTCTTTGTACAGACACATTTCTACACCCTTTATCTGATGAGATCAGTCTTATGTTACTGGTTTCCTCATTTCGGATAGTTATTCTTATCAGTATTCTGGAATCTCTTGTTCTGATTTACACTGTATTTTAACATAGTTTATTTTACGATCCAACTCGTTGCTCAATATTAACACCACGACGCGAATGAAGAACGTGAGAACCAGTAGCATTGAATTTTCTAAGTTTATTACCTCTGGTGGTTTTAAGCTGGATAGCTTGGAGGGGAGATCTTATAAAGACTGCTATAAAACGAATGGAGCAAGTCTCAAGCAGGGTTATAAATATGCCTGCTAGGGTGAACAGAAATTTCATCGAACATGCAGCTTGTGGACACACCAGTTTCTACTACGTCTAAAATACCGCTTCCGTGCACCTCTTTGCCAAAGTGATGGCCTTGTAACGGAGCTGATGGCATGCGTAAGTTTATGTAGTCCGCCTTCGTGACCCTATTACCACGCCATGCTGACATTTCATGACTGAGATCGTACCTCACGGTGTGATAGTTCAGCAATGGAAATCCACAGCCTGTTTCCAGCCATTCGACCGGGTCAGGAATGGAATGGATGAAGCCCTCATCTAGCGGCGAGGACAGGAATTGTGCCGGCTGCCGAAGCCTGTCGCACTCCTGTGTGGTAAAGATTAATGAATGATAGATGAAATGATATTGGGGTGTTGCTGGAATGAAATATGACAGGAAAACCGGAGTACCCGAAGAAAAACCTGTCCCGCCTCCACTTTGTCCAACAAAAATCTCACATGTAGTGACCGGAATATGAACCACGGAACCCAGCGGTGAGAGGATGGCATGCTGCCGCCTGAGCCACGAAGGCTCTGTGATAGTCAGCAATATTGTCACTAAATTATCACTGTGATTTTAGGTCAATGTCTGTAAGATTCTAGAAACAGAACGTAGATCGTGAGTTAAAACCCGGTAGAGTAGCTGGATTTTTGAAGGGCGAGTTGTACGAAGTCGGAATGTAAAATGTCTCTGATGGTGCATTCCTTATTTATCCGAAGAAAAAAAAAATTAAAAGTCAGCTATAGGTCGTCCTATCAATTTCCAGTTTTTCTGCCATCAGGCAGAGTAAAAGAGAATTGACAAGCAACAGTCTAAATTGTGTCGAAACATATTATTATTATTATTATTATTATTATTATTATTATTATTATTATTATTATTATTATTATTATTATTATTATCATCGTCGACTCTTCAACGAAATTGTCACCCAGAGGGAGACAGGCCATTGTCAGCCGTTAACACGGAGTGCCACAGAAAGCCACTTTAAGGATGGCTGAGGCTAGGATTAGAATTCATCGGTTCTCCCTACACCGTACACATTCTTCAGTATTAACTTTGTCATGCCATTATGGAACTCTTCACAGACGTTTCTCACATTCACTGGCATAGTGCTCGATGATATTGGATACTGACTCCTGTTGAGAGCTAGTGTGGTAGATATATCTTCGTCATCAACCTCTTTTAATGTGTGCCCGACCCGGCCTGTCATTGAGTCACTGACCTTCTGCTCTTAAGTTAGTGGATTTGATCCTCCTGAGATCGTTATAAACGTTCTTGGCGTCCAGCAGGTTAAGAAACTCCTGAGGGACAACATTCCAACACACTGTCGTCTAAAGAGATTGTTAGCAGTTAGAAATAACACTAAAAAATAGGATTTCAAATTATTACTACAGAGAGGAGGACACTCCATATACGACCGGCAATAATGTGATATCGTTGGTAGTCAAATCTCAGGTCCAAGAACTATGAAACTCCTTGGTCTCCCATACGAGATACAGCTGTAGCTTGTCTGGACAATCCAATCTGATGACCACTCACCTGAAAGAAGACAGAATTTATTAAGACAAGGTCCTATTTGAAGAAAATAATTGTACGTTAAACACAAAATGTGATCCATTCCTGGTTAGGCACACACGAAAAATACTGTCATTAACTCATTACCATCGCTATCAAGGTGAATAGGAAGTGGTTGGTTTACCCATAGATCGAACTCAAGTGATAGAATCAGACAGTAGCGCTGGAATCGCGAAAAATGCTGTCACGCAACAGCGATAGTAGACACATAACGAAGTCCACGTTGCCAAAAATATCAGACCGATTACTGAGCCTAATTATTATATATTTCTGTTTGAACTGTGGCTCAAATTACGTGTGTAATTAAGGCGTACCTTTCAGGCTGTACAGAACTGGGCAATGCCAATCAGTACTCTCCTCGACACCACATACTCCAGTTTGCAGTGCTCCAGATCACTCCCATGTGTTTTCAACATAGAAACTAAGGAGTCATATCAACATGACTAGAAACACACTGACGGAAAATGAAAAATGAATGTCATGATAACTGTTTATACGTGACAATATAGTGCGAGTTCGTGAGAAAGAAAATGACAGTGGTTACAAGAGTAAAACAGCTGAGCTGCAATATTAGATTGAATCAGATGATTTGAGAGCTATTGTATTCATGTGCTGGTTCATAACTCGAACATCCTTATGCAAATGATTTCAATTAATAAATAATCTTCACACAGATCTAACTAAATGTTGTTGTCATGTTACTTCTAGTTTGTAAAGGTAGTTTCTACAATCAAATGTTTCGCTCAATTGAGTACTGCACAAGAAAAGTTGTCAAGTTATATCAAAGATTGTTCAACATTGCTGAAGGTTTGACAAGATTTGAGAAGATCTGGTAAGGTTTGATAGCATTTAGGCTAGATTTTACATGGAGTTTTAGTTCTTTGACTAGCAATGGGATACATTATTAACAAGAAGAGAAACGCGCAATAAACCCTATTTTACACGGGGAAAAATTGTTTTCTAACATAGTTTTTGCAATGTATACTCCCATAAAGTCATTTGCAGATGTTATGCTATATTATATTTACTCACATTAATTGAATTAAAATTATAGCAATGCAACCGAAATTCATATTATATGAATATATATATTAATAATTCTATAATTATAATTATGCGAAGATCGTAATAAGTCGATCATTGCTGACAATCTTTACTTATAGGTTATCGTGCAGTAATAAACATAAAAGCTGTCCACTTCCTGGAGATATTTCTCTTGCAATCTCCACGTACGCTGCCGTCATATTCATGTTATTGTGTTACTCTACGGAGTCCACTTGTTATAGGCAGGAATGTGCCTCATACTCAGCAATTAATACACACAAAACATCCCTCCATCATGAAGACAGATATTTTTGTTGTTTTCATTCCCGTTCCGGTAATCCCAGCAGGGCTAACAGCATAACGCGCACCGTTAACACTCGAGTTCCATTCGTCAATTCTGTCCAAGATATGCAGATTCTTTGATCGAGTAGACCACGTTTTAATTCACTTTCAAGAATTCTGAAGACTTCTGAAGACTTCTCAAGACTTGTGAAGTACTGCTAGCAATTTGACAAGTAAACTTGTGAAGTACCGTACTGAAAATTTTTGTGAAGTCTTGAATTTGACAACAATTTGACGTGTACAATAGGCTTAAAATAACACCGATATAAATAAAAATCGAAAGGACCGTGTGTCTGTGCATTGACTATTTTGGCGAAATTTCCGTACAGTTGTCCGTTTCAGGTGTAATAATGACCATCTGCATATGTTTTACCTTTGGTGTTTGTTTGTTCGTCTGTTTGTCTGACTTCTCATAAGTTGAAAACTACTGGATATAGTTCTACCAAACTTCATATTTAGAATCCCCTGCCCTTCGGTTGGTTTTAGGGCCAATATTATTTCTTAATGCCTAAATTTACTTGGGATTTATCCGAAACCCAAACCATGTTTTTGCACTTCCACAAAATATTCGTATCCAAAATTAATGGAAATTTACCATCCTTTTAGGAAAACTATTCCTAAAACTTGTTTCTTATGTGCATCATTTATATAGGAGGATTAATAAGGGAGATATCATTAACGGACAGTTTTTCAGCACAAGTCCCAGCGGACTTAACTGAAAAGCGGGTGCGTGCAAAGCGTATTTCCTATACCTTGAAAACTACAGAAGATATTTCAACCAAACTTTATATTTAGCATCCACCTGTCCATAGGTAGGTTTTAAGGTCCATACCGTATCAAATTCCCGGAATGGACTAGGGGTTTATAGGAGACCGAAACTGCGATTTTACTCTCCCACAAAAAATACAAGACGAACCTTACTGGAGGCAATCGATCAACCTCGATGGAAATCCATTCCTAAAACTTTCTTCTCGTGTGCATTTTTTCGACAGTAGGATTAATAAGGGAGATAATTATCATGAACGGTTGGTTTTGCAGGCTAAGTCCAGCGAACATAGCCCAAAAGGTGTTGTACGTAGAGCAGATTCCTTATCTATTTATATAAATAAAATCGTTACGACCGTGTGTCTATACAATGACTACTTTGGCGAAATTTTCGTACAGCTATCCGTTGAAGGGGTAATAATGACCATCTGCATATTTTTTTTAGCTTTAGTTTCCTGGAAGTCCTAATTTTTAACCCCACCCCCAAAATCAAGATTGCGGCACAATCTGCCAGACGAAATAGATAATTGAAATTTGGCAAAATTATACGTTTTAGCCTGAAACCGACGGAAAACTTCTTTAAATTTTTCACTTTTTATCCCCGAAGAATATAGAAATATGGAGGCAATTTTAATGACGGTGCAGACCTTCGTTTCGAGGTATTTCGTGGCTAAACGGTGAGTCCTACCACAAAACGGTTGGCACAATCTCAGTTCAATTCGGAGTTATCTACAAGTTTGGTCCTGTTACGTTTTGTCGTATCTCTATCCCTTATACGTTAGATTTGCCTCTATTTCTCGATTGGACGTAAATTTTGTGCTTTTTACACGTATATTTCATAGTTCAACACACTTCATCAAATTCTACACCACCCAGTAGCCATATGTGAGCCAAATGCAATGTTTGTAGCCGTCACATAATTATCCGAAAAGTAGTCGAAGTGGCGTATGGCTTTTAGTGCCGGGAGTGCCCGAGGAGATGTTCGGCTCGCCAGGTGCAGGTCTTTTGATTTGACTCCCGTAGGCGACCTGCGCTTTGTGAAGAGGACGAAATGATGATGAAGACAACACATACACCCAGCCCCCGTGCCAGCGAAATAAACCAATGATGGTTAAAATTCCCGACCCTGCAAAGAATCAAACCCGGGACCCCTGTGACCAAAGGCCAGCTCACTAACCATTTAGCCATGGAGCTCGAAATCCGAAAAGTAATGCTCTGCGAGAAAATTTTACCCAAATTTCACCCTATTCAACGTTTCTAACTCAATCTGACCCATGAATGGATGTGATACGAGAAAATATCATAGGACCAGCCATTTAGATAGCTGAATTCGGCGTCTTATGGTACAACCCGTTTGTCGATATGACGTACCGTTTTTGCAGCAGTTAATCTGTAGGTGAAGATCTGCAATATTGTCAACGTGCATATACTTTCGTTTGTCGATCTATGTATATTCATTAAGGTCTATTTGTAGCGATCGAGAAAGGATGCGTCTTCTATTGTAATCAGAACTCCCCACATCGACTTAGACTGGCAGTAGGCATGGGGTTCTTCTCCAACTCCTGCGTAACTGGCTTTAGTCAAGAGGGGCTACCATTGTAATGAATAATTCCCTTCTGGACTTGACTTGCAGAAGGCAAGGGAGCATGCAATTTTGTTCAAAACTATCCAATCCGATTGTGTTTGGCTGTAGGCAAGGGTGCCCGCCATTATAAACAAATGTACCCATCTAAAATGTGACTGGCATTCGGCATAGTGGCTTGCTATTTTAATGGAAACTCACCAACTCTTATTCACTGCATGTACAGTAATTTTCTTCGATATCCGTATACAACGTAGAATACCGTAGCGAAGCACGGGTACATTTGCTAGTTAAGAATATATTCCTCATACGTATACAGTTAAAGAAGTGTGGTTAAGTGTAAGAGAGAACCATGAGTCCTAACTTCACCACTATGAATGAAGACGAATAATAATAATAATAATAATAATAATAATAATAATAATAATAATAATAATAATAATATAACCAGTAGAAGTTAACTTCGCTTGTGTACTGAATAATCACTACAGTGGGTAAATAATATACTGTATATAACCAAGTTTTAGGTAGTTCTATAAGATGCAGTTATTATATCAGTGGACTGAGAAGGAAGCTGAATATACGATCATGCTTCCAGATGACGATGATTACTCGCTGTTTAAAGCACACGCACTCATGTCAAACACAATTTACGCACTCACCAACACTTGATGTTACCTCAAAAGCTATTGTTTCGTTATACTTAGTACTTCTTAGTACGTATGTGTTGTAGGGGTAGATATACGAGCATTTCCGAGTCCCACTACGCGGAAAGCAGGAAGGTCTAAACAATGCGGCAAGGATCAGTGAAATCTCAAATCTGTCATATAGTGCATTTGATCCAATCTGAAATCCATTCTATGTGGACACCAGAAGATTTCTGGTGAGGAGGGCGAATCATAGGGCTCCGTCAACGAACAGCTATCGTTACACAGTTATAACTAGGCCTAATGTACATTAAATATTCTAAAGTAACAAAAAAAATTAACAAATATTACTTCAGTCCTCCTCCTCAATGATATGAATTTGGCCTAATTTTACGGCCAAATGCCCTTCCTGTGTAGAGGAATTTTTTCGCTATTGCGTGTTTCTATAGTGGTTAGTAGTGCAGTGTGTGTTGTAGCCTATACAGGGTGGTGTACTGTATGAGAAGTGTACTGTGACGAACACAAGTACTCAGTCCCCAAACCAGAGGAATAAACCATATGCAGTTAAAATTCTCGGCCCGACCGAGAATCGAAACCTGGTCCCTCTGAACCGAAAACCAGTACACTGACTGTTCAGCCAGGGCCGTACAATAACTATTACTTTAGACTAACAATAAAAATATCTACCCACGAAAAGGAACTGATAGGCTATCTTTCTATACAGTAATAACATATTTATTTTAACAAATAGTAACATTGGCGCGCGGCTGTGAGCTTGCATCCGGGAGATAGTAGGTTCGAATCTCACTATCGGCAGCCCTGAAGATGGTTTTCCGTGGTTTCCCATTTTCACACCAGGCAAATGCTGGGGCTGTACCTTAATTAAGGCGACGGCCGCTTCCTTCCAACTCCTAGGCCTTTCCTATCCCATCGTCGCCATAAGACCTATCTGTGTCGGTGCGACGTAAAGCCCTTAGCAAAGAAAAAAAAATAGTAACATTGTAACGAGGAAATGAACAAGTGATACCTCCAGCGTACTCTGGCAACTCCATCACCTAACAGACAATACGGGCTAAACGAGGGGCCATTTTATTAATCCTGCCAGATTGGTCATGTTCTTTCTTACTAATATCAAACTACATTAAGAGCAGAATATCATATGACCAAGAGTGAAGTGCTACTTCTATCGGATATCTAAGATGTCTCAAAAGCTGCTACCTACGAAGGGAGTTGCCTGTAGTTTACAGAGCTCTTCTGTACCCCGAAGTTGGGCTTGAACGTTGCTGGAATCCTAGGGTAGCGTACACGCGCACTGGTTTGCGTAATTTACAAAGATTGAGAGACGGCATAGTGTGTCTACGTGAAGACGAATGGCCATGCCGGAGAATTATACAACACACTGGATACGAAGTGTTAATAGACCATTGTTTATACTTATTAGATAGGGTGATCAGACTCCTGTTTCCCCACTGCATGAAGTAGGGAAAAACGATAACATAAAGTAACCGGTATGAACTACGTAATAGACAACAGGGGCCAAACAAGTGGCCATTGTATTAATCCCGCCAGATTGGTCACGTTCTTTCTTAAGAATATCAAACTACATTATGAGCAAGGCACCACATAACCAGCTTGCTTCCTGAATAGATCCCACTCCTCCTAAATAGGAGGTACACAACCAATAACATGCGTCTGCATACTTCAAACGCACTTTCATCAGTATTAAGAAAGAAAGCCGTCCTACGGCTTACAATTACAATTAAAAATGCTCTACATATCATTAATAAATACAACAAGAGCTTCAATTACAGGAGGGAGAATATACTTGTAGCTTTTAACGTAAAATACACAATAGTAAAATGAAAGGACTAATAAATGCAGTTTGAACTTAGCGGAGTTAGCATGCCGAAGTATTCTACATCGACAGTCATACATGGATGATAATTGCGTAGATGCGTGGTAGAGTCTGTGGGGTCAGGGATGAGAATAGCAGAAACGACCTGCAAGACCACCGATTGAGAAGAGAGGAACCTTGAGACTAAAGAACAGAGACTAAGTGATCGACAGAAAAAGAAACCCTCACGGCACTTAACGCCCTTGAAAGGGCTTTGGCCTGCCCAGCGACCGCTGCTCCCCGAAGGCCTGAGAAAGAAAGACGAAGAATAAAGTGGACATCATCATTAGGCACTATAAATAGGCATCAATCGTCAGTACCAATTCATTTGTTTGTCATGGTAGACGTAATGTACACATTTTATTACACAACTTCAATATTTAAAATGTCAAGAATGTAGCCAGAAGCTATTTTAGATAGATAGATAGATAGATAGATAGATAGATAGATAGATAGATACAAAACATCTTCTGCACAGCACCGCGTCTTTTTAACATTGCTTATCTCCAGCGATTTAAAAATGCTGCTAATACCATGTCTTTGGAAAAGCACTTACAAACTTTCTTCTTGGACGAGTACCACTCCTCCTAAGTAGGAATCAAGTAAGTATTGTAGGTGTATTTTAAAGACAGACATTACTTAGTGGAGAACTCATGTGTATACTTGTTTCTCTATACCTGCAAATAAAAAAGTAATTTCAATTCCCCGAAAACAGATCCCTTAATTTTTGTAGCATTTAATATAAACAAACTCCTTCTTGTCCATCATCAACATAGTTCTTTATTGCAAACAAGTTAACCCATCTGAATCTCCGTAAACATTGTAATACTTTATATTACCCACGTGTAAATTATTTTTGTGTGGTTTGTGCACCTCTACGTAGCTAAAAATATACTCACTTTTGTAAGCCTATTCATATTTTTAACTTAATTAAATATAATATGTTCTTGTATTAAATGAGCATATATTTATGATTTTAGTGTTACAGTAGTTTCAGTTTCTCTTTCAATTTGTTCTGCACATTACATATTGCAATCAAATGCAGCCCATTAATTTCAATGTCAAACCATAATCAATAAATTTAACAATTAAATTTCAAATGTATAGGGAAGAAGGGCGATATATGAGTCTGAATATTTTAAACGCATATTCATCTAGAATTTTCTCTTTGAGTATCAGGAAGGAAAGCCGTCCGATAGAGCAGCTAAATGTAACAATAAAATAAATCTCCCCCAGACTTCAGAAATATTAATTATTGGTCTGGAGTTTACGGCTAATTGACAAGTAAGTAATTAGCATTCAGTCATGAAGTTGTCCTGGTTAATCTCATAATGAAGAAACTGCTGAATAATGCGATGAACTTATACAATCTGTACAAGGTAATATTTTGCTGTCCATTACAGTTATGAATGGAATTTGTTACTGAGAAAAATAGAAAAAGGCTCACGTGTTTTGTCGTTAAGGTAAGGCAGCTGTGTACGTCACCTGCCTCTAGAGACATTTCTGGAACACTATTGACTGCACTTCGACACGTGATCCGTTAAATACCACAATTTATAAAGTAGTGGACGGGAAATAGAGAGCTTATTGTATCATAAATGGCAGAGAGGAGGGATATCTCGCGCAGGAAAGTGTGAGAGTACACGTGCAGAGATCCACTGCGCGTGGGGGATGAAATATATCCACGGCATTAATTTCTGGATGCGTAAGGTGGCAACTACAGCCCGGAGTGATAAGGGTGAAAAATCTTAAATATCACGGTATTAATCATTATTCCGCAAAATCAGCAACAGTGTTATAATTCAAAAATAGCTGGGCTTTTGACAACACGAATAGAATTACACACTACACAAACGCAGTTTACTAACGTGTACAACATACGAATATATCAGGTACTTCTGCATCATTTATAATGGAAGCTAAAATGTTATGTAGGCCTAGCGTGAAAACTTGATCATCCATATATAAACGTGCGAGCTATTAAATTTTCACTGCCACAAATGAGGAAACTGTTCAGAATCACTCATTTTGACGTGCTGTGGACAGTCTATGTAACGAAGTCAAGCGTACAGCAATAGTCTAATACCTTAATTATCATCCTACAAAATTCATTACAGTCGTCTGCTCCAACTCAAATTGTGAGTGTGGCTGAGACGATAGAGCTGAGCGCTTCTGAGCCCAGTTGCTGGACTCGATCCCCACTCAGTCTAGTGGTATTTGAAGGTACTCAAATACATCATACTGGTGTCCATAGATTTACACTGCATCAGCGTTGGCAGCAATGATCACTGGAAAGAACTCTCTCAAGAAAAATGGGGTCCAGCCGTGCTATAGTGCTTATGCCATTAACTCCGAATCACTGTCATCTTTAAGTTCTTTTTTTGCTATTTTGCTTAACGTCGCACCGACACAGATATGTCTTATGGCGACGATGGGATAGGAAAGGTATAGGACGTGGAAGTAAGCGGCCGTGGCCTTAATTAAGGTATAGCCCCGGTATTAGTCTGGTATGAAAATGGGAAACCACGGAAAACCATCTTCAGGGCTTCCGACAGTGGGGCTCGAACCCACTATCTCCCGATTACTGGATACTGGCGGCACTTAAGCGACTGCAGCTATCGAGCTCGGTCATCTTTAAGTTCAGTGGTGTCAAGACAGAGCTCATTGGAGGGCGGAGTGGAGATCTGTTGTGTTCTCAGATGAGAGAGCCGTTTCTGGTTTGATGCCAGTGATGGACGTAGGTTGGTAAGGAGGAGGCCAGGTGAGCGCTTGAAACCAAGCTGTCTGTGGCGTCGACACACTGGGCCTACACCAGGAGTTATGGTCTGGCGAGCGATTTCCATTGACAGTAGGAGCACTCTCGTCATTATCCCAAGAACCTTAACAGCGATTTGTACGTCAGCCTGGTGATTGAACCTGTTGTGCTGCCATGCATTCGCAGTATTCAAGGGGGTGCTTTCCGAACATAACACTCGTCCTCTTAACGCTGATCTCGCCCAACGTGTCCTACAGAGTGTCGACCAGTTGCCTTGGCCTGCAGTATCACCAGACCTTTCACCCGACCACGTAAGGGACATTATGGGACGGCAAATTTAGGGTTATCCAATGCTTGCATTAACCGTTGCTGATTTGACTGACCAAGTCCAACAGGCGTAGATATAGGCACCAGTACGATACAATGCATGCACGTTTTCATGCTTGCATTCAAAATTGTGGCGGCTACAGAGGTTATTAATGTACCAACATGTTGCATATCTTTTCGCGCATATTTGAACCTGTGACCTGGAAACTTTAATCAAATAAAGATGTTACCAACGCAGTTGCTTAGCCTAAATTATTGGACCTTTACGTTTTCTTATGTATACATAAATGATATGATAAAGAAGTGGAATCAGAGATATGGCTTTTTGCGGATGGCGTCATCATGTATAGAGTAATAAATAAGCTGCAAGATTGTGAGCAACTGCAAAATGACCTCGATAATGTTGCGAGATGGGCAGCAGGCAATGTTATGATGATAAACAGGGTTAAAAGTCAGGTTGTGAATTTCACAAATAGGAAAAGTCCTCTCAGTTTAAATGGAGTGAACGTTCCTTATGGGGATCACTGTAAGTACCCAGGTGTTAATATAAGGAAAGATCGTCATTGGGGGTAATCACACAAGTGGATATGCTTATGAGGGTGTTTACGGGTTTTACTAAGGATGTAAAGAAGAGGGCATAGAAGTATGTGGTAGGATCCCAAATAGAGTATGGTTCCAGTCTATGGGACTCTCACAGGGATTACTTGATTCAAGAACTGGAAAAAAATGCAAAGAAACGCAGCTCGATTTGTTCTGGCTGATTTACGACAAAAAAAGTAGCGTTACAAGAATGTTGCAAAGTTTGGGCTGGGAAGACTTGGGAGAAAGAAGACGAGCTGCTCGACTAAGTGGTATGTTCTGAGCTGTCAGTGGAGAGATGGCGTGGAAGGACATTAGTAGACGAAGAAGTTTGAATGGTGTCTTCAAAAGTAGGAAAGATCACAGTATGAAGATAAAGTTGGAATTCAAGAGGACAAATTGGGGAAAATATTCGTTTATAGGAAGGAGAGTTAGGGATTGGAATAACTTACCGAGGGAGATGTTCAATAAATGTTCAGTTACCTTCAAATCGTTTAAGGAAAGGCTAGGGAAACAACAGATAGAGAATCTGCCACCTGGGCGACTGTCCTAAATGCAGATCAGTAGTGATTGAGTGACTGATAAATTGCATTCCTCTAAACTAATGTCTACTTGGTGCTGGGATTTCATCTTTCGCCAGTGTACTGGAGCGACACTCTTCACTGCCATATTTTCTATTCGATATCACATGGTTAAAACTTGTTCTCTCCAACCGGGACGGTATTAGGTTTAGGGTGTCAAGGGAGTCTTTCATTTTCTTTTGCCTTGCATGGCCCACGCCATCTTCATTCTTCCAATGGTCTGAGCACCAATCTTTTCTACCATTACACTGTTATACGCAGGTTCTATTTCTGGGATGAAAATATGTAATTCTAAAGGAATTTGCATTGCTAAATTGCGCTATCAGATATAGTTTTCCATTAATCTGAACATGTATATCATATGTGATAGCATTGTTTGCGGCAAATATGGTACTTATATTTTTTAAATTAAATAGTTGGCAACATTTACTATTTTTTATTATTTTTCAGACATTGATGTTATTGGTGCTGGACTGAATGGCTCAGACGGTTGAGGCGCTAGCCTTCTGACCTCCAACTTGGCAGGTTCGATCTTGGTTCAGTCCGGTGGTATTTGAAGGTGTTCAAATACGTCAGCTTCGTGTCGGCAGATTTACTGGCCCGTAAAAGAACTCCTGTGGGATTAAATTCCGCCACCTCGGCGTCTTCGAAAACCGTAAAAGTAGTTAGTGGGGCGTAAATCAAATGTCATAATAATATTTATTATTATTATTATAGTCTGGCATGTTAACCTCAAATTCACAGTGAGAAGGCAACCATTTCTACCAATTTAAAATGTATTTATTTGGCTTCTTCAGATATACCAAGGTAGTATTTCTGTGAATAATATCTTCTTTTATATTTCTATTCGATATGTGTGAAAATGTCCGGCAAAGAAAAGCGAGCCTAGGTATGTTTCAAGAAAGTAACACAAAACTTCCTAGAAGAAACCCTAAATATAAAGAGTTTGTGAAAGAAATGATCAAAGCTTATAAATATTTAGGACGCAATATATCCTTGAAAGTGTGTTTCATGGACTCGCATCTAGACTTCTTTCCAGGGAATTGTAGTGAGATATCAGATGAGCATGGAGAAAGTTTTCATAAAGACATAGCTACCAAAGAGAAACGGTATGAAGGTAAATGGATGCCCAAAATGTTAGCCGATTACTGGTGGGGTATAATTCGGGACAAGAAGGATGCTCAATACAAAAGGCAGAAATAAGACACGAAACTTTGTGGTAGCAAATTTCTGTCCATAATTTCCATTTTATAAATATTTATAAACATTCTTGTAAATGACTGTTAAAATGTAAGAACATTATGCGAGCACTTCAACTACAACCTTCTGTTACTATCCTAATGTTTGTAGCCCCCTTAATTAAATTTCTTTCAGTTTGTTTATGACTCTAAATTAAAGTTATATATACTGTGTGTGTATACACAATGTTATGAAGATATTAAAACAAATTAAACATCGGATTACTCTTAAACTATCCATGATGTACGTACACTAAAACCAGATGTGAATTCAGCGTTAAAATATCTATAAGTATCACATATATTTCCTCCAGAAATAGGACTTTTTTGTAGAACAGTGTTGTTAGTGATAAACTGCGCTTATAACGAATGTACCAAAAATGTTGGTCACAGAACAGCAGTAAGACTTCTATTTTTTATGTTAACAACAATTTCCCCGCTCCCCTTCCTGTTCTCATCACGCGATCAGTCATCACCCTCTAGTGACAGACAGCCAACGAATGCGAGAGCATCAGTTACTGCGAGGTGTGTTGGTAACATTAAGTTTAAACGCAGTTTAACATGCGTTGGTAACAAATGTTGCTAACATTCTTTCATCTTTACCGACTTCAATCAATCAATCAATCAATCAATCAATCAATCAATCAATCAATCAATCAATCAATCAATCAATCAATCAATCAATCAATCAATCAATCAATCAATCAATCAATCAATCAATCAATCAATCAATCAATCAATCAATCAATCAATCAATCAATCAATCAATCAATCAATCAATCAATCAATCAATCAATCAATCAATCAATCAATCAATCAATCAATCAATCAATCAATCAATCAATCAATCAATCAATCAATCAATCAATCAATCAATCAATCAATCAATCAATCAATCAATCAATCAATCAATCAATCAATCAATCAATCAATCAATCAACCAACCAATCAATCAATCAATCAATCAATCAATACTGATCTGCAATTAGGGCAGTCGCCCAGGTGGCAGATTCCCTATCTGTTGCTTTTCTAGCCTTTTCCGAAATGATTTCAAAGAAATTGGAAATTTATTGAACATCTCCCTTGGTAAGTTATTCCAATCCCTAACTCCCCTTCCTATAAATGAATATTTGCCCCAGTTTGTCCTCTTGAATTCCAACTTTATCTTCATATTGTGATCTTTCCTACTTTTATAGACGCCATTCAAACCTATTCGTCTACTAATGTCATTCCACGCCATCTCTCCGCTGACAGCTCGGAACATACCACTTAGTCGAGCAGCTCTTCTTCTTTCTCTCAATTCTTCCCAACCCAAACATTGCAACATTTTTGTAACGCTACTCTTTTGTCGGAAATCACCCAGACTTCTTGTAGATGACAAACTTTTTGTTGGTAACACGAGAAGTTTGTAGCTAACATGATAATAAATTCACAAGCGTGTTTCGAAATTTTAACATGTGTTGTCATTATTGGTGTAAAGGCTGATTTAAGAGAGATTAATACGGTACACTTTTCCTTAATCCTACAAATTACCGAGCGAGTTGGATACGCGGTTTGTATCACGTAACTGTCAACCTGAATTCGGGAAACAGTGTGTTCGAACCGCACTATTGGCACCCATAAAGGCGGTTTTTCCATAGTTTCCCATTTTCACATCAGGAAAATGCTGGGGCTGTATCTTAATTAAGTCCACGGACACTTTCTTCCCTGTTCTAGTCCTTTCCTGTCTCACTGTCGCATGTCTGTGTCAGTGTCATATAAAACATGTGAATTATGAATTTATTACAGCTATATTGGATCAACTACATGTGTGTGTGTCGTCTCAAAAATATGCAGTGGCTGCTGAATCTTATCATTTTCAATTTTATCATTGAATATATGTTGAAGATCTATTAATTGATGTCTATATATTTCTACAATGTCTAAAATGTTCATTTTTATCCCTAATGAATGCATGTGTAAAACGATGAGAGAATTGTCTATAAATGACATGAACTGAGAGTTTATGCTTATGTGCCTAAGTACCGCCAGGAATTCTTGAAATCTAATGTCAAATCATCTTTCAGTTTGTCCAGTGTAAAAACATCACAATTTTCGCAGGCGATTTTATATACACCAGTCTGATTTAATTTATCTGGTGTACTGAGTGTGGTAGGATCTGACCCAGGTTGTTTATGGTTGAGAAACGGATGAAGATAGTATTTTTCTTCAAGGCTCAATATATTAGGTATGATGCTTTTCCAATGAATGGCATGGTGTGATACTGCACTGCTTATTCTTGGTGTTTCTTGCATTGGTTTTTCTTCTGTATTTTATTGATGTTTCTAATTCACAGTCATGGACAAGGCCTACATTAAAACACGGTTGGGTACTTACCTCCCACAGACACATGTGCAACGCCTCTACGGGATACTTAAAAAATCTTCCTTACTGAACCACTTTGAATCGGTAATGACAACATAACAACTTGTTTACTGCTCTCAAACTGCTTTATTTTCATAAAGGCGGGAGCCAAAGTACATGCACGAGCATTTCACATGTTTGAGCATGAATGCATTTCATAGACGATGATTTAGAACATGTAGTCGGGTTCTTAAATGAACCAAATTAGGTTCTGGTGTAGGCTGTGTCGTTAAGCAAAATAACTGTACTTCGGTATTTAATAATACAGAGCGCTCTACAGGCAGCTAGTAATGATGATGATTAACTGCCTTTGGGAAGAATAGGCTACAAGGGACACACTATCTTTATTCTGGTGAAGTCTCAAAATATCCGAACCTGAAATTGACTGAAAACAGTATCAAAATATCCTAAAGAAATATGTAGCGGAGACAAATAAGCCAACGAGTCTAAAAATATCAAATAAGTGTAGGTAGCTGTTTTTAAGTTTACTAGCTAAGTGTCCCGACTTCGCTACGGTGAGGATGAATTTTTAATTTCATACATTTTATTTGTAATACTTTTTCGACTACTTAGTCTGCCAGTGACTGAACAATCCACTTGAGCTGTGGAGTTGTCATGGAAAACGACACCGAACAAACAATGCCGTTGAAGGATGAATTCTATGTTCAACAGTCTGACAAAAGGGGTTGAAACCTTGTATTTCAAAAAGCCAAGTTGTATGAATCTCGAAGGCTCGAAGAGAAAAAGGAACAATTGCACTTTGAACGAAAGAACCAAAAGATGTACAGATAATGTGACGAAACGAAGACATCGAAGAAGTTTTGAGAAAAATCTCTTACGTCATCAAAATGGACCGAAACTTGTGGCAACGTTCTGACAAAGAAGTTGTATATATTTTCATAATAAAATGTTTAAATAATAAAGATTGTACATGTATGACAAAGCAATAGCTGCATTCAAAAAATTGGCACTAGACCAAACTTTTCGCGGGTTCATGGCGTCCGTGCGTCTTCTGACACTCTGTCGTAAACGTTTGTGCAAAGCTATACGGCAGACCCACCTCAAGAATGAGCTACCATTTCTAGATTAGAGTAAGCAGTCCAGCTGAAGCCAACAATGGACCTCTCCCCGTCTTTTTGTATTACTTTGTGTATATTAAAATAATTTTATATTAATGAAGGGTGTTTTAAAACAGCACCGCCATCGGAAATTCGGATACTTTGAGATACGTCGACCAGGTAGCAAACTGACCCGTTGAACCTGTTTCTAGAATTCGTATATTTTGAGACTCGGATGTTTTTAGACTCGGATATTTTGAGACGACACGTTTAATCTAATAGTAAGAGCAAAATAAAGCAGCACGACCCTTCAAAGAATGAAAGAATCAATATGAGAGGGATGCGTTATAAAAGGCGTGAAGATGAAAGACGTCCTACGCCTCGCAAAACTAGTACAGTCGGGTTCGGAAGAGAATAAAGGTTGTCCAGGACAGGAAGGATGAAAGTGTGGAGTCTGGTAAGAGTAGGAGGCAGCAATGCCTGACTACAGTATTAGCGCTACCGCGGCTATCAATGCAGGTAATATATTTAGCCCGAAGTTAGGTGTGTGTATGACGTGTGTCATCCAGTCTTTTTCTCGTATCATTTGTTTGAAACTGACAAGGGAACATCCGCAATGGTGAAGTCGCCGATCGCGATGAAACTTAGCAAACACATTGAGGTACATGTAAAAACAATGCCAGCATCAATTTTAGGCGCCAACATTCATTAGCGCGTTAACTAAGGGGCCTAAAAGTTGCGACATTTCAAGTTCCGCGCGAACAGCGATGAATTCCTCCTGACCAATGCTTAGCCGGAACACTGCTTTGTGCCACACCTCTGCTCCTCCACCCCTCCACCCCGCTGGTTCAGCACCGCTCGTTTCCCTCTCCCCGCGCTGCCGTCGGCTTAGTTGTAGAACAGAACCTGTGCTACACTGCGTACGCTATCAGCCTTCCTCATAGCTCTCCCTTGGAATTTCCACATTGTATAGGCAGTTTACATTTTATGAAATATTTATGAAAACGTTTGCGACGAGTCCTTAAGGGCAATGTCACTGAGCGTGTCAAAAATTATTTTTCATCTTCAAGTAAAGCACGGAAGTCACGGCGAAGAAGGTCCGCTGAACTTTCGGGAGCTGCAGCTTTATGACGCGATTGAGGGTGAGTGTTAAGCAGTCAACTATTGTCAAATAGGTTTTGACGCTCACGGGGAGATGTCACACTGCGGACATAGGAAGTAATAACGTAGATTGAAGCGTGGTCTTTTGCGCTGCATGTGAAATTGTAGGTTTATGATATGTTGATACCGATAACTCTGTCCGACTCGCTGGCTGAACGGTCAGCGTACTGGCCTTCGGTTCAGAGGGTCCCGGGTCCGATTCCCGGCCGGGTCGGGGATTGTAACCTTAATTGGTTGATTCCTACGGCACGGGAGCTGGGTGTATGTGTTGTCTTCATCATCATTTTATCCTCATCACGACGCGCAGGTCGCCTACGGGTGTCAAAGGCCTGCACTTGGCGAGCCGAACTCGTCCTGGGATATCCCGGCACCAAAAGCCATACGATATTTCATTTCATTACCGATAACACTCTCGTTGTTTTTAAACGAACAGTTGTGTTCTCCGGTGTTCCTGTCAATACATATACACATAACAGCATGTATTTTAGTTATTTGTTTTATTTCTCCTCGCAAGCGCGAGGAGAAGGGAGGGGAACGTGCCGGGGAGAACCACTTGGAGGGTAAACGGCGGTGCAGAGGGTGTGTCTCCAGACGGGAAGTGTGTGTGCTGGCTTAGCATTGGCCAGCAGGTATTCATCGCTGATCACGCGGAACTTGAAATGTCGCAACTTTTAGGCCCCTTAGTTAACGCGCTAATGAATGTTGGCGCCTAAAATTGATGCTGGCATTGTTTTTACATGTACCTCAATGTGTTTGCTAAGTTTCATCGCGATCGGCGACTTCACCATTGTGGATGTTCCCTTGTGAGTGCAACTACGCATGCGTGACTCTGTGTACCCCTCGTCCGAAGACTGAAGCAACTTCTCGTTCCAATTCAAACGTTAGTTCTAGGATGTTGTCATTGTTATATTTTGTTTTATTTACCTGGTGACCATTGTTATCCACGCGCCAAACTTCACGCCTGGTATGTTCACAATAGCTTATTATACAATCATTTTTAGCTTTGTGGCACTTTATAAATTGCGGGTTATTTTGGTGTTGCCGTTGTTATACAGGTTTTTTTATTTTTAGATTTTCCTCGAACTAACAGACATTTTCATTGAAAACGAATACCGATAGTCAAAGGAGGAAGAGACAAGCAGAACACTAGTGATCCAAATATTATTGTGAAGTTAGTTTTCGAAGAAAGCGATGAAGAAGAAAGCAATGATAGATCTTCTGTTCACTATTAGCATCTAAAAATGTGGACATTAGAAGCGTCTAAATTGGATCATTTCATAGTTTCGGTTACTCTTATTGACAATCTTAAGGCTAAATATCGCATTTCATCCACGGAAATGACTACATTCGTCACACGTAAGGACATAGAAGACAATAGTAGTAAACGCACAGGAGTTCGTAGAGGAAGCGAACAGATTTGCACCAGTGGGGAATATGGATAAAAACACGTTTGCAACAACGACCAAAGTCAATTTAGTTATGAAGTATCTTCAGTGTTAACACTACCTCACAGAGGAGAGAAAACTACAGCTTGCTGTCTGTACAAAGCTCTACACACAGCTATACAATTGCTGGGACTTTATCAATGAGTATCTCTTTGTTTTTTTACAATTGGCTTAACGTCGCACCGACACAGATAGGTCTTATCGCGAAGGTGGAAAAAGAAAGGGCTGTGAGCAGGAAGGAATCGGCCGTGGCCTTAATGAAAGTACAACCCCAGTATTTGCTTGGTGTGAAAATGAGAAACCACGAAAATCCATCTTCAGGGCTGCCGACAGTGGGGTTTGAACCTACTATCCCCGAAATGCAAGCTCACAGCCGTACGCCCCTAACCGCATGGACAACTCGCTTGGTAATTAGTATCATATTAACTAACAAGCTGTATATCTGCTTTTAAGAGACACAAGGCACTTTCGGCATAAATGTTTCGAAGAAACTTGAAGCAACATGTCCAAGAAATCTTCATGTTGAGGCAAGTAAAAAATAAAAAAATAATGACGAAAGTGCATATGAAATGATTTCTAACTTCAGTCCTTTGTGAACATGCAAGTTAAAACAATCCCATTGGTGTGTGAGTTTTGGTCAGGTCATGCAGATAGTACCGTTTTAGACGCAAGTTTTCCAAACAAGGATGTTATACATAAGATATTACCAACGAAAACAACAAAATATTGCCGAACTCTTGATGTTTACTTGTTTCCGCAATGTAAGATTTATATGAGGAGGATAGCTGATTTTGTAAGACAACAATGTGAAAATTCGCGAGTAAAGTTACGTGATTGGCATTTTGGCCATTAAAATTCACTCTGTGATATGTAATCAGTGTTCTGCACCAAAATACAAGTCTATGTTGCAATATGCCTGGCAAAAGGAAGGTTATGACATCGTTTGGAAATGTAATTAGTATACCTTTTGATATTGGACTGCTTGAATGCGAAAATTATGTTGAATGTAGAGATATGGCTTGAGTGAAACGTGCACATTGTTCTTTTTCACTTGGAATTAACTGCTTCATTGAAATACCACATGTGCACTTTGAAGACTAATAGCAGCACTGTCAGGTCAGTAGAACAAATGTGTTTCATTTATGGTAATTGCTTTTAACAAGAGGTTTGTGACACTGTTGATGCAACATGTAATCGGAATGCTGAATGAGTAAGTAATGTTTTATTTTACCCGGCAAGATAAAGGCCTTCCATCTAAACAGGCACTGAAATATATATTACATTACAATAATTAAGTTAAATTAAATTAATACTACAAATAACGATAAATGATAAAATTAAATTAAACTGAAATAAATGACATATAATTAGAGAAAAAATTCTTGAAACTAATTCTGGAGATATTACAGGGGAATTTAGTGTTTTTATGCATTTTACATTTTTTCAAAATTTGTACTCCAGTCTGTCTCCGAGCTATTCCGTATTTCTTGTCAGGGGCTGGCAGTCATATGAGGAAAACATGTTATTTGGATTTGATGTTATGAGGTCAAGCTATCAAATTTGTAATGCGTGGGGAATAGGTACTTATCTCTTGGTTGACGAATGACGACAGATAATGAAAAACTGAGAGAGTAACATTTATATTTATGCTATGAAGGAAGACCGTTTAATGAACTGGCCTGTTCTGCGTGTGGCTCTTGAGGTAGGGGATTCACCTAGTTTGCACCCGGCAATAAAACGCCTACAAGTTTTAGCTGGCTGGCTCGCAGGCAGGGGGTTAATCCCAGTGAAACTCACAGATCAGATGAGTGCAGACATTTACTTTTATTATTTTATTATTGTTGTTATTATTATTGCTCATTATTTGAGATCGGATTTCTTGGCGGAATTTTAGCGGATTTTTAGTAGTTTTTAGCGGATCTAGAAAATATAAGTTGGCAACACTGTCCATGACAAAAGGATGGTTGTGAATAGCAGCATACAGTTTACATATGATACTTATTGGTGTATAAAATGTCCCCAAAGTGCCTCTTTGAAACTACTAATAGCACTTAACCTTCTGAAAGTTATGCTAAATGCAGAAATGTGGCTTTAGTGAGATGTGTATATTGTTTTCGTCCAATTTCATTATGAAATGTCTTCAAAGCCGACACTACCTCAGAGAAAAATACAGCTTGTGCGTTGCAGTCATTGTATAGCTCACACATAACTATACAAACAATGACACAGCTTTATCAGAGAGCGGCTTTACACACACTAAAAAGTCCCACAGTTATAGATTAGCTAAGTAGGAACTGAAAAGAAACGGCTTCCAATACTACAAAAATAAATAAATAGAAGTTTAACAATTAACGGTATTGCACTGTGTGTAATTTTCCTCACATTATAGCCGAACCTCGAACCTCCAATACTCGAATTTCCAGTACTGCGAAATAATTTCAATTTCCCTGTCGTATGTTCTATTCTTCACGTTTATTCTTCTTCTTGCGTTCCGGCCTTCTAAGGACCACGTTACAATTTAAATTGTTCCTCTTTAGTTGTTCTTTCCTTTTCTTCCAGTATTCTTTAATTGTTTCACTGTGTTTCTTTTTCCTGTCTTCAGTCCACTTTGTGTCTGTTTTCTTTTCCTTCCTCCCTTGGAATCCTTCCATTTGTAAGACTTTCTTCCTAAAAATCTTTCTTTCCAATAATTCTTCTTCTCGTATGTTGTTCCTGTCCAGGTCTTTCTTGACTTCTTGAATCCAGGTGGTAGTTGATTTCTTTTCCCAAAGGTACTTGAAGATTCGTTTAGTTAGTCTATTGTCATCCATTCTGTAAATGTGTCCAAGAAATAGCAATCTTTTTTTCTTATTGTTTCTGATATGTTTTCTACGTTCTGGTAAATTTCATTGTTACTTCTTAATTTCCAAAACTCTGCAATTCTTAGAGGACCTAATATTTTCCTTATAATTCTTCTTTCTAATATTTCTCATTTATGAAGCTTGTAGTTCAGTGTTAGACATTCGCTGACATAAAGGCATTCTGGTTTCACTACTGTGTTGTAGTGCTTTATTTTAAGTTTTCTTCATAAGCACTTTTTGTTGTAAGTATTCTTAGTTATACCGTGCGCTCTTTCCATCTTTTGTATCCTCTCCTTTATAGCAGATTTTTCTAAACCGTTTTCTTGCATTGTCTCACCCAAATATTTGAATTTATTTACCTTTTCTATTTGACCAATATCCGTTACTAAAAACTTTGGGGCACTTTTTATATTCGTCAAAAATTTTGTTTTCTCGGCAGAGATTCTCAAGCCTGTCATGTTGGCTGTCTTTTCAAGGAGATTGACTTGCATTGCTGCATCTGTAAGGCTTTCTGAAAGTATAGCAAAGTCATCTGCAAATGCTAGGCAATTTATTGCAATACCTTTGTTCTTCTTCCAAAGCATGAGTGGCAATATTTTAGATTCTTTCAGTTTTTCATTCCAAATTCTTACAATTTTCTCCATGACACAATTGAAAAGGAGTGGAGATAGACTATCGCCCTGCCTGACACCTGTATTTCACGTTTATTTATTTTTCTATTATTCAAAATTCGATTACACGAATGTCTCCATTTCTCGAAGCAAACGTTTCTTCCATAGGCGCTGAAAATATTCTGTAACTCGAATTTTGTACAAAATTAATTATGCAATACAGCGTTTAAAGTTGTTCCTTAACGTATTACAGTATTACTTGTCTGTCCACCCCTGGTGTGTTGGCCGTAAGCAGCTGGAGCTTTATGAACCCTCCCCTGGATCGTCACTAGATTAGGCGTTAAGAGCAGTGACTATTCTTCGATCCTACGCACAGTGCCAGTGGAATGTACGTTCAAATAGAATTTTTTTACAGCAATAACTGCTGTTGAAAACTATGTGGAAAAAAATAACTGTAAGAGTGAAAATCATGTTCCTCCACTGTATATATTCTGTCTTCAACGACTTGCTATAATAAGTGTTGTGAATTAAGATGACAAAAGACTTTTGACATAATTTGATAGCCGGGAGATCCTAGGATAGACTGGCTGCCTATTGCTGTTGTTTGCTTAGCACCTCCCGGAAGACACGTGCGTGGTAATGAGAATGTAAATCCTGCGGACGTGAGTAACGTTATATTTTATATCTGGCACCATCAGACCCCTGGCTCCCACTGTTGTCGGGAATAATGCCACCTGACTTACGAAGATCCAGTGATCTTGTTCGAGAGTACAAACATCTGCCAGAATCCTCCGCTACCTGTTCTAGCTGACATACCAGTTCTTAGTCTACAACGACTGAAATCACGATATCCACCCCTTTGTGATGGTGCTCTGAAGACGTCCACCAACTTCAATGCTTTGGAGGAGTAGGAAGGCCGTTGGAATAACTCTACTGACTTGTCCCTTGCATGACATCTTTAGAGGGGAAAATGTTGCCAACGGAACCCAACTGCCACGTGCAACTTGGTCCAGACTGAACAGGATCAGGACAGGTCATGGAAGGTGCAGAGATTTTCTCTACAAGTGGAACATTGTACCATTTCCAGATTGTGATTGTAGAGACCTTCGCTAGAACATTCCCCACATTGTAAGCGAGTGTCAACTATGGGCTTATCCAGGTAGACTGGAAGACTTCCTATCACCAACAGCGGAAGCACTACAGTGGATTCAACAGTTGGACATTCAGATATAACAGATAACACTAATGGCTGAAGTGAATCCATTTTTTGTTTTGGTGTATATATTGTATATTATGTATATAATTTCCTTGCCATACGATAATAATAATAATAATAATTCGAGTTTGTTTTTATATTGTTAAATAACGCTTATGAGAGTATCAAGCTACAGTTATACGTGATTCGGTTACATGCAATCCTCAAAGGTGGGAATTCTTTATATCTCGAAATTCTGATAACTCGAAATAAATATTAGCTCCCGAGGTTTCGAGATATCGAGGTTCGACTGTATACTAATATTATCTTTCTTTGCGTTACCCAAGCTCCCCTCATCGGACTTATACAGATGATTATTCAGATGTCTCTTGGGGCAGAAGGCGCCGTTTTGCGTAGGGATGATTCAGACCACTGAACGATCTATATTCTAAGCATGTTTTCGTGCGGTTCAGAAGGTGCGAGGTCAAAGGTGTCCCTAGTGAGAAGAATGTAATAGTTAGATCTACGTGCAACCAGCCATCTTTGCCACCAGGAATTAACCTAGAACTCGTTTCAAATGCAGACTGCGTAAACTCCAGGGCCAAGCACTCTCGTTTCTACAATGTTTTGACCTCCTGACAAGGAATCGAGCATGAGTCTTTTCAGGTGAACCGAGCACGCCTTATCACCTCCTTAATAATAATAATAATAATAATAATAATAATAATAATAATAATAATAATAATAATAATAATAATAATAATAATGCAGGGAGTATAATTTAAGACATCCCACTTTAGCTCATATGCCGCGGGAATCCCCAAGCGAGCGCCACACCGCTTGTGTCAAGCTTGGCGTGAAAAGAAATCTGACAGCTGACCAAGCAATTCCCTAGTAACTATTGGACTTTTAAGGTGTGTTGTGAGGTTATTAGCTCAATGGTTAAGTACACTACAATGGAAAGAATATTTCTGGTCGAGTGTTATTTCCACAAGAAGAAGGAACCAGTTAATAGGTGTCTTCAAAAATTCCACAGGCAGTTTCCCTCTTCGACAGTACTCTCAAAACGTTACGTGCAACAACTCGTTCACAAATGGCGTAGTATTGATTCCGTAACTTAAAATAAGAAAATAAAAAGCAGCTAAGGAGAACGGCTCTCACACGGAAGATGTTAGAAGATATATAGGCAAGACGGCCAGTCAGTCCACATGTCGCTACGGAGAGTACCACTCAGGAAACTGGTTTTTCGCATGCAAAGTAAGAAAAAGACGATTTACTGGACTCATTCAGTGGTGAGCTCAGTTTCATTTACAAGTTTATTTATTTATTTATTTATTTATTTATTTATTTATTTATTTATTTATTTATTTATTTATTTATTTATTTATTTATTTCTCTCTATAGGCGTAATCATGCCGCTTCTTTGAGATGACTACGTGCGCTCGCTGTCACCGCTTCTCGGTACTCCGCTATGAAGTCTTAAAATATATTCCCTGTAATAATGTTGTTGTTCGAGTCATCAGTCCACAGACTGGTTTGATGCAGCTCTCCATGCCATCCTATCCTTGCTAACCTTTTCATTTCTACGTAACTACTGCATCCTACATTTGCTCTAATCTGCTGGTCATATTCATACCTTGATCTACCCCTACCGTTCTTACCACCTACACTTCCTTCAAAAACCAACTGCACAAGTCCTGGGTGTCTTAAGATGTGTCCTGTCATTCCATCTCTTCTTCTTGTCAAATTTAGCCAAATCGATCTCCTCTCACCTATTCGATTCAGTATCTCTTCATTCGTGATTCGATCTATCCATCTCACCTTCAGCATTCTTCTGTGACACCACATTTCAAAAGCTTCTATTCTCTTTCTTTATGAGCTAGTTATCGTCCATGTTTCACTTCTATACAATGCCACGCTCCACACGAAAGTCTTCAAAAACATCTTTCTAATTCCTGTATCAATGTTTGAAGTGAGCAAATTTCTTTTCTTAAGAAAGCTCTTCCTTGCTTGTGCTAGTCTGCACTTTATGTCCTCCTTACTTCTGCCATCGTTAGTTATTTTACTACCCAAGTAACAATATTCATCTACTTCCTTTAAGACTGCATTTCCTAATCTAATATTTCCTGCATCACCTGCCTTCGTTCGACTGCACTCCATAACTTTTGTTTTGGACTTATTTATTTTCATCTTGTACTCCTTACCCAAGACTTCGTCCATACCATTCAGTAGTTTCTCGAGATCTTCTGCCGTCTCAGATAAAATAACAATATCATCGGCAAATCTCAAGGTTTTGATTTCCTCTCCTTGGATTGTGATTCATTTTCCAAATTCCTCTTTGATATAATAATAATAATAATAATAATAATAATAATAATAATAATAATAATAATAATAATAATAATAATAACAATAATAATAATCACGCTCTCAAGCTCGAGTATGACGAGTGCAGGAAATGCAACAGCAACCCAGTGAACCGTATCCAGACGGCCCATATGAGATATCGAGTCATATATTTGGCATATCAGATAATTATACAAAAATGGACTTCAGTCAGGTATTGGAAAAGTAGCAGATTACAGAGCAGTTGAGACCGAAACTTCTGGAGTCGTAATGTCGCTGTATGTTTCGCGAAGCTTGCCTGCAACGGTGGGAAACGTTCAGCTTTACCAGGAGTTAGCACATCCCGGCACGTGTAGACTTCGTTGGCCACGAGGAGTGTTCAGCCAATTGAGAAGCGAGGGCGTGGCTAATATGAATTCTAGACCGCGCAGAATTAAAATCCCAGGCTGACCAACATTAATATCTGTGTGACGTACACAGCGATAAAGAGAAGCCAGTTCTGTTATTTGAGGTTTTTCCACAGGTCTGAGAGCGGGAAATAATAAAGAATATACTATCACAATTATCTGAGTCGTAAGTTAGTTATCATGAGTGCATCTGATAATAATTTTAGTAAAGCATAAAGTCATTGTGTGTAACAAGAACTCTGGTTGGTTGAGTATTTGAACATACGGGGAATCCCCTAGCCACAACGGCGTTGGCTAAGTTACTTAAGCGCCCCACTGGTCGGGAGCGTTCTTCTTATTGTGTGTGTTGCATCGCTCCATACTTCTTCTTTCTGGGTGTGTTGTTGTGAAGTGAACATCGTTCCGTACTTTTTTAATCTGTGCGTGAACGCTGCCACGTGGGCAGAAGTCTAACATTGTAAGGTCGCACTAAGACAGTGAATATATTTTGTGAACAGTGCTACGTAAACTGGGTGCAGTTGTAAGTCGACAAGTGCGCTATGTCGCAAGTTGTTATCTTAAAATAACAGACGGTAATCAGCCGCAAACTGGTAATTGAGTGAGAGACGTTCATCCGCATTGTACTTTCGGGCCGGTCGCGTATCGCGAAGGATTTTCCGTACCGAACAGCGGGCCGCTCCAAATAACTGTATTTAAAACCTTGACATTTATTGTACAGTGAATATTACGTGTGTTTTATGTTGTGGTATTAACGTTGGCATTAATTACAGCTAACGAATGGTTTACTCGGCAACGTGTATGGAGAGCGGTGAAGAGATATTGACCAGAGTCTTGTGTGCTGCTGTTATACAAGAATTAACCTCAAGAAGATGGCATCGCCTTTAGAAGAAAGGAGATTGTTTCCACGTGTTGAAAACCTGTTGAAGATGGAGTAGACCCCCATAGTAGCGGGCATGTAACCTGTTACTAATGTCCAGGGAGTTGCCAAGTTAAGACGCATGTATTATAATTAAATGACATGTTTTATGAATTACGATTAATACTAGTGAGGCTTAGATTAGGAATTTTCTTTAGTGTAATATTTGCCTGACGACATGTTTTATTTTACATTTGTGATGCTGTAAATACGGACAAGCGGGGATCGCATGTATTCTCTTTATTTCTTTTGCCTTATAATTAGCTAGATGGGATACTGAGGGAAATGTTAGGATGTATTTTTGATTTTATTTATGTGAATTATGCATGTTATCTAGCTTAAGATTATTCCTGTATTTTTGTTTGATAGAGACAGAAGGATTAGATTGCCAAAATCATCCACCTTCCGAATTATACACTCGCGGTGTCGAGACTAAATTTTATTTGTCTATTTAGAGAGAATAGTGACAGATAGGACGCATGCTGCATGTATTACAGGAGCTGTGAGACGTGTGGAGCTGTATATGCATCGTTGACTAGAATAGATTCTTCTAATTTGGGCTGGAAACTGTTTTGTACAATGATTTGAGAGGGAATCGAACCCTGATTTGTAATGAGAAAGGCTGATGAGATTACAAGACATACATGAGAATTTAGTGCATGCTGAAATATGAAGTCATTATGCGGGCAGATTGCAGGCCTGGTGATCTTATAAGAATTGTGTGATGCGAGAATTGGCCTGTGATTGTATTCTGAGATATTATTGAGAATCAGAATTGCCGTGAAATAAATGACAGGCCAGTGAATATGACTTGTGTGTTGAATTATAGTAGCATGCTGGCAATATGTACGATTGTGTACGTGAATCTCCGAGCAGTTGTTGAGATATGAGCTCGCTCTACAGGTAGGTTATCAGCCAAGGTTATACAGACATCGCGAAGTGAGAAGCTATTTCCGTAATATAATCTTCTCAAAACATTGACCAGCTTCCAGGAGTAGTCTTGAGTTTTTAACATTCTTTTCAGCCCACTGCAAAGCAGGAAATATGTGACTGATGAAGGGCACTATCCGGTGCGCAAATGCAGCAAGAGGTACGCAATGTTGCCCATTGCTTTCCATACGTTTATTAAATTATATTATTTGTTTTCTCTTACAGGATGGTGTTTTTATGTGATTTCATGTTGTTTTTGATCTATTGTCTTGTTGATTAATGGGGAACAGCCCGAGTGCTGAGTGAATGATTGTGGTTAATCTAGTTCTTACTAGATCTTTTGGTGAACCGCGTTTCACGTCGAGTCAGTGTGGTATATAAGTTTTCCCCCCACTGATCCAATGTAAATACTTGGATACTTTTATTGTTTTGATTATTGTAAATGATGCGTAGGGATATGCCACTAGTATTTTTCGTAGTTCATATCATGTCACACTGCGTCTTAAATCACGTTTAAAGGCAACTATCGCGGCAACTACCCTGAATATCAACTCGTATAATGTGATACTTAAAACAGTGCTACTCCATGAGAACAGGAACGTTGTACAATAATGTGGAGTTATTCTGAAACTCATAAATATTTAATGTTGTAATTTGGAACTTTCATTTTATCATTTATTTAAACGGCGTAATCAATGTTTGTTGTTCATATTCACTTTCGTTTATTCTAATTTAATTTCAATGCTAGAGTCATTGAAGTTTTATTAATTTGATTCTCACTTGTGTTGTAGTGTAATTCGTGGCTATTTTATGTAATAAACACATCTTACCCCATATTAGTGTTTCTCATTCGAGATAAACCTCCATTATTCCTGTCTCATACTTAGAGATAAGTTATAAATTTCGACTCTTAGACTTACCCTCTCCCCAACCTGAGTTAGTCGGATGTTTAATCAGGAAATGGAGGCATCGTCCTAGAAGGTTCCTACCCCTGGGTACGGTACACCAGAAACCATTGAGCACATCATTAGAAACTGAATATTCTAACCACCACCATCGTACACTGACAGACATAATGATGTAGTCAAAGTTATATACCAAGAAATATCCCTGACCCGATCCTTGATCAATAACAGGGTGCCTTACTACAAATACTCCGCAAAAGTGTACCGGGAAATGAAAATTTTACATTCTACTGGGATCGAATGATAGAAACAGATAAAACAACTCCGCACAATAGACTAACATTAAGAAACAAAACGATCCAACACACATATCTCATTGGCATCACTATCACGATGACTACAATATGAAACTGAAATACAGGGAAGTAGCCAGGATATGGAAACAAGACAGAGTGATAATTCTTTCTTTGCACCTTTCTCCCACTGGTCTCACACCAAAATCATTACCAGACAACTTAAATATACCACAGCTCCCCATTTACACTCACAACGTGGGACCGAAGGCTGCAAGTTTGAAGATCTGCAACATAGTCAGAACATTCCTGTATGCTCAATACGGACCATGTCCGACTCGTTGGGTGAACGGTCAGCGTACTGGCCTTCGGTTCAGAGGGTCCCGGGTTCGATTCCCAGCCGGGATTTTAACCTTAATTGGTTAATTCCAATGGCACGGTGGCTGGGTGTATGTGTTGTCTTCATCATCATTTCATCCTCATCATGACGCGCGGGTCGCCTACGGGAGTCAAATAGAAAGACCCGCACCTGGCGAGCCGAACCCGTCCTGGGATCTCCCGGCACTAAAAGCCATACGACATTTCATTTCAATACGGACCATAAATAGAAAAGGCTGCAACCTCTATAGCGAAGAGAATAATAAAGATGTATATTGTAAATTTTTGTTACTTATTAATAAGTTATTTCTTATACGTACAATATAGAAATACGAGCTATATTACCAACTATAAATAAATAAAGAAATAAATAAATAAATAAATAAATAAATAAATAAATAAATAAATAAATAAATAAATAAATAAATAAATAAATAAATAAATAAATAAATAAATAAATAAATAAATAAATAAATAAATAAATAAATAAATAAATAAATAAATAAATAAATAAATAAATAAATAAATAAATAAATAAATAAATAAATAAATAAATAAATAAATAAATAAATAAATAAATAAATAAATAAATAAATAAATAAATAAATAAATAAATAAATAAATAAATAAATAAATAAATAAATAAATAAATAAATAAATAAATAAATAAATAAATAAATAAATAAATAAATAAATAAATAAATAAATAAATAAATAAATAAATAAATAAATAAATAAATAAATAAATAAATAAATAAATAAATAAATAAATAAATAAATAAATAAATAAATAAATAAATAAATAAATAAATAAATAAATAAATAAATAAATAAATAAATAAATAAATAAATAAATAAATAAATAAATAAATAAATAAATAAATAAATAAATAAATAAATAAATAAATAAATAAATAAATAAATAAATAAATAAATAAATAAATAAATAAATAAATAAATAAATAAATAAATAAATAAATAAATAAATAAATAAATAAATAAATAAATAAATAAATAAATAAATAAATAAATAAATAATACTTTCCTAATTTCTATAGCACCATTTCTAGTGTAGCTATATCGGCGGCCTACTCTACGCCAATGAAAAATGGTACGATTGCCTTGCATAGGATGTAACATTGCAGCAAGAAGAATAAAAGCGACGTAATTGGATAGTGATCAGTATTTGAGCAATCTTGCACGTCAACAAGTATCCATCATACAGAACGACTCGACAAATACAGTATTTTGTCACCATTGTGAGTTAGGTAGACAGCCTGTTATTCGGAGTATTGCACTGCAGGTCCATGGTATGAACGACCACTAACTTTTTCTCAACAAAGGTATCACTGCGAGGGACAATAACGACAGTTTGTTTTCTTTACAATTTCTAACGTTATTCAAAGACACCGTGGTTCCAGGAGTGAGGGGTTTGTCCTGAAATACACTACGATTGCTGATGTCGGTTAGGACAAAATTACCATTACTCTCGAGGTATATAATATGTAGTCTGCTCTATTATCACTCGCATGTGTTGTGTTCTCTACGCTTATTAAACAAGTTCTCAAGTTCAAAGCTTAGAAAGATTGACCGGAAATATTTTTTACAAGTTGCTTTACGTCGCACCGACACAGATAGGTCTTATGGCAACGATGGGACAGGGAAGGGCTAGGAGTGGGAAGGAAGCGGCCGTGGCCTTAATTAAGGTACAGTCTCAGCCAGCATTTGCCTGGCGTGAAGATGGGAAACCACGGAAAACCATTTTCGGGGCTGCCGACAATGGGGTTCGAACCTACTGTCTCCCGAATACTGGATACTGGCCGCACTTGAGCGACTGCAGCTATCGAGTTCGGTGACTGGAAATAAGATGATTCTATGTTCAAATTCTGAGGGAGGATAAAAGCTTCAATTTTTCGATTTAGCAGTATACATATCATCCAGTAAATCCCCGTAAACTGAGCGAGTTGGTTACACGGTACGAGTTATGCAACCGTAAGCTTGCGTTGAGGAGATGGCGGGTTCAAACCCCACTGTCGATAGCAATGAATTTAGTTTCTCGTGGTTTCCCATTTTTCACATCAGAAATAAGTCTTAACCTAGGCCTATCCTATCTCTTTGACGCTGAAGCCCTATTTGTGCTAGTGCGGCATTAACCCTGGAGGCATCACGTGGCGTCTAAGATACCAAACTAGATTATTTGCGTCACTACAAGGAAACTACTGAGGCCACTGACCGAAAATGTTATCTACCTCTCGCCAGTGTTAGTCTGACTAGTGTGGTTGTGAGTCATTGTTACACAAGTGTCAACGGCGTCTGATAGACGCCTCGCGAACTTCAGCGCTACGGAATAAGTTCCCATTCTAAAGTATTCTCTTTAATATTTTTGCAGCAATTATTCTTTGGACTGTTTCAGATTGCATAGTTTCTCGCTAAAATATAAATTTCTCAATTTTTTGGGCTGTAAATGAGTGGGAACGAGATGAGATATAACCTTGATTACATTGGCGACAGAAGGATTGTGCAGAGTTTACTTGAGGATGGTGACGACGATGAAGAATGTGAATTGTATAGTGAAGTGGAGGAAGATGTTCTAGAAACCAGAAGCGACAGTGCAGATTGAACAAGACCCAGACAGTAGTGATAAAGCATGAGAAAATTACAAATAAATGGAGTTTTTAAGTGGCGTAAAGTTAATCCTCCTAGAATTGTTCAAACCCGACGATAAAATATCGTCACGCATTTACCTGGTGTGAATGATGTTGCAAAGTTTCTTAAAACTCCTAAATAATGCTGGAGACTATTCTTTGATGGCACAATGTTGTGGAGTGCACAAACGGAAAAATGAATTGGCGTATGGTTTGTAGTGCCGGGAGGACAAGCTCGGCTCGCCATATGTAGGTCTTTTGATTTGACGCCCGTCGGCGACCCGAGCGTCGTGACGAGAATGAAGATGAACATGCACCCACAACCCGTGCCAACGGAATTAACCAGTTTTGGTTAAAATTCCCGACCCTTTCAGGAATCGAACCAGCGGTCCCCTGCGAACGAAGGCCAGCACCCTAACCATTTAGCCTTGGAGTTGAGGAACGGAAAAATTGAAGAGGTCAAGTGACTACAGCAAACAAAGGAACTCTCGATCTACCGATGTATGTGAAATAAACGCCCTAATTGGCATACTGTACTTACGTGCTGCAAGAAAAGTAACCACACAAATACCAAGGACATTTGGGCTAGCGATAAGACGGGTGTAGAAAGGTATTACTTGGTTATGTCGGAGAGATGTTTTAGGTTCCTAGCCCATTGCCTAATGTCCTTCGTTAGTTGGTTTATACCAATACATTAGATTCAGTAATTTATAATCATCCTTTCAAAATGTCTGAAACTTGGGATAACACAATTGCCTCAGAAATGAAATGACGTCTCTCACAAGAGAAGCGACCTTCTATGACATGGAATTGCGTGCAACCATTGCAGCGTTAAATATAAAGGAATGATCGCCATAAAAACTGGATTAATAGCTCTCCACCGCAACTACATACTTTCCTCAAAGGCAGTGTTAAATCGAATACTTTGAATTTGCCTCAAAGAACGTAGTCAACGCTGAAAAGGAGCACAACAGATCATGAAAGTTGTGCTGACCTGTTGTACAAGTGGAGAACAATCCTGAGTACAACATGAAAATGTGGATCTCACAGACCCACAATCACCCATTGTCGACGCATGACACCAGGATTCCTACCCGGGAAATGTTCTGGATTATTCCAGAGGTTCTACTATTTATAAATAACTACAAATGTTGTCTTCCTTTCATTTTTCTTTCGTTGTGTTGCGTGTTAGAGAAGTTTGATATACAACATTAGCGCAAAAGAATTTCCTTAATTTAAATATTATTGCTTTTACGTATCACTAACTACTCTGACGGGTTTCGGAGACGCCGAGGTGCCGGAATTTTGTCCTGCGGGAGTTCGTTTACGCGCCAGTAAATCTACCGACACGAGGCTGAAGTATTCTGAGCACCTTCAAATACCACCGGACTCAGCCAGGATCGAACCTGCCAAGTTAGGATCAGGAGGCCAGCGCCTCAACCGTCTGAGCCACTCTGTCCGGCTGTGATAATCTCGAAGAAAAACATAACATTGTATTTATCTAAAATGATAATAATTAAGTGTCCTATCCAGATCTGAACGTTGGCGACATAGTGATTATCAATAAGACATCCTGGCCCAGCGTTAACTGTGGTAGGGTGGCTAGTTCCCTTCTGTTCATACTACTACCCATCCAAATGATGCTTACTCCATGTGTTGCTTAACTTTGGAGATCTCACGGGCTTCGATATTTCAACATAGCTACACCCTTGAAATATTTGATAAATTACAGGAGTCTCAACATGAGAAATGTTTCAAGAATTGAATCCGACCAATTTGGATCATCCTTGAAGAAAATGCCCTATGTTGGTAGTACTGAAAATAAGGAAGCTAGCCTAACGTTTTACGTGAGTGTGTGGTATCGGGATATTAGCCTCGTAATCTCCACATTTACATGGGATCTGAATGTCCGACTCGTTGGCTGAACGGTCAGAGTACTGGCCTTCGGTTCAGAGGGTCCCGGGTTCGATTCCCGGCCGGGTCGGGGATTTTAACCTTCATTGGTTAATTCCAGTGGCTCGGGGGCTGGGTGTTTGTGCTGTCCCCAACATCCCTGCAACTTACACACCACACATAACATTATCCTCCTCCACAATAACACGCAGTTACCTACACATGGCAGATACCGCCCACCCTCATGGGAGGGTCTGCCTTAGAAGGGCTGCACTCGGCTAGAAATAGCCACACGAAATTAATTAATTAATGGGATCTGAATGCAGGAATTTTCTCTTCAAATATCACACATGTTTTTTTTACAAGCTGCTTTACGTCGCACCGACACAAATAGGTCTTATGGTGACAGTAGGATAGGAAAGGGCTAGGTGTGGGAAGGAAGCAACCATGGCCTTAATTAAGTTACAGAAAAACATAACATTGTATTTATCTAAAATCATAATAATTAAGTGTCCTATCCAGATCTGAACGTTGGCGACATAGTCATTATCAATAAGACATCCTGGCCCAGCGTTAACTGTGGTAGGGTGGCTAGTTCCCTTCTGTTCATACTACTACCCATCCAAATGATGCTTACTCCATGTGTTGCTTAACTTTGGAGATCTCACGGGCTTCGATATTTCAACATAGCTACACCCTTGAAATATTTGATAAATTACAGGAGTCTCAACATAGAAATGTTTCAAGAATTGAATCCGACCAATTTTCCTGGTGTGAACTGGGAAACCACGGAAATCCATCTTCTGGGCTGCCGACAGTGGGGTTTGAACCCACTATCTCCCGAATGCAAGCTGAATAGATACGTGACCCAAAGAGCAGAGCCATTTGCTCGGTCACACAAGTTTTGGGAGAGATTCAAACCATGATCGTCTTAATGAGAACCGATGATTATGACACAAAATTATCAAAAAGCTATTGGCAGTTCTGATTTACATGTGTATTATAAACATAGACCATCACTGTAAGCAGTATGTGATCCTAATTCGATGCTGATCCATTGAAGGGTTTGATACTTAAACCGACGTAACTATAAATTATTCGAAATGACAAGAAGCATTAGCTAATCGTGTAATGATTGTTTATGTACATAAATGATATGAACCGAGCTCGATAGCTGCAGTCGCTTAAGTGCGGCCAGTATTCAGTACTCGGGAGATAGTGGGTTCGAGCCCCACTGTCGGCAGCTCTGAAGATGGTTTTCCGTGGTTTCACATTTTCACACCAGGCAAATGCCGGGGCTGTACCTTAATTCAGGTCACGACCGCTTCCTTCCACTTCCTAGGCCTTTCCTATCCCATCGTCACCAAAAGACCTATCTGTGTCGGTGCGACGTAAAACAAATAGAAAAAAATGATATGAAAATTTGGATTAACAAACTTGGTTTTCTTTTGCAGATGATTTTATATAGAGAGAAGTAAATAATTTCAGGATTGTTTCAGCAGGAGGGAAAATGCTTTCACCGGGCGAGATGGCCGTGCGCGTAGAGGCGCGCGGCTGTGAGCTTGCGTCCGGGAGATAGTAGGTTCGAATCCCACTATCGGCAGCCCTGAAGATGGTTTTCCGTGGTTTCCCATTTTCACACCAGGCAAATGCTGGGGCTGTACCTTAATTAAGGCCACGGTCGCTTCCTTCCATCTCCTAGGCCTTTCCTATCCTATCGTCGCCATAAGACCTATCTGTGTCGGTGCGACGAAAAGCTCCTAGCAAAAAAAAATGCTTTCAGTTTTAATTACTGTGTTGATAGGGTGAAAGTATCTCTTCATATAGTTATGAGAGTATTTAAGCGTTGTAGTAAGGATGTAAAAGACAGGGTGTATAAGTTTCTTGTAAGAACTCAATTACAGTAGATTATGGTCCCAGTGTATGATACCAACACCAAGGTTGGTTGGTACGAGAAGTGGAAAAGTTCCAAAGGAAAGAAGTACGATTTATTTGGATGATTTCCGACAAAAGATCAGTGTTACGATAATGTTGGAAACTTTGCGTTGGGTTAGACTTGGGAGCAAGAAGACGAGCTGCTCGACTAAGTGGCATGTTCCGAGCTGTCAGTGGAGAAATAGCACGAAATGACATTAGTAGATGAGTAAGCATGACAGGAGTGTTTAAATGGAGGAAAGATTTTAATATGAAAAACTCAAAGGGAAAACTGGGAAAATATTCATTTATAGGAAGATGAATTAGGAAATGAAATCAATTATCAAGGAAAACGTTCGATAAATTTCCAATTTCTTTCTTCTCTGAAATCGTTTAAGAAAGTTCAAGGTAAGCAACTGATAGAGAATCTTCCGTCTGGGCAACAGTCCTAAAGGCAGATCAATGATGACTTGATTGAATCAAAAACATGAACGACAACTCGAAGAATGAGGGGAAATAAAGCATCATAGAGAGAAGGCTGGAAGTCTTGCCTCGAATATTTGCCCGAGCCCGAAGAATACAAATGTAATGGCATTAAGTGTTCTCAACTTATAGACAATATCATTACCGTGAAGGTCGTTTTTGATCATTTTTACATGTCACCCCGCCCCCTAGGGGTGCTAGAGGTGTCTTACCCCACAGTATGTTTTTCTTTCAGATAGTAAATCATATGTGTGCCAAGTTTGGTGAAGAGCTACACTGGAACATAAACACATGCATCCTTAATCCCGGCCATTTTCGACATTCTTTTTCACCCCTTCTCAATCCCTATGTCGATGGAGGCTAAACTTGAACTTAAACGCATCCGTAGCGTCACTATTCACCTTAGCAACCCCGAACACTATGGATTCGACACTAATATTGGTCATATTCGATTACTTTTACATGTCACACTCTCCTCAGCTCACCCAACACCCTAGAGGTGCTTGGGTGTCTTACCCCCTCAGAAATAGAAATTCATATGAGTACCAAGTTTGGTTGAGAGCTGTTCTGGAACATACAAACTTAATCTCGGTCATTTTGGATATTCCTTTTTCACCCCTGCTAACCTCCATTCCGACTGGGGCTGAACATTGACTTAAACCTCATCCACAGTGTCACAGTTCGTCTCAGCAACCCTGTCTAGGTTATTTTGGACATTTTTTCACCCCTTCTCACCTCCGTGCCGATGGGGAATGAATTTGGACGTAAACGACATCCATAGTGTCACTATTCATCTCACCGGCTCAGAAAACTATGAATTAATCACTTTTGTCTTCGAATTTTTATATGTCATCCCCTCCCCACCCCCACCTGTAGGAGTGCTAGGGGTATTTTAACACCACAGTGTTTTTTTCTACAGATAATAAATCATATGTGTACCAAGTTTGATTGAAAATGCTCGAGTGGTTTAGGAGGAGATGTGGAAGAAGCACACACACACATACATTTATAGAGATTATTTAATTGGATGTATTGCATACCAATGTGATAACGTCGCTTCTGCAAATCTCTTTGTAACTGCCGCCATATTTGATGTATTCAGTGTTCATATACTGTAAATACTACGCGTTAGGTAACAAATCGGAAACAACTGCAAATCACCTTCAATAATTTCCTAACAGGTGCTCATCAAGTACAATAATCTCATTTCGATAATATTTCAATGATAGTCGATCGTGATTGGCTGAAACTGACATGAAATATAAGTTGGATTGGTCAATATTCAATGTATGGGAGTTGAGATAAATAGTCTCGAAAATGACGACGCCAGCAAACATGGAATTATTATTAGGCTGTGTTTATAGGTTGCTGTGCAGTTTTTATTTGTGCTGCTGATATAACGTCGAACTAACACATCAAAGGTTTTCGGCGATGGAAGGATGAAAAGGACTAGGATTTGAAGTTAGCGACCATAGCCTTAATTGAGGTACAGTCCCAGAATTTGCCTCGTATTTTGCACTAATCTGATAGACAACTATATTTGTACTGTTATAGATCTTTAGAAAAACTTACATTCTTTATTGATTAAGACTTTTCCCGAAAAATGTTCTAGGGATCAAATATTAGAACAGAAATACTTCGTTTGGTTGTAATATGTGCGTGTACCTAATTTGAAATCGTTCCTACTTTAACACTCAGCTCAGCCGGGCTGAGTGGCTCAGACGGTTGAGGCGCTGGCCTTCTGACCCCAACTTGCCAGATTCCATCCTGGTTCAGTCCGGTGATATTCGAAGGTGCTCAAATACACCAGCCCCATCTGGAACGTAAAAAAACTCTTGCGGGACAAAATTCCGACACCTAGGCGTCTACAAAAACCGTCAAAAGTAAAGCTAATAACAAAAAAATCCAGTCAGCAGGTAAATCTACCTTTTGTAGAAAGTTTACGACCTAGTCATTCGTTCACTCATAACTTTTGGTATCAGTGAAATATGTTTTGTTTCACGATTTGAACCACTGTGTCTTGAAAAGTGAGCTCAGTTTTCTATGTGTCATTATCATCCTCATCACCATCACCAATGTCTCACTCAAGTCGCCTCGGTGTGGTTAACAAGCCTCCCCCACTCCTTTCTGTCCTTCCACTTTTCCTGCTCCATTACTTCCTCCACATCCAATCCAGCTTCTCTAATGTCCTTCCAAATCTGATCCATCCGCCTTCTTCTCGGTCTTCCAACTGGTCTCTTTCCCTTAACTCTTTCCAATTTCGTTCTTGCTATGTGTATACGTTTTTATTACAATTGAATCAGTGGTTCTGATGTTGGAACAATAATATTGGAATAGCAGCAGTCTGTTAAGTGGGTCAGTTCGGGTCAGCTTGAAACAAAAGCCGTCTACTTACGGTTCTTCGAGGAGAGGAAGGTAAGAGCTGCCATCATCCGCAGCTAAGGCACTAGGTGGGATAGAGTGGTTAGTTTTATGTCCTGTCAACTTTTGTCAAGGATGAATGTGGTACTCAATTTCGGTGAAGGATAAGTGAGCCTCAGGGCAGATGTGACACTCCAGAAATATATACCTCATTTTTAAATGTTTTCCACTTCCTGACAGGAAATTGAACCCACGACCTTCCAGGTTAACACAGCACGTTTCCCTCGTCTCGGATAGACATACCGCAGACAAAATGAAATTACTATTATTAGCTAAGAAATATAAAACTTACTGAGCAAATTTGTAGTTTTACCGTGAGTGCGGAGTTAGCACTGCTAACTGCTTTCTCAAGCACAGAGCGATGTGCCTTTATGTGTGAAATCAAGAAACCATGCACTCTTGAGAAAACCAAAATTTCTCTTTCACCGACTGACAATATCAGTATTTTAAGATGCTGGTATTGGGATTATCGTCACGGAATCTCCAATATGGAGTGGAGTACGGATGGCAGGGACGTTATACTTCTTTTCAAAAATCCTGTATACATTAGAGTATTCGAACAGGCGTTATCTTGATGAAGACTGCCGATGATATTGATCCTCTACGAGAACTGTAAATACAGTAGTCGCAATATTGATATAACGCAATGTTTATTGAACTGACAAGTACAATTGCATTGCATTCTTTCGATGCAGTCACTCGCAAAGTCTATCACCTTTTGCCAAATGTGAGGAAGTCGTTGGGGACCACTGGCAAGGTGTTCTCTGTTGATGAGAACGACGGAGCGCCCTTCTGTCCGAGTACGCATGGCAAATTAGGAAATCAGCGGCCTCAGGGGTGGGTTCCTTCAACTTCGGAAACAAGTCGTAGTCAAAAGGACTCATGTCCGGTGAGTACGGAGGGTGTTCCAAGAACTCATTCCGACCCGCACGAAACGCCTTGACCCATCGCAACCGTTCCATATGGTAAAGCATTCGCGCCACAGGCTATGAAAATCCTAATGGCTTTTATGAAGTCCCTCACTATGAAGGATGACATTTCCAGCATATTTTATAAGGTAATATTTCATTCAAGATTGTATACACGCTTAAAGAAGGCAGCCGCGCGCGACGTAAGTTGGGCTGAGATAGCTACCGTAGTGCTGAGTACAAGCATCGTGTGTTCGGTCTGGGTTATTAACAGAGACCCTGTACACATCGAAAACAGCGCCACCCGACCGCTCCCATATGCTATTTGCGCATGCCTGACTTCCTGCAAGTGTCTGAACTACGTTGCCACTAATGTACTTCATATACAGCCCTCGTATCACGCCCTCACATGAATTAGCTTGGTGCCCCGTGTCAGCCCGTGTTAATGGAGGGTGCATTGAAACACTGACGGGTTTCCATACAGAAGGAGTGGAAAATAAAGGCTTCCACTATTTAAATCTCGACATCAAATGAGATACAGTGGTTAACTTCATGCTCTCACATCTTTACTTTCAGGATTGATCTGAGTACTCGATTCTGCTGTAGACTGTGAGCTATCCATGGCTACGTATCTCTCAGAAGTGGACAAATAAATAAATAATAATAATAATAATAAATAATAATAATAATAATGTTATTGCCTTATGTCCCGATCACTACTTTTACGGTTTTCGGAGACACCGAGGTGCCGAAAATTAGTCCCGTAGGATTTCTTTTACGTGCCGGTAAATCTACCGACACGAGGCTGACGTATTTGAGCACCTTCAAATATCACCGGACTGAGCTAGGATCGAACCTGCTAAGTTCGGGTCGCAAGGCCAGCACCTCAACCGTTTGAGCCACTCAGCCCGGCCTGAGAAGTGAAGGTCTCGTGTTTAAATTCATCTACTTACTGGCAAGGAACCTAACGCAGATTCTTCAGTTTATTCAGTAATAAAGAAATATGTACTCTAAAATTTCAATGCAACTACACCAATTCTTTTGCATCGTAGCTACCTGACGTTCGGGAACTGTCATGTTCTGAGCTTATCACTGAAATTAACTTTGAGGAATATAGTAGATCGACATATAGTTACCTGAATGCAAGTTTCCAGGCAATCAAAGAACAGGTAATATAAGAGAATGAAAATGGTATAACGATTTGTGTAGCATAAATACGAGGGTCGAATCGTAAGTCATTGCAACTATTTTTTTCCCTCGCGAACAGGAGACAACACGGAAAATCTACGATACGCATTTGGAAATATAGAGCATGTACGTATGCGTAGTGCCTGAAGACAAATTCTGACTTCAGGAGATTCTCGTAGGAAAGTGACAGAACACAGGCCATTGGTAAACATTGTTTTATTATGGTATAGACAGCAAATACACAAGACTACGTACAAAGCACAGGTCTCCACTGGTTACAGACTTTTGAAAAAATCACCCAAGTATCCAGCGCCTTTCCTCGTGTAAATACGGATCGATCACCATTATCCGTACATCTTTGTCCATGGACACGGGATGGCCTGGGCGAGGCAAATCGGCAGTTGATGTTCTACCCCGTTTGAACGTCTCCACCCACCTCGCCACTGTTCTATAGGACACAGAATGCACAAATAATGCTTCCCGCAGCTCTACATGGCATTGGCGTGCATTTCTGCCGCGGAGAACTGCTATTTTAATATACAATCGTTGCTCCTGCTTGTTGACTTCAATTTTGTGACGCTCTCACTCATAACTGAACTTGGGGCATGCTTAGACCCACACTGTTGTTTACATACACCATCTAGTGGCATCATACGCAAGTACATACCGTATGTTTCCAAATGATTATCTTAGATTTTCCGTGTTGTCTCATGTTCGCGAGAAAAGAAAATAGTTGCCATGACTTACGACTCGGCCTACGTATATTGGTGTGCAAGCTACCCTTACCATGTTATATAAATATTTCATTGACAAACGATTAATTTTTGAACCTTAACATGAGCCTGTTTGAATTTCTACTTGTGAAAATGAAATGCAAATAGTGCCATATTAAATTATCACATTTAGGATACTATAGTGGATACATACACATCTCAGGATACGAGCCACACAAGGTTTTTTCACCATCTGTACAGTGGACTGTATACTCCTTACCTCATCCCAAATTATTTTTGATTCGGCCGGGTGACGCCGCAACTCTAACATCGCACCCAGCCGACCCAATAAAGCATATCGGCCAGACACCCAGTGGGAAGTCGGCCTCCCCAACATCATGGATAACTGTGTGATCCTTGACGTTGACCCTGCTCTCCACGACCACGCCATCCTAACACAACTCCAACGGAAAGGCGTCGCAGCTGACAGCGTCTCCCGAATACCGCAAGACAACGTTCCCACACGTCGTGTTTTTGTTCAACTCTACAGGCCAGGGCACATTCATCACATCCTCGCCAACGGAGTCTACCTCAACGGCCAGCACCACCGAGTGGAACCAATTCTTCCGGATGTCTACGACGCAACAACCACACCACAGCAATCCCAACAACCGTCATTGTTCCCGTTCTCCCCTCCTCCCATCACCGCCACCACCACCATCACCACTGCCGTTACTACGACCACCACAACAACCACCCATTTTTCTTCCTCTGTTCCAATTACAACTGTTGCCACCTGCCATCCTTCCCCACTCATGAGTTCTTCCCTCCATCTCTCCCCCATTTCTGAACAACCCCCGCATCAATACCTACCAGCTGAATCATCAGGGTCTACAACCGCAGCACCGCTTTCGTTATCTCCACCTGCCGATGAACTAGCAGCCTCCGCACCACCATCGCTGATGCAGCCTCCTTTAACTCGTCACACCATGTACAGCTGTGTGATCCGCGGTGTGGATCCTGCCCTCTCAGACCGGGTCATTCTCCGTCACCTCCAAGCTGAAGGCGTCCCAGTCCGTCGCGTCTTCCGAATTAAGAACGCATCTGGCCCAACCCTTATGGTTCGTCTACACGTCCAGAGCGCCGCCGATGCCCAGCACCTAATTATCACCGGAGTTTACATCTATCGTCATCGCCATAAAGTGGAACCCTCCATCTCTCCACCCCAACTTCTTCGCCATCCCAACAACAATTCTCATCGTCGCACCCGGCCAGCCACTTCTTTTCAACCTCACCAATTCGTCAGTCCATCCCTTCCCCCACCTAGTTACATCCGCTATCCACCTTCGATGCTTGAAATCCTACGATCCTTAACATCTTTCATCCTCGATATCACAACGTCGCTGCATCTCCTAACCCTCCATTTGCATCCTGGGACCCCGCTCTAAAACTTCACTCCCAAGCAAACCCTCTCTTCTTCCTGTCACTGCAGTCATTCCCCCCTCATTCAGTCTGTCAAATCGATCACCCACCTTCTTCATTTACCACATCACTCAGTTATCTTCACCTCTCTTGGCCCGAGAGATCGCGTAACGATCTAGTTACATCCGCTATCCACCTTCGACCCTTTGGGTGGGGAATGAAAACGTTTTCGTCGTCGTCGATACTATAGTGTTATCAAATTTGTAAAATGAATTATGAGCGTAAAATTTATTATTAGAAGAAGGTTAAAAGACATGCTTTTTTTTTACTGGGAAGAGAGACCTTAATGGCGTGTCTGAGTAGTTCAGATGGTAGAGCACCGGCCTTCTGAACTCAGGCTGGTGGGTTCGATCCTAGCTCTATCCAGTGGTATTTCAGGGTATTCAAATTCCCCAGCCTTGTGTCCGTAGATTTATTGGCGCGTAAAATAACTCCTGTGCGAGAATATTTAGATACCTCGGCGTCTCCGAAAACCGTAAAACTGCTTAGTGAGAAGCAAAACCAATAGTATTTAAAAATTACCAAACCTTCGAGGAAAATATGTAATCTCGGTGACAGTTCTTCAGCTGAAGTCTAGCTTATGAACACGTGCTTGTCTCAGGAGAATTGTTTCTCCCTGAAGAGGGACCAGGCAGTGATCACTGAAATAGCGTAAGGGCTTTGGTCAGATGTCCCTGTCCATTTAACTCTAACAATATTTAGAGAGTGGTCAATACTCGGGAATTTTCGGGGAGGGAGAAGTACGATATCCCACCACGCTCCCCAGAGTTCAAATTTTCACACAAGCTTTTAGAATTTGTGGGATTTAACGGCTACCTCAGACGTGGTTAGTACTAATGAATTATTATACTGAATGCTGGAAATTATTTTACGTGTTTTTCTCATATGATCTCCCAGTGGCTGGAGGCTGTAGAATACATATGCAGTATTCCATACCTGTCGCAAAAGCCGGGGCTATCGACTTGGGAGCGTGGGTTGGCATCCACAGGGCCCCTGGCTGAGTCGGGCATTATTTCCACTCACTCGTGTCAGGATTCTTATCGACCTCCCTTAATTAACTCTCGTTCTCTTCGGACTAGGGGCTGCCTGGCCGAGGCGGTAAAGGCGTGCTCGGTTCGCCCGGAAGGACGTGGGTTCGAATCCCCGTCAGGAATTCGTAAAATTTAAGAAAAGATATTTCCACTTCCGGAGGTGCATATGGCCCTGAGATTCACTCAGCCTACACCAAAAATGAGCACCAGGTTAATTCCTGGGGGCAAAGGCGGCCGGGCGTAGAGCTAATCACTCTACCGCATCACGTGCCGCGGTTAACAATGGTGGAAGCCTTTACCTTCCACTCCTCCAGGGGTCTTCATGGCCTATATGGAGGTGTCTTTGTCTTTTGTTTGTCTCTTTGGACTCCGACGACATTATTATTTATTTGCTTTATGTCGCATCGACACAGATAGGTCTTATTGCGATGATGAGAGAGGAAAGGACTAGTTCTGCGCCCCTAACCGCACGGCCAACTCACCCGGTGATGGCATTACGTTTGCAAGACCTAGGGATTGCTTCATGTTTCACATCTGTCGTGGCCCTTCCCTCTCTTATACCAGCGCCTTCATTCTTCGACGAATTGAAACACCTTTCTCATATGAAGTACAGTGACTATCTTCTTCTTCTTATTATTATTATTCTCTACCCTAAGGTTGGCGGGTAACATGTATGTCTTCCAGGCATATCCGTTCTTTGGCCAGCAGCTTCAAGTGGCAATAGGTGAGCATGCCTTTAATGTTGTCGATAAATTGCAATCTGGGTCTTCCTTTGGTTCTTCTACGTTCCATTTTCCATTCAAACAGGGCGGTGCACCAGTCAGAATGACGAAGAAAGTGGCAAACGAAGCTATTTCTTCTTCTTCATCAAGGTTTCAACGAAGGTACGTGTTTCATTTGCTCTTTTGAGGACGTTCTCGTTTGTGACTCTATCAATCCAACGCAATCATAATAGTCGACGCAAGCACCACACCTCAAAGGCCTTGAACTTCATCACTTCCCCTTGGCTTGGGGTCCATGTTCCTGAGCCATAGCTGTAATAGGCACTGTAATATGAATGGTCTTTTTCTATATTTTGTAGCTGAGAGTAAGGAACCCATAATTTACACAAATTGTAGGGAGTTGAGTCATCTTTGAAATTTTATGTTCAGCCTTCCGTTGACGAGGAAATGACGCTCGTAACACATGGTTAGTTTTTCAGTCTGTTATAGTTACGAACTACAACCATATAGATCGTACCCGTTCCCTGTAAATATGCTGTACAAAAAGTATTGTTTCCGATCTTCCGACATCTGTATTAGAAAACAGACCAATATCATACGCATCGCTACTCTAACCGTAAGATCCATACTGCGTGAAAGAGATTGTGGTATAATTGAGAAACTTAAGAGGAAGACCCAGTTCTTGATAAAAGAAACGTATGACTGCTGACAAGACGTGTATCCCAATGGAAGAGAAATAAAGGCTGCAAAGTTTAGGGATTTTCATAATTTATTGCAATTCCTACCACCTATGCATGCTTCCACTTATCAGTCACTGAATGTGATAACTGTCCAGGAAGACTTGCACTGGAGTATACTGTAATACTCTATTCGACCATTCACTGATCATTTCCTGATGATATAAGCCTTCATCTGTCAATAGAACTTGAACTGATTCCCACTCCCATGACCACCATCATGATTAAAATAATGTATTCCCGAAACCTTTCCTTTTACAAACGAGGTATAATCTACCTAATAGGCCACAGATTCATTGACTGAGCCAGCGGTTGCACGGTTTGCGTCACGTAGCTATCAGCTTGCATTCGGGAGGTAGTGGGTTCGATCTCCATTGTCGACAGTCCTTAAGATGGTTTTCCGTGGTTTCTCATGTTCACACCAGGCAGATGCTGGAGCTGTACCTTAATTAAGGGCAGGGTTGTTTCCTTCCCACTCCTAGCCCTTTAACTATTCCATCGTCGCCGTAAGACCTACCTGTGTCGGTTCAACGTCCGGCTCCATGGCTAAATGGTTACCGTGCTGCTCTTTGGTCACAGGGGTCCCGGGATCGATTCCCGGCAGGGTCGGGAATTTTAAGCATAATTTATTAATCTAGCTGGCACGGGGGCTGGGTGTATGTGTCGTCTTCATCATCATTTCATCCTCATCACGACGCGCAGGTCGTCTACGGGAGTCAAATCGAAAGACCTGCATCTGGCGAACCGAACTTGTCCTCAGACACTCCCAGCACTAAAAGCCATATGCCATTTCATTTCATTACATTTCATTTCGGTTCAATGCAAAGCAAATTATAAAACGTAAAATTAAAAAAAAAAACAGGTAATTGCTCCTCTTTTCATTAAACTACGCGTTTACATTTTAGCGAATATTTCATAATTTATGTATAATATTGTCCTTTTTAACAGCAACTTCAAATAATGCCAATCCCATGCCTCATTTTTACACAACAGAGACATACAAACACCTCTTTCGTGTACACTTATGGTTTTGTGTGATGTGCCTCTTTCTTATTAAGCCTTTCAATTAGGTACAACTATTGATGCAAGAATAACAAAATGACCCATCGTCGTTGCGCCTGCGAAAATCGTTGCCATTGGAGAAATACTGACCCGCAGCACAGATCTCCTTACGAACAAGAATTCTTTGAAGTTCATCTCACAATATTGAATTTGAATGGCAGAACCTTACGAGTTAAAGTTCTAAGCTGGAACATTTCACATAGCAGGTTTATTGTGTGTTCATAAATTACTTTCCATTTTACTACACTACTGGAACTATTACCGATTATATACATAGTTCTAAAATGAAGGGAAAGTACTGGATCTACAGGCCGTACGTGCTTGTGAATGAACAATCAGCTTTCCGTCTCATCGTAGACTGCCGGGCTGAGTGGCTCAGACGGTTGAGGCACCGGCCTTCTGACACCAACTTGGCAAGGTCAATACTGGCTCAGCCCGATGGTATTTGAAGGTGCTCAAATACGTCAACCTCGTGTCGGTATATTTATTGGCACGTAAAAGAACTCCTGCGGGACAAAATTCCGACAACTCAGCGTCTTCGAAAACCGCCAGTAGTTAGTGGGACGCAAATACAGTAACATCATCATCATCATCATCATCATCATCATCATTATTATTACTATTATTATTATTATTATTATTATTATTATTATTATTATTATTATTATTATTATTTATAGACATAGTGAGTTATGATGTCAACATTGGTGTTAGAGCCAGTAATGTAGATCCTTTGTTCAATATTGCTTCACACATCATCTATATATATAAAATAAGAGTTTTGTCTGTACATTGCTCAGAATTTGAAAATAATGGTATTTCTGTATCGGTCATGTCCATAGTAACAAGAAAATGCTCTTTTTGCTTTTCCGTAATTTCTGTCTGTCTGTATGTATGTATGTATGTACACGCATCACGAGAAAACGGTTGAAGAGAATTTAATGAAAATCGGTATGTGAAGTCGGGGGATGAGCCTCTACAATCTAGGCTATAAATCATTTTACTCACGCTGAGTGAAATGGTAGTTTAGGGGAAGGCCTAAAATTGAATTCTCAACTATTTATGTTTTTAGTGGTCTAATGAAAATCGGTATGTGAAGTCGGAGGATGAGCCTCTACAATCTAGGCTATTTTACTCACGCTGAGTGAAATGGTAGTTTAAGGGAAGGCCTAAAATTGAATTCTCAACTATTTATGTTATTAGTGGTCTATTTTAAAGAAAATGGGTATGTAAAGTTGGGGAATAAGTTTCTACAATCTAGGCTATCAATAATTGTATTCACGTTGAGAAATATGGTAGTTTAGGGGAAGGCCTAAAATTTAATACTCAAATATTGTTATTAGTAGTCCTATTTTGATGAAAATCGGTATGTAAAGTCAGAAAATAAGTTGCTATAGTCTAGGCTGTAAATTATTTTATTCACGCTGAGTGAAATGGTAGTTTAGTGAAAGGCCTAACGTGTAATTCTCAAATATTTCTTATTAGAGGTGTAATCGATGAATGCTACATAACTGTTATATAGTATTAAATTTCCTATTATTCATGTCATACATTGTTACCGTACTGGCTATGATCACAAAGATATTCATGAATTTGGATTTTTGTTACTAAGTCCATATCAGCACCGCGTAACGAGAAAATGGGTAAACGGTATTAAATGAAAATCGGTATGTAAATTTGGAAAATAAGAAACTACAGTTTACTGTATAAAATATTTTACAAATCACAGAGTTGAAAGAAAACTAAATGTGAAGGCCTACAATATAGAAAGCTCATAACATTGATCAACAAGACCATTACATTGACCATTGTTTGTCGTGATGTGCTTTGTGTCTTCTGTTGCCCCTCATCTCCGGTATATAGGATTACTGCTGCGTACAGAGTATTTTTTATTTGATTTACGTCGCACCGACATAGATAGGTTTTATGGCGACAATGGGATAGGAAAGGGCTAGGAGTGCCTTAGGCCTTAATTAAGGTACAGGCCCAGCATTTGACTGGTGTGAAAGTGGGAAACCACATAATACCATCTTCAGCACTGCCGGCAATGGGGTTCGAATCCACTATCTCTCGGATGCAAGCTCACAGCTGCGCACCGCTAACCACACAGTCAACTCGCCCAGTCGTACAGAGTGTAACAGCCTGCCTGAATATTGATGGGAAGTAGCTGGGGAGTTAGATAACTTTCTTCTTTAGCATGCCATTCCCCTGGTTTATAAATTTTCTGATACTACTGGTACGTAACACACTGGATCATCATAGCATTCGGGCTATTCAATCCCTACTCTGAGGCACTGATTGGAATGAACAGTGTGCATATTTAACGGAATAATGGCAGATGAGTGTTCATGGCAATCTGCGGCCTGGTCATCCCAGCTCTGGAACTTTGGACTATTAGATTGGCACCGCAATCTAACCGCTGCACTGTTCGTTAAAAGTGATAAAACGTGCGGCTTTCCGTTTGATCGAGTATTTTATATGATAGCATGGCTTTTAACGCTACATTCATACTTACGTTTTTGTAATGACCTTTTTATGATTTCAGTTAGGAAAACCACAAAGTCAGTCTTTCTGTGAATCCCGTAGCGAAGCACGGGTACATCAGCTAGTATCTATATAAATGAAGTTCTAGGGGTTCCGCTGTCTGTAATTTTATTTGTTTGCCAAATTTTCAGATATTTATCCCATTTAGGTCAACTCAAGACCGTATCAATGGGTTTTAGCTTTCGTGCCTGTTTGTCTGTTCGTCCGTCTGTTCCACCATCACGGCGAAACGGCTGGATAGATCTCGACCAAACTTCATATATAGAGTATACTGATCCAGGGGAAATTTTAAATATGCATATGATTTTATAATCACTGAATGGAATGGGGGTTTATAGGGAAAACACAACAGTTTTCTTCCATTTTCTCTTATACTATTGATTTTCTGTAAAATCCGTGGACTACATGCGAAATATCCGTTATACGTTATGTCCCTTTGTTATGTACACTTTGTTATGTACAATTATTCCGCTTACTCTTCAAATGACGGAGAAAATTACTACTTTGTGCGGGTTTCATGCTTTGCACTGAGTGGCAGGCAGGCAGACAGACAGACAGACAGACAGACAGACAGACAGACAGACAGACAGACAGACAGACAGACAGACAGACAGACAGACAGACAGGCAGGCAGGCAACGAACCTACCGGTTACCATGGCAACGTCTCTGGCTGCTTGCCAGCAGGGAAGTAACATAGGCTAATGTCATTTTCTTCAATATTCCTGTAAACTCGTGATTGTTCCTTGCGTAGCAGGCGAGAAAGACGTCATGCTACCATTCTGAGGGATATTTGCGGAATCCCGTTGGTGGTTACAATCGTCGTCGAATGGCTCTAAAGGGGCTGTTAACATTTTTAACAGTACCGCGGAGTGTAGCCCATGATTTCACACCATAAGGTGTTTTCTAGCGTTTGCTATACATTTTACTACATTTCTCTTCAACTTCTGTTTTCCGCTTTAATTTATTGCCCCTGTCTTGTCTCTTTACACTTAAGTAATAACACCGTAAGGCATCCTCTTATCTGTTTACCTATGAATCCCTGCGCCTAAGCTTTTCCTCTGTTTCTGCCTTCTCTCATATCATCACAATTTAGTGAGGGACATTTCATTTTACAATACATGCACTTGGTATTTACACAGGTCTATTTCTCCCATCCGGCTCTCCTCAGTTATAATCCTATTTTATATTAATTTCAACTTTCTTAATTGTAATACTTTCTTCTTTAATTACTCCGTATGTATGTGAGTGCTAATCCAGAAACCCGGACGCTCTTTCATTTGAGGAATAATTTCAAGCTGTTCAAATGTTCAAATGTATAACTCTTTGGCCCCGGAACACATCGAAATATGGAGGCAATTTCAATGACGGTGCAGACCTTCGCTTCAGGATAATTGGTGTCTAAATGATAAGTCGTACGACAAAACAGGATGCAAAATCGGCTTTCAATTTCGAGAGATATATAACTTTGGTCTTATGACATATTGTCGTATCTCGAACCCTTATAGGTTAGGTACAGCTGCACTTTCCAATTTGACGTTAATTTTGTACCTTTTACACGTATATCTTATCATTTGGTATACTTATAGGAAAGATAGAACCATCAAAATGCGGTTCGCACATTGACACGACCAGTGGTCATATGTTAGCCAAATTTGATGACTCCAGCTGCTGCATAAGTATCCGAAAAATAAAAGTAATGTGTGAAAACTCTACCCAAACTTCACCTCATATAATGTTTCTAATTCAATCTAACCCACAAATATAGAAGATACGAGAAAATGTCATAGGAACAATCATGTAGAACACTAAAAGAGGCCTCTGATGGCGGTATCCTTTTGTTGATATGACCTACCGCTTAAAAGCAGTAAATATTGAAATGAAGATCCGCACTTATAAACGTGCCCATGCTTATCTACATAAATAAAGGGTTAGTGGGTCCGGTGTCCTCAATTTCGTTTGTTTTGCCAATTTTTCAGATATTTATCCGATTTAGGCCAACACAAGACCGTATCAGTGGCTTTTAGCTTTCGTGTCTATTTGTCCCTCCGTCTGTTCCACCCATCACGGCGATACGCCAAGGTATATTTCGACCAAACTTCATATATAGATTATACCGATCCAGGGGAAGGTTTATATCTGCATCTGGTTTAAAAATCACTGAAAAGAATGGGGTTTTATAGGGAAACCACAACAGTTTTCTTCCATTTTCTCTTATACTATCGATTTTCTGTAAAATCCGTGCACTACATGCGAAACATCCCTTATAAGTTATATCCCTTTGTTATGTACATTATTTGGCTTGGTCACTGCACCCTCTTTCTTTTGAGGGAATATTCCAGGCTATTCAAACGTATTACTTTTAGGCCCCGGAAAATATCGAAATATGGAGGCAAATTACACGACGGTTCAGACCTTCGTTTCGTGGTAACTGCTTCCTAAACCATAAGTCATTTCACAAAGCAGATTACACAGTAGCTGCTCAATTTGGAGGGATCTTCAACTTTGGTCCTATGCCTTATTGTCGTATCTCAATTCTTTATATTATGGATAGCGCAACATGTCTTGGTTACAATCAAATCTCTCCAACTCGAGTGGGACTATCGTTAGGAAAGGGAGTCTGTCATTACAATGAAAACTACCCATCTCTATTGCGAATGGCAGGTGGTAAGTGAGCCTGCCGTTATTGTAGAAAGTTCCGAGCTCGATTTTGAATGGCAGTAGGAAATGTGGCCTCCCATTATCTTCTAAATTTCCCCTGCTCCTTACGTGGAAAACAACGTATGGGATCTTCCCAGTTTTGTTTCTCGGATAGCGCTATGAGACGTGCAATTTTATATAATCTTACTCACTGCGTGTGCAATAATTTACGTATAACTCCGTATGCAAGGTATAATACCGTAGCGAAGCACGGGTACATTTGCTAGTAAGTGTTAACAAGTATAATGAAATTATCGTTAAGTAATTCATTCAGATGCACACAGCGTTTTAAAATGCCTTGAGCAGCGAAGATATCGATGCATCTCAGTCGAACAACGATGGAACTACCTGTGAGATTTATGGTTATAGCTCAGGCCAACTGTATTTGCCGGCCAAGATCACATATAGTATGTTCCCTTCCACCAATGATGCCAGACGGCCGTGCCTCTTGTAGTATCCCTCTTGGTTAATACACTCGGTTTGAGGCGCACAGTTCCAAAATCCGCCTTATCCATTTAAGAAGATTTTTCAGGAGACGAAAAAAAAAGTTTCTTGCTCATCTTCAGTAGAATAAAAGTATTTATTCATTTTTATTATATCAACATACTGTGGGGAGATCAGAAGAATGCACATGCCCGGCGAAGCACGGGGCGAAGGGGTTCTCACCAGCAGAACCAGTGACGCAATGGTTACCATAGCAACTCCGCTACTACCCAGGTGACTTTATATTACCTTCTACTGAGAGCTCTTCGCTCTTGTCAGTTGTAATCCAGCAAACTCCAAAGTGTGAGTCAATGTTTTCGTGTAACAGATAAGAGCCGATCTGTCTGGGCAGAACAGGAAGTTCGTGCTTGCAGGCCACATTCCCCATTCTGGCATTCTTCTCATCTCCACACAGTACATGTATTGATATAACTGAAGAGCTACATGCAATTTGTGACATATAAGGAATATATTTACAAATTAAGATTGGATAAGGCGTGTTTTGGAACTGTCATCGTGATAAGGGTGGGGTTTACAAACGTAGTTAAAATTTTATAATGGTAATTTTTGTCATTAACTGATATTATAATCGACATTCTTTCATTATTTATGCTCTTCGAAACCAGAAGAAATATTTTCATCGTGTTATGTAAAAATATAGAAGGATATGAATGTCAGTGATTAAACTCAACATCAATCATAGTGTGATAAACAGGCGCGAAATTATCGGGAATAGTATTGCCAACAGTTTCGAAGAACACACCGTGAACCTGGAACTTGATAAACATCGTACTAATGCTTACTTCACAGAGTATTATTTGAGATACGTTCCAGTTACGGTGCCCCATGTTTGGATAAGACGGCTTTTGGAAACAACTTCTTAAGATAAGGCGGGTTTTGGAAAATCACCTGAACTTGTGTTGTATTTTCATGGGGACAAAGCAGGTTTAGGATCAGTTTTCTTGTTGAAAAAGATGCTAAATCACATGAGATATAAAGATAAGCTAAGAACTTAATTATCAAAAAAGTGGATAAAACGGATTTTTGAACCGTGCGCTTCTTTTGTTTTTAAAGCTGAAAGCTGCAAACAACCGTTTACTTCACTCTAAGGGAACCTTCAAAGCACCTGAATTTGTGGAGTTTTGACAGATATGAAGTCTTGAATCATTTTTATTTACCCCTGTTTTGATCAAATTAATAGTAGGCCGAGGATCGTCATTGTGTCAGAGCCTGCACAATCTTCATAAAACTGTTGCTCTAGCAGTTACAATATAATGTATTTCCCTACGCAAATTTCAGTCATCATCACGTGCGTTGTATTGAAAGCCCTCATAAGTTAATGAACCAGTGAATTCCTCTTGCCCCGGAGGCCCGAGTTCGATTCCCTGCTCTGCCACGAAATTTGAAAAGTGGTACGAGGGCTGGAACGGGGTCCACTCAGCCTCGGGAGGTCAACTGAGTAGAGGTGGGTTCGATTCCCACCTCAGCCATCCTGGAAGTTATTTTCCGTGGTTTCCCTCTTCTCCTCCAGGCAAATGCCGGGATGGTACCTAACTTAAGGCCACGGCTGCTTCCTTCACTCTTCCTTGTCTATAACTTCCAATCTTCCCATCCCCCCCGCAAGGCTCCTGTTCAGCATAGCAGGTGAGGTCACCTGGGCGAGGTACTGGTCATCCTTCCCAGTTGTATCCCCCGACCCAGAGTCTAAAGCTCCAGAACACTGCCCTGGAGGCGGTAGAGGTGGGATCCCTCGCTGAGTCCGAGGGAAAATCCGACCCTGGAGGGTAAACAGAACAAAGAAGAAGAAGAAGAATTCCTCTTGATGTTTTACTGCCTTCATCACATTTTTACATGTCGGTTAGTCGGTGCGGTCACAGAATTACCTTTTAATATGGCGTGCTCAATTCTATTGACGTGAGTACGTCTTTATAAGCCGGGATGCCAATTTGAAAAGTTGAGCGAGATGAAAATTCAGAAGATTTTATAACATTACAAAATATGAACCGCGCACAGTACATTATTTGTTTAAAAACTTGCTTAAGGCGACAATGGGATAGGAGTGAGAAGGAAGATACCATGGCCTTAATTAAGGCACAGACAAGGCGTTTGCTGGTGTGAAAATAGGAAACAACGGAAAACCATCTTCAGGGCTGCCGACGGTGGGGTTCGAACGCAGTATCTCCCAAATGCAAAATAACAGCCACGCGACCCAAACAGTACAGCCACTTGCTCGGTCAATGAATCTTGGGCCTATCAGGTAAGTAAGTTGAGTGTTCTCTTTGACTGATCACACCACTGTAGTTATCTACAACTAATAATACTAAAACAAACTCTATGTAGAGGATTTTGAATGAGTCTCTAAAAGTCGACTTCAGGCGGAATCGCACCTGCAAACTTTGTTACAAGAAGCTAATATAACAATGACTCGATTATCAGCACCATCTACTGAAAGGTAGATTGTACATAGAATAAAATAGCCATTTTAAGGATTACATTCCAGGCCGGAGAGTGGACGAAATGCACTAGGTTACTAAATTACTAAATAGAAATAAAGACAGAGAGAAGAAGAAGACATAAATATCTGGAAAAAAACCTCTTACATGGAAATAAGCAAATCAGCAATCTACGCTATAATACAGAATCCTAACTACTAGGATATAAATTTCCATTTCTAAAAATTCACAGTCATTGACGAAGATTCAAATCGCACCTTTATGTCAAAGGACATAATGGAATACAATGAAATAGAAGGACTGATTATCTATCTAAAACAATCGCAAGATATAGAAACACTATAGACTACAATGAAATTCCACTGAGCAAAGGAAAGCAGATGATGAAAATTATTATACAACAATCTGGAATTTAACTTTGAAATTGCAGCCAAACCAAACTATTCAAATCTACTACTTTTGCACAGATTCTCCCTACAGCCATGGCCAAACATGTGCATTTCCAATTCTACCTCCACAGAATCAGCTCTCAAGGATTCATTTTAGATCCGACTGTCAGGTTCGAGCACCACAGCGGTCAGCCAGAGGAGGTCAATCTAGAAAAGATTAACAAATACAAACCCACTATCCCTTACTACAAATTTAAATACCACCTTCAGGAAATTGAAATAATAGGGATAATGTTTGGAGCTCGCGGTATCATACCCCGTCACTTCGTCGCCACATGGAAGCGCTTCCAACTCCCAAAGAAGCACATCCCCGAAATTGCGATTCTCGTCCTCCGAGGCTCCATCAAGATCCTGAGACACCACCTCTACAGCTACATCTCTAATTATACACTAATTATACTGTACCTTCATAATTTAGAGTTTTCTTCAATTAATAGATCTGTACAGAAAATTTGATATGTTTTACCTTGTACTTAGCGGCAGCCTGTAAATACAGGAGGTTGTTCCTAAATAAATGGAAATGTATATACAAGGCTCCATCACCACTTTGTGACTGTCCTGAACGACACATCATCTCATGATGGAATGCACGCTATTTTCCACAGTTTTTCGAAAACTCCCACTACATCAGGAGCTGAAATATCACATTCACGCATGAGTATGTGAATATGGGTATGTGAGTAGAATTACTTGAATGTTGAACATGTGATGTGAATATCGTGTAAATACGGTAATTGTATAGAAGCATATTCTGAAGCCCATAACTGTAATCTTTTAATATTATAATTTTAAGTGGGGATGGAAGCACTTTCGTGTATGTGGGAATATGCCCTTTCTTCTTTTTACCATCCCTGAATTCTATTTGAAATTTTTTGGTTAATAATAATAATAATAATAATAATAATAATAATAATAATAATAATAATAATAATAATAATAATAATAATAATAATAATAATAATAATAACCGGGCGAGTTGGCCGTGCGCGTAGAGGCGCGCGGCTGTGAGCTTGCATCCGGGAGATAGTAGGTTCGAATCCCACTGCCGGCAGCCCTGAATATGGTTTTCCGTGGTTTCCCATTTTCACACCCGGCAAATGCTGGGGCTGTACCTTAATTAAGTGCCAGGCTCCTCACTTTCATCTATCCTATCCGACCTCCCTTGGTCAACTTTTGTTCTTTTCCGACCCCGACGCTATAAGGTTTGCGAGGGCTAGGGAGTCTTTCATTTTCACGCCCTTCGTGGCCCTTGCCTTTCTTTGACCGATATCTTCATTTTTCGAAGTGTCGGATCCCTTCCCTTTTTTCCTCTGATTAGTGTTATATAGAGGATGGTTGCCTAGTTGTACTTCCTCTTAAAACAATAATCACCACCACCACCACCTTAATTAAGGCCACGGCCGCTTCCTTCCAACTCCTAGGCCTTTCCTGTCCCATCGTCGCCATAAGACCTATCTGTATCGGTGCGACGTAAAGCCCCTAGCAATAATAATAATAATAATAATAATAATAATAATAATAATAATAATAATAATAATAATAATAATAATAATAATAATAATTCAGTCAACGTTACCAGCTTCTTGAAATTCATCTTCAACACACTTCAAGATTAATGTATTGTAAGTAAACTGTAAATGCCCCGTTATTTACTTTTAGGTAAAACACGGGTATTTATGATTTGTAAATACATATATAACAACGGTCTCAAAACTCACTGAGCCATCTGGAAGGTTTTAACACGTTGCTGTCAATTGCCTCAGTCATTCCTATTCTTCTTCCACCGCTTTTCGCGGGTGCGAACTCTGTCGCACATGTGTATTTGTTCCTGTTTTACGGCCGGATGCCCTATGTGGAGGGATGTAATTACTACTGCGTATTTCTGTGGTGATTCATCAGAATTTGAAGAGGAGAGTGTTGAGACAAACACAAATACCCAGTCACCGAGCTAGAAGAATTAATCAGATGCAATTAAAATCGCCGAGCTGGCCAGAGATCGAATCCGGGACCTCTGAACCGAGGGCCTCAACGCCGACCACTTAGCCAAGGATTCGGACAATTGCCTCAATCATTACAGTTGGAAAAAGTAATATCGGATCCGTTGAACATCTCGTGGAAGAATATAGGAGGGACATTTTTAAAGAAACTAAACTTCCTACAATCGATGTCCGTTACACGAGAGGGCTCTAAAACATCTAACCACGTCCGTGCGTCCTGAAAGTTAGTCTCAAGTCATTTCACAGCTACCAGAGCTCACAATGAAACTATGACGACTTGGAGGCTATCAGTAGTTTGCCTAGAGGCTCCGCACGAAGGAAATACCAGGACGGATATCGCGTTGAAAGTACACCAGATGGCGTGTTAAGTGCATCATTAGTTAATGAGACGCCACCAGCAAAGTGTTCCGGGAATTGAGAAAGTGTCTCTGGCTTGGAGCCATTCAAATCGTGTCTCTGGAATGTCTTGTCCTGCAGACACGACCATGAATGTACTTATTGTTGGAATTTACTACTTAATGAAAAGATGATTTGCCTCCAAGAGTAAATGAAGATGATGCGTATGGCTCCTCTTGGTCAAGGTAACTTGTCCGAAAGTAGTTCTAGGTATTTAGAAATTGCCTTACATACAGTACAGTTCCTTTCAAAACAGTCGTCTTTTACGAGGAAGTATGACTGAACTTTTCAAGAGTTCAAAGTTATGGTCATACTGTAGACTCTTATAGCTGACTGCTAAACATTGCAAATTTTAGCATCTTGAAACGAAAAATTTAGCATTTTCTAGCATTATTAATGAAAGGAAATGGCGTATGGCTTTTAGTGCCGGGATGTGTCCGAGGACTTCGACGTGCCAGGTGCAGGTCTTTTGATTTGACGCCCGTAGGCGACCTGAGCGTCGTGGTGAGGATGAAATGATGATGAATACGACACATACACCCAGTCCCGTGCCAGGGGAATTAACCAATTATGGTTAAAATTCCAGACCCTGCCTGGAATCGAACCCGGGACCCATGTGACCAAAGGCCAACACGCTAACCATTTAGCCATGGAGCCGGACAGCATTATTAATGTTATTATTTAGTATTTTGTAACGTTGCATGAAGATGGCGATATTTTCGACGAAGAACTGGGTGTTAAAGATATCAACGTACCAAATGCTGAATTTCCTAGATTTTCCACTTCAAAATCAAGAAAATAAGTAATGTAACGTGCAAAATTGAAGTTAAACTGAGCACCAACAAACATTCAACGTGATATGGAATTACGTACTCACAAAATATACCTAATGCATTTAACGATCAGTATTCAAGGCAATACATAGGTTTGTTTTGTCATTTGGACACACCAGAATTTTAATAGAAATTATTTCAATTTTACTTTCATTTCGTTTTTATCCTGGCATTCCATGAATACATCACTATTCAAGACAGGATGTTAACTTACATGTAAGTTCTCACAGAAATTTTAAGGAACAACAAATTTCAATATTACTTTCTTTTAGTCTGTTTCGTCTGTCTTTTAACAATTAAATCGTACTTGCTGAAAAATTTTCTACCGGGCGAGTTGGCTTTGCGGTTTGGCTCGCGTAACTGTGAGCTAAAATTCGGGAGATGTTGGATTCGAATCCCACCGTCGGCAGCCCTGAGGATGATTTTCTGTAGTTTCCCCATTTTCACACGAGTCCGCTGAGGCTGAAAGCCCACGGCCACTACCTTCCCAGTTCCATCACTTTCCGATGGCATTGCCGAAAACATTCAAACTATTATTACGACGTTAAACCAGTATAAAACAACAACAACAATAACAAAGACAAAAGAACTTTCTACATCCAAGCTATATGCAAGAGACAAGATGGACTTATTAGCTACTTGAGCAAATATTGTACATTTTGATTAATTGCATTCTTAATGAATTCAAAAGGCAGTCTACCTTGAATTCTCCCTCATACAGTTCTTAAGTGTTAAAGAAAGTAATCAAACACAAGGAACCATCTAAGTATACACTGTTAAACCTTGGAATACTTCTCTTACAAGCTAACCCTTTCTAAATGTTCACAACTAAACTGACCAGACACAGCTGGATTAATAAGCTTGTTAGTAGCTTGGAAAAACATATTAATCTAATTTCCTGTCAAATAATTTTACTCATAAACTTCCCATGGCATATTCATGACAGAGAAACAGACATTCACCATGGTTATTTTATTCTTATATACGAGAATTTCTCATAGAAAAGTTATTTATCTTATTTCGCAGAAACACACACATTTTGCTCTCAATTTCGCATTTTGTAAAGGATGATAAAAACAACAACGGTACACTTAATTGTCTTTTAAACGTCAAAAACACATACTGCCGGGCTGAGTGGCTCAGACGGTTAAGGCGCTGGCCTTCTAACCCCAACTTGGCAGGTTCGATCCTGGCTCAGTCCGGTGGTATTTGAAGGTGCTCAAATATGACAGCCCCGTGTCGGTAGATTTACTGGCACGTACAAGAACTCCCGCGGGACTAAATTCCGGCACCTCGGCGTCTCCGAAGACCGTAAAAGTAGTTAGTGGGACGTAAACCAAGTAACATTAAAACACATACTTTCATAGTATTCGTATTTATTGCGATAGCGAAAATCTACTGTCTCTATGAAATGCGCAAGAAAGCATTTTAAATGAGTTTTTGTACCTTTAATACAATTGTAGTAGCCGATTTTTATGCTCTTTCCTTGTTTTATTCAATAATGACAAATTATTGAATTGATTCCCGTTTTTTAATATATCGCGGCAATAATAAGATTAACAGTAGAAACACTGGAAATATGTTGATACATGGTAGCCTAGTGCCATCTGCATTTCGTCCCATATCTTTTTGTAGGAGATCATGTGCATTCATTCAGGATTCTACAGCATGCATACATAGGGAGACAAGACGTTATCTATGGATAACAAGAGCTAAGTGGTTAAGGTTAAAAGTACTTGATAGTCTATGGCACGGTTCCAAGGCATACATAACAATCGTATGTTTGCTCAAGTGAAAGTACAATTAAACGAAGTGATAAAATAAATCAGTATCAAAAGGTACAGTATTAAGTGAATGAATTCAAATCAGAATACTGTTATGTCGATACTGAAATTCTAAAAATTGTGTTTGTATACAAAACAAGTGTAAGGCACCATATACAGGAAGCGCCTTTTCATTATCCGTGAGTCTGGATACAAATTGTAGTTTATTTCTCGCTGTATTTCTAAAATACTTTTTATTACAGCGCCATTCTGTTGCAAATAGACAGGTCTTACGGCGACGATGGGATGGGAACGGCCTGGGAGTGGGAAGGAATTGGCCATGGCCTTAATTAAGGTACAGCCCCAGCATTTGCCTGGCATGAAAATGGGAAACGACGGGAAACCATTTTCAGGGCTGCCAACAGTGGGGTTCAAACCCAGTACCTCCAGGATCAAAGCTCACAGCTGCGCGCTCCGATCCACATGCCCAACTCGCCCGGTCCATTTTGTTGTATATAGGGGAAATCTTCTAGCATGTGTTAATGATTATTGAGTGTGTTCCTATTTTATATTTGTTGCGTGTTGAAAAAGTACTCATGCACGGATGGTCAAACCTCTTTTTTATATAATTTGCATTACGTCAAACCGTCACAGATAGGCCTTATGGTGACGATGGGATAGGAAAGGCCTAGGAGTGGGAAGGAAACTGCCGTGGCCTTAATTAAGGTGTAGTCCGAGTATTTGCATAGTGTAAAATGGGAAACCACGAAAAACCATCGTCAGGGCTACTGACAGTGGGGTTCCAACCCACTGTCTCCCGGATGCAAGCTCACAGCTGTGCGTCTCTAACCACACAGCCAATTCGCCCGGTATGTTTATATCAGAATATAGATAGTTTATTTTTAATTAGAGTGGGAGGTTGTTGAGGAACCTTGCTGCAGTTTCCACCCATTTAATCGTTTTCGGTCGGTTAGGTAAGGTCAGTAGCGGATGTACCAGTACACAATCTCATTTACAGTTCACGCCCTAAGAAGAGAAAAGACAATTAACCTGGTCCATCAAAATTCGACGGATGACCTAATTAGTACATATACATGCATTACATATACATGCATATAAAATTATACTTTGACAATGTATTATAGCACTTCACTAATTACTGGCAACTTACAAATGTCGCTTGTCCTCGCAGTGGGTCTCAGGCTGACTGGTATTTACCTGGAACGGTTGATTCTACATTTAATCTCACTTTTCACTTCGCTTCACACAAACCACCATCACTTCACATAGGAGGTTCATGCAGCAGGCTCGAACGCTTATCAGTCGGTTATTATATCAGACGACTGTTGTACACTTGGCTCAACTCCAGACAAGACCGATAATTTGCCCAATCAAGTCACGCGACTGACCCACCCAATGAACTACTCAACACATTTCACTCGGCATACTAACAACACAACTCATCACCAAGAACTAAACAGTGACAACAACCTGTTCGTGGTGAACCTGCTTTTATATACCTAGTGATGAAGTTCTAGTATCTTCGGGATGCGACCAGAATATGAACGTTCTAGTTTCGACCTCCAGAAAATCCTCGGAGACACCAGATGAAAACCACAATATAACCATACGCCGTCACATGCCCTCATGCCGGCCGCAAACTCTCCAGCCTGACTTAACCCTTCCAGGAAGTACCAGAGGGCTGGCAGTCGACCGAGCTAGTAACGGTATCAATAAATGAAGTTCTAACGGAACGAATGTCCCTCGCGTATACACACGTTAGGATAGCATATGGACTCATTCATCAATCGCTCTGTGTATGCGCTGCGTTGCAAAGAATAGCGTCATCTGTTAGAGATAGGTCGAACGGCTAATCTCCTCGAAAGTCCGAAATGCGCCAGAATCCCATAAATATGAAGGTGTTGGTGATGTCTTCTCGCATACCGTACCCAAAGACAGGCCTGATTGCGCAGTATTACTGCTCATTTTAGGAACATCACGTGTGACCGCGTAGCGCACGAAGCGACGGCAATTTCTGCAGACTCCTCCCATCCTTTTGCAGGTGTCTGATTTATACACTAGACGGGGCTGAGGAGTGTTCTATTATACTCCATACTCTCCCGACTTTGGCCCTGCAATGCTGATTTCATTACGATAATGAAGAAACCGCTTTTCCCGAAATTCTGCAGGAGAAGGACAACTCCATTCGCACCATCCAGAAGGTAGGCGCAGCAACAGGATGCTATGGTTTCCACATGACTGACGGCGGGTTCTACAGAATGCTAGGGACTGCACTGAGCAGACTTTTAATAGAGCTATCTCTTATGTATCGGTTGTAATTAACAGTTTTCGTTAAGCGGAGACGGTACCCTTCGCTGTTCCAAAAATATCAAATTTAGTTTTTTTACGAATTGTCCATAATCATGCCTAACGCCCTCAAAATAAATTTAAATGACGAACTGACACTTGAGGTTACGCCCCCTTTTCGTTAACGAGTTCAAAGTTCAAATACATTTATATGCTAGTTTCTGTGGAGAAAGTAATATTGTTGAACATCAACGGGAATATTTTGTTGTGTCCATTGGTATTGTGACTTCTCCCATTGTAATGTCTGTGTACAGGAGACTTGGTAATCCAGAACTATTCCGTAAATGCTTGCACGGTCGAACTCAGAACTCTAATTAGTGAATCATTCAAAAGTGTCGTATGGAGCTGGGTTACAAAAACAATATTAGTAGGATATCAGTAATTTTGCACTGGTGTTCATGATGCTGTAATTACTTTCGTTGCTGGTAGGATGAAAGCAATTCAGCAATTAGGAATCGAGTGAGGAGTGAACACCCCCGTATATTTCAAGAAATGGATTATATGAGGAAGAAAAATTTGACCTGGATGATTCTGTTGTCTCCAAAACATCAACAACCATGCAGAGAAATAAGGAAAGGCCTAGGAAAGAGGCTGATGGCCCCGATAATCCAGAATATGGTGCTGGCATGCATTAATGTTATGTTGATTTGTTTCTTACATTAGTGTTTTTTATTAGGAAAAGGTAAACGCATATCAGGAACTACAAGTCATATGAGCATGACATTTCAATCACTAATACTATTTGTTGTTTTACACATTAATTAAAAATGGTTGAATTTATTTCGCTACAAAGTCTTAAAATATCACTCAACTAGCATATGTACCCGTTCTTCGCACGGGAAATGGTAATCGTTTTCACGATTCCTTCATGAATTTAGGCGAAGTTACATGCCTGTATTCGAACGTTTAATACGGCATGTTAAAATGATATTCTTCTACGAAAACACGTGGCAGTAAAATGAAGTACGATAAAGCTGAACAAAGTGAAGACAAAATGGGGTAGATCACAGAGTTTATTGAATGATACAGTTCCTGGTCCGAAGTTGTGCGTAATTCTCCCTACTTCTCCGTTACATATTGGTGTTCATCTGAAACCGGGAGTGGTGCTGTGGTTGAACACTCATGAAACCAATCGTTGACGATCATCTCTCTTATTATCTGTTCTATAATAAAAAGAATAAAATCGCTCTTTAGTTAAACCATTTAACCCAACTACAAGTAACATTACAGCCTGTAAAACAGTTCATTGATGATAACTCCCTTGTTATTCTCCTATCGAAAAGGTACACATGAGAAAAAAATATTTAGAAATTAATTTCCATTAAAGCTGGTAGTTTTCCATTAACGTTGGTCAGGTATATTTTGTGGGAAGGTAAAATCACTGTTTCGACTTCCTATAAACCCCCAAACAATTCCGGGATTTAGAAATAATATTGATCCTAATGCTTACCCTAGGGTAGAAATGTACAGAGTATTTTTCCAGTTATAAGAACTCAACAAACGGACGAACAGACAAATCGACAAAAAGCTAAAAAATAAGTCCCCTCGAAATTAGAAATGTTCCATTAATGATATCTCCCTTATTAATCCTCGTATAGAAATGATGCACATGAGAAAATGTTTTTGAAATTAATTTCTATTAACGTAGGTAGATTTCCATTAAGTTTGGTTGTGTATATTTTGTAGGAGTGAAAAATCACGGTTCCAGTTTCGTATAAACCTCCAGTCAATTCAGGGATTTAGAAACAATGTTGGCCCTAAAATCTACCCAAGGACAGGTGGATACTAAGTATTAAGTTTGGTAGAAATATATCCAGTATTTTTCAAGTTAACCTCCGTGGCTCCGTGGCGCGTCGGCCTCTCATCGCTGGGTCCCGTGATTCAAATTCCGGTCACTCCATGTGATATTTGTGCTGGACAAAGCGGAGGCGGGACAGGATTTTCTCTGGATACTCCGATTTTCCCTGCCATCTTTCATTCCAGCAACATTCCCCAATATCAAATCATTGCATCTGTCGGTCATTAATCATTGCCTCAGAGGACTGCGACAGGCCTCGGCAGCAGGCAAAATTCCTATCCTCGCGGCAAGATGGGGACTTCATTCATTCCATTCCTGACCCGGTCACTGACTGTAAAACAGGTTGTAGGTTTTCAGTTTTCAAGTTATAAGAACTCAGACAGACAAACAGACACCATAGCTAAAAAATATGCAGATGGTCATTATTACGCCTGAAACGGATTCCTGAATGAAAATTTCGCCAAAATAGTCAATGTACAGACATACGGTCGTTACGACTTTATTAGTATAGATAATGGGTGTACGTTAACATTTAAACAAATATAAATTCAGTCTATTTATTATTCGAAGTCTAAAATTTATTTTTGATCCAAACGCCCTCATGCTGTACGTGTAACATATTTCATAGTGATATAATTGACAGTATTATCAAAACGTGTACCTAAAATTAACATTGCGAAGGTAGGGGGTACTACCTACCCCCTTTAAAAAAAGTAACAGCCATCGTAAGTCCACTGAGAAAAAAAATGCAAATTTATCTTGAGAAAGTCACGATGTAGATTAACATTCTTTATCATTTCAAAGTTATCTGCATTAAGACCCGCTTCCACCTAATGGATTGTAATCAGACCGAGTAAAAGTTTTGTTTGTTTACTGTGTTGTTAAGTGGGAGAGTCACTGTCAGTGGAGTGGAATCGAAATGGGAATCTTATACGTTATACGGGCGAAAATGTTTTACGTATTCGTTTCAAAGTGACGTCATAACTCACACGTAGACCCTCACATTCGGCTCTTGTAATGCAACTAAATATAAATTCTAATATTAGTACAAACACTACAGCTACAGAGCTACTTCACACTCACTTTACGAACCTAACTTTTGAGTGAAATGTCCTAAAATCCTTTGCAAAAATCGAACATATTTGCACATTCTACTTTTAAATTCCTTCTCTCGATCACTGGAACTCGTTCTTTTACAGACCGTTGTCGTATATCCTTAATCCGACAACATGCCAAAGTTTTTCGTAAGTTATTGCTTTCCGCTTTATGAAGTCTCAAGGTATTATTTTGTAGACATTTCCTAGAATTTCTCCTCACTCTTCTGCTAAATTACTTGTTATATAAAAGGAATACTGTCATTCATTCCAACTTCTTCATATTCCCAGGCTTTTGACCGAAAATTACTAATGCGAATCTTACGTCGTATCAAATAAGTAAATTGCCTGAAATCGCGAGAAATACGCTGAAGTGCGGCACTTACTGTATAACATTATGAAGAGATTGTCCCACAGGAGACATTACAATTTATAAAGTCTACTTATAACTAATATTATTCCATATGTAATGTTTCGGTGCCTCACCATGGTACGGATTAGCTTGTTTCACCGTCTATTAGAACTGAATATTGCATATACCGCACATTTGCATAAATGTGAGTTTAATAAAATGCTATCAACATGCAACAATAGAGTAGTTTTAAACTTCGTACGAGATGGCGCTGCATATGCGTCACACGTGACGGTAAGACTCAAATCACAGATGAAAATAAACAAATTGTAAAAAAGAAAAATACTTTCATCATGAAGACCATTCTCCCCACCTTGAAAATATTTCTTTACAGCATAAACTAACATTATACTCAACGAATGAACTATAGACATTTTTGTGTCGTTGCTTCTGCACAGTCTAAAGTGCTGATCTGATAATGAATGAGTCAAGATAATCTATAGGAAGCGAACTCAGTCGTCTTGCAACTCGGCGTATTGTCCCCCTCCTTTTAGGTCGCAATGAAATCACTCGTACAATGGAATCGGCTCTAGGTTGCAGATCGGTGTTGCGTCCAAGACCCCACTGCATTACAGGTAGGTCGTCATTCTTGATCATGACAAATGTAAGTATCTGAATGGTATGTTATGTTGTATTCCATTTGATGCAGCGCTGGGGCTCTGGTACGTTCTCCTCTGTCCGGCGTGCCAAAAGTATTGGCTTATCTGCTGGATCCGTTGATATCGCGATATATGAGACTCTAGTATGTGTGGATCATCTCTATCAGGAACTGACCTAAGTAATCTTCCAATGACAAGACAGAGGATAAAGATCAAGTGGATATGAAGACAATGGAAATAGAGCAGGGGACGGGAGTTAAAAACAGTTTCAATATTTTTTTCAATATTTGTACCAGCAAAGTAAACATTTTTTCAAATTTCAATGATGCATTATCGATAACGCGCATAAGATGACATCTCGAAGACTAGTTTGACAACTGAAAGGACCTATATTTGAACTCGGAAAGTTCAGGCCTTGGTGGCTTCAGTTTGCTGTTCACATGGATTCTCATTTTATTTCCCCAACTAAAATAATCCTTCTAGTCTAAAGATTGCTTGGTATGTTGTACTTGCGATTAACACCATTAATCAATCTATGATCACCAATCATTACTGATCTGCATTTAGGGATATCGTCCAGGAGGTAGATTCCCTATCAGTTGTTTACCCATTCTTTTCTTAAACGATTTCAAGGAAATTTATTTCCTGGTAAATTATTCGAATCCATAATTCCTCTTCCTATAAAAGAATATTTGCTAACATTTTTCCTCTTGAATTCCAATGGTATCTTCATATTGTGATCTTTTCTGCTTGTTAAAATTCCATTTGAGCTTAATGATTTGCTAATATCATTCCACTCCATCTCCCCGCCGATAGCTGGGGACATACCGCTTAATAGAGCTATTCGTAACCTTACTCCCATGTCTTCCCAGCCCAAAGTGTAGGCTACATTTTCGAAACACTACGTTTGCCGTAAATCACCCAGAGCAAATCTGCTACCCGAATGAATGTTGATTTAATTTGATTTGAAAACAAATGCTGAGTTCAGGGCTTACCATTCAAAGAGTCGATATAGGTTTATGTAATAATCATGAGGTTAAGTTGTAGAAATGGATGTTTCACAGTGGCGTATACTGAGGGCTACCAAGGCTATAGGTGAAGCCCAAACCTTAAATGAGAAAGATGGAAATCTAAAGCACATTATAATGTATCTGACACATTGTTCCATTTACAAAACTTCAAAGCAGTGAGAAAAAACGTCGCACGTATTTCTGGGAGCAAGGCATCGGAGAAAGACATTGCACCCCAGATTCTGCGTCCCTCTCTCCTCGACCAGCCTCAAGCGGCTTGCTGACGTATGCTCGATAGGTGCGGGGACAAGGGGGAAAGGTGTGCTAGGCTTCGGTCTATCAGATCGCCACTGCTAACAGTCATGCGTTCCTCATCGTTCATACTTTCTCACCTTACACTCAGGGTTTAACAGAGTGATGAAATTTCACTACCGTTACTTCTACATCCTTGTAGGAAGACACTACAGGGCTACCGTTATAGGACTAATACAGTTTCGTTTTTATAGGTAGATCTACTAAAATGAAGTGAAATCGTTCAGATGTAGCGTTCTCTTTTGTTGGTTAGAATCGAACCCGTCATCATCGGTCGGAAGCCACCACCGTTCTCTCGAGGAAGCTAATAAACCAGTGAACGATACGTATGACCTCTAGTAATGATGTACAATTAAAAATTTGTATTTAATAATAATAATAATAATAATAATAATAATAATAATAATAATAATAATAATAATAATAATAATAATAATAATAATGGTGCATGACATCTGTATAGGTTTGGTGGTGACATAATGAGGATGAAATGAACAGCGAAGACGTTATAAAAATCCAGTCCCCAAGCTTGGGGATTTAATAGTACGGGGAGGTTGATTCTGAGAACTGAACCGGGGCCATCGGACCGAAGGCAAGCATTCTATCCAATTTAGCCACAAAGCCGGACTTTTAATTTGCTAAACCTTAGGCTACCATCTCCACTGATCAGGTGTTGAGTATTGACAGTAGCAGAGGCCAGGACAGTAGCTTCTGAAACAGCCTTGATAGCAACAAGCTACTGCGCTGGCTATTGGCTGCAGCTCAAAACTCTTAAAAGGCTTGTCATTCAATAAATCAAGCATGTAGTGGTAGCCCACATCTTGGACTCAACATACGCTACTGATGTTCCACCAGTTATCTTAGATATATCGAAGGACGCAGTTGTGTGTATAACTAATATAAAATCAGAATTACGGTATAGAATATACAATATGAAAAAATTTGTTTTTTGAAAACAATGAACAGCGTAAAACTATTGAATGAAGATATAAGACCCACTTGACGCCGAGCAGGCATCTACTTAACTATCTTATATGCATTTTACACGTATTGTATGTGTTATATTCGTAGAAGGTGAGTGCGGTAAGTAACTACAGTATCTTAAAGTTCATCTTTCCACATTTTTCTGAAAAAGGTAAAAATATGAAATTCGTCATAGGAAGAAAGAAAATATTCATCAAATACTTGCGGCTATATAGGTTGACAAAGTAGCAGTACCCAGAAACAGAACATGAACAGGCTCTGGGAAAAAAAAAAAAAAAAACTTTGAGCTTACTCAAGATCATAATACAACGAAATATGTCACGTGGAGCTGGAGAAAGTAATGCAGACTACTGAGTTAGGTAGGTTATGTGGTAAGAATAAGTAATGACAGACGGCCGAAGAAAGACCCTGGGGAGGATGAGCGGGAAGGGAGGGAAAACCCAGGACAAAGCAAGGTTAAAGAAGATATTAATTCAATTGGAGCCTTTCACAACTGGAGGTGAAGAGCAGCCGACACCGATTTGGAGTAACACATACGCAATGCGCTTAGTCCTACTGAGTAAACACATACATACATACATACATACATACATACATACATACATACATACATACATACATACATACATACATACATACAAAGCCGTGGCCACAGGCTATTATCGAACTTAAGCCCCTCCATCCCACTTAAGAGACAAATTAGAATGAAATAAGAAATAAAGTAGGTCAATCTAGTTATATGATCTATCACAAAGAAATGTGCAAGTTATTCATAGGTAGACTATGAACAGTTAACAAGTAATGTGTTTTTTCAACAATCCGCTTCACGAAGAAGTAAGCTCTTCAAAAATATATTTATGATCGGGACATTCCGAAGTCCCTACTGTTTCAAACACGTATACTGTACTGTCGGTACAGAGGCGCAGTTGTTTTAATATACTAGGCCACATACTTCATCATTCTGAATCAGTTTTGAACTAGAAGTTACACGACAAGAACTTAGAAAATGTGCACTCTAGGTCACTGGGATTTTACATGTGCTTAAGGGGATCAAAGTGGCTGTGAGAAGAGTTCTGTTTAGTAACACTAAGATACAGTTCAGTAAGAGGAAGTAATTAAACAAAGTTCGGATACGCTACCTGTGTCAGATTTCTTCTTCAAAATGGTTTGATTTGATGTGAATACGAGCAGTAATTTTGTTTAAAAGCAACAATTATTGATACTATGAATCTGGTATACATTATATAATAAATATATAAAGTATGTCCAAAATGGCCATGATAAAGTTACTCTATGTATTACACATGGATACATAAGCTAAAAGATCTAATGCAAGTAAAAATATTTTTCAGTCGATATTTTTCGACTTATTACGCGTTGAAATTTGAATTTAATGAAGTGGTATTCTTCTCTCAACATCATAAAAATATAGTAGTTACACAAAATGTTCAATGAAAAAATAATTTTTCCATAATGCGTTTGAAAGCTGTTTTCAACTCTATTAAGAAAAACTGTTACATTAAAATCTTGAACAAACTAGGGTAAAATTAGGAAAACATTATTTTTCACTTTATTTTTTAGAAATAAATAAAATTATCTTAAGACCAGTAAACTTACTCACCGAGCTCGATAGCTGCAGTCGCTTAAGTGCGGCCAGTATCCAGTATTCTGGAGATATTAGGTTCGAACCCCACTGTCGGCAGCCCTGAAAATGGTTTTCCGTGGTTTCCCATTTTCACACCAGGCAAATGCTGGGGCTGTACCTTAATTAAGGCCACGGCCGCTTCCTTCCCACTCCTAGCCCTTTCCTGTCCCATCGTCGCCGTAAGACCTGTCTGTGTCGGTGCGACGTAAAACAACTAGCAAAAAAAAAGTAAACTTACTCAAAATTGTTAATAAACCCGTCGGGATTTTGTTTTATTTAGAGAAGATTGTTCCATATGAAAATGTTTGATTTTTTAATTTGTAATGGCAGTAGTTTATTTTTAAGGTAAAATGTACTGAAACATGAACAAATAATACCTATTCAAAAAAAAATTATAATTACTAATATGTACCTGAAGTAAGATATTAAACATTGCTATGGGACGTTAACATTGTGTTAAATCGATCATCAATTTATTTTAACGTTTAAATTTGAATCATATAGCAATACAGTCTTTTATTTAAATGAATTACATCGAGACATTTATTTATTTATTTATTTATTTATTTATTTATTTATTTATTTATTTATTTATTTATTTATTTATTTATTTATTTATTTATTTATTTATTTATTTAAAATACGGCTCGTGGTGTGGATTACTGTAGTGACGACCTAGTTCATGAACCACTGGCAACGGCTGAATGGTCCAGTAAGTGGTCCTGAGAGTTGAGATACCAGTTGCTATGGAATACGACATACTACGTATTCTGAGACGTGACTTTCGCTGTGCTCAGGTGATTAGAACTACACAATCCACCAGTGATCCCTAACCGGTTAGGGCCGGTTTCATCAACTTGGGTTAAACCTCAACCCTGAGTTATACAGTCTTAACGCTGAATTCGACTATTTTTTTCTGTTTCATCAAGGGGGGTTAATTTTAACTCTAGGTTAAAGCCGGAGTTAAGTTAACCCCTCCTTTCCCTGGGTTAAACTGTTAACCCGAGGTTCAAAGCAAAATGGCTGCCGTAAGTCAAGCGTTTGGGGCAGAGTTGTTTTATTTAGATATGTTAAATGGTATTCCAAACAGAAAACAGGCCTATAATAAGAAGGAGAGACTTTCAAAAGCTATCTGAAGAGGTGTAGACTGTCAAAAGCCGTCGTCAGTAAAGTCGTCGATGAAATTCGCTACACAACTGACCGAAAAAGGCCTCTCGCTCCTGTACTTAAGGTATGGATTGCATTAAGGTTTTATACCACAGGGTCGTTTCCTGTAATGATCGGAGTCAACAAGGGACATTTTTCTGTCAATTGTCATATAATCAGTGATTCTAACCTCAAAATACGTTATATAGTTGCAAGATGGCCTGTAACTTGGGCAATGCTATTGAATTCCCCTGTTACGTTTCCCATGTGCCCTCCTTTTTAAAGATGTACACCGTCAGTCTTCTTGCATTCTAAAATGCTTTCGTACTTGGTGGCTAACTCAACAAGTAATGTATTTTTCTAAAGCAGAAAAGCCTCTATTTCTCTTCTGAACTTCTTCCATTTTTCGATCACTGCAGTCAGTTCTGTCACGATTACGGAAAAATAATATCTACAACGGAAATGAGGGAGAAAACGAGATACCGCGCAAGAAATAAACGAAAGAACAATGCGAGAAGTGTGTTCATAATCTCTGTATTTTAGTCACTGCCTCTTTGATCCGTACGGCTGATGTTTCCGGTAAGGGTTATTACAGTATTAGTTAACGCTCTGCGGAAATAGCTTGCTGAAACGCGTGACTCGTAAGAATGAGTTGAAATATTAACCCTAAGTTAACAAACTCAGGGTTAGAGTTTATTTAACACAAACTGATGGAACAGAGCCTTAGAGGAGCGATTCTCTCTGGGAATTTGTGTAGCTAGGCTAGCATTCTACTTCACAGAATTTACCGAGCTCAGAATATTTTAAGCGAGCCTCGATAATAGATTCTCGAGTTATAAACGGACATCAATACTTACGTATATATATATATACCGGTCGGATTTTAATGCGGTTTTCGCTTTTACCTAGAGGATTTTCAGAAAAAGGTGTTCGCGTATGAAATATTGAACTCTGGAGAAAGGAAACCGTGGCCGCGGAACAACTGGAACAAAATAACTCCAGGCGATTTCTTTATCGGCTTACGCTGCTTAAACAATAAAAGACATTCACAAGCTATGTGGATACGAATACTGCCTGTTGCCATTTCTTGATGGATGCAATATTTTTGTATCCGTCCCTTGGCACAGGCCAGAGCAAAGTGTAGCTTCCACCGAAGTCCCAGTCTCATCCATGGCTGTGACAATGTGGAAGCTGTTGGGGTGTGGGTGGTGCTGAGTAATGACATTTGGGGCACAACTAATGTCTGAGTGTTATGAAAGGTGTTGCTCATAGGATCAGTCGTGCTGCAGTAGCACCTTCCTGTCCAGTCAGGAAAGCAATGACAAACTACCTCACTCCTCTTCTTGCCTAGTACGTCTCACTTGGGCTCTGGCATTCGTTTTTTGCAGTTTCCCTATAACTGCATAGCCTTTGTGGTGCTATTTGAGGATCCAACCAGCCTCTGGGCTGATGACCTGACATACATGAATACGAATTGTATAGCATAAAATGTACTACAAACATTCTGGGAGACTACATACCTATCTTTAAAAAGTAGGCTACAAAAATAGTTTTTATGCATATTTTCAACAACTAATTGGAGAACCACCGAACTGATTTTTATTAGCTTTTATCTAGAGAATCTCTCGAGAAGGTTTTCATGCATTACATATTGAACTGTGATGAAAAAATCTGAGTGCAGTAATGGTTTTCGCAGAACAATAGGAATAAAATAACATCATCCGATACAATTTGTCAGTTTATACTGCCTAAACCATTGAAGACACCCCAAAACTATGCATAAGAACTGAAAGCACAAACATTTCTAAAAAGAATGTCCCAATGGTCACATTAAAACGTCGCTCACAATAGGTAACAGTTTGTTTGTTATCACTACCAGGAGAAACACTGTTCTAGGTACGGAACGTGCATTCACGTGACTGGACGTAGCACTGCCTACCTAAATCATTAATGTCTCGAGAATCGCGGGACCAATTTTTATGTGATTTTCGCTGTAGCGTAGAGGATCACCCGACGAAAGTCTTCATGCATTAAACATTGAACAAGTATGGAACAAAGTCGAACAGTACCGGTTTATGAGAAATAACTCGAAGAAAGGGACGGCACACTAACAATACATCGGTTTACGCAACCAAAATAATTAAAAATATCGGCAAATTGCATGGATAAGAACTGTGAAGCAAAACATTTTCTACAAAACCGTCCCTATGATCCCATACCTATCTCTAAATTTTCGACCACATCTACAGTTTTTCTATTTGTTAACCATAGAAATCCTGCGCTAGATACGGGAATACCATTCTGTAGCTCAAGAACTGCTAGGGAGGTTTTTATACAATTTTCACTGTCGCCTAAGGGATCTCCCGAAGAAGGATTTTGTGTATAAAATACTGAATGTGATGAAAATAATCGGAGTAGTAACGACCTCTGGTAAACAATTCGAAGAAAATAACGCCAAGCGAAACGAATAATCGGCTTACGCTGCCTGAGCCATTAAAGCCAACAAAAAACTATACAGATTACGTTTGTAGAGAGTAAAACATTCTACAAAAATGTCTCGAGTATCACATACTGAGCCATATCGTAATATGCCTTAATTTATTAAACACTGTGTCATAATTTCATGTAGGGTGTCACAGAGTCGCAGGGAGTGAAGGCAAAAACTCTGGATGGCCGTGTCATAGGCCGTGAGAACCCCATATTGGTCCGGAAGGAACGAATTCCTCGAGTTGTGAATTCAGTCATGCAGACCCCTACTATATCACCAAGCCAAGCCGCTGCAACCTGGAGGGGATGAGATTTGAACGGGGGAATCTACAGAACAATTGTCACAGGTTGAAAAACCTCTCTTTCCCAGGGCTGGAATCGTCGGAATTTAAATCAATAAATCTGCCACTAAGCTAAATTCCACAGATCTGACTCTACACATAATTAAGAACAGAATTATCGATTACTCGGAGTCGATAAATTTATTTACTTGTGCTAAACTGAGAGAAGTACGTACTTATAGGAGGGGCCGTTGACAACTGGTGGGCCTATACAAAGGAGAACTCTCTGTTAGACGGGGAATTACCTCGACCTCGACGTCCTTTCTAGGCTATAAATGCTTGCTTCAAGGGGGAAGCTTTCTGATTTTGTGTCTTACTCATTCGCTCATTCGCATCTCAGTGATTCGCAGCACTCATTGTGTCTCATTGTGTTTAATTCAGTTAGTCTTATTCGCTTAGTGTTATTCGCTCAGTCGTGTTACAGAAACTCATTGATAGTCAGTTTCTCGGTTGATATTCGTCGTTTTTAAACGCTATGTGCGGCATGGCATAATTCGCGAACGTATTAGAAACTATATTTAAGACTATTATTCATACGCCGTGAGTTAGCTCACAAGAGCTAATAATAATATGAAGTAACACAAACATTTATAACGCGTACGCGGACTGCGATAGTAACGTGTGCGAGCCGTGCAAAGTTTAACAGCTGTGAAAGACTGATTTCGACCGGCCTAGCTCCCATAATTAGTGATGTACACATCGGGACTAAAATTTGTGAGCAGGCTATAGTCAATGGTAGTCTAAAACTAAGGTTGAAATCCTGTGTAACGATCGCGCTAAGCGGTGAAGCAGATGTTCTGAAGTAAATCACCATTCCAGACGATTTCAGTATCAAGCAGACGACAACCATGGTGTATCTAGAACTCGAGGCAACGACCACCAACCCCGTGCTGACTGATGTTACCATGAGCTAAGCACACATGACATAGCGGTCATGTGATTCGTCACTGGTGGAGATATGGCTGCTAAGTTAAGTCGTTAAGTTCTATAAGCATGTGAAGTAACATTCATACACTAGTATAGGTTTTTATCAAGTCAGTTAAATAATTATTAAATGTAAGCCAGTGCGGTGTTTGCTTTGCTTTTTTAGTAAAGTTAAATACGTTCAGCGCTGCAATGCATATTTAAGCCCCAAGCTACGTGTTTATATTTCAATTAGATGGGAACAAGTGATAGAATAGGTTATGTATAGGTGTGTGCTTTTGTTAATAGTATTTTATTTCCTGCTTGAGTTGATTGTGATAGAGATCTTGGGCAGACTCCTCGCAGTATCAGATGGGCTGCGCGCCTTCAGCGTCGCGAGATTATACGGAGTAGATTAGAGATAACATTATATCAGGAGGTTTTCTATGCATGAAGCATGAATTTTCAGCAGCAAGGAGTTGTACGGTAGCGTTATATTCACCGTTGGGTACAGAGCAGGGTCTTTAACTTTGGTGGCAGGCAAGTTCAGGAATGTAACGGGTATCAAACCAAGAATATTTTATGTGAGAGGCTAGAATTGCCGTGAGATGCCGACTGGGCTGAAATAAGAGAAAGGCTATGCAGTGATAGTGTTTTAGTGGGAGCCCTGATTTATATGTGTATTAATAAACCAGTCTGTGATTATGCACGTGAATGTGTTGGCTGTGTGTTATTTCTGACAGAGTGAATTTTGTGCCATTGTGCAGAGATAAGGAGTTGGCGTGGCCCCGACCTGATATCAGCTTCCAGGTAAAGAAAGCCCGAGACAGCTATAGCCTGTGAACCCACTATAAGTGAAAGTATTTTACGACAGATCCCGTTATTTCCACGAACTAAAATATTTGTAGCTTACCAGCTGATGTCCCTTCCCGTGTAGAGAGATACGGTAGCGCTGTGTCTTTGCAAGACATACAATCTTCGGAGCCTGTATATGTCGGAATCGAATCCCGGCGCCTCTATCAACTTCAGTGCATATTTGTGTATGTTTTATTTTGCAGGTGTGATTTCAGTATAAATACCTTCTGTTGTTTATTATTGTCCAGTGTATTTATTGTTTTTGTCTTGTGATGTTGTCCTTCGTTGAATAATGGGGATACATTAGCCCGTCGGCTCTTCGGTACGTAACCTTATGATTAGAGTCTGTGCTGTTTTGGATGGGTAATTTAGACGCAGTCCTGAACAAGTGCTTTTCTATATCTGTGTCCGAGTAATCGGAATGTACATATGCTAATTAGGCCAATTACTACTGTATCGAGTGTTATTTTCGCATATTATGGACGGTTTTAGATCAAGCCTACGGGCAAAGGGCTTAGGGACTTAACGAAGCACTCAACCAATTGAATTAATGCAAGATACCGATTCCATGTAACTTAAGGTCACATTTACGGGTTGTTTCCCGTATTTCTTATGTGTATATGAATGTTGCATGCCAATTCATGTAAATGTACGTATTCGTTTTTCTGACCAATTTTTCGGTCAATTTTTCCTTCATTTGATTTTTGTTTTTTAATAGTATGATTTCAATTCATAATAAATCCATCTTACCGGAATACCTGCGTTCTCATTCACTACTTTTGTATGTACGTATTTCCTGTCGATATACTTTTAATATAATTTAGTAGAAATTTTATTGTCCACATCCGGACGTTCCACGCGCTATTACTCTGAGCTAGGCCGAATTTGAGACAGGATACGGTACAATACAATACCTCTATTTGAAGGTTCGACCATCATTTTTGTGTTTGTTAACGATATAAATTTTTGTTGGGTACGGGAAGACTATTCTATTAATCAACAACCACTGGAGAGATTTTTATCTTGCTTTCACTGTTGCCTAGAGATCTCGCGGGGAAGGTTTCGGTGTATCAAATATTGAAATGTGACGAATAAAACCGAGCAGAAACGGTGTCTGCGAAACAACTCAAAGTGACGGCTTGTGAAAATTTATCGAATTAAGCTGCCCTAACAGTCAAGATATGCACAAACTACATTTAATACAGTATTAGAGCATAATAAGTTCTACAAAGGAAGTCCGGAGGGACACGTACTGAGAGTTTCCTAACTCGCTGACTATCTTTTGAAACATATAAATCTGGATTTAACTTGAAAAATCTGAATATCTGCATTTAAAATGGAAATTATGAAAATTAACATTCATTAAATAAAATACACACTCGTTGAACCTTGTACTCACACTTACTTGTTACCTGCTTACTTACACATACGTTATTTGAAGGGCGCCAGCTGCCACTCAGTGCAGCAATAATAGAATGAGACTCTTGACTATCTCTAGGGTGTGGGGTAATAAGCTTACTTTTGACATCATACCATATAAGTTCTGGGAAAAGGAGATTGGCGTTCAGTTTCCCCATTAATTTTGAGGTTAATATATTTTACTGTAATTGAAATAAGACTATGAATTCGTTTGATAGAACAAAATATATTCTTTAAATAATATATAAAAAATAGTGAGTCTTGTTGCGATAAAACAGAGAGAATATGAAATTATGACATTGCAACTGAAAGAAACTAGGCATGAATTTGAATTCTTCTTGACCGGACATTTAACAATTTATAAGAAATATTTCCCTCACTGATTCACTTGACTGTACCTTCAACACTTTAAGTGTAATTACGATGTAATCCACTGATCTGGTGTTTACTGTAGATGTGTCACGCCTAACTTGGTGATACATCCTTGAGACTGCTTCTTCTCCATATCATCTGACTTCTTTGTAAGTCAATATGGTATTACCTCTTGGCAGGTCCAGGGTTGCCCTCTCTGACTTCATGGTAAGCCCTTGCGTCCGTGTCTTCAACTGAGTGAGCGACCAACCTTTTGGTCTCACTCTCTCAATGACCAATAATTAATGGCTCACTGAGACTTCACCATCTCTCGTTCACACTCGTTCACTGACCAACTAAGGCCTCTTGATCTAGTAGACTTTTTCACTGTACTGCATCCGTATAACTAATGACTGACGCTACAATATGCACCCACCTTTTATAGACGTTGGTTGACACAGCTACGTAATCTCCAGAAATAACAATGACATACTCCCACCTACGCGACAGATATTACATACAGTGGTGAAATAGCCCTGGGGCGGCCGACTCTCTGAGCGCATATTCTAAATAAATACGATGACATAGCCATGGACTGGCGATGACTTGGCAGAATCGCCAACAATATTGCACAATGCACCAACGTCACATCCAATCTCTGATATATACAACAATTCTCACTGTACAGGTATTGACTGTTACTCTACACATACGCATATATGCATACATCTAAGTACAATCTTGCAAGCAACAGGCAATTGCAAAATCGAATTGAATAAAACGGATAATTACAATAATAGTAACAATATCACAGATAACTTAATAATAATAATGACAATAATAATAATAATAATAATAATAATAATAATAATAATAATAATAAAATACAGATATCATCTTGTAACGGGATTTGAACCGTTACAGTACTTGTCTTTACAAGGTCGCTCACAATAACTGCTTTTATATTGATGACTAGCAAATGTACCCGTGCTTCGCTACGGTATTCTACATTTTATACGGATTTCGAAGTAAATACTGTACGTGCAGGAAATAAGATTTTTTTAAATTGCATGATTCTTAGCGTTATCCGAGAAATAGCATGGGGAGGTCCCCATACGTTGTTTCCAATGTGAAGTGTGGGTTGCGGAGTTGTAATGATAACGGCAGACTCACTTGCCTACTGCCATTCAAAATCGATTTGGGAAGTTTACATTATAATTGCAGGCCCCATTGCCTACTGCGCGGTCACAAATGACCTGGCGAGTTTTCGTTACAATGGCAGGCCCCCTTTCCTACTTCCAAGCAGATAACAGTTGAGGAGTTTTTGTTATAATGGCAGGCAAATTCCCTAATACCAATCAAACTTGAGTGGTGCAGTTATCATTATAATAACAGGCCCTTTTTCCTTCTGCCAGCCAGCTTACTGCCAGTCACACAGATTCGGTGGGTTTCCATTAAAATAGCAGGCCACTATGCCTAACGCTAGTCATATTTTAGATGGGTATATTTGTTTATAATACCGGGCACACTGGCCTACAGCCAAACACAATCGGGTAGGCGAATTTTGAACAAAATCGCATGCTGCCTTGCCTTCTGCAATTCAAATCGAGAAGTGAATGATTAATTACAATGGTGGGCTCTCCTTATTAATGCCAGTTACACAGGAGTTGGAGAAGGACCCCATTCCTACTGCAAATCAAAGTCGGTGTGGGGAGCACTGATTACAATAGCAGACACACCCTTTCTCGATCGCTACAAATCGACATCAATGAATATATATAAATCGACATACGAAAATATATGAATGTTTAAAATAAAGCAGACCTTCATTTACAGATTAACTGCTGCTAAACGGTGCGTCATGTCGATAAAGGATTATACCATAACACGCAGTATTTAGTGGCCTGAATGGCTGATCCTATGATATTTTCTCGCATCTCATTTATTCATGGGTCAGATTGAGTTAGAAACGTTGAATAAGGTGAAATTTGTGTAAGATTATCCTACATTACATTACTTTTCGGATAATTACGTGACATAGCATTTGGCTCACATATGGGTACTGGATGGGCCAATGTTCGTGTATAGTTTGATCATTATAACTTTTCTATAAGTGTTTGAAAGTATGAATTATGCATGTAAAGAGTAAAAACTTACTTAAAATCGAGAAATAGAGACGAATCTAACGTAAAGGGATACAGATACGACAAAATGTTATAAGACCAAGGATGAAGATAACTCCATATTGAACGGAGATTGTGCCATCCGTTATGTGATAGGACTTCCCGTTTATCCCATGAAATACCTCCAAACGAAGGTCTGCACCATCATTAAATTGCCTCCATATTTCGATATTCTTCTGGGACAAAAAGTGAAAAATTTAAAGATCTTGGAAATTTTCCGTCCGTTACAGGCTAAAACGTATGATTTTGCCAAATTTCAATTTTCTTGCTTGTCTGGCAAATTATATCACAATCTGGATTTTGGGTGAGGGGGGTAGAAATTAGGACTTTCAGGAAACTACACCAAAAATATGTATATGTTCATTATTATCCCTCAAACGGGTATCTGTACGAAAATTTCACCAAAATAGTCAATGTACAGGCACACACAGTCGTTACGATTTTATTTACACTGACTGACAGAGCAAATGCAACACCAAGGAGGAGTGGTTTGAAAGGGATGAAAGTTGGGGAAAAAACAGAGTCGGCACGGAAGAATAATTGATGTTTATTTCAAACCGATATGCAGGTTACACAATGCGCACGGCATCGACTCAGTAGGATGTAGGACCACCGGGAGCGGCGATGCACGCAGAAACACGTCGAGGTACAGAGTCAATAAGAGTGCGGATGGTGTCCTGAGGGATGGTTCTCCATTCTCTGTCAACCATTTGCCACAGTTGGTCGTCCGTACGAGGCTGGGGCAGAGTTTGCAAACGGCGTCCAATGAGATCCCACACGTGTTCGATTGGTGAGAGATCCGGAGAGTACGCTGGCCACGGAAGCATCTGTACACCTCGTAGAGCCTGTTGGGAGATGCGAGCAGTGTGTGGGCGGGCATTATCCTGCTGAAACAGAGCATTGGGCAGCCCCTGAAGGTACGGGAGTGCCACCGGCCGCAGCACATGCTGCACGTAGCGGTGGGCATTTAACGTGCCTTGAATACGCACTAGAGGTGACGTGGAATCATACGCAATAGCGCCCCAAACCATGATGCCGCGTTGTCTAGCGGTAGGGCGCTCCACAGTTACTGCCGGATTTGACCTTTCTCCACGCCGACGCCACACTCGTCTGCGGTAACTATCACTGACAGAACAGAAGCGTGACTCATCGGAGAACACGACGTTCCGCCATTCCCTCATCCAAGTCGCTCTAGCCCGGCACCATGCCAGGCGTGCACGTCTATGCTGTGGAGTCAATGGTAGTCTTCTGAGCGGACGCCGGGAGTGCAGGCCTCCTTCAACCAATCGACGGGAAATTGTTCTGGTCGATATTGGAACAGCCAGGGTGTCTTGCACATGCTGAAGAATGGCGGTTGACGTGGCGTGCGGGGCTGCCATCGCTTGGCGGCGGATGCGCCGATCCTCGCGTGCTGACGTCACTCGGGCTGCGCCTGGACCCCTCGCAAGTGCCACATGTCCCTGCGCCAACCATCTTCGCCACAGGCGCTGCACCGTGGACACATCCCTATGGGTATCGGCTGCGATTTGACGAAGCGACCAACCTGCCCTTCTCAGCCCGATCACCATAGGCCCCTACCCCTCGTAAAGTCGTCTGTCTGCTGGAAATGCCTCCGTTGACGGCGGCCTGGCATTCTTAGCTATACACGTGTCCTGTGGCACACGACAACACGTTCTACAATGACTGTCGGCTGAGAAATCACGGTACGAAGTGGGCCATTCGCCAACGCCGTGTCCCATTTATCGTTCGCTACGTGCGCAGCACAGCGGCGCATTTCACATCATGAGCATACCTCAGTGACGTCAGTCTACCCTGCAATTGGCATAAAGTTCTGACCACTCCTTCTTGATGTTGCATTTGCTCTGTCAGTCAGTGTATATAGATAGATAAGGAATCTGCTCCACGTACAACACATTTTGGCTACGTCCGCTGGACTTAACCTTCAAAACCAACCTTTCGTGATATCTCACTTATTAATCCTCCTGTCAAAAAATGCATATGAGAAAAAAGTTTTAGAAATGGATTTCCATTAAGGATTGTAGATTTGCATTAATTTCAGATGTGCATATTTTGAGGGAGTGCAAAATCATGGTTTCGGTTTCGGATAAACCCCCAAAATAAGTATTCAGAAATAATATTGGCCCTAAAACCAACTCAAGGACAGGTGGATTCTAAATATCAAGTTTGGTAGAAATATATTCAATAATTTTTAAGTTAAGAACCCATACAATCAAACAAAGAGACATCAAAGCTAAGAAATATTCAGATGGTCATTAATACAACTGAAACGGATAACTGTATGGAAATTCCGCAAAAGTTGTCTATGTACAGACACACGGTCGTTACGATTATATTTATAAGCAAGACACGCGTGTAAGTGCAAGCTTTCATTTTGAGATTTACTGCTCCCAAACGGTAGATCATACCAACAAACCATTTGCACCCTCAGACGTCCCTTTTATCGCTCTTCATGTTTGGTCTTGAAACATTTTCTCGTATCTCCCATATTTATGGGTTCGATTGAGTTACGATATTTGAATGAGGTGAAATTTAGGTACATTTTTAACATTTTACATTATTTTTTCACATACTTATGTAAAAGCTAGAATCATGAAATTTGGTTCGCATATAGCCATTGGTCGTTTCAATGTGCGTGCCAAATTCGATAACTTTATCATTCCTATAAGTGTGTCAAACTAAGTAACACAGTGTAAAAAGTACAAAATTTAGGAACAATCGAAATATCAGCCAAATATACCCTATAAAGGAGAGAGAGAGAGAGAGGTGACAAAATGTCATAGGACCAAACTTGTAGGTCACTCCAAATTGAACGGAGTTTGTGCCATCCGTTTTGTGATAGGATTTACCGTTTAGCCGCGAAATACCTCGAAACGAAGGTCTGAACCGGCATTAAATTGCCGCCATATTTCAACATTATTCGGCATAAAAAGTAAAAAGTTTTCCGTAGGTTACCGGCTAAAACGTATAATTTTGCTTAATTTCAATATTCCAGCTCGAATGGCAGATTTGAGGCAATCTTGATTTTGGGCAAGGGGGATAAATTTTAGGACTTTGAGGAAACTATAGCTAAAAAATATGCAGAAAAAAAAAGTACGAAAATTTCTCCAAAATATTTCATGTGTCAGACACACGGTCGTTATGATTGTATATATGTAGAAGACAGATAAGGAATCTGCTCCACGTATAACACCTTTTGGATTATGTCCGCTGAACTTAGCTTGAGGAACCGACCTTTCATGGTATCTCCCTAATTAATCCTACTGTTGAAAAAATGCACATGAGAAAATATTTAGAATTGGATTTCTATCAAGTTTGGTCGATTTCCAGTCAGGTTGGTCTTGTACTTTATACATTGTGGGAGAATAAATTCACCATTTCGGTTCCCTATAGAACCTCAGTCCATTCCGGGCATTTTAAGTGGTATTGACCTTAAAGCCTACCCTTGGACAGATAGATTCTAAATATAAAGTTTGGTTCAATTATCTTCAGTAGTTTTCAAGTTGTAAGAAATGCACTTTACACGCACCCGCTCTTGCGTTAAGTCCGGTGGGACTTGACCGCAAAACGGTCCATTAATGATATCTCCCTTATTAATCCTGTTATCGAAATGATGCATATGAGAAAAAGTTTTAGAAATTAATTTTCATGATGGCAGGTAGATTTCCATTAAGATTGGTTGTGCATATTTTGAGGGAATGCAAAATCATGATTTCGGTTTCGTATAAACACCCAGTCAGTTCAGGGATTTAGAGACAATATTTGCCCTAAAACCTACCCAAGGACAGGTGGATTCTAAATATGAAGTTTGGTGGAAATATATCCAGTTTTCAAGTTATGGAAGGACAGACAAACAGGCAAACAGACAAACCGACAAACCGACAAACCGACAGCAAAACTAAAAATTATGCATTTGGTCATCGAAGCGGAAATTTCGCCAAAATAATCAATGTACAGACAGACGGTAGTTACGATTTTATTACATATATAGATGGAAGATGATGATGATGATGCTTGTTGTTTAAAGGGGCGTAACATCTAGGTCATCGGCCCCTAATGGTACGAAATGTAATGACAGATTAAAGAATCAAAATCATCCACTGACTAAAACAAAAAATGCCATGAAGAATGAATGGAGGGATATGAATGTAAAATAATCATTGGATCCGACCCGAAAACTAACATAAAAATAGTATTACTGACTGCAAGGGACCACATCCAATGCACAGTCCTGAATGGAGGAGGCTTGTTGGCTAAAGGGGTCCAAAATCCAGGTCAACGGTCCCTCATAATAGTACTTATCGCTAGTAAAGTAGAACCACGGGATTTGACATGTTGGGGTACTAATCAAAAGTAGCGTAGACTCACGGTATACCACACATGATGGTACAACTCACAAGTATTGTACGTGGCACAGGTAACGCAGACCTATGGTGCTCCTCACATAAGGGCGCCACTCATAGACAACGCAAACCAATGGTGTTCCTCACCTACGTGTACTAACCACGGACGCCAGTATTCCCGTGGTGTTCCACATATAGTGGTACTAATCACAGGCAGCGCCCAGACCCGTGGTGTTTCTCACAATGGTACTAATCAAGGGTACTGGAAACCCACAGTGAACCACTCTCTGCTACTACTAACCACAAATCTCTGGTGTACCTAATATATACTAGTGGTACTACCTCCAAGTAAAGGCGACTCTTGGTGTTCCCCGCGAGATGGTACTAATCAAAAGTAGTTCATGGTTCTAATACAATCATCCCTTGGTCGTGTCCTCGTCATACCTTGAATGGAAAATATTATTCTACTCCAATCGTTGTCGCCTGTCACGACAGGCAGGGAATACCGTGGGTGTATTTTTCGTTTGCATCCCTCACCCACAGGGGGTAGACAGAGAGAAAAAGAACAAAAAGAAGGGATCGGTCACTTCGAAAAATGAAGTAACGGACGAAGAAAGGCAAGGGCCACGAAGGGCGTGAAAATGAAAGACTCCCTAGGTCTCGAATGCTCTAATACCGCCGGGGTCGGAAAAGAACAAGAGTTGACCAAGGGAGATCGGAGAGGATAGACGAAAGAGAGGAGCTTGGCACAAGTAAGTGGAAGCAATGCCAGGACTCAGCTAAGGGCCCCGTGGTCGCCAACCCACACTCCCAAGTTGAGAGCCCCTTGGGCCCCATTTAGTCGCCTCTTACGACAGGCAGGGGATACCGTCAGTGTATTCTTCATCTGCGTCCCCCACCCACAGGGGGTTGCTTTTATATTTGACAAGAGCAGAAACCTTGCGCTAGGTATGGGAAGAGTATTCCTGAGACTCGACTTTACACTGCTTAAACTCTCAAAGATATCCTCAGCACTATGCGTATAATTATATAACATAAAATGTTTTATGGAAAAACCTCATCCGAACAGCTACATGTTTCCACGTCTTTAACATGTGAACCAAATTAGTTCTAAAATTTCAGTTTTTAAACAACGGTTGGAGTAGAATAATATTTTCCATTCAAGGTATGATGAGGACACAAACAAATATTAAATCTTCTTCTTCTATCACTTTTCCCACATCCGTGGGGTCGTGGGTGCGAACCGTGTCGCACATGTGTATTCGGACCTCTTGTATGGCCAGATGCCCTTTTTGACGCCAACCTTATAGAAAGGGGCGTAATATGTATTGCGTCTTTCTGTGGTTGTTGGTAAATAATAATAATAATAATCGTATGGCCTCAGCTACCGTGTGCAGACATTTCAATTTGACGCCATCTGGCTGTCTGCTCGTCAATTTCGACGTTTCGTTTTACTCTAGGTTCGCTAGATGGCAGACCGAGTAAACCAAAACTCTCTTGGGCGTCTATGGCTCAGATTTAATGAATTTAGTCGGGTAAACACCAAATGTGTCACCAGAGATCTTTTACATGCCGACATCGTACGACTTTTTTCCGCCCTTCAAAAATCCGACTACCTCTGCCGGGTTTGAACCTGCTATCTTGGGATCCGGAGGCCGACACTCTACCAATGATCCACAGAGGCAGCTTGGTTGTTGGTAGTGTACGGTAAATCAGTTCCTCGCCAGTATTTCCATTCTTACAGACAATTATTCCATCTGTTATATCTATCACAACGTAACAGGACGAAACGTAACTGAATTACTTTTGTGAGTGGAAAGTATGCGTATACACTCGTTGTTTTGTTTACCCCTCTGTCCTTTTTAGAGGAAAATGATGGGCGTAATTCCAGAGAAGATATTAGAGAATAACTACGAGCCCAATTTGAAGTAACTACTATAAAGAGTACTGCGTGGTTGATTAACTCTCTAATGAAGCCTCAGTATAGAAACAAAACTGTTTTGCAATGTGGACTATGTTTTGAAGCACGCCTTCGACTGTGGGCCAACACGAAGCACGTGCTTCCACCTGCGCGTGGCCAGAAAGCAGAGGATTTACACAAACTACTTGTTTACAGCTGCGTTTTAACAAAACAAGGTCACACTTCCACTCCATCTACTCCTTTATTTCTCCCGTAGCAACCTCAGGTCCTCTTCTCCATGTTTGTGTTCCTTCTTATCCTCAGTAACCATTGTGTCACCTCTTTCTCAGAAATAATTTTCCCGAAACGGTAACGTCTTCTCTTGGGACTATTCGAGTGGCTAACATTTATTTATGTATTTGCTTATTTATTTAATGTGAATATACAGGTGGTAAGACCAATTACATTATTCACTCACTCAGTGATACATTCTATATACAAGTACCACAAATTAAATATTTAACATATAAAGAAAAAAGAAAGTAAATAAAGCAAGAAGGAAGATAACACATATATCCAGATTTAATATTAAAGTAATATAGTAATTTTTAACATTGTTTAGTAAAAAATAAATTATGTAACTTTAACCATACAGTTATTACATAGAAAGGAAAAAAGATACATTATGCAATATAATATTAAAATAGTCCGCCTCTGTAATGCAGTGGTTAGCGTGATTAGCTGCCACCCCCGGAGGCCCGGGTTCGATTCCCGGCTCTGCCACGAAATTTGAAAAGTGGTATGAGGGCTGGAACGGGGTCCACTCAGCCTCGGGAGGTCAACTGAGTAGAGGTGGGTTCGATTCCCACCTCAGCCATCCTGGAAGTGGTTTTCCGTGGTTTCCCACTTCTCCTCCAGGCGAATGCCGGGATGGTACCTACCATAAGGCCACGGCCGCTTCCTTCCCTCTTCCTTGCCTATCCCTTCCAGTCTTCCCATCCCTCCACAAGGCCCCTGTTCAGTATAGCAGGTGAGGCCGCCTGGGCGAGGTACTGGTCATTCTCCCCAGTTGTATCCCAGACCAAGAGTCTGAAGCTCCAGGACACTGCTCTTGAGGCGGTAGAGGTGGGATCCCTCGCTGTGTCCGAGGGAAAAGCCGACCCTGGAGGGTAAACAGATGATGATGATGATGATATTAAAATAATGGAATGGAACTTAAAAGAAATTAGAAAAACAACTAAGTAACAAACAATAATAAAAAGTACATTATCAGCATGACAGCTATAGTCCTAAAATTAATTCAGAACTTTCCTTAGTATACTGCAAGATGCATTGAATTCATCTAGTGTAATATGAAATAGATAGGGGAGAGTCCTACAGTACCGGCCATTGCTGGTTCTCATTTTAGGTGCTATATGGCAGTAGCTTACAGGTGGTGTATCAAGGATGCTACATTCCCGGGTGTCATACTTTGGGGGTTTCGTTTAGCGTTAAGTCTTGTGTGAGGTGTGAGTGTTGTACATTGGCCGGCTTACGATCGCGAAAAGTTATTTTCAAGCCCCAGGTACTCCATTTCCAGATAAGCTGTTGATTTTGTTTTTACTTGTATATTATATACATTCCTTGAGGACGCTATAGCTAGTAAGAGTTTCACATCGTCTATTAAACAATATCTAGTTGGGGAAGTTCCTTCACGTGAATGTCGTACAGTACCGGCCAACCATATGTCTTCCAGTACCGGCCAATAGGACTTTTACAGAAATAAAATGATATCCACTTCTTATCACTTTCCATAGTGAAATGACAGAGAAAGGGGGTAAAATACAATGAAAGTGGATCGAGGACGGGATGAAGATGGCACTGAACTAAATTATTTCCAACAAAATGACTGCATGGCAAGCTGGTGAGGCTTTTTGTGCGCCAGGAAGTACGTTAGGAGATCATCTGAGAGCACTTAGAGTGGGTGTGGCTGTGGATCTAACTCCACAGATGGGAAGAATTAATAAATCCTTTTATTACGATATGTAAAATCAGTTGGTTACTTATGTGAAGGATCTAGAAAATCTTCATGTCCCTGGACAGGAAAAAAATGTACAATTAGCATTCGCTTTGGCCGAGCATTCAAAAGTACCTCACCAATTCCACAAAGAAAATAAAACTGCCGGAAAGCAGTTTTATTATGATTATTATGTAAATAGTAAGGAAATGGAAGAAGACACTTCATGCATTATTTGTTGTGAGTCATTGGATCAAGAATGGGTGCAGTGTACCAAATGCAAAGATGTTGGATGTGTAGACCACGGGAATATTTTGTATTTTACTTGTAATTATTGCAAAAAATAAACCAAACTTCAATTTAGTGGATGTCAATTCCAATAATTATGTGTTGTTGAGTTCTTTCTGTGTTTGTTTGATATTAGTAATATATTAGGCATATATATCTTAGAAAATAGTAACTGGCCGGTACTGGAAGAAGATTTTTGTAGTCCTTGGAAATTAAGCTTTGTTGTATTTTTATATATTATTAACTTTGGTAAGATTTTATGGAAATCACACCCTTACATTGAAAAAGCATTTAGAAAAGTACAAGATTATTGTATGAAAATCTCATACCGTAGAACATTTTATTTTTTATAAGGGAAAAAGTTAAGGTGGCCGGTACTGTAGGACTCCCCCCTACTTTTCAAGAGGATGCAATTTATTATACACTGACTGACAGAGCAAATGCAACACCAAGAAGGAGTGGTCAGAACTTTATGCCAATTGCAGGGTAGACTGACGTCACTGAGGTATGCTCATGATGTGAAATGCGCCGCTGTGCTGCGCACGTAGCGAACGATAAATGGGACACGGCGTTGGCGAATGGCCCACTTCGTACCGTGATTTCTCAGCCGACAGTCATTGTAGAACGTGTTGTCGTGTGCCACAGGACACGTATATAGCTAAGAATGCCAGGCCGCCGTCAACGGAGGCATTTCCAGCAGACAGACGACTTTACGAGGGGTAGGGGCCTATGGTGATCGGGCTGAGAAGGGCAGGTTGGTCGCTTCGTCAAATCGCAGCCGATACCCATAGGGTTGTGTCCACGGTGCAGCGCCTGTGGCGAAGATGGTTGGCGCAGGGACATGTGGCACGTGCGAGGGGTCCAGGCGCAGCCCGAGTGACGTCAGCACGCGAGGATCGGCGCATCCGCCGCCAAGCGATGGCAGCCCCGCACGCCACGTCAACCGCCATTCTTCAGCATGTGCAAGACACCCTGGCTGTTCCAATATCGACCAGAACAATTTCCCGTCGATTGGTTGAAGGAGGCCTGCACTCCCGGCGTCCGCTCAGAAGACTACCATTGACTCCACAGCATAGACGTGCACGCCTGGCATGGTGCCGGGCTAGAGCGACTTGGATGAGGGAATGGCGGAACGTCGTGTTCTCCGATGAGTCACGCTTCTGTTCTGTCAGTGATAGTCACCGCAGACGAGTGTGGCGTCGGCGTGGAGAAAGGTCAAATTCGGCAGTAACTGTGGAGCGCCCTACCGCTAGGCAACGCGGCATCATGGTTTGGGGCGCTATTGCGTATGATTCCACGTCACCTCTAGTGCGTATTCAAGGCACGTTAAATGCCCACCGCTACGTGCAGCATGTGCTGCGGCCGGTGGCACTCCCGTACCTTCAGGGGCTGCCCAATGCTCTGTTTCAGCAGGATAATGCCCGCCCACACACTGCTCGCATCTGCCAACAGGCTCTACGAGGTGTACAGATGCTTCCGTGGCCAGCGTACTCTCCGGATCTCTCACCAATCGAACACGTGTGGGATCTCATTGGACGCCATTTGCAAACTCTGCCCCAGCCTCGTACGGACGACCAACTGTGGCAAATGGTTGACAGAGAATGGAGAACCATCCCTCAGGACACCATCCGCACTCTTATTGACTCTGTACCTCGACGTGTTTCTTCGTGCATCGCCGCTCGCGGTGGTCCTACATCCTACTGAGTCGATGCCGTGCGCATTGTGTAACCTGCATATCGGTTTGAAATAAACATCAATTATTCGTCCGTGCCGTCTCTGTTTTTTCCCCAACTTTCATCCCTTTCGAACCACTCCTCCTTGGTGTTGCATTGTCACTGTCAGTCAGTGTATTATGCACATGATCCATAAAGGGGAGAGTTTTTGTGTCTATTTGTATTTGCTCACGGTAAACAAAAAATGTTTCTGAATTTTCCTGCAGGTTTTCTAGGAGTATAATATAACAGTTTTCTGCATAATTCAATATCATCTACTTTGTTATTAATACGTTTATAAAGGAATACCAATATTTGACAATAACTTCTATAATCTAACCCTTCACAACTAAATATTACAATAAGTTTATTATAAGATAAATGTTGAGGGTATTCCCCAGTCAGTCTGAAATAAATGTATTTTAAAAACTTCCTCTGGATTCTTTCAATTATGCTTATGCGCCTCTTTGTGGCAGGACTCCAAATAATGGCTGCATATTTCAAATTAGATCTTACAAATGTAAGAACAAAAATATTGACTTTTTACTGAATTTCCAAGAATTTCTTATTACAAATCCAAGATGTCTATATGCCTTGCCGATAATTTAATCTATATGAGATACAAAACTCAAATCATTGGATATCAATACCTCCAAATCATTAATATCATGTACTTCTACCAATTCATTTTCCTTAATTATTATTAAGGTGATTTCCTGACATTTGTTTATATTTAATGGTAATTTATACTTCTCACTCCATTTCACCAAAGAATGCAAATCATCTTGAAGATTTATACAACCAGAGATACAATTAATCAATCTGCAAATAGTAATATTTTAGAAAATATTTAACGAGAGACACAGAATTTCGTGACTAAGATTTTCAAAGGGTTTCAGAAAACTGTAATATCGAATCGAATCAAATGAAATGGACTTAAGTTAAATTAAATTAACACATAATTTGAATTGACATACACGCAATATTATCCCTGAGTTGATCTCACAGTTCAGGGATGCGAATGGGATATCTAAAATAATACTAGGTAATGTTTATATGGCGAGTACGGGTGGATGATTCCTAATTCCAGGACGTGTAGAAAAGTGCTGATGGGGTTGACGTTTTAATACTCACACATATATATTAAATTCTTGTATTCTTCCTGACCCCACTTTGGCAGATTAGAGCCTGGGTCAGTCCGGTGGTACTTGAAGGTGCTCAAAAACGTCAGCTTCTTGTTGGTAGATTTACAGGGACGTAAAAAGAACTCCTGTGGAACTAAATTCCGATAACTCAGCGTTTCCGAAAACCGTTAAAAGTAGTTAGTGGGACGTAAAAACAATAACATTATTATTTTATTCTTGTATTCTTATACGTCAGAAAGCAAAACTACTTCTGTCCAGGCCATGAATCCTTTTTTCTCCACTGCACTAATATTGTTAGGTTTTCGGCAACGTTGGACTGGGAAAGTTCTAGGATTATGAACGTGAAAAGTGGTCTTTAATAAGGTACAGCTCCAAAACTTGCCATTTGTGGAAATGGGAAATTACGGTAAACACGTTCAAGGCTGCCGACAGTGAGTTTCGAACCCACCACCTCCCGACTGCGAACTTACAGCTACATGACTCATGCTTGTGCAGCCAATCCTAAAGACCCCTAAAGGAGTGGAGGGATAGCTTTTCACTGTCTGTAATCTTGCTGCTAAGTAGTTTTCCTGCAGGAATGAAGCCGGCACTAATTTCTGGTCTAGGCTGAGGGTACCAAGGACCATATGCCTCTCACTTCTATATGTTCTTACTCCCTGACGGGGAATTAAAGCCACACCATTCCAAGTGAACTGAGAACTCTTCTGCCACCTCATTAATGCAGCCATCATTTTAATAATCAGATGTCACTAACATCATAACATGATTAATATTGAAGTTGGTGGTTGAAACTGTGACCTTAACCTTAAGTTCTCATTCTGATTGTGAATTTACGCGAATGTACCTCATTTAAACCTCTGTAAATAAACAAGCATATCCACTGTTCTTTAATTACATTACTTAAGTCTCGCTCTTATATATTTTCCTTTACCGAAAACCTTCATATGTTAACATTACGTTAAACAGACAAAAAAAAGGACAAACGAACACACCCTGTTTTGATTCTCTCCAGATCAGGATTTTCCAAATTTCTATGTGTCATAAACGCCTAAATCTAAGCCGCGTTGAGTGGATTAGACGGTTGAGGCGCTGGACTTCTGACTCCAACTTGGCAGGTTCGATCCTGGCTTAGACCGGCGTATTTGAAAGTGCTCAAATACGTCAACCTCGTGTCGATAGATTTACTGGCACGAAAAAGAACTCCTGCGAGACAAAATTTCAACACTTCGGCGTTTCCGAAAACCGTAAAATACACTCATGATTATAAAAACAGAACACCTTCAAAGACTAGAGATATGAAGCTCATATTCACAGGACATGTCCATTATTATGTCCTGCAGAAACGATTAGCATTCAGTCACCTAGGTTCAGCTTGTGTCATGTTGCCTAGTAGACACTGGGTCCTCCATGGGCACTGATAACGTGTTCCATGCGTGATGGCATCGACGAGTATAAGGCGCGAATGGCGTCTTGGGATATAGCCACCCATGCTGCATTCATCTGGTTCCAGAGTTCATCTTTGGTGGTTGGCATTGGGTCACAACGCCACAAACGTCGTTTCACCATATCCCACACATTTGCGACTGGCGACAAGTCCGGTGATCGGGTGGGCCAGGGCACCAGTCTGACATCCTGTAACAACAAGAAGACACGTGTTCGTGCACCAATATGTAGTCGCGCATTGTCCTACTGAAATACGGCGTCTGGGGTGTCGTGCAGAAAGGGTATGGCTACGGGTCGCAGGATGTCATTAACGTAGGACAAACCGGTCACAGTGCCCTGGATACGCACCGACTGTGATTTGTTGTTGTACCCAATAGCACCCGATGCCATAAGGCCTTGAGTTGGCGCTGTATCTCTTGTGCAAATGCAGTCAATGTGATTTCTCTCCCCCTGTTTGCGGTGAACCAAAATGCGGCCAATATTTTCAAACAAACAAAGCCTGAATTTGTCCGTAAACATTATCTGCTGCCATTCCTGTCCCCACTGACGTCGTTCCTTTCACCATTGCAGTCTAGCATGTTTATCCAAATTAGTCAAAGTTAGGCGAAGAAGTGGACGATCGCGCCGGTAACCCAGACCGTAATAAACGGCGACGGACTGTCACTCCTGATAGTGTACGATGTGTTACACTGTTCCACTGTTGCGCCAGAGCCGAGGAGGACGCAGATCTGTTCTGCAATGCCGTTCGGATGAGGTGTCGATCTTCTCGGGGGGGTGGTCTGGGTGGTGCAACCAGACCATTCTCGTCGTGTTCTACAGCCTTCTGTGAACCATTCTGCACACACCCGTTGCGCTGCCGACACACTTCGTCCCACACGAACAGCAATTTCCCGGATGGATGCATCACGTTCTCTCATGCCAATAATGCCCCCTCATATGACGGTACGGTTCTCCCATACGTCTGCGAGGCAACCTGCACGTCTGCTCAAGTCACATGGATCCATTATCTTCGGTTTATAGCGACAACGAGAACTGCAGGCACATTTTATCACTCGGTGGTGGTGCGCCGAGATATCGACTTGCACCTTGAATCTGAGGGCCGACAAGGTTCAAATGCTAATCATTTCGTCAGAACATACTAAAGCACATGTCATGTGAATATGAACTTCCTACCCTCTAGTCTTTCAATGTGTTCTGGTTTTATGAACATGAGTGTAGTTATTGGGATGTAAAGCCAATAACATTATTATTATTATTATTATTATTATTATTATTATTATTATTATTATTATTATTATTATTATTTCCTTACGCCCATTCATACAGCAAGTTGGAACTTGCTCATTGGCTAGATGACTTTCACCTTCCTATTCTTACAAAATCTCTTTATGAACTCAGTGTATTCCCTCTTTCGTCCTTCTGAACACTTTGTACCAGTTCTGCTGCTAGTTTTGGCCATAAATATGTGTTTATTTTCTGAGGTCCTGAAGACTTGGCGATTGTTCATATCTTCCCCGATGTTTAATTTATTCAGGTATCCTCTTGTTTCCTCCAGCCAATTTATTTTCCTGATTTGGGAATTTATTACACTGAATAACCTTTTTCTGAGTCTATTATTATCCATCATAAAATGTGTCCAAAGAATTTCAAACGTCTCCTCCCTACAGTATGAATGAAACTATCAGTGTAATACCAATTTAATGGTCCGTTATTGGACATTATACATTTTCCAGCTAACTCATTCTTGGCTGCCTGCGTTTCGCCCCTATGCGCTAAGTTGGGCTCATCAGTTCGTACGTAGCACACCCACCAAGACGCATGGCTAGTGCATACCGTGGAGGCCACTGCATAGGCGACTTGAAGCCACCAGCAGTGCCAATGCACTATGAGATACTTTGTCTCATTTCCAAAAATTGATGCCTGCCTGGCCATCAGATGATATCAACTATCTGTGTAACTATACTGTAGAGGTCTCCAAGTCGCCTTTTGATCCAAATTCTATTTTCTTGTATGGGGCCAAATGTTTTTCTCAGAATTTTGTTTTTCGATATCTGCAATTTTAGAATGACCTCCTAAAGTTAAGTTTTCTGATGCATGTAGAGCTTCCGGTAGAATAACTGTTCGGTAATGTTTCAATTTAGCATAACGTGACATTACTCGTTTATTGTAGTGAACCCATGTTATAAGTGCCCTCTGAAATTTTGAGGCCCTTATTGTAGTGGCCAAACCGTCTAATCCTGAAGGACAAATTATTTCTCCGAGATATTTAAGATACCTGTTAAATTGTCCCATATGACGTTTCAATTTCATCCTTCTTGCACTTTTGCTGAAAATTCTGCATACACCTGGTCTTTTCGAATGTTATCCGAAGGCCTGCCTCTGATGCTATTCTGTGTAATGCCTGGATTGCATACCTAGTTTCCTCCTTGTTCTTAGTGATGATAGCTAGGTCGTCTGCGAAAGCCAAGCATTTCACTTTTTGTTCCCACCAGTCCCGATGGTTATGCCTGTGATATCCTTTTCCCACTCTCTGATGACATTATATAAAACCAAGTTAAAAAGAAGAGGAGAGAGACCCCCTCCTCGACGAACACCTGTATGTACTTCAAAAGGGCCAGAAAATTCCCCCCAAAATTCACCTTAGATGTTGCGTTTGTGAGGGTCTGACGTATCGGTTATCCGGTATTCTTATCCACTCGAAGTTTTTCTAGCATGTCGAACAAGGTCTACCCGTCCACAGAGTCATACGCCTTCTTCACGTCCAGGTGACCATCATGTTGTTGCTTCTGCGGATCTTCAGAATCGTTTTCAGGTTACATATCTGTTCAGCACACGAACGTCCTTTCCTAAAAAACGCTTGATATTCCCCAATCAAGTGATCTGATTGTTTCTCTAGTCAGTTTAGGAGGGCTTTGGATAGACATTTGTAAGCAACAGGTAGTAGGGATGTAATTATTCGGATCTGTTTTGTCACCGTTTTTATGCAAAGTACGAATCAACTCGTACTTCAAGTCTTGCGGGATCGCTTCTGATTTCCAGATTTCTGTTAAGGATTGCGAGAATTCTTCTAGTAAGCTCTTCTCGTCCGAGTTTCAACATCTCTGAGGTAATGCCATCTTCTCATGATGGTTTATTATTTTCAAGAGATCGAATGAACTCTGCTGTTGCTTCTAGTGTCGGTGGATGTGAATCTGGATTTGGCGTGGGCTTTTCAATGTGCAATTTCTCCTTTGGTGGGTCACAAATGAGTAGTTCTTGGAAGTAACTTTCTAGGATCTTGCAGTTTTCTTTGGTGTTTGTCTCTAGTGTGCCATCTGATCAACGGATACATACGCTTGGAGGTTGATAACTGGATAGAATCTCACGGAATGTCTTGTAGAAATTCCTACAGTTGTTTTTGATGAAATCCTGTTCTATGACTCTTTGTTCCTGTCGTATGCGCGCTTTTCCCTGCGAATAATATGGGCTGTCATTTTCCTAGTCTTAATGAATGCTTTCCATCGTTCAGTCGTCTGGTGTCCGTTCCATTTTTCCAGGCGTTAATTCAGTCTTCAATTGCTTTACCACAGGCTGTATTCCACCGTCTGTATTTTCGTTTCTTCGGGGACTGTCCTACCTTCTGTGCTGATGTTAGATTTGTATATAGCAAGTCAGGGCAATCCTCGGGATCTTGTTCTTTTATGTCCTGAAGAAATGTATTTGAGTTCTGTTTTCGGTATTCAGGATCCACTCTTGGCAATCTATGAAATTTGGGCTTGGATCTATTAGGTTGGAATTTCACTTTGACTTGGGTTAGGTGGTGATCAGAATCAATCACTCCCTTACATACTCTAACATTCTGGGTTCCATATGTGTTCTGTTTGGAGACTGCTAGAGGGACGATCTGGAATTCCCCTAATAAGGGATTTGGTGATTTCCATATTTTCTTCTTTTGTGGAGGTCTGGAGAAACATGTAGACATGAATCGAAAACTAAAGGATTTACAGCAATCTATTAGGTGCTCACTATTCCTATTTGTCCTCCGATGTGCTGGGTAATGGCCTATGATCCACCTATACTTTCTTTCTCCACCAATCTGTGCATTAAAATTACCTAGCAAGATTTTCACATGATGTTTAGGGATGTTGCTGATGGTTTCCTCAAGGAATTCCCATAAGTCTTCAACTTTCTGAGAACTTTTCTTATTATCACTGTTTATAGGTTGCATGAGAGTTAGCCAAAGAATAAGGTTTGTTACTTGATTTGACTGTGAGCACAGAGATCTTGTCAGAGTGAGATGTAAACTTGAGCACTGAATTTGCTATGGATTTTCTTAACAAAAAGGCAGTTACGAATTCCGGCAGATTTTCTCCAATTTTTTGGGCTGGTTTACCCTTATATATCCTGAAGTTTCCTGGATCAAAATGGTTCTCGTCTTGGAAGCGTGTTTCCTGTACTGCTGCAATTTTAATATGGAATTTATTCATTCAGGATGTCAAATAGTTATTTTAATTTTTCCAGTTTTCAGAAGAGTGTTTATGTTAGCTGTACCACTGAAGTTCTTTTTCTTGGGACGAAGAGATTTTGAGAAGCTCCGACTCTTCTCAGCATGACGGTCCCGATCCTCCAGAATCCGATAATCGGGAGAACCCAAAATGTGTACGTACAGGGCCTCGGGTAGCTGCTTTGATCGACTACGATGCATCATGCCAGGCTCACAAGTTGAAAGTGAATAGTTGAAGTGATTGTGATCACTTTAGACGATCACATGATTACAACTCTCTTGTTTAGATCGAGAGGTGCCTCTTGATGTTCTTCGGCTGTTTAAAGTGTGTTTGGTCCGCGAGAACTATTTTATTTCGCTCAAATCCGACGGTAAGCCGGTGAGCAACCGCCCCTCAACCAACACCATCCGCCATCTGAGACGCGCCACGTGTGAGTATCACCTCTAACCCTGCTACAGCATCGTAGTAGGTTGGAGGATTTTTAAATTTTTTTAAAACTATTATTCCTAAATCTAATACTTCCCTTTGATGCACTGTCTGCACAGTCTCTGCACAATTTAGGACTCAACATGCTATACTTCATAAATGAGTACACAATGTTGTGATATATACATCCTAAATAATTGATACTGATTACGTTTTTAATGTATATTAAAACATGTGCCAAAACGGGTTCTTATTAGAAAAGTATCTTCATCTGAAAACCAAAGGATTCAAGAGTCACGCTGAACTGTACACCTCTATCTGATAAGGTTTTATAATTCTCGAAAGCTCTTATAACCGTATCTGGTCCAGTAGAATGTTCCCAGGCTCTCCTTTCTGATACAGGACCACACACGAACAGTTCAGGGTTTGTTCTTTTGTTTAGAATTAAGCTTTTTGATTGCCCTTGCTTCTGGTACGCCGGGTGCTAAAACTTCTAGATGTGTTCAAAAATTTTGATCACGGGGCAGTCAGTGACAGTTTAGGCATAATGGTACGTTGCCTTTCCAGGTCACCTTGGGACCTAGGCTACTTTATTTTGAAACATATAAATCGCCGTAAAGAAAAATAGACTTACTTAAAATACGTGAATGAGACAATTATTCTAACACAGTTACCATTTTTCCGTTGACTAGTTCAATTAGGGATAGGCTTCAGTTGCATATTTTTCTATTTGTTATTAAAGAAGAGTAGAGTAGGATATGTATATGCTTAATGAGTAAAGACAAAGGTTTTGTTTTAAATTGCTACTATCTACTATTCCCTGCATCACCTGATTTCATTCGACCACATTGCATTACGATCGTTTTGGATTGATTTACTCAATTTACTTTTTGGAATTAACTGCTGGGTTTTCTTCGACCGATTGGACCGCCTGAGCAATCCACTTTAGGCAGGGTACATTACTGTAAGAAAAAATAGCCTTCATCTCTGTAATTCACCACGCGTAATGGTAGTTCATTTTACTGTCTAACAGGTTATTCTCCCACGATTCAAGTCAGTCAGTTCCTTTCATCAAAACTAGGTTTATTATCCAGCCCTCCCTTTCCGAACAGCCTTCTAGTCCAGTCGTGTGGATTCGATCCCGGCTCAGTGCGGTAAGTATTAAAAATTGCTCAAATACGCCAGCCTCGGGTCGGTAGATTAACCAGAACCAAAAATAACTCTTGCGAGACAAATGTCTGGCACCTCGGCGTCTCCGAAAACTGTAAAAGTAGTTAGTGGTACGTATTATTATTATTATTATTATTATTATTATTATTATTATTATTATTGAAATATTTCTTTAATTTCTTTAACACGAATAAAGTTCGCTTCCTAGGAAGTTTGCGACACATGAAAAAAAAAATCAAAATCTCGACCGGCAACTTGGTGAAACCTTACCTTTATTTCAAGATTTTATGAACACGAAACGCAGTTTAAGATGGACTCCACAACCGTTTCAAATGTCAGACAGGTAGTCAATTGTGGAAGCCAGGAAAAGTCCTCTACGTGACATTTTAGCTGAAACTTGAAATGAAGAAGAAATATCCTCACTTCGTAAACGAACTGATACGACACAGTCTTGCCTAGAGCAATGGTATTCAAAGTGTGGTATGTGTAACAAAAGGGGTACGCGGAGTGGTCTCAAGGGGTACGCAAATGTATCCTAGCTTCTGTTTTCAGTGAGTTGAGCCTGCTCATTTTCAATAAAATATTGTTTAGATTTAGTACTTTTTGTCTTCCACTACACAGAGTCCCTTTTCCAAATTATTCATTCTAAAAACTTTGTAGTCTACCTCCCATTGACTAGGTCTATAAAAATGCTTACTTATGCTGCATTTTTTTTTAAATTTTCAATTCGAAATCCACTCATTCACTTACATTTTTAAGTAACGATGTATGCAGTAAAATAGTGATTCTTGTATTATTAGTAAGTACTCTTTTACTAGGCAATGAAATGAAATGGCGTATGGCTTTTAGTACCGGGAGTGTCCGAGGACAAGTTTGGGTCGCCAGATGCAGGTCTTTTGATTTGACTCCCGTAGGTGACATGCGTGTCGTGATGAGGATGAAATGATGATGAAGACGACACATACACCCAGCCCCCTGCCAGCGAAATTAACCAATTAAGGTTCAAATTCCCGACTCTGCCGGGAATCAAACCCGGGACCACTGTGACCAAAGGCCAGCATGCTAACCATTTAGTCATGGAGCCGGAACTAGGCAATGATAACCTCGTAATTCCACTCATGAGATAACCGCGTTTTTCAGTCTGCCTTGTGAAGGCTTGCTGCGTTGCCTCAGAATGGAACAGAAGACTCAACGGTCGAACAATTGGGCTATCGTTAAGCAATGAAATGCCAAGAACAGTTCTCCGGCTATTGTTGACCGCTCATTTTTGGGCTTCTTCTGTAAACTTTACTCCGAAGGTGCTACGAGTTTTCCTTTGCCCAGCAATGATATATACACACTGGCGGAAAAGAAATCCAAACACCAAGAAGGGGTTGTGGTAGATTAAGGAACGTTGGTAGGCGTGTTTATACATCTGAAAGCTGATGATGATTGAAATTTCTCGCAAATCGCATTAGCGTCGCGCTAGTAGCGCCCCATGACGTTGCACATCACGTTTGCTTTAAATACGGGCTGTACTGTGCAAGAGCGTTAGTTACCTGTGAGATTGGACGGAGTGACTGTGAGTGGGTCAAGAATGCCTTTACGATGATGGAGAGGCCAGTGTCGACAGTTCACTGCGGTTGAACGAGGCCGTATAATAGGGCTACGTGAAGGTGGATTTTTCTTCCGCGCTATTGCAGAACGATTTGGCAGGAATGTCTCCACTGTGCATGCGTGCTGGCAACAGTGGTCACGAGAGGGTACACTCGTAAGAAGACCGTCCCCGTGGCGCCACCGAGAGGGAGGCCCACCGTATTCGGCGTATGGTTGCGCGTGCAGCAACAATTCGAGCGGCAGTTGGCATCACAGTGACGCAACGAACTGTTCGAATTCAGTTACTTGAAGGACAGCTACTAGCCAGATGCCCTGCAGCGTGCATTCCGCTTACCCTAAATCACTGCCGTCTGCGACTTCAGTGGTGTCAAGCGAGAGGAGAGCTCATTGGAGGATGGAGTGGAGGTCCGTTGCCGGTGAAAGCCGGTTCTGTCTTGGTGCCAGTGATGGCAGTGTGTTGGTTAGAAGGAGGCAAGGTGAGCGCCTGCATTCCACCTCTCTGCGGCGTCGACACACTGGACCTACGCTGGGAGTTCTGTTCTGGGGAACAATTTCCTATGACATCAGGGGCACTCTCGTGGTTATTCCACGCACCCTGACTGCAGATGTTTGTGTCCGTCTGGTGATTCAACCTGTTGTGCTGCCATTCATGAACAGCATTCCCGGAGGTGTTTTCCAACAGGATAATGCACGTCCCCATGCCGCTGTTGTAATCCAACGCGATCTACAGTATGTCGACATGTTGCCTGGACCTGTTCAATCCCCCGATCTGTCCCCAATCGAACATGTATTGGACGATAACTCCAGCGTCATCCACATCGGCATTAACCGTCCCTGTATTGACAGACCAAGTGCAATAGCCTTGGAACTCCATCCCACAAACTGACATCCGGCACCTGTACGACACAGTGCAAGCACGTTTGCATGTCTGTATTCAACAGTCAGGGGATTAAAGCGGTTATTAATGAACCAGCATAGCACATTTGTGATGGCTTTTCTTGCGTGGATGTTAACCTGTAGTCTTGTACCTTTAATAAATTAAATATGTTTCCTCAGCAAATATGTTTTAAAAAAATTCCGTATTATACATTACTTATTTCATGGTGTTTGAATATTTTTTCCGTCAGTGTGCATATATACAATACGTTATTATTGGAGAACAGGGTGGTGTAGCGGTTTAGCTGCTTGCCTGTTGCCCCGGCGCCCGTGATGTGATTCCTGGTGTTGGTGGGGTGGGATTTTCAGTTGAAAATCCCGTGGTTTCAAGAAGGACATGCGACCTTAAATACCCGGACACATCTCTCTCGTGCGTGCATGACCCTGAGCAAGCGGGATAAGTTGCGGAAAATGATGATGATGGTGATGATTATTGTGATTCTTTTTTTGCTAGTTGCTTTACGTCGCACCGACAGAGATAGGTCTTATGGCGACGATGGGACAGGAAAGGTCTAGGAGTGGGAAGGAAGCGGCCGTGGCCTTAATTAAGGTATAGCCCTTGCCTGATGTGAAAATGGGAAACCACGTGTGAATATTATTTGGCGCCGAGTAATAATCATTTGTTATTTCTGGTATAATCGCAATATACTCGTTCTTCGGGGCCATGAAGGTAGAACTATTGGATTTTGCGGGTACGCCAACCAAAAAGTTTGAATATCACTGGCCTAGAGCATACGACGACACCACAGAAGGAAATTATAACCCGCCAACTGTACAGTGAAGATGTGCAGGCTGAGACGATGAGATCTGAAGAATTCATTACTTTCACTCGTTAATAAAGTTCGCAATACATTTAATGGCTGTACTTATCTAGTGTTTACACAAGGTGCTCCATAGATGAGATTAATGATGGCTGGCCATTAGAATTTATGTCACATACTAATGGTACCTAGTTCATCAATTTGCACTGTGCCAATAATCTTTTATTTGAATATCTACAGGTATTAATGTTATTAAACTAGGCTCATATGGGCTTCCACATATACCTGGTTTATCGTATCTCCCTAGAATAGTTTCATTTCAAGTCTTTCTGAGATTTTCATACTTACCCTTTAATATCTTCCAATCCCTCTCTTAACTGGTGACATGAGGTCTGGCAGTCCACTTGAGAATTTCAACCGAATGTAGCGAGCTAACCAAAGCCACTGAATATTCCTGAAGGGTGTGAAGAGTGTTGACATGGATAAGAAGGTAACATAAACAACAGCTGTCAGCAATATGTTTAATTATTTTTAGTTAAAGAAACCCAGATGTTTTATGTTTCTTGGGAGTCAAGGAGACCTAGGTCACTAATAATTCCACTGAAACGATCTGCTAGTTGATTCCAGGCTTGTTCGTTGCCTTTGTAAGATAAATACTTCCTCCTGAAACAGTAATTACGACCACCACTAGTTTGAAAGATACATATTCTATTTTCTAACATTCTAAAATAGTTCTCTTTGCACTAACTAAAGAAAAACAATAAGTCAATTTCTATGTGATAAAAATTGTACTTCTTTTCCCTGAATTCTCCAGGATGAGATGATAATAAAATTGGGCCTTGAGGAAATAATAATAATGACGACAGGCCTAACTTGATCATACAGTAGCATGACGTAAGCAAAAGAAATGTGAGCGCAATGGTTACATTTGAATGAGAACTACTGTAGGCCTTTTTTTGGCCCAGTTTTAGGCAACTGTTCTTAAGAAAAGAAATATAGTACTGAGCAGGCCAATATTTTTATGATAATGGAAAGTATGAAAATATTTCATGGTTGTAAGTAATTCAACAATACCATATTAACAGTTAAGAATTAAGTATCTTTAATCTTAACTAGAGCACCTGTGCTGCTCCTGCTGCTGTTTCACGCGTTTCCCGGGTACTTGAACGTTTATTTTTCAGGATTCATCATCACCATCATCATCACTTCCCCTTATCCATCTCCTGCCGGATCGGGGTATTTATGGCACTTCTCCGTCCTCCTCTTTCCTTCCACCATTCCTCTTCCACGATCTGGTCCCAGTCTAAATTTCATCTTCTTATGCCGCTCTTCACTGATTCAGTCCACCTTGTTCTGTGCCTTCCTCTTGCTCTCTTGCCCTCACACTTTGCCTCCAGCATCTGTTTTGGAATTCTATTCTCCTCCAACCTCTTTATATGTAAGAACCACCTTAGTTTATTCTTTTCGACTCTCTCATTCAGCTTTCCTATCCCAACTTCCTTCCTAAAATCGTCATTTCTTACTCTGTCTTTCCTTGTCTTTCCTGTCATACTTTTTAGGAGTTTCATCTCGCTGGCTTGAATTCTACTCTCTTGCCTGCCAGTCAATGTTCAAGTCTCAGCTGCGTAAGTCAGTATTTTAGGATTTATATTATCTGTTAATTTTGTAACAACTGATATTTTTTGGAGATTTCTTTATTTTGACGTTGACGAATATTTTACGAGATATTTTGAAGTTTTAGGGTTATTTTCGCGTGGGAATGTTTCCTGTAGAAGCCCATATTGTCTCCGAAGTAGCAGTTTCTTTCAAAAGTCAAAATTATAAAGACCCTGTATTTAGGCGCCGCGCTATAGATATGATGTGCACGATTCCAAATGTCATTGGAACTGTCACCAATTAGCCTACCGAACCAGAGAACTGTGAATTCAACACTAATCTCGGTCATTTTGGACATTTTCTCTTTCAACCCATGCCGATGCTGGCTGAATCATCTCAGCAAATTCGAAAAGTAAGTTAAATAAACTTAAAAAGTTAAGAAAACCTGTTTTTGATAGTGGTAAAAGGTTGTTCTAACCCATCAAAGGTTTTCGGTGACACAAGGATGGGGAAGGACTGGGAGCTTTTTTATATTTTTAGACTTTATTACTAATATTTTCTTATTTTTCTCATTCCTTCTTTGTTTTTATTTTATTTTATATTTAAGGACGGCACACAACACCCAGTCCCCAAGTCAACAGAAACAACAATTAAGGATAAAATCCCCAACTGTCACCCGGCGGCCCCGGGTTCGATTCCCAGCTGGGTCAGGGTTTTTAAAATTGTAATTGATTAATATCCCAATCCTGGGGACTGGGTGTTTGTGTCGTCCTTAACGTTCCTTTGCTCGCATTCAACACTCTGCACTTCCTCCATTCTTATTGCGCGGAAGTTCATGTCACATGGTGCAAGTAGGGACAAACGATCTCTATAGGTCGACGCCCCGAACAAATAGCATTAAACAATCCCCAATCCGGCCGGGAATCGAACCCGGAGCCACTTGAATCAAAGGTCAGCATGGAATCGATCATGATTAAGAAAGTAGAGCCCCAGCATTTGCCTGGTGTGAAAATAGGAAACCACGTAATACCATCGAACCCACCATCTCCCGAATGCAAGCTCACAGCTACGCGCCCAACTCGCTCGGTGTAATCATGTTTAATTTAATAGTAAATATTTGGTGTCTAACAAGACAAAGCTGAGTGAAGGAGTCTCTCTCTCCTCTACGCCTTGCCTCGTTCTCGCATATCGCTCTCGTAGCGGTGCGACATTTCCTGTCCTCTTATCTAGAACACATGCAAGACACGCTGAAATGTCATCTCTCTGCTCTTAGCGAGATTAAGCACGGAGCTCTTCAAAGCACTCGCTAATTACAGTGTAAGATAGCAAGTCTATACCATAATTATAGTTATTTAATATCGATTTTATTATTCATTAGTTATGGTATTCCGCCATCGTTATATACAACCCGATTTACTACGCCCATACAAACTAAATACTTAATTTTGACAATATCTATCACGCAGTAAGTATTGTATGTCAAAACATAGCTATGTTAGAATATTTTGTAATCAAAGCGTACTTTTTTGCTACCGGTACTTGTTTAACGTCACACTAACACATCGAAGGTTTTTGGCGACGGAAGTATGGGAAAGGCTTAGGACTGGGAAGGTAGCAACCGTGGCTTTCATTAAGGTACATCCCCAGAACTTGCCTGGTGTGAAAGTGGGAACCACGGAAAAAGGAAAACCATCTTCAGGGCTGCCGACGGTGGGATTCAAACCCACTATCTCCCGTATTCAAGCTCACAGCTGCGCGACCCTAACCCCACGGCCAACTTGCTCAGTTTATCAAAGTGTGAAGAGCAGCTTTTTTTAGAACCGTTGATAGGGTGTTTTACAAAGATCTTTCCTCCGTAAGAAGTACAGAATTCTCCGTTGCAAACTGTACATTTGGCTGTGTTGGGATTGTATCACGTGGGTACAAGCCCAGGATACAGGCCTACCTATTAACCATCTTTCTAAACACACGCATAATCTCATTGTTTACGCGGATTAGAACTACTCGTAGGCTATATTTTCTGTCCCCATGTGCTACAGTAGGCAGTCGGGATTGGCAAGCGGACAAATAGTAGTAATAATAATAATAATAATAATAATAATAATAATAATAATAATAATAATAATAATAATAATAATAATAATAATAATAATAATAATAATAATAATAATATAGGTTTTTTGTTTCACTTACTACTATGACGGTTTCTAGAGACACCGAGATGCCGGAATTCAGTCCCGTAACAGTTCTTTTCTGTGTAAGCGGGCAACACGTTACAAGACGAGAAGTCGAATTAAATTTCATATTTATGATAGTTGAATGCATTTGTATTGTTGCATAGCCTTGCGCGTGGTTTTATTTTATCTGCGTTGTACAGTCACAAGCAAATAAGAATAAAACTCGTCAAGAATGTCTAGGACCTAGGTTGCGTGTGATAACACAAACTGAATAATGTGCTATTTTGTTATTTGTATCTTCGTTTTCGGAGCGATGTTTCTATATATGATACAATGTCCTAATGATTTAAATTCATAAGCAGCAAAATTATGATGTTGTGTTATTTTGATTTATGAAATCAGAGTATGGACATCTATGGAGTCAATTCGGGACAAGGTTTTTTGGCTTCAGATGCAAGATGCTCCGTAAAATACAGGTTATTTGACAACCGTAGGTACAGTTCTCTCGCACTGCAATATTCTGAAATGCCTACAGTAGTTTTTGTGGCGGGATTTAATTTTGTGAGCCAGACTACAAGAATAAGTACCTAACTAATTACACAGTTAATATGGTTGTTCCTAAGAAGTAGCTTTTTGGCAAACCAAATTATATTTACACTGCTTTATTTAGAAACTGCCTGCTTTACGGTAATAAAATCGTCGGTAAACTTGGAATATCGTCGTTGCGCCTAAAAATACCGTGATATGATAGCATTTCAGCTTAGAATTCTGACCAGAAACGTTCTGTTATCTAAGGTTCAGTATTGCATGAACCACACTGTTGTGCAAAACTTAAGGACGAGATAGATAAAGCAACATAACATATAAACTACCCGGTGGAAATTAATGCAAAGGCGGTAACATGTTACCAGAGGTCTCCCACACGTGCGTAGAAACCTGGTGTGAGGTCAGTGTGGCTATTGCGCCAAATGGATCTGGCCCCACAAAACGAGGCAGTTGAAGGAACGGGACATGGCAGTGTTAATCAATCTGCGAGCTGTTACGGTGCACTGTGGTGGTGATATTCATTACAACATGGCCCGGAGACAACATTTGGATGACTTCATACGGGGAAGAATCATCGGCAAACTGGAAGAAGGAAAAAGTGTTGCGAGTGTAGCTCAGAGTTTGGTGTTGCTCACAGCATTGTTTCGCGTTGATGGAGAGCATTCTGAACCACAGTCACTGCTGCCCGAAGGAGAGGAGGGGGTCGACTACGGTCAACTACAGCAGCAGATGACCGCTACTTTGTGCAACAGGCAAGAAGAGGCTTACGTCAAACAGCGGGTGCAATTGCAACCACATTTAACAGGACTGCACGGCGTCCAATCTCACGCTCCACAGTGGCATGGCGACTGCATGGGGGTGGTATGTTTGCCCGACAACCACTACGTTGTGTTTTGTTGACACCCGCACATCGGTGGCACTGTTTGCGATGGTGCCAAGAGCATCAGGTCTGGACCAACGAGAAGTGGGATTGCGTGCTTTTCTCGGATGAGAGCAGATTCAGTCTGAATAGTAATTCTAGACGTACCCTCATCTGACGAGAGGTGAGAACACGTAATGCACCCAGGAAGATTCTCGAACATGATCATTTTAGTGGTCCACGTGTTATAGTGTGGAGAGTCATATTGTTGCATGGGCGTACCGACCTCCAAATCTTTGAACGGGGTACACTCACCGGTCAACGTTATTGTGACAGTGTACTCCTTCCTCATGTGCGTCTTTCCAGGGGTGCATTCTGCCCTGACTTTATTTGTATTGATGACAATGCACGACCGCATCGAACTGCGCAGGTGGAGGAGCTCTTGGAAGGAGAGGATATTTGGCGAATGGACTGGCCTGCCTGTTTCCCCGACTTAAAACTCATGGAGCACGTGTGGCACACGTTGGACAGACGTATTGAAGCACGTCCACATTCAGTAACGACCATCCAGCAGTTGTCAAACCGCGGTGGTGGAGGAATGGAACGCTTTACCACAAGAACTCATTACCAATCTTGTGGCCAGCATGGGAACACGTTGCAGAGCATGCATCACTGTCCGTGCTGATCACACCTTTAAAGAATCATGTCCCTTCTTCTGTGATGTCCAGGGGACCATCGCGAGTCGCAGTGACTTACTTGTAAATTATTGTCTCCGTATAAAAGTGTAATTTCTGTTCGTCTCATCACGTATTCCTTTCAGTTGCCTACCGAACTATACTGTAGCAGTTCTTCCTATGTATGGTTCAAGTTTCATCGAGCTATGTTATTTGGCAGTGATACAACATGCGAAAGTTACTTTCGTCCTTAAGCTTTGCACAGCAGTGCGTATCAACGAATTTTCGTTGTATGACGCATGTACTGCGGGTCAGTATCTCTCCCCTAAACACTGTCACATTAAACGTTATTTCGAAGCACAACGGGGATATGTTATGAAGAAATATAAGGGAAAGAAAATAACGATTGTACATACAAAAGATGGAAACAATTACAAGAAAGCATTCGAAGTAGAGATATTAAAGCTACAACCTATATGAAGTTGTACACGAATTCATCTATCCAAGTTTTCAATAAACTTACCGGGCGGGAATATTGATATAAATACTTGTCCCGACGAAGATCGTGAAGATCGTATAAACTTATTAACAGTATGTATAATAGATGTTTCATTCTTACCATTCTGTACTATTGACCAAAAATACGGGTTCTGATTGAGATACTTGTAGATGGTCGTGCTAGCCCGGGAGGGAATATATAGCAAGCGGAGCTATAATTCTCTCTTAGTACGTCTGCACTGCATTGTGCTTATTACAGGATAGCTTGCGGTGATGTCCCTACCAGTATGCTAGCTGGCCAGTGCCTTGGGAAGGTGCGGTATCCAAGGCTACTCAGTGTATCCGGTGGCGTGTATCACGGGGTATCCAAGGCTACTCAGTGTACCGGGCGGGCTCAGTGTATCGGACGGCGTGTATCCCAGGGTACTAAGGGGGGTGCGGCAGTTCGCAAAATGGCCTCCACAGCGCCAGCGCCCGGCCGTCGCTTCGACCAAACTGGGCAGACCGCGTGCGGATGCGACCTATATGGCGATGTTTAGTGGTATAGTAAATTCAATGTCAAGTATGACATTGAACGATGGAGAACACAGAGGGGAATACAACCAGATATAGTGACTTCCATATGAAGAAGCGGTGAATGATTCTTTTCGGAGGGCCAATGTGTCGTGGTATAAGAATACGCCCAGCATATTGCCTGTATAATCTCCTCCAGGACTAGTAGAGGTTGTATTTGTGAATTACATTAGTCACTTTTAAAATTCAATCCATGAACCATCATGAAAATATTTATGAAGTAATTTATGTTAAAAATGTGTTATTTCTTACGTCTTTCTGAGCATGGAGATGTCAGCTATGTCAACTTTGAGCGGAAAGAGATAGTATTAAACCTAACATAAATTAAAAAAACACGTATATGGCTTTAACTAAATGAGGAGAAATAAATAAGGGAGGAAAATTCCTGTGGAAATTGATGAAGATCTTTCAATAAATTTGTTGATCTAAAGCTCTACTAATGTGATAAAACAGTCCTTGTTTAACCACATCAAGTTTATAGAAAGGAAAATGGAACTTTCTTGGGTGGTTTTGGCGGAATTTCCGAAGGTCTTTTTTTATTGATCCACATCGCTACCTGTTGCTGAACACTCCCTGTTGTTTGCTACCCACGTATTCGTAGAAATCATATTATGTTCTTAATGTCTGGCTCCATGGCTAAATGGTTAGCATGCTGAACTTTGGTGCAGTGAGTCCCTGGTTCGTTTCCCGTTCGTGTCGGATATTTTAACCTTAATTGGTTAATTCGCCTAGCTCGGGGGGCTGGGTGTTTGTGATGCCTTCATCAACATTAGAATTCATCTTAGGTAGGGCCCCATCTTTACAGACATGCAGGTCGTCTACTAGAAAGACCTCTGCCAGGCCTCTCCGGAGGCCATGCGCCATTATTACTGTTATAAAATAATTAACTATCGTTTGTCATTTATTTTACGTCACACTAACTCAACACTGGTCTTCAGGTGACGATGAGTTAGGACGGGGAAGGAAGCTATCATGGCTTTAGTTAAACTACAATTCCAGCAGATGTCTGGAATGAAAATGAGAAACCACGGGTAACGATCTTCAGGGATCCGAACCTACCATCTCCCGAATGCAAGTTTACCTACTGAACCCATAATTCTACGGTGAGAAAAATATTTTTTTTCTCAATATTTATTACGTATCAACAAGCTACTTTTATTTTTGAGGGCAGCCATGTTGCGCTCCTAAGAGCCCCGATGTCGCGTGGGAAAGATCTCACTCGCGGCAAGCTCGTGAAATACCGTGACACCTCGGCGAACTTCGAGTGTCCGATAATTCTTTAAATTCACGGAATTCTGCATAACGAGGAATTTTGGCAATACAGCAAATAAAGAAATAAGTTAAATTATTCGTAAACCCTACGTGAAGACAGAGCCCCAGGGAAAAACATAAATGCAGTTAAGCCTAAGTACATGTCAGCGTCAGATCAGTGAACTAGCTCCACGTGCCAAGGTCAATGGATGAAGAAAACGCGCGAAACGCACGGGCAGAAATAATTTATTTCCCCTATTGTGAGTGTGGTAAAATTATAAGGTTAACATAAAAAATAATTACAAGCCTGTCCGGAATTCTGGGACAAGTCTCATAAAAATCGGTCTATTGGACGCAAAATTGGCAGATTATGCAATCAAGCTTAATAGTGTGGATAGCGTCCCTCCTGAGATTATAAAAGGAACCCCCCACCGTATATTTTTCAGTGTCGATCTGGGTCTTGAAGCAGCGGGAGCTTACGCCCGTCGTCAGTGGAAAATTGCACCAGATTGATCTACAAACAACTAAATACATGTCCGTGGCTGAGGTCCACATACTCGGTTAGCAAGAGAAGGTGACTGAAAAGTTCTGAACGTTTGCCGACGAACTATGAAAGTGTAGGCGTTTGTTAAAATATACACAGCAGATTTTATTATATCACCTCATGTACGTTTGAAAGTGGTAAGAGAGTTGGGGAAGCTATTCAAAGTAGTTCTGATTTCTTTATCTGTTGAACACCTGTTTTGTTGGAGTAACAGAGAGAGACAACTCTGGGAACGAACCAGACAGTCGCAGTTGACTGCAGAACGAGGGAAGTTCGTTGTGTAAATTATAGAGAAAAGTGCGTGATTTGTGTGGTAATTTAATATCGAGTGAAAAAGGCAGTGTTTGTAAGAGTGAGATGTTGGAAATGATAATGTTATTTGTGCAAATGTACGGCTAAAGGCACGAGGTCAGCTGGCGACGATGTAGCCAGAATACTGGGAATGACTCCATTGTGCAGGTCTGTCCATATTTGTATTATGTCGTAGTTAGATTTTATTGTTCTGTCCCAACAAATTTTTCAAGATGATTGTCGGGTTGATATTTGTAATTATCAGGCGAAAGGTGTTGTAATTTTTGGTCAGCGTGTGAAAATTTTAGTGTGTAAATTTCACGTCAAGAAACTGTAAAATGCGACGGTTAAATTTGGTGTTAATGTTCGATGAGATATTGTCCAAAGCGAGGAATTTTTGGGAAGTTATAAGTGTAAATTAGTCGTGGCGAATATCTTAATTTCAAATATCAGTTGAATTCGGAAATGTTTGTCGATAATAATAATAATAATAATAATAATAATAATAATAATAATAATAATAATAATAATAATAATAATGTCTACCGCGGGATAAAGAAATTTTTCTATGTTAAAAGTGCATTTAACCAGTATATTTTTACAAGGATCGAAGGCATTCAAAGATCAGTGAAATTCGATAGAGTTACATTTATTCATGGGAAGTAAAATTTTGGGACATCGTGTATATCAATGATACGAAAAATCGCGGTGTGTTCTTGGATTCTCGAGGTCCGAAAGTCGTAATAACAGTAAATTATGAAGAGGTGTGTTTTATAACAGTTGTTGTTTTCACCAGAGGATTGAATTATGAAAAAGGGTCTTGGAAATATAAGAAAAAGGGATTGAGAGCGAAGAATTTATATGTATGTGGAGATGAGAGGGATAGGAATATTGAAGATGAAATGAAGCCTGGATTTTAAGTGATACCGCTGGGATAAGGCGAGGAGAATGAGTTTGAGAAAGGCTATATTTTGCCGGGGAAGTATTTAGGAAACAGGCTGTATTGAGACAGGATGTAGTGTTTTCCGCTACCAATCCGAAATTTGAGACGACTACTGTGTGAAGCATCGTAGATTTCTAGTAAGATCCCAAGTGAAAACGACTCTAGTAAAAGGTTAAAAATCTTGGTAGTAAACGTCCAGTGACTTGTTATGTAAAGCCCGTATGAATATTAAGATAATGTGACCTCAAGGATAAAAGAGCACTTAGAACACATGGTTGGTGTTGTATTGAATTTCGTTTCACTGGATATGTCATTGATATAAATATTTGGAATTGACGATAGGCGATTTGAGAGTTTATAATGCGGTAGTGATGATTATTATTTTGAAGGCATCCACTAAATGGTAGACGTGTGTTGGGAATTATCATTGCTTCCCTAAAAACTTCATTGCACAGGCTGAGATTGTGTTTGAGGTGGAGAATTGTTCGTCACGTATATTTATTTTCGAGTTCACGTATTGTAACGATATAGAGACTTACTGTATTTTTCGACTTGCATTCGTTTAATAGTAAGAGACGTTGTTCCGTTGTGTGTTATTAGTCTGACCAGGTTTAGTACTGAAATGTCAGAGTTTGTCTGAAATTGCTAGTTCGCCTGATATGTTAAGGGATGCGTAGTACGACCCATTTTTGACGCCCGACGATAGATTTAGGACGTCACGTGTTATCCTTGGAGTTACTGATGATGAGACGTCCTAGTTCACGCCCGACGATAGAATTTGGAAGGTATCATGTACATAGAGGTTAGTGTTAGGATGTACAGATTTTAAGTGAGCCCGACGATAGGTCTGGGATGTCAGCTGTACACACTCAAGTCTCAGATTAGATGTTTCTTTTGTTTTTGCGAAGTGGCCTGGACGAAGGTAGTACCTACAGTAAAATATAAAATTATGAAGAGGGTCAGATCGGTAATGATGAGGCCAACTAGTGCGTAGCTCCAACAGCTGTTGGTGTTCCTTAAGATAACGGGGCCGCTATCGGCGAATGAGGGTTGCCCAAATGTTGGATATCGACCTGATGGAGATTAAATATTTTTACTGTAATTCTCCGTGCGTGTTGAGTTTTAATGACTTCGATATGTTATTTTATTTTACGGACTTAATTGTTTTGTCGTTCTGACGTCCGTTTCGTTTGATAGTGTGCATACTGACACTCAATGTATTAGTGTGAGACTCGAGTTGCGAATGCGGTTTCGATTCGTCAGCCAGTAATACTATTTTATTTTCAATCTTTGTCGTACTGTCATTTTATTCGTAGTTGAATTTAATTAAGTAATCACTTTATAAGTAGTGTGTTGGGACAGACAATAAATAGATAGATCTGTAATGGTAGTCATTGTTTTTCAAGGGAAAGAATTCCTTAAAGTTGTAATATTTTTCAATGTGGACTGGTAATTTTATTAAGCGTAACAAAACCATTTCTAACCTGAAAATCGGTTCAATAATAATACTTTTCAAGTGACTTTCCACTTTTTAATTAACTTCAGTGTTTGGCATTTCTTCTAAATGCATGATGAATAAGTGTTTCCTGCATTTCGCAGTTTTGTTCCTTTAGAACGACATAACGTAAGATCCTCGCGGATCATGTTGTTGTTGGTTCCTTCCGAACAGCTGTTTGGGTGATGCACATTTAGCATCGGGATTACCTTATCACTTAAGGGTGTCATGAATGACAAATACATGGTGGAATTTTATTTCAATCGTGAATGATGCTGTTAACTCGTAGTGAACACCATGCTTTCCCATAATATTTCGCAACCTATCCAAAGCAACTGATAGTCAATTTGGTTCGATTAAGGGTCCATTCGGCGGGTGTTCCGTATCCGTAAAGGGTATTCGACTGGTGGATAACATTAATTGAGAGAAAACCAGGCGTTCTACTTGTTGAAAGTCAGATTTTCCACGGATCGTGTGGATTAACTCTCAGTTCTCGTTTGGAATAATAGGTGCCCGGTTTTCAGGTCTTCCCTTTTTCAGTTTTTCAGTTTCGCTGTCCACTAATGTACTAACTTCTCCGAAGCAACTCTTCGATATTGTAAGAAATAAATCAACGCTATGCAATGTGACTGTGTTTGAAACATTCAATAATAAATAATTCATAATTTTTTTATTTCAAGAATGTATATTAAATTAATAATGTTGTCGTGCTATTTCGATTTATTAAAAGTTAGTAAGCACATTTTGCTCCTCATTTCAAGTAGTTAGGCTCTCTTCTGAACCCCATCGTTTGGTTAAGATCGCGACCGAATTTATTCCCACAACGACCCATGATTTAAGAGTTCTAGATTGTTCTACTGTAGCAGCCGTGGCCGACCAACGAGGGAATGGTAAGTTCAAGGTTTCACTACGTGGTCTGAAATAGCCAACTCTCTCGGTGGTCTTAATTCTATACCTGATTACACGAAACTAATTAATAAAAAGATATATTTTAAACGAAATCGCACATTCTTGATGGGTGCTATAATACTAAAACAAAACGATTTACTAACTTCTAAAGTCTACGTGCCATTTTTAAGTTATCTTTTTAAATATATCTCTAGTAGGTATGTCTTACAGCCGGAAGAAAATATCAGGAGCATAAGGTTGCAAGACCTTATTGGTATTGTGGTAAAAAATAAGAATGTCACGTCCTTTCAACAGAGCTGACAAAGTAATTTCGGTGCTTTTCCGACTGTTTTTGTGGTGGAACGCGATTCCCCACAGAGAAGTCGGCTATGTACTATACACTATAGAGTGGCTCTGGGAAGTGTTGAAAATTCACAGCCTGTTTTCAGTTATGTCATTAACTAGACGCAATATTGCAAATTGCATAAATTATTTTCTTACTTGATTAATACTTTCGTAACTTAATAGTTGGCAGCTATTGCACTCGGTGGCGGTTATAGCGCTCCCGTTTACCGCCAATGAACGAACGGGAAGGACGGATATGGTTCCAAAAATATATATAGAAAGAATACAATTCAGCACTTAAATTCTTATGTCACCAAACGTATTCAAAGAATGAAACTGCCCAATATTTCCACCCACATATTGCGGAACAGGTTCTGGATCTCCTGTGCTGCATGTTCCTGGCCTGATGTAGATTGTAGACCAACAGCTGAGCTATGTTTATCACAATACCCACGATAATCCTTGACGGAATAATACTTCCCATATACTATTCTGAATATACTCATGCAGCCTGCTGTCGTTACGGAATTTCCGGCCACCACGCCCCTCATTGGGCGACTGAGGTATGCTGTGCAGTACCTCAGGGAATTTCCGGCTGCTGTAAAGAGAGTCTGGCCTCATTATCAACTCGCTCAGCACAGTAGCAGCTATGACATAAACAGACCTGCCGTCAACGAGGTACAAGGCTATGTGCTAGAAGACCACATTTTCTTTCAATGAGACTAGACTGCTCAATAAATAATAATAATAATAATAATAATAATAATAATAATAATAATAATAATAATAATAATAATAATAATAATAATAATAATAATAATAATAATAATAATAATAATAATAACAATAATAATAACAATAATAATAATAATAATAAACTGAAATCTGGAGTTTATACAGCAATATTACGCGCTTCGGCGATTCATTTCTTATGGGTTAATAGGTTTTCTTATCGTACAACATGTTCGTTTAATTTTCCGAGTATACGACAGCTTAGCAGGAGGCAGCAGCTGCTATTACGATTTAATTAACAGACTTGAAATGACCTAGTATATGAGACTGTTTTTCCTCGGTAATGCAAGTGAGAAACTGTCTAATGATCTGACAGGAGGTAATCTGTCTCATATTAGTCTGACACCAGATAGCTATTCATTGATATCTTTAATTTCTTACAGAACAAATTATCCGGAGTGATGAGAAAAATAATATGACCTAGTAACTAAAACAGACCGAGCGAGTTGGCCTTGCGGTTAGGGTCGCTCAGCTGTGAACTTACATTTGGGAGATAGTGGGTTCGAATCCCACCGTCGACAGCCCTGAAGAAGGTTTTCCGTGGTTTCCCATTTTCACACCGATCAAATACTGGGACTGTGCCTTAATTAAGGTCATGGCGCTGCCTTCCCATTCCTTCGATGTGTTAGTGCGACGTTAAACAAGTAACAAGAAAGAAAAAACTGTAAAAACCTTATACGGAGGACACAACTGCTTGCAGTGTAATCCAGGTAGGATGTTCTGTGAAGATATCAATGAAAATTCACAGCCTGTTTTCAATCATTCGAGTGGGTCAGGGATGGAATTAATGAAACCCCCATCAGCGGGGAGGATAAGAATTGTGCTGGCTGCCGAAGCCTGTCGCACTCCTCTGGAGTAATGATTATTGGCTGACAGATGAAATGAAATGAATGATGACCGGAAAAATGGAGTACCCGGAGAAAACCCTGCCCCACCTATGCTTTGTCCAGCAAAAATCTCACATGGAGTGACCGGGATTTGAACCACGGTATCCAGCGGTGAGAGGCCGACGCGCTGCCGTCTGAGCCACGGAGGCCCACCACTGGTTATACAGTACTATAATCTATCTATCTGCGGTACATCAGTTCACGCACATTTCAAGACTATTCAAATACAATCTACAGTCACCATGTATGCTTTTATCCTACTCACCAACTGCGAAAGAAAAGAGGTTTGTTTTGTCTCGTAAAACAATCATCAAATCTGCGAAAGGAAAGAGCCTTTTCCTGAAACTGGTTTCACATCTTACTATACTAGACTTAACTAAAGTTGGCGTCTGACAGGTAAGGTTGGAGGGAGGAGCACTGCACGTGCCATTTCACGATGTTGCCACATTCCAGCATTCCTTTCTACATGCTCTTACCCCTCGCTTCCGGCTCACTTGTTTCCTCCTTCAATCTGACCACTGTGATCTCTTGTAGACTACCTGGCCAGGCGGTGTCGTCCCATTTGCGATCACTCTTATACAAACAATCAGGTCTTATCAGTGACAGTGACAGGTTTGGCAACTCCCAGCAAGACGAGCCTCCCAGAAGTTTTATCTCCATGACAACCGCAGTCGCCCCACCCTCGTTTCCATGGCAACCACACAGCCACTCCCTTTATCCCGCCTCGGCAGCAAGTAAACGGACCTCCCTCTACGAAATGTCACAAGCCATCTCTTATTATTAGCAGTATAACCCATGGGAGGTTTTCAGTTGCGCAAGGCTGGGGATGGGCTAGGATTAGGAAAGTAGTTGCCGCAAACTTGATTAAGATACAGTCCCATTATTTGCCTAGTGAGTAAATAAGAAAGCACGGGAAACATTTTTTCAGGTCTGCCGACAGTGGAGTTCGAATTCAAATTCTCTCGGTGTTTTCTAGATCCCAGGTATTTAGGCCTAAGCTGTAATACGTTAGAATGCATTGTTAATTCGTTCGTTTGTGACGGACTTCAGTATTATAATACCTCCTTACTTCGTAAAGGGATATTTTTAGTCTTTCGTATTAATGTAAATATAAGAAAATCACCTCAACAGAGCTGACAAAGTAATTTTGGTGCTTTTCCGACTGTTTTTGTGATGGAACGCGATGACACATAGAGATGTCGGGTATGTACTCATACACTATAGAATGGCTCTGGGAAGTATTGGCACCCAAATGTGTGTGAAGTGAGATATACTAGTAAGGCTGGTGTTACACTATCAAAGAAATTTGTCAATGTTTCAAATTAAACCATCACAGGAGAGTACATCACAAGTTCTACATCTGTCTGCTTGTTCATGCTACAAGTTTAAAACCCACATGGTTTTAGGTTATCTCACGTGGCTTATCAGAAAAATAAAAATGAATTGCTTACAATAATCAAAACTGAATGAACGGAATAAATATATAATGTAAATATTATATTCAATTTCAGTTTTTCATCCAAATACTGGCTACGTAATCCATTGTTTCTTTTTCACGTCGAAAACTGTGCATCGTTCCTGTATAGTATTTATAGCCTCCGCAAGGTTTAAATACTCTATCTGTCTTAAATTTGTATCTTTATATTCCTCCTGTGTTATGTTTTACAATATTTCGTTCATTCTATACCAGGAAATATGCAATTTTGTTGTGGTAATATTCCAAATGAACTTACGATCCCCCATTTTGGATTTTAAAAGTCAAATCTTTAGTAAAAAAAAAAAATAACACGTTGCTCAGAACTTTTACCGCGGAAATTTTATAAAAGGACACTTTCTAAAATATTTATAAAAATTCCTTCACTACACTGTCATATATTTTACAAAAGGTCTTTGAAAAATTTCTTTGATAATGTAATACCAACCTACCGACGGAGAGTGGAGGTAGGCCTACACTGGACTGTTGATAGGCAGGGTAAAATAAGAGACAGCAAACTCGGCCTTGCACTCTCGTTTCGCGAATACAGGGTTGGTGTTATTGCAAATCTTGAATGCACAGCCAATCTTCGTCTTTCTTCACACTTACGCTTCCAAATCGAACTTAAAACATTACTATACCATTTATTAATGCTAGGCCACAAACACCTTAGAACTGATTCCATATTCTTCTAATCACCAATAACTTATTTTTCTGACGTCTCCACGGCAACAGAACAAATACAGTCTCCTCTAACCTCTTTTCCTTTTTTGATCGTCGTTCTTATTTTGTTTAATCCCCGTGTCACCACGGAGCGGCTACATCACTCCAGCGAAAACGTCGCCAACAAAATTAAAAATTAATTGGAAACTAAGATAATAATAATAATAATAATAATAATAATAATAATAATAATAATAATAATAATAATAATAATAATAAAATAAAGCAATATTTACAAATTACACTGGAACAACATGCTCAAGGAAGCGTTTTGGAAATGAACTGTTCTACCAACTCGTGTTTTCACTGCACTTTTTGGTACTACTTCTGTTTTATCGAGAAGTGGTGCTCTGGTTGTTGATATTGGTGTTGATGATGTGTGGTTTCCTTCTTCAGGAGGCATATTTTCAAGGTGATCCGGGTCAACCTGATCCTCGTCCACTAACAAATATGCTGGTTTTAATCTGTCCACCGAAATGTTATAGTATCTTGATTTGATTAACACTGCGAACAATTTATCAGTTCGATCAACCACAGGTTCCAGGGGCTGCTTCACTTTATCCACATGTTCAAACACGTGCGAACACGAGTTCAAGTCTTTGTGCACAAATACATTTTTCTTGGTTTTAACTTGTACAGGAACATGTTTTAGTTTTCTCATACCGTCTTGGAGTTGGGCCTCAAAAGTATCTGAGCAATCATTCTTCGAATCTGGCACACCTAAGAATTCACCTGGCAGCTTGATGGTTTTACCATACACCATTTGAGATGTGGATGCTCCAATTTCTGGGTTGATTGCTGCACGAAGACCAAGCAGGATATTTGGCAGGGTTTCTGACCATTTTAATGAATTATATACCTTCAAAGCTGTTTTCAGGGTACGTTGCAGCCTTTCAACTTTACCATTACTCTGAGGGTGATAAGGTGGTGTTTTATGGAGCTAGATGCCGCATTGCATTCCCAGGCGTTTAAAGAGAGATACCTCAAATCGTCTTCCTTCGTCAGTACTAATGGAAGACGGTAGGTACTCCGTAGCGAGATATCCAGTTTTCATAAAATGCTTTGGCTACTGATATTGCAGTAATGTTAGTCAATGGAAATGCTTCCATCCAGTTTGTGGGTCTGTCTATTCCAGTTAAAAGATACGTGTATCAGTCTGAAGGAACCAATGAGCCAACCAAATGAAAATGAAATGGCATAAGTTATGGCTTTTAGTGCCGTAGTGTCCGAGGACATGTTCGGGTCGCCAGGTGCAGGTCTTTTGATTTGACTCCAGTAGGTGACCTGCGCGTCGTGGTGAGAATGAAATGATGATGACGACACATAAAACCAGCCCCCGTGCCAGCGAAATAAACAAATGATGGTTAAAATTCCCGATCCTGCCGGGAATCGAACCCGGATCCCTGTGGTAAAAGGCCAGCACGCTAACCATTTAGCCATGGAGCCGGACAATGGGCCAACCAAATTAATATGAACAGCAGAAAAGTGATCATCAGATTGTCGGAAATTTCGTGTAGGCGATTATGTATGTCTTGAGATCTTGCTCTTTTGGGCAAGCCAAAAAGCTCTAGCCCATTCACGAACATTTTGATAAAGCTCTGGACAAATGAATCGACATTTGATTCACACAAGATTTAACTCCTGGATGTTGTAAGTTGTGGATCTGAGTAAAGAACAGTTTTAGAAATTGTTGAGGAATCAAAGGTCTGATGGAGTTCTTCGAGACATCACACCACAAGCTTTTCCCACTTGAAAGTTCGTAGAACATGAATTTCAGAGGTGTAGTGCCATTCGTTAATGTTAGCAATTCAGCATCACTGACTTGGGAATCAGCTACTTGATCCAGGTCTAGAGTACTAATGGAATCAATCCTTCAAAGCATATCAGCCACAGTATTTAACTTACCAATAATTATCAACGTCCGCTTCTGTGGTGTAGTGGTTAGCGTGATTAGCTGTCACCCCCGGAGGTCCGGGTTCGATTCCCGGCTCTGCCACGAAATTTGAAAAGTGGTACGAGGGCTGGAACGGGGTTCACTCAGCCTCGGGAGGTCAACTGAGTAGAGGTGGGTTCGATTCCCACCTCAGCCATCCTGGAAGTGGTTTTCTGTGGTTTCCCACTTCTCCTCTAGGCAAATGCCGGGATGGTACCTAACTTAAGGCCACGGCCGCTTCCTTCCCTCTTCCTTGACTGTCCCATCCAATCTTCCCATCCCTCCACAAGGCCCCTGCTGTTCATCATAGCAGGTAAGGCCGCCTGGACGAGGTACTGGTCATTCCCCCAATTGTATCCCCCGACCCAAAGTCTGAAGCTCCAGGACACTGCCCTTGAGGTGGTAGAGGTGGGATCCCTGAGCCCGAGGGAAGAACCGACCCTGGAGGGTAAACAGATTAAGAAGAATAAGAAGAAGAAGGAGAAGAAGAATCAACTCCAGCAGACACTGTAAATAACAACATAGTGGAAATACCGATATAATACATACTCGCAGGACGAACTTTTGTGACAGCGAATAAATTCACGCCGACGACATGGAAAGCTAACCAATGAAACCGATTATTTATCCCTTTCTAGGATCGTAGTATGTAAGTGCAAATTGTTTCTAGAGGACCCGCTGCAATCGCTGTTGACGATTAAAATGCCAGATACCATACCACCTGGACTACATTTAAGAAATAAAAAACACCCCTCAACCCAGGATCGACCCCTCGACCTCCTGCATGCTAACCCAAAACTCTATCCACTGCACCAACTGTACAAAACGACTAATATGTGCTGACAGAGGTAGTTACCCTACATGTGGTTACAGTGTTGCCAGATTGCCACTCTTCAAAGTCCTTTTTCTGAAGGATATACTCGCAGGACGAACTTTTGTGAGAGACATTTTTTTTTTTTTATTGCTGGCATGTGAGGAGTCGCGCTGTGCGTGAATTTTGGTTCAGCCTATATACACCAGTTCTTGCACAATTATACAGCGGGCTAGACAATATCTGTTACTAGCTGTTAACATATTTCTGAAAAAAATCTGGGCTATAAATTATGATTCTCAAAACATTGCAGTCGGAGAGATACAGTTTGTGGCCTTAATATTGTCTTCAAATATTTTTATATGCTTAGTATAGGACTAATTTGTAACATATAGTGTTGCTATTGTACGTAGGACGATAAAATTTTCGATCCAACTTAGTTCCAGGATACATCCATTGTTCTCGTTTTGTTAATTTTGCCAGTATAACGCGTTACGTAAGATCCTATGGAGGAACGACTTCCACCACGGACAGTGTGATTGCGTTTTTTTGCTACTTGTTACAAGGTCTTTAAACAAGCTTTAAGTCAAAAGAAACATCAGCAGATAATTATTTATCATTTGATGTAGAAGTGCAGGTGACTCTGAAAGTTTGGATTGAAAATTTCAGATATTTTTCTAGAATAGGGCCTATGTCTGACTTCTTGGACATTATCCAAGACTGGAACACCGAATGCAATATACATTTTGAACGCTTTCTTTTTTTGCTAGCTGCTTTACGTGCACAGATAGGTCTTTAGCGACGATGCCATAGAGAAGGGCTACGACTGGGAAGGAAGCGGCCGTGGCCTTATATTAAGGTGCCTGGTGTGAAAATGGGAAACCACGGAAAAACTCTACAAAACTGGTGGCGGGACATTTAGAAAAAGCTTGGATGCAGATGGGGAAAGACTGGTATCCAGGCTAAACTCCCATTTTGCACCGTTAACCAATCCCTGTGATAGCGATGGCCAATATCAGGTGTTTGAAGGAAGTTCTGAGGCAAGTATAAATAAACTTTGTATAATTTAGGTTGTAAAATATATGTACCTAACTACATTAGCCTACTTATCAATGACTACAAAAGGATCAGGGGTAGATGGTTAATAAGACCCTCTGAAGTGTAAATTACATTATAGCGAAAGGTAAACAATGGAAGCAAAAAGAGAGAGAGATATTTCCTTTCTAACTAAGTTACTGTACAATAAGTCCTTTACAGCCACTATCTCCCGGATGCAAGCTAACAGCTGCGCGCCTCTAACCGCACGGCCAACTCGCCCGGTACATTTTGAACGAAACACTGACTAGAGGAATTAGTTCGAATTTTACGGAGAACTGTATCTTACATTTCCTCACAAATGTTACTCTTGATGCACATGGAATTGCAAAAGTGGACGCCGACTGTTAGGGCACATTTAATTTTTTATACATAAGGGAGGGATTTGAGGTAAATTAGATACTGTAGATAATAATTTCTGTAAGATGATGGCGATTATTGTAGTTTTAGTGGCGAAAATAACCAGAGGATCGGTTCCAACAGACGTACGAAGGATTCTGCAACCTCTAAAACCTGTTTCTTTATGAGTTTACGTTAAGTCAATTTTTTTCACAAATGAAATTCTAGACAAAAGGGTGGGAAAAGTGGAATACAGCCTCCAACTAGTCACACGTTGACGTTGATGTAGATAGTATATAACTTTATGTGTACTTTCATCTCGCATACAGTTTACGATAAACGGCAAATTATATTTTATCTAATTATCAACCATTGTAAACAGTACCCTAATGACCTCACGAATGTAAGGCCCTATATGTAAGATATGTAAATGTTACTAGATGTAGTTTAATAATGTCAATTATTTAAGGAGATTGCGCTGGCCTTCTAACCCCAACTTGGCAGGTTCGATCCTGGCTCAGTCCGGTGGTATTTGAAGGTGCTCAAATACGACAGCCCCGTGTCGGTAGATTTACTGGCACGTAAAAGAACTCCTGCGGGACTAAATTCCGGCACCTCGGCGTCTCCGAAGACCTTAAAAAGTAGTTAGTGGGACGTAAAGCAAACAACATTATTATTATTTAAGGAGATTGAGTTTTATTTATTTATTTAATTTATTTAAGGTTTTGTAAATATGCATATAAAATGGTCTCTAGATTTAGTTTGAACTTGGTTTTTATTTTAGGAAATTAGTGTTATTTACTTAAGGTGTATTTGCTGTATATTATCTTTTATTGAATCATCTTTAATTGGGGAAATAACCTGTTGATGATAAATAAATCTATTCTATTCTATAAATAAGTGACACTCCAGTATGTGACTATCACAGATTGACCAGAGATGGTAGAGTCAATGATCAAAACTATGGCGTTCAGGTAATGGGCGAAGATGATATGGATAAAGGTAAGTAATATACTGTACTAATAGAATTGGATTTAATGGTCCTAGAAAAAATGGATGCTTATTTTCACTACGAAATAAATATTAGGTAATAATAATAATAATAATAATAATAATAATAATAATAATAATAATTTGCTACTGGTTCAACATCGCACTAGTGTGTTTGAGACTCTTCCTACCTGAATTTGAAGGTAGTTTGAGGGTGAGTGTTGAAGGTGAATGACCTTCAATACACTCTTGTGGCTACAAGAAGTGCAACAAATGGCTGTCCTACCTGGCTTGGGTCTTAGACTTTCCTTACCCCTTCTTGCAAAACTATGCTGTTTCAAATACGTACGCAACCCAGCAGCGTTTGAACCGTGTTTCTTTCTTTCTTTCTTTCTTTCTTTCTTTCTTTCTTTCTTTCTTTCTTTCTTTCTTAATCCGTTTTCCCTCGGGATCAGCGAGGGATTCCACCTCTTCAGCCTCAAGGGCAGTGTCCTTGAGTGTGAGACACTGGGTCAGGGGATAAAACTGGGGAGGTGGACCAGTACCTTGACCAGGTGACCTCACCTGCTGTGCTGAATAGGGGCCTTGTAAGGATGAGGGTGGAGAGATGGGAAAAGATAGACAAGGAGGAGGAAAGAAAGCAGACATAACCTTAAGTTAGATACCATCCCGGCATTTGCCTGGAGGAAAAGTGGAAAACCACGGAAACCCACTTCGAGGATGGCTGAAGTGGGAATCGAACACCCTCTTAGTTGAACTCTCGAGGCTGAGTGTACCCCGTTCCAGCCCTTGTACCACTTTTCAAATTTCGTGGCAGAGCCTGGAATTGAACCCGGCCTCCGGGGGTAGCAGCTAATCACACTAACCACTACACCACAGAGACAGACTTGAACCACGTTAACGTTTACAAATACGGATTGTAGGTGACTTACGCAGAAACACCTTCACAGCTTCCGACGGTAGGGGTCGTACCCACTAGGCCTATCTCCCGAATGCAAACGTACAGATAAATGACCCACTTCAAGTAGTAAACTAGCTCCGTAATAATAATAATAATAACAATAATAATAATAATAATAATAATAATAATAATAATAATAATAATAATAATAATAATAATAATAATAATAATAATAATAATAATAATAATAATAATAATAATAATAATAATAATAATAATAATAATAATGTGCATTTAACATGGTTAACCACTAGATTTGCAACAGGGATGCTGAGGTTCAAATCCCACTGGATCTTGAGTTGGAATTTTTGGAAAATCATTTAATATCAGGAAGAGCATTCAGCCTCGGATTCCTTGCCATAAGAAAACATGAGCCAGATTGGCTACAGCGGCCCCAGATATAGCTGGAACAAGCTAGATGAAGTTTCTCTAATGCTGTGTGTTGAAAAATTCTTCAAATTCTACCGATTTTGAGAGACAGCAGTGAGTCGGAGTTATGTCGTGAAAACTCTTAAACTGATACAAGTCTCTTGGATTTAAGCATTCTTAAATACTAACCAAGTGAATCCACAACCATGTATATAGACAGTGAATGCATAACCAACTACGCTATTAAGCCGGTCATATAAGATCATAATACACACATTAAAGTCCATCTCGCGACGATCACCATAAAGAACCACAATGAGTAATATTGTACACTTGAAAAACACAGTTAAATAGGCTTAAACTGTGCCTAATTTGAAAGAGATTGTGTGTCTAAACAAGAAATGAAACAAATACATACAGATTCAGGAAGTAAAATACTTACTAATACATTAAATTTTTTTATATGGGCTTTACGTCGCACCGACACAGATAGGTCTTATGGCGACGATGGGATAGGAAAGGCCTAGGAGATGGAAGGAAGCGGCCGTGGCCTTAATTAAGGTACAGCCCCAGCATTTGCCTGGTGTGAAAATGGGAAACCACGGAAAACCATCTTCAGGGTTGCCGATAGTGGGATTCGAACCTATTATCTCCCGGATACAAGCTCACAGCAATACATTAAATAAGACGTTGTGAACATACAATAAGTTCTCATATATACAGTTAAAATATTATTTCTCTGATCATATTAAATAATTTAAGAATTCTATTTCTATTTAAAATATTACCCTGTTTGCAAAATGAAAAATGAGGACAAGAAAGAAGAGAAATATCATCGACCTTCTTCTCCTTCTTTTTATTTTCAGTGACGGAGCGCTTAGAAATAAGAAACTAATGAAGTGCAGTTCCTACTGTTGACAGGGAGAAAATTATAGTCTAGCACTAGACCTTGGAAGGAGGAGATTACGTAACGATGAACAATTCACATGTACTGCAGGCAGAACACTAGGTATGCCCATGAAAGGAAAAGTAAAACTAAATTTTGACAATTTATTAAATACTGCTTAACAATAATAATAATAATAATAATAATAATAATAATAATAATAATAATAATAATAATAATAATAATTTATATCGAATGCAAGATAGTAGATTAACCAGTAAGATTTTCAGATATTTGTGGGGTAAGAAATCAACGACAAGCTGGGTCAATGAAGTAAGAAAGGATTTAGAAAAAAACAATATAACATCAGAAGAAATAAATAATAGAGAAGGCTTTCGGGAAAAAGTATTGAAAATAGAAGGATTCCAAGGTTGGAAAGTAAAAAAGAGTGGTTCAAAGTGGTCTGAAGACAGAAAGAAGAAACATAGTGAATAGATGAAAGCGTACTGGAAGAAAAGGAAAGAACAAAGAAGAAGGAATTGAAATTGGCACGTGGTCCTCTGGTGGCCCATTCGAAAGAAGAATAATTTATTATTATATACAACTTTGTCGTGATTGAATCCCAGAATTCTGGTGAGTTGTCAAATTATGTGTAGAAAATAGGGATAACTCATCACATTTGAGTGAAGTGCGATAAGTGAACTTTGAGAGAGACAAATATTAATTTAAGCAAAACAAAAATCACGTAAGTATAGTCAGAAACCAGGAGAGGAAGAACTGTACGTTACTGTGAGAGTAAAAAGAGAATCCGTATTAAGAAATTGATACGATTCTAATTATTAGCAATATATATATATAATACCATGGTACTTCAGCCCTTGAAGGACCTTGGCCTATAAAGCGACCGCTGCTCAGCCCAAAGGTCTGAAGATTACGAGGTGTCGTGTGGTCAGCACGACGAATCTTCTCGGCCGTTATTCTTGGCCTTCTAGACCGGGGCCGCTATCTCACAGTCAGATAGCTCCTCAATTCTAATCATGTAGGCTGAGTGGACCTCGAACCAGCCCTCAGGTCCAAGTAAAAATCCCTGATATGGCCGGGAATTGAACCCAGGGCCACCAGGTAAGAAATAATATTAATAATAATATCAATGTTCCAGTAATTACGAATATCCTAAAAAAAGACTGGTGGCAGACATTTTCCCTCAAGAGTTTCTTTAGTGCTATTAAGATTCCAGTAGTTATTGTTTCTGCTGCTGCGGCTCCTGCTGTTTTATCTGAGGAGAATTAGGACATACTGGTCAGTATCCCAGTGTATTTAGTGTGCAAAAGTTACCAAGCTTATAGTTTTTCGTGTATGTTGTTATTTTGATCATAATATCTGAGCCTCCAGTTTTACATACTGTAGATTCCGAACAACAGATACGTGACTTTCGCTTCAAAATTTCCACATGCATTGGGCGTAAACCACCAGAGCCTTTCAACTTAGGGGCGTGGTCGACGAACACAGCTCCCTTAGATAAGACTGATGCTGGTTACAATTACTTTTGCTGGGCTCCACAATGTCATCTTTCTTCTCCCACTTCCAATGGTCTGTACTTGTTTTCTTCCGGGATTTGAGAAGCCTACTTCACGCCCTTCCTGACCCTTCCCTATCTTCTGCCGATACTTTCATCGTTCGAAGTGTTGGACCTTTCCATTTCTTCTCTGACTGGTGTTAAGAGAAGATGGTTACCCAGATGTACTTGATCTTAAAACAATAATCACCATCACCACACTTGCTCGCGATTCGAAACGCTGCCCCCTTAGTGAGAAACCAGTCTCCGCTATCACACCCCCAGATTTTTTGCGTGAAGTCTGTCTGATACTATGTGTGGATATGATGACTGTACTGAAATGAATCTGCCATGTGCCATATGTAAGTGATCAATCCTGTTTGATATTATAATAGCGATTGACAGACAGAGGAAAGAAGCGGAAATTACTGATCCAACGGTAAGCTTTGAATCTTCAGCCTCTCAGCCGACTGACGTGGACAATGAGAAAAAGAATACAGCATTTATGATCCAACCATCCCTTTATTCCTTGAGTCTTATAACTTTCGAAATATTGCTGTACCTGGACTTTTCTTTTGCACGAGGGGAAATATTCCCAAACCTTTCGTGACATGGCGACAAAAATATCAACTGTCGAGGAAACTAGAAGATAAAATGGCGTATGGCTTTTAGTGCCGGGATGTGTCCGAGGACTTCGGCTCGCCAGGTGCAGGTCTTTTGATTTGACCCCCATAGGCGACCTGCGCGTCGTGATGAGGATGAAATGATGATGTAGACGACACATACACCCAGTCCCCGTGCCATGGGAATTAACCAATTATGGTTAAAATTCCCGACCCTGCCGGGAATCGAACCCGGGACCCCTGTGACCAAAGGCCACCACGCTATTTATTTAGCCATGGATCCGGACGTCTACAAGGTGAGATAGTCGTCTCACTAATCAAATACGCCGTCTCAATTCTTCGAAATCATGTTCATGTCATTTAACATGGTTAATAATAACCTCTATTATTTTAGTATTCATATGATTTATCATCTTTTCTTAAAAAAATACTATTATTCTGTGTCATTTGGAAGACCTAGAATGTTCTGGATCAGATTAAATAAATAAAAAAGGAGGACATTATGGATGGTCATGTTTTGATTTGCTGAGAGTGACTTTGTCTTCTCAATGGAGACGTGTACTGAGACAAAAGGGATTCATCCGGAACTCGGATCGCGATTTTAGGCTTGGAAGGCCAGCTCTAAGTCATCAAGCTAATGTAGATCAAACCTATCTGTTAATTTACATATACAGAGAAGTGAGGAGGAAAGTTAATTGTTCTTATACTTAGCAAAAAAAAAAAAACAAAAAAAAAAACACGCATTATAGAAACCTAATAACTGAGCAGCCGTAATGCAGAGTGAAAGTGATAATTAAGTTTCAGAACACTTCAATTAAAATGTAACTGTTACTTTTGAGGTCACCGCTACTCCAACAGTACCGCGAAGGTACGGTTATGTCTGAGTAGAAGGTAGGAAAGTGTATGCCGGTATGTGTCCTAGGAGTATCCACCTCCATACCATAATGGTTTGTGCTAACCTTTCTGATGTCCTCGTAGACCTTGCTTCGATTCCTGGTATGGCCAAGGGAATAAGAGTAGCATTGGAGCTCACCTCCATTGTAGGTGTGCCTGTAAAGAGCTTCACTACCTTGATTAATACGGGAACACCAGTTTACTTAGTCGTAGGAATACTGAATTTGCATACGTCGTAACTCATAAGTATAAACAAACGCCAATATAGCCTATACCTCATTCTCCTTGACCTAGAATAAAATGTTTCATTAAATGGCGATAAATTTGTTGTTTTTGTTGTTGCTAGTGGTGGTGGTAGTTCGTGCAAGAGACAAATCGGTCACCAGCCCCATGTTTTAAGGTACCGGTATGTAAAGTTTTGTCTAATAACTTGGTGGCTCGCTGGTGTATGTGTTTATACCTAACTAGAGCTAAGACTGGAAAGGAAGCGGTTGTGGCCTTTATGCCAGGCAGTTGATACAAGTCAATTAAATTATTTTCTATAAAGTACAAAAATAAAACGAGAAACTACCATTAGAATACAGAATGCCCAAAAAAATGTACTCACTCTTCGACTGTCAGTAACTCATGTACTCACTTTTCATTGACAACAAATACAATGTCTTTTAGAATATATGGAGCGATTTCAATTGAAGAAAACAAATTCACTGCACCGTTCTTCTTAGCAAATGTGGAAACTGAGCACCATCATCATCCAGACATAGCTGGTACCGTACAGAAATGGAATCACAAACTGTTTGAAACAATTCATTTGGAATTTGGAGACATTTTCTTTCAATTTCCTGTTGCAACGCACGGACTGTTGCTGGTTTTGTAACATAAACCTTATCTTTGACGTACCCCCATAAGAGGAAGTCCATGGGCGTCAAGTCGGGTGAACGCAGGGGTATTCGACACAGCCTCTACGTCCAATCCATTTTTTTTTCAGGAAAAATTGCGTCGAGATAGGCCCTTACGGTACTTCATTATGGTAGTGGGTAGGTGCGCCATCTTGTTGGTGTTACTGACAGTCGAAGAGTGAGTACATTTTTATGGACTCCCTATATATAAAACTATAGTAGAAAGGTTACAGAATTGTGATAAACAACGAAAAACCTAAGGAGGCAGGTAAATGCGAAGGAATTGTGATATTGGTGGCGTTGCTTTCGACTTATGCTGTAGGACAGAGTAAGAAATGAAGGTATTCGCAACAGAATGGATATTGCTATCAATACCAATGATACCATAGAAATAAAGAAATTACGGTGTCATGGCCGTCTTTATATTATTACACCTCATTGGATCATCAGTTCTATTGTTTGCTATTTCTTATTAACAGATTTATTGGTTCTTTTGAATCTAATGTTGCATGTGACTAACACAAGAATACGATCAGTATCAATGTTCGGTCTTGTATAACTGTAGCATGATTGTACCTTATTACTGTATCTCTGATTTATTGGTAAATAATCTAGCTGAAATCTTCCCTTGTCTGGCACCTTCCATGTGTTCAAGTGTGAATGAAAAATAACATCTCATTTTGATTGCAGAAGTCTGTCAATGTTTCACCTCTTTCATTTGTTTCCCCCAAGCCGAAGTTTCTCACTGTCGTTATTCTTCTTGTATGGCGATTAACAAAGCACAAGGGGGAAATTCAGATCGCATTCGTATCTCTATCCCAGCGAGTATTTAGTCAGGTTCAGTTATATATTGCAACGTCTCGAGTACGTTTCTTCAATAATGTCTAAGTGTGAATAGTACCTAATGGTCGTAATACTATCAATATGGTACATACAGAAGTAATTTAAAAGGAGAATTGAATGCAATGAATACAATATCCGTTACTTGTCATTTACAGAAAACAGGTTGTAGGTTTCACAACGAGGAGAAGCCCCTCACTTTTTATTAATGTTTTGATGGGATGGCAGTAACTCATGGGGATCACTGTAAGTACCTTGGTGAGAATATAAGGAAAGATCTCCATTCGGGTAATCACATAAACGGGAATGTGAAGGTTACAGATCTCTTCATATGGTTATGAAGGTATTTGGGGTTGAAGCAAGGATGTAAAGGAGAGGGCGTATTAATCATTGGTAAGACCTCAAATAGAGTATGGTTCTAATGTATGGGACCCTCACCAGGATTACTTGATACGAGAACTGGAAAATATCTAAATAAAAGTAGCACGATTGTTTCTGGGTGATTTCCGATAAGAGAGTAGTGTTACAAAAATGTTGCAAAATTTAAGCTGGGAAGACTTGGAAGTAAGGAGACGAGATCTAAGTGGAATGTTTCGAGCTGTAAGTGGAGAGATGGCCTGGAATTACCTTAGTAGAGGAATAAGCTTGAGCGGAAGTTTTTAAGAGTAGAAAATATCATAAAATGAAGACAAAGTTAGAATTCAAGAAGAAAAAGTGGACCAAATATTCTTTTTTTGGAAGAGGGAGCAGGGATTGGAATACATTTTCAAGGAAGATGTTTGATCAATTTACAACTTCTTGGGAATAATTTAAGAACAGACTAGAAAAATCTGTAGGGAATCTACCACCTGGGCGGTAGATCTAAATGGAGATCAATGGTGATTGATGGATAAATTATTTCAATTATTTCAAATATACTGTTTATTTTTATAGCATTTTTTTTAAAATCCACTCGTGGAACTTCGATTGGGTCAGCCTAGTGTTGTATAACATCGCAAATGATAAGGACCATGATGAAGACAATCTCAGTATTCGCCTGAAGTTTAAAATAAGGAAGATTAATCATGAAGGAAAGAGGAAAATGATCCACTTTTGGAGACTGAAGGTATTGAGAGAGAAAGGGAACGGCTATGGAGGACGTGAAAGTGAAAGACTCTACACAGCTCGTTAACGTTATACCAAGAGTTCGGAGAAGATGAAGGGAGTTCGGGTAAAGGAAGATGAAAGAGAGGATTCTGATACAGGTAACTGAAATCAATACCACACCATCTGAGATGCCGCTCTTATCGCTCTACATTGGAAATGCAGATTGTTTCTTTGAGAGAGTGCTGTGAACCATTTTACTGAGTTCTATTAAAATGTACTTTGACAGTGAAAGTTGAGGAAGTACATTTTGTGAACTGGCCCATTTTTTTAAACTATAAACTGCAAGTCATGATCACTTAAGACATATTAATGACTTTAAGTAGAACAATCTTTAAAAGGATTGACACCTGGCAAATTAGATGACATATGGCAGTGGCGGCGCGCGGATTAAACGTCTGGGAGTTCACTGCTTTCGAAAATATCGTGTTCAAATTTATTGCTACTTGATATTTACATACACGTAAAATAGTGGAATAGACTTTCCTTTTAAGGCACACGGCTGCAGCTCGAAGAAGTTACCAAACAATAACGAATGAAAGAGAGAAAGAGAGAGAGAATAAAAAAATTGAAAATCTACAGCCTGTTTCCAGTCATTCGAACGGGTCAGGAATTGGATGAATGAAGCCCCCATCTAGCGGCGAGGCGAGGAATTGTGCCGGCTGCCGAAGCCTGTCGCACTCCTCTTGGACAATGATTAATGAATGACAGATGAAATGAAATGATATTGGAGAGTGTTGCTGGAATGAAATATGACTGGGAAAACCGGAGTATCGGAGAAAAACCTGTTCCGCCTCCGCTTTGTCCAGCACAAATCTCACATGGAGTGATCGGGATTTGAAACACGGAACCCAGCGGTGAGAGGCCAGCGCACTGCCGCCTGAGCCACAGAGGCTAGAGAGAGAATATGAAGTGCAATTACTTTAAGCTGAGCCGGCTGAGTGTCTCAGATGGTTGAAGCGCTGGCCTCCTGACCCCAACTGGCTCAGTCCGGTGGTATTTGAAGGTGCTCAAGTACATCAGCCTCGTGTCGGTAGATTTACAGGCATGTAAAAGAACTCCTGCGGGACTACATTCCGGCACCTCGGCGTCTCCGAAACCCTTCCAAAGCAGTTAGTGGGACGTAGAAACAATAACATTATTATTATTATTATTATTATTACTACATGCTAGTTGCTTTACGTCGCACCGACACAGATAGGTCTTATGGCGACGATGGGATAGGAACGGCCTAGGCATTGTAAGAAAGCGGCCGTGGCCTTAATTAAGGTACAGCAACGGCATTTGCCTGGTGTGAAAATGGGAAACCGCGGAAAACCATCTTCAGGGCTGCCGACAGTGGAGCTCGAACCCGCTATCTCCCGACTACTGGATACTGGCCGCACTTAAGCGACTGCAGCTATCGATCTCGGTATTATTATTATTATTATTATTGTTATTATTATTATTATTATTATTATTATTATTATTATTATTATTATTATTATTATTATTATTATTATTATTATTTGAAGCTGATCCAGTTTCCTCTGACTTAGAAGACGTTATTAGCGTAGCAATAATAATTGCTTCAAGAACGTGTTAGACAGTTTACTGTTATTTATTTCTTGAGGTATTTTGCAATTTACCCTTTATATAAAAGCCGGGCTGAGTGGCTCAGACGGTTGAGGCGCTGGCCTTCTGACTCCAGCTTGAAAGGTTTGATCCTGGCTAAGTCCGGTGGTCCCCACTGTCGGCAGCCCTGAAGATGGTTTTCCGTGGTTTCGCATTTTCACACAATGCAAATGCCGTGGCTGTACCTTAATTAAGGCCACGGCTGCTTCCTTCCACTTTCTAGGCCTTTCCTGTACCATCGTCGCCATAAGACATATCTGTGTCGGTGCGACGTACAGCAAATAGCAAAAAAATGTCCGGTGGTATTTAAAGGTACTCAAATATGTCAGCCTCGTGTCGGTAGATTCACTGGCACGTAAAAGAACTCCTGCGGGACTAAATTCCGGCACCCCGGTGCCTCCGAAAACTGTAAAAGTAGTTATTGGGTCGCGAAATAAATAACATTATTATTAGTGTTCCGGGGTTTCCATGGCTCAAAGAGGGATAAAAATGTCTGGGATGACAGGGTGGACAAGGAATTAACTAGAGCATAACTTAACACAACAAATTTCAAAATTTTATTTCTTTCCTTTTTTCTAATTTAAAATTGATAAATTAAAAACTGAATAAATAACAACCATAGGATGAGCTCCGTCAGCTCCAACAATCACAAGGAGTTAAAGTCCGAAAATCAGGTACAAAGCTTACAACAGTTAACGGTTTGGTTCATTTACACATAAAAGAGCGTTATTGCTCCTATCCTTTACACTATAAGGGAGTTTGCGCTCCAACTATATCGTAGTCTAGCTCGCAGAGGCATCAGTTTCAGATCAAAGTTGGCAATGGTTGGCTAAAGTCACAGTCTAATATATACAGTCACGAAGCTCTGATGATATTTTTCATCCGATGCGACTACAGCGCTCCAAGCGGCGAGGTAGAGGCAACTTGCTAGCAGACAACAGGTACCGAATTACCACTACAGTCTAAAATGATTATAACTTCTGAACCATTCGTGCAAATAATGTCCTGACAAGGTTATTGTAATAATTATGAAATAGTGGAGGAGCGACCGACCGACCGACCGACCGACATCGAACCTGCCAAGTTGGGCTAAGAAGGCCAGCGCTCTACCATGGTGGATTACTTGCTTTCTTGGCTTACGCTGCCTGAACCGTCAACGACAGACCCCAAGTGTAAGCGTACGAATTGTAGAGCATAAAAACCTCTACAAAAAGGTCCGTGATGGTATATGCCTATTTCGAACCGGCTGCCCTCTAGAAGCGATTTTATGTTCTAGTCCGCGGTAAAAAAACAAAACTCATTAAGATTAAATAAATATTTCGATATTATCCTCGAACTCCTCATCGAAATAAATTGTTTGACCTCCTCCACTATTTCATAAGGACTACAATAACCTTGTCAGGACATTATTTGCATGAATGTTTCAGAAGTTATGACAATTTTAGACTGTAGTGGTAATTCGTTCCCAGTTGTCTGCTAGCAAGTTGCCTCTACCTCGCCGCTAGAGGTGCTAGTGTCGCTCCAGCTATCAAGTGGATGAACCTTCCTCTTATTAGAGCTTCGCGACTGTATATATTAGACTGTGCTAAAGTTGTTTGTGAAAAGTGCTCCGGTAAATGTGAGTTATTTTATAAAAAGAATGTTAAGTGATTAGAATTATTGTCACGGTTAAAGCCAAGTGTATGTAAACAAAAGCATCAAGGTAGTTTAATGTGCTTTTGAAGATTCATGACACTTTTATATAACGTCTTTGGTTTCGATTCGATATATCGAGTCAAGGTAACTTGAACGTGTGGTACCGGGGTCACAACACACTACTCACATCACATCACATCACTCTCCTATCGGTTAATGTTACATTAAAGAATAGGTATGAGTACCTGTATGAAGTGTGCGAAAGCGGTACCTAGGCAGGTCATAGCATCTAAATTGAGTGTAACACCTGTAGCAGTTCGGTTAACAGTAAGTGTGTGAACCTTAACGATCAAAATAAAGAATGTTTGAAGTTCCAGGTCAGACATGGAGGTGAGACCAGAGCAATTCACAGCGGCGTAGGAGCATGCAAGAAGAAGCGCAGTCACTTCCGTCGGCACCATCAGCTGGGGACATTTATAAACTGCTGCAAACTTTAACGGAAGATATGACTACATTGAAGAAAACAACTAGTGAAATAGAAAAGCAGTTAGATAAGTCCATTGAAGTGTGTCATGAACGGCTGGACGAGCACAAAGGAATTCTAGAAAATCAGCAGGCAATAATTAATTGACAGAAAAATATTATTGATAACTTATTATCTGAAAGCAATAGGCTAGCAAAGGCATTCAGTGAACTTAAAATCAAGTGCGATGACAACGAGCAGTATTCTAGGATTAACACACTTGAGATACACGGTGTTTCAGAAGTACCGAATGAAAATGTCTGTCAAACTGTTATCAGTGTCGCCAAGGCGCTAGATGAAGAAATAAGAGATGATATGATTGATGCGTGTCATAGGCTAGAAAAAGTTAATAATCGTCCAACTTGTGGCATTATTGTAAAATCTGTTAGATGTTATAAGGAACAGATCTTAGAAAAACGTAAGATCAAAAAGAATTTGTTCATTTGGTCGTTCCGTCCCCAGTCCTATATATATATAAATTAGTCTTTGGCTCCTAATAGGCGAATTCTATTTGCTAAAGCTAAAAAATTGCAACGTGATAGAGAATATAAGTATCTGTGGGTGAACAGGTCGGACAGAATAGCAGGCTTCATAGCCTGAGTCCCGCCATATAAAACAAGACAATAAATAAATAAATAAATAAATAAATAAATAAATAAATAAATAAATAAATAAATAAATAAATAAATAAATAAATAAATAAATAAATAAATAAATAAATAAGTAAATAAATAAATAAATAAATAAATAAATAAATAAATAAACAGGAGTAGCAAAATTTTGATGAGGAAGACAGATGGAAGTCAAGTGCATGCTGTTCGTTGTGCGGGAGATTTCGATAAATTGTAATTTTTTAATCGCAATGTTGTTACACTTTCAACTTTGATTCTTCATGAAAATGAAAACCTACAACCTGTTTTCCAGTCATTGACCGGGTCAGGGATGTAATGAATGAATCATATATAGGCTATTATTACGATGGGGTCGCCACTCCCAAAGTGATATATTAATGAATGATAGATGCTACGAAATGAGAATGGAGAGTGTTGCTGGAATGAAAGATGACAGGGAAAACCGGAGTACCCGGAGAAAAACCTGTCCCGCCTCCGCTTTGTCCAGCACAAATCTCACAAGGAATGACCGGGATTTGAACCACGGTATCCAGTGGTGAGAGGCCGACGCGCTGCCGTCTGAGCCACGGAAGCTCTTTGATTCTTCATGAGCCATAATAATGAGTTTTTCGTTTATTATCAATATGTAAGAGGACTTAGAACTAAGGTTGATACATTTATCCAAAATCTCCTGTGTTCTTCATACGATATTGTTGTACTGACTGAGACTTCTCTGTCAAATAGTATATATGATAGTGAATTATTTGGCAGTACATATTTAGTGTTCAGAAACGCCAGAGATCCTTTAGTAACTGTTAAGGAAAAAAAGGGGGGGGGGGAGTTTTTATTGATGCCAAAATGAGTTTTAAGGCGGAACTATTATCTAAGTACTCTAAACAGCATTGTGAATCACTTACTATTTGTACCTCAAGTAAAAATAGGAAGTTATTTATAAATGTTTTATTCATTACTCCAGCATCATCTTTAACAGTGTATCAGGACTACTTTGGTTATCAGAGAGCACTGACAATCTTATGATTATGGACTGCGTTATCGTTGGTGATTTCAATCTTCCTGAAATTAATGTTACTGGTTATTCATTTGCAGAAGGAACTGTAACTGGTAAAAGATTGGGTCAATTATATTCTCAGTTACAATCCTAGCACTCTGGATCATGTACTGGCCAATTTCATACTTGACATGAAACGTAAGGAATTTGCTCTCGTGTCTGAAGATTTACATCATCCTCCACTCTGTTTATCATTACCTCCAGTAAAGAGGTGTTCATTAAAAAAAATATAAATCGAAAATACTACGAGTTCGAGAAAGTGGATTTTTTACAAGTGTATTACGAGTTAAGAAATATTTATTGGAACCCGTTGTATACGTATCAGAATGTGAATAAGGCTGTGGATTTCTTTTACTCGTCAATATATAGATGCTTCGATAATTACATACCTAAGGGTCAAGTCATTTTAAAAAAATCAAAATTTCCAGTCTGGTTTAATCACGATATCATTCAGATAATCAAAAAGAAAAGGAAGTGTGCCAAAAAGAGGAAATTATCCAGGTACTATTACGATCGATTCAAAAAGCTCAGATCTGCATTGAAAGTAAAAATAAATTCCTCATATCGAGAACTAGAGGTTACTTTAAAATGGGATATAACATATTGCTGGGGGCACATTAAAATATTTTTCGCAGTTTATGTCAGATCAGATTTTAATTATATATTGGATAATTTGGCTTTGGATGACATTCCTCTATTTCCCCTCTGTTGAGATATTACATGCAAATGAGATATCTGTTGAAGAGGTGAAAAAGGCTATTAATGGTAAACTAAAGCCTAAAAGATGGAGTGGTCCTGATGACATACCACCATTAGGGCTTGTGCCGATTTATTGGATAATAAATTAAGTTCCAATTTTAACCTGTCTATTCGCACTTCATCCTTTCCTGAGAAATGGAAGTCGCTAAAGTTACACCTATTTCTAAGACAGACAGTTTTGTAATGATATATAATTATCGTCTAGTGTGCATTATCAACGCCATAGCTAAGGTTTACGAACATATATTGCACAATAAGATTTATAACCAAGTTAAGATTGCTCTATCTGAATTTCAACATGAATTTGTACCCAACAGATCAGTTATCACCAATCTTTTAGGCTATACTCAAAATTCGTATGATATAAATAATACCAACGGAAGGACTGATGTTGTTTATGTGGATTTCGAAAAAGCATTCGACAAGTCGACCATAACATTTTAATTACAAAAATGTATAAATGTGGTTTTTGTAAACAGTTATTGCAATTAATGTGTTCATATTTAAAAAAATCGACAGGAGTTTGTTTATTTTAACAATGAAATTTCAGATAATTTTAATAATAATAATAATGCTAATTGCTTTACGTCCCACTAACTACTTTTACGGTTTTCGGAGACGCGGAGGTGCCGGAATTTTGTCCCGCAGGAGTTCTTTTACGTGCCAGTAAATCTACCCACACGAGGCTGACATATTTGAGCACCTTCAAATATCACCGGACTGAGCCAGGACCGAACCTGCCAAGTTGGGGTCAGAAGGCCAGCGCCTCAGCCCTCTGAGCCACTCAGCCCGGCATCAGATAATTTTATCAGTCCTTCTAGTGTTCCGCAAGTTTCAAATCTTGGACCTCTCTTGTTTCTAATTCTAATTCATTATTTACCAGACAATATTTACCACTCTAACTGTTTACTTTTTGCAGATGATATGAAAATTTACAAATACATTAGCGACCACAAGACCAAGATGAGTTGCAAAAGGACATTAATAATGTCATTTCTTGGTGTGATATTAATAATTTGTCGTTGAATGTTAGTAACTGTACAGTAAATACATGACTTTTACCAGGAGGAAGGAATTTGAAGTCTCAGTCTATCATATGCGCAGGGAAAAATTGGATAGGATGTTAACTTTTGAGGACCTTGGTATAATTTTTGACGGTAAGCTAACGTTCAACGATCATGTCAATACAATAAAAAGAATGCTAACCAAATGCTAAGATTGTTAATAAGAACTTTGAGACCTTTTAGCCCGCCCTATGTACTGAATTTTACCTTAGTACGGAGCATACTGGAATATTCTGTAATAATTTGGAGCCCGTATACAAAGCAACAAGTGAATGCTATTGAAATTATACAAAACAAGTTCCCACGTTATCTTTATTTTAAAACTTTTAATACTTTTTGCCCTTTCGATACATCAACCCAGTTATTAAGGAATATATTTTAATTTCCTTCATTGAAAACCGGACGGTCCTTAATTTGTATACAAATAATAAGAACAATTGTAATAAGACAATTTGATTCTTTGTACCTGTTAAAACGCATTTCATTCCATTTTTCTCAGACAAGATCACGTCATCAGCAATTATTTCACGTTCAAAGGTCAAAAACATTGCATCAATCAAATTCACATTTCGTAAAAATGAGAACGCTTTATAACACTGTAATAAAAGAAGTCGATATATTCACCGAATCGGATAATTAATTCAGTAAGAAACTAGAAGCCTGCCTTTACAATTTGTAATTTTTTTGATAATGCCTTCTTTCTGCTATTCATCATATTTCCCAGTGTAACTTACTCATTTGTGTTTTAAGTTTCTTTGTTTTTTGTATTGTCTTATGCTTTGTATTACAGTGTGATTTCTTAGTGCATTTTTCATTTCTTTCAAATTATAAATGGTAATATAAGTTATATAATGTTAATTTTGTTCTATTTTTAAAAACTTTTTCTAGAAATGCTTAGAAGCCTAAGTGGGCTTATGGCCTAAAGTTACAGAGGCTAAGCATATTCTACACCAGGGTGACTAAATGAGAAACATTAAATACCAAATAAGCATTAAGAATTGTAGAGGTTTAGAAACTTTCATCACCCCATGCCAAGTTGAATGGGAATCAACAGAGGGTAATCACACTTTGTTCACTTACATGTTTCTCAGAAGGGAATAGAACAGATTCCTCAGACTTGCCGAAAATTCTGTAGTAAACCACCATCTTTAGAAATTTGCATGAAATGAAAGAGGTTGAAACTTTCCCCTCCAGCTATCCGCAGGATCTATCACATGTTTATGGAAATTCTGCCATTACCTTGCGCTGCTGGGGCTTCCGAACGCTGCCCGCGACCCCTGCCTCCCTTAGTACACGTCACACCTAATTAACTGGACCAAACAAGACAATACGGCCCTAGGGCGCAGCTTTTTATAGTATATTTGAGGAGAAGCTTCCAGAACTCTTTACTGATAGGCTGGATTTCTGTACACACCCTCAATTTTGATTGGCTAGAGAAAATATTTACAAATTGCTGATAGGTTGATTACTATTGAAGATGGAACCGGCAGAAGTGCAGACAAATTTGATGCATAAAAGAAACTATCCTAAAAACTAGGTTGAACACCTAAAAAAATACAAATTTATTTATGGAATAATATGTACTTTACCCCGCAAGATGGAGCAATTAAAGCTATGGTAGAGACATCTGACAGGTGAAAACCAAAATATCTGGTAATACATCAGTTAAGTTAGATTACATAGATGGCTTTATAGAAGACGGGGCCGATGACCTTAGATGTTAGGCACTTTTAAACAACAAGCATCATCATCATTATGGAAGGCGCGCAGTGAAGACATACCCCCGATACAATTAGTATTATTATCACTTTTCATAAAACACGTGTTACTAAATAAAAATTCCACATAGACTTAGGCTATGTAAGTCTATTGAATCTATACAAATTACTTACGAAAATATTCTGGTTCATTGCGATTAATTAAATCACAACCGCAAAATCGTGAAATAAAATCCTTTCGAAACCTACCACATACGTCAAATTATAACCGCGCGTTCTGAGACAGTGCTTCGGCTAATTTCGAGGCTGCTCGTGTCTGTTGCCGGCGATTCCTGGGCTATGTTTTCCTTGCTCCTCATAGCCCCTTGCCATGCGGATCCTCCTTACGTCCCACAGCCCTGCTCCTTCAGTCTCGAAGTTGAACCTCATCGCTGGTCCCGGAGAGCAACCGAGTGTTGATGTCAAAATTATCGCTACGTGCGTGAATATACAGAGCTAATTAAATAAATAGCCTCTTGGTAAACTGTTTTACTAAGACATCAATTTCTAGGGGTTTCAATTAATTGTTAGTGCAACGATTTGCTTGAAGTACGTACCCGGTAGGCAGAGAAAACCCCGCTCAAATGGGCAGACCAGAAGTCATCAAGGGGACGATATCTCCATCCACAGACATGATTTATATTGTAGCAATGTATTTTCAGTACCTCTTTACAGGCTCACCTGATAAAAAAAAAGTTAAATAGCGTATGAATTTTAGTGCCGGGAGGTGTCCGAGGACTTCGTATCGCCAGGTGCAGGTCTCTTAATTTGACACCCGTAGACGACGTGCGCGTCGTGATGAGGATAAAATGATTATGAAGAAGAGACATACACCCAGCCCCCGTCCCAGCGGAATTAGGCTAACCAATGATGTTTAAAATTCCAGACCCTGGCGGGAATCGAACCCGGGACCCCTGTGACCAAAGGCCAGCACGCTAAGCATTTAGCCATGGAGGGTTGAACGCCCCCTCACTATTTTATTCCTTTTAACAACTCGCTGAATAAATTATACCAAATGCTTTCTCTATAAGAATTGACGTCTGCCTGCCTAACCAATCCTCTTCTACAGTCCGTACGAAATGGAAAGCTTTTCTTTTTCTGCCGTTTTTATGAAGTAAATATATTTTGGCTTGGCGCAAGTGATATTTGATGATGATGATGATGATGCTTGTTGTTTAAAGGGACCTAACATCGAGGTCAACGGCCCCTAATGGTACGAAATGAAATAGCAAATTAAAAGCCCAAAAAACATCCGCTACCACAATTCAAAACGTGAGGACGAAGAATGAATGGATGGATGGATGGATGGATGGATGGATGGATGGATGGATGGATGGATGGATGGATGGATGGATGGATGGATGGATGGATGGATATGAATTAAAAACGATCAGTGGAAGAGACTCACAGTGCCTCACATGCACAGAAGCAGGCGTAGAACAATAGTATTACTGACCAAGGGACTGCTTCTATAGCACAATACTGGATCGATGATACTTGTAGTCGAAAGGGGTCAAAAATCCAAGTCAGCGGCCTCTCACAATGGTACTTATCGCTAGAAAAGTAGATGGTATTTGTCATGTTGCGGTACTAATCAAGAGTAGCGTAGACTCGCGGTATTCCACATATTATAGTAGTACTCACAGGTAATGAAATTCGCACATGTGTTACAGACCATCGGTGTTTCGCACATTGCGACGCCATTGACAAGCAACGCAAACCTACTGTATGGTGTTCATCACCTAAGTGTACTAACCACAGGGACTCGTACTATCCCGTGGTGTTCCTCATATAGTGGGTACTAATCATAGGCAAGCCAGAACCATGGTGTCGCTCATATAGTGCTACTAATCACAGGTACTGTAAAAGCCGTCGCGCTCTCGGTTGCTACTAATCACAAACCGAACATAGAAGTACTACGCGCAAGTAAAAGCGACCCATGGTGTTCCCTGCGTGGTGGTACTAATCACAAGTAGGCTCATGGTTCTAATTTGATCATCCCTTGGTCGCACCGTTTAGACGCCTCTTACAATAGGCAGGGGATACCGTGGGTGAATTCTTCACCTGCGTCCCCCACCCACAGGGGTTGTGTGTTTGGTCCGCGAGAGGTATTTTATTTCCGTCAAGTCCGCCGGCAAGCCGGTTAGGACCTCCCTATCCGCCACCTGGGACGCGCCACGTGGGAGTATCACCTCTCGCAAGTGATATTTAACGCGGTGAAATTTTCCGCGGAGTGCAATGCATTGAGCGAGTGGAATAACGTTACAACATAGCAGGCCAAATTCCGAGTAGCCTCTCAAGTCTAAACCGCTTCCTATTTGGCACAGAATTTAAGGGGATATCAGTATTTTTTATAACTTGAGAATGATAGGATGTTTCCTTCCGGAAACAAAGTATTGTTATTCAGTAAGAAGATGGCACCAGAAGAAGAAACGCACTTGAAGAAAATTCATTCATTGAGTATGACGACACTAATTGAAAAGTTCCTGCTGGCTGAGATGGCTGAGAAGTCAGGTAGTTCGCTGAGATGAGGCGCATACGGCAAGCAGTCTGGCCTCACGCGATAACGGAACTTCCGCACAGCAACTATCTCGTCGAGTTGATTGCAACAGTTGTTGTCACATCATGTATTGCCAGAGTGCACATTCTTTGTTCTTATTGCACAAACGCTCACCTTATCATTTTCCTCACTATTGTTTGTTTATCATCACTTACCGTGTGAACGCCCCCGCACTATTTTATTCCTTTTAACAACTCGCTGAATAAGTTATACCAAATGCATTCTCTATAAGAAGTGACGTCTGTCTGCCTTCCCAATCAACATCAGATGGATCAGTGACATGAATGACTATAATTAGAATCCTGCGCAAATATACAAAATATCATCCGCATCCGCTTCGCATTCGCACCCGCATCTGCGAACTGTTATCCGCGGATATTGTAAATTTTTAACTACTGTTTATTCTACCCAAGGTACTGAAACGGATATATCTTTTAACATATATCAGGTCTGATGCCTTGCACCAGACCTTCCACAGTCACAGGTTTATGAGAAATTTCATCTTGCGACAACTACTGACATATTGAGTGGTTCCCTTTCAGAATTTTAGTTCCTTCCTTAAACTAATTGCGGGCAGGAGCCAGTTAGTTAGGTCAGATTTACGGCTTTACGGTCTCAATGCTCTTTATATACCACCATTTACCTATACCAATGTCAGAGGTTGCCTAATCACAAGCTAAAGTAAGAGTATATCTGAGTGAAATTCTATGAACTTAATTATTTAGAAATTATCAACACTGTCACATATTTTGCATTCGCCAAGACACTAACTTCGTGGATATCCATATTCGCGTAGAGCTGTAATATAGGCCTGAAAATATAATATTTGACGGCAGAAAGTTTTAGGCAGACTACTGTTATTCATGACGCATTTTGTTATTAACCTTTTCCCGTAGTTTCCCATTTTCACATCGGAGTGTACCTTAATTTAGGCCACGACCACTTCCTTCCCACTCCTTGCCCTTTTCCTGTTCTATCGTCGCCAAACTATCTATCTGTGTCGGTGCAACGTAAAGTCAATTGTAATTTTCATAAAACACTGAAATTTTACGTTAATTAGGTCTACAAAACCTTTAGGCTACTGATGCTATATACGTCGTAGTTTGCAAAATATTCTGGTTCAGTTCTGTTAATTATATAAAAAACGCAAAATCGTGAAATTAAAATCCCTTCAAAACCTAGCACATACGTGAAATCTTCATCGCGAGCGCTGAGTGAGTGCCCGATGAAATGGCCAGCGACAACCTGGGCTATCTTCTCGGCCTCGCTACTTGATTCTCAGTGCCCCCGCCTAGCGCACCCTCCTTACGTCCCACAGCCCCGCACCACAATGCTGAAATTGAACCTCTTCGCTGGTTCCGGAGAGCAAGCGGGCACTGATGTCAAAATTATCGCTGCGTGTGCGAATATACGGAACTAATTAAAGGAATAGCTCTCTGATAAACCATTTTACTAAGAGTTATGTTTCTAGGAGGTACACTGAACCACTGAACATGTTAAACGCACCGCGCCTGTGTAAAACGCTCATCAAAATGATCAAAATCGACTACTCTGAAATCTTTAGTAGTCTCCTTGTCAGTCTTATTGTATGGTTGTAAACTCATCCCTCGTCTTCCTCAAGGTGGTGGAGCTCTTTACAGGCTCTCCCACCGAGCTCGATAGCTGCAGTCGCTTAAGTGCGGCCAATATCCAGTATTCGGGAGATAGTAGGTTCGAACCCCACTGTCGGCAGCCCTGAAGATGGTTTTCCGTGGTTTCCCATTTTCACACCAGGCAAATGCTGGGGCTGTACCTTAATTAAGGCCACGGCCGCTTCCTTCCCACTCCTAGCCCTTCCCCGTCCCATCGTCGCCATAAGACCTATCTGTGTCGATGCGACGTAAAGCAAAAAAAAAAAAAAAAAAAAAAAAAAAAAACAAGAAACCACATACCGGCACCCCTCAGAAGACAAATCCATCTCCGTACAGGCCCTGAAACATCGCCACGAAGTGCGTTAGAGTGGTTAGCTCTCTCTACTTGCCCCCTAGAAATAATCCGGCATTTATTTTTTTATAGTTTTGATTGAGATAACTCCAGGACCATATGTCTCTCCAGAAATAGAAGTCAATGAGCAAACGGCTGTGCAGTTAGATTCGCGCAGCTGTGAGCGTGCATTCGGGAGATGAAATGAAATGGCGTATGGCTTTTAGTGCCGGGAGTGTCCGAGGACAAGTTCGGCTCGCCAGGTGCAGGTCCCGTAGGCGACCTGCGCGTCGTGATGAGGATGAAATGATGATGAAGACGACACATACAACCAGCCCCCATGCCAGAGAAATTAAGGTTAAAATTCCCGACCGTGCCGGGAATCGAACCCGGGGCGCCTGTGACCAAAGGCCAGCACGATAACCATTTAGCCATGGAGCCGGATATTCGGGAGATAGTGGGTTCGAACCTCACTGCCGACATCCCTGAAGATGATTTTCCGTGGTTTCCCATTTTCTTACCAGGAAAAAGGTGGGGCTGTATACCTTAATTAATGCCACGGCCGCTTCCTTTTCACTCCTAGCCCTTTCTTATCCCATCGACGCCATAAGACCTTCTGTGTCGGTGAGAAGTAAACCAAATTGTAAGAATTAAAAAAAAATGGAAGTCTCATTTCTAAATATGTAGCCTATTTCGTTTCCCTGACGAGGAATCGAACGCACGTTCTTTCGAATAAACCGAGCACGTCTTTGCAGCCTCGGCAAGACAGCCTCCATACCACTTCCGGAGTATGCGCTTCGAATACCGGGGCGATGTATTAAACTTTACAAACAGCGAACAGACAGGCTTGCGGAACATGCATGTACTGTATATATTTACATGCATGCAGTTGGAAAGAAGTGTTGACCTCAAGGATTTTGCGGTTCTGTCACGGCTTTCAGTGTTGCACAAGGGAAAGCCAGTAGCGGAACTAACAACTAAACATTTCGCAACTAAAGAAAGTGGTTCGCTTGTTACGCTCGCTCTGTTACCTGACGTCTAAATAACGTATACTGTATTGTCGCATTGTCTTCAAGAAGTGGAAACCCGTGTCAACACGTTAACAGGGAACTGAGTACTATTTTAAATGTTTATCGCTTCATCTGACAGACGTAATTAAGCAAACCACTTCACTACAGAAGATACAATCAATTTGCCAAAATATCCCATTTCCTAATACACTCGACATTCTACAATATTGAAGGAAAACGGTTTCTACCAAAATAGATCCGCCCCTCACTTAGAAGATATAGGCCCTAACCCACAAGGCAAATGTTCTGTTGCCATAGTAAGTACAAGTCCAGATCTATATCTAGTGAGATAATAATGTTTACAGCGCCCTGTATATTCTGGTATGGGCTAGAGCAAGTTTTTTTGCTTTCATAAATCTGTCTCACTCTCATCTGTGACTTTGATTACGTGAAAGTGATCCAGGTATGAGTGATGCTAGTAATGCCATTCCTTCCTGTAATGAATTCGAAGGTTCAACTGATGTACTGTATGTATTTCGGTGGACTTGGCATACTCATATACTGTATACTAGCACTTCCGGATAGGTGAGGAAAGTAATAATTAATGCTATTGGCTTTACGACCCACTAAGTACTTTTATGGTTTTCGGAAAAGCCGAGGTGCCGGAATTGTGTACCACAGGAGTACTTTTACGTGCCAGGAAATCTACCCACAAGAGAGGGTGACGTCTTTGAGCACCTTCAAATACAATCGGACTGAGCCCCGATAGAACGTGCCATGTTGGGTCAGAAGGCAAGCACATTAATCGTCTGAACCACTCAGCCCGGCGGTGAGGAAATCAACGGGAAACTATCTCACTCCTAATTTCCCCAGTACGTCTCTTCAGTACCGTCTAGGCTGCCTATAACAACTGACGGTTAATGTGTTGGGGGATCCGAACAACCTTCACGCTGAAAACTCGCCATGTACATACATATTTCGTACTGGGGCTCCCTAGCTGAGAGTAAAAGGGAAAGATGTGCTTGACTCTCCTTCTCTCTCTCTCTCTCTCTCTCTCTCTCTCTCTCTCTCTCTCTCTCTCTCTCTCTCTCTCTCTCTCTCTCTCTGCAAGCAACCGGTGTCAGAGTTGTGTTGACTGCAAATGAAAGTATGCTTCTCCGGTTGCCATGCTGCGAGGAGGCATATTGAAGGCTGTTGCTCGTCCTTTTACTTATCTGAACTGTCCAGTGCCAGGGATTATTCTTCATTTGGGTTGTATGCCTTTAATTTTTCCTCTGCTACCATGTGTTCAGTGTTGCGTAGGATTCTCGAGGGTTGATATCATGCATTCACTCCCTGATTCATAAGCTTTACTAAGGGCCGGTTCTACCATCTGCTGGTAAAGTGGCTGGCAGCTGCCCGGGAGGTAAACTACCTGGAGGTGTAAATCGGCTGGTACTTTGGCTTGCGTCCAACCACCTCCGCGCAAGCGCTAGGTAGCTACCCGGAGCTAGACACCGATATACGAAGTTGGCTAGACTGATTTTCAGCGATTTCTCGCTTTCGAGTGTGGTGCTATCTATCGTCAGATGCATGAAACCCATTTCGATTGTCTTATTTCCCTGTGCTTGCGTCTGCTGATTATCACCATAAAGCCTAATAAGGGGAGTCTTAAGAGTTATGGACAACGATTCATGTCAAGCTTTCGTGATTTTAATCTATGATCTTCAATATCAATACCTAATTGGGATTAAAATCTTGAGATTACATTTTCTTACGCCAGTTATAACCTGTCATGTAAGGCAGCGTTTTTGAAAAGTATTCTCGTAGTAGATTGGTCAAGTCGCTCGCTCCGTAATAGAAGGTACGCGGGTTTTCATCGTATTTCTAATTTACATTTTGAAATGTATTTTCGTTCCCTGCCGTTGTTCTTAACTCTCTTTTACGCGCTTCCACATACGTATATACACACACACATCTTCTTTACGGACTTAGGCCTATTGCCTTTGAGCATTCTATCTGCAGGCTTCTGTGAATTGATTAAGTATCTCCGCGATGCTCTATTTGCAACTAGTTCTGTGACCTCTTTTAGTTCCAGATGCTTCCATTTATTGATAAAGCATTTCATTTTAATTTTTAACTTTATGAAGATAAAGATGGAAGGTACTGTAAATGTAAAGAACTAATCGGGATAAATATCCATTCATAGGAAGAGAAATTCGAGAATGGAATAGTTTCCAATTTCTTCGAAATAATTTACAAGACTATGTAAACAACTAATAGGGAATCTGCTACCTGGGCGACAGTCCTATGTGCTATTAATCATAACATCACTTGCTATAAGTAGCATACATATAAAGCAATTTTCCTAGTAGACATAATATTGTGATAAGAACGTATGAAAAGAGGCATACGGATTAACACAACGCTAATAATGGAAATAAAAAAGATTCGTTAAAATAAAGACTCGAACCTGCATACTTCGTATTACGAAGCGAGCGTGTTAACCATTACGCTACACAAACACTTGTGTTAGCGAGGATACATACAGTAATATATATCTTGTGTCCGGAACTGAAAAAGTAGGAAATTAAAGTCCATTTGAAATGATTTCGAAATAGATTTTGATTTTATATCCTTTTACAGTTTCTTTACGAAAGCTTGACGTATAAAATGCGTTCCCTGCGCTACCGATGCGAGAGGCTGGTGTGACCGTTGCAACTAAAGGGAAGCACTGATGTTCAAAATCCTGCAATACAATATCGATCACTGTTACAGTATACTGTTTTTTTCAGTATACTAAGCTAATTTGAGTTGCATATCACCAGAAATACAGCTAATAATGTTCAGCTCTCAGAAATTGCCCGGCAGGTAAAGTCTTATCGGGCCCTCGAAGTGGCCGATAAATTACGCGCCGGGTATCGACGATTTATGCTGCCGATAGCGCTACCTGGGAGTGGTCGGACGGAAACATCCTTTTACGCGGAGGGCAAATTACGCGCTACTTTACCAGTAGGTGGTAGAACCGGCCCTAAGTTATAGATGAACTGGAAGTTCTTAGTCCGCGCGGGATGTGTATAGCAGTACATTTCATGGACACAGGGTTTCTTATGGTCAGCTTCTTTAGCTGCCCACGTTTCCGATGCGTAAAGGAAGGCATGAATAATCATAATGATGATGATAATGATGATGATGATGATGATGATGATGATGTATCGGATATTTAAGGCTTGAAAGTAGTCCAAATTTGCAAGCAAATACGAGCTTAAAAGTAACAAAATATGACTCGTAAATTAATATGATACCAAAACATACTGCATATGGCCTTTTAAACAAAAATCACAATATTATTAATTAATTAATTATTTTATTTATTTATTTATTTATTTATTTATTTATTTATTTATTTTCATGTCAAATTTCTGTATAGACACTTAAACACAATCGATTTTCATTGGTTCAACTATTGAACAGATTATTACCTAAGTCTGCGGAAGGTAGGCCTAACTTTAAAGTAAGGTAAGCGCACATTAGTATGAAATCGCGTGACAGACGAAGTGGTCTCTCACGAGGGGGCTGCTGTTCAAATTCCGGTCAAAACATGTGGAACGTTTGAAACGAAAATCTGCGACGTGTAGTTTGGATTTTCGTAAAACTGAAGACCCCACGACTATGATCAAAGTTTGGCCACAGCGTATCACACTGCATCGGAAGAATACATCGGAATCGCCGGCGTATATTTCACATGAAATATCGCACAGTGTTGACGGTGCTGAACGCGCCGAAGCAGGCCGATAGCCGAATCAGCTGGCAGGAGAATTTTTGGAGAAATCTCGAATTTCGTGCATTTACAAGAGTTAAATGGCTCAGAGTAGACCAGGATTTAAATTTGTAGCCGAGGTTGTAATATTAGAGAGTGATTAATAGTTTAGCACACGGAATACTTTCGAAGAGGCGTACTTAGGGCAAAAACAAGCACTAAGCAAAAAAAAAAAAAAAAAAAAAAAGATGGTGGCAGGTGTTGTAAACAAGGTTGGGTTTACAAAAACACAACTTCTTTATTTGCTTCACATGTAAATTACAATATTAACACTAACAAAACTGAAAGTTATCTCGAAGCAAAATGAACTATGAATTTGGAGAAAGAGTCTGTCTTTTGTACACTATATACACGTTGGAGTATTCACATTCACTACTATCTCGGAAAGATAGTCCTTGTGACATGAAAAGTTCTTGATAGTCGAAAACTATCAGAAGCACTGACGTAAATATCTCAGAGAATCCTTCCTTGTTGAAGTGTCTGAGTTCATTAACGTAAGTTCAATGATTGAAGAGTTCCTACTTAGCGAAACTAAGTTGATAATGGGAGCTTGCATTAGCTAGGGAATGATAGTGGCATATAATGGTAAGACTGGACATGGACAGTGGAACAAGCAAGAGGAGCGGTGACCCGAGGTGAGACCTCTTACTGCCAGAAATTCAGTCCACCTGGCCGAAGCACATTTTCAAGAGGAGTAGCCTCCGTGCTCGACGTAGGGTGTATTCTGGAGCTGGACACCGGGGTCAGTGGGCCTGGACAGGCTAGGAGCTCCTTTTTATAGCACACACACAACGTTCCAGGCACGCGCACTGAGGGCTGTGCGTCGAGGCTCGAAGAATAACACACTGGCACGCGTGTAGCTGGCTGGCGGATCGAGAAGGGCGCGACGGACATACAACAGCAGGTATGTAAAAAATACAGCAAATTGTTTGACCATTGATAGCAGGGGTGAAGATTCAAATTTGTGTCTGAATCCTTTAGGGTTCGCTATTTTCGACTAAAATTGCATCGTTCTAAATCAAAACGGGAATATAACTATTTCAAAGCAGGAATTCAGCCTACTGTAACATACGAATTAGATCTTGGTTCACCATTTACTAAGTCAGTAGAAGATACCTGACTGCAATAATCCTGCTGAGACTCGGTTATGAGTGCTCCCCAAGTCACACCCAGATCTACACGAACCCCCTGTGGATGGGTGACACAGACGAAAGATACACCCATGGTATCCCCTGCCTGTCGTAAGAAGCGACTAAAATGGCGCCCAAGGGATGATCGAATTAGAATCATGAGACTACTTGTAATTAGTACCATCACGCAGGGAACACAATTAATCGCTTTTACTTGCGCGTAGTACCACTACGTTCGGTACAAAATAGTTTTGTGATTAGTAGGGACAGTGTGTGCTTCCGGCTGGATTTTAGAGTACCTTTGATTAGTACCACTATACGAGCGACACAATGGGTGAGCGACACCGTGGGTTTGCGTTGCCTATGATTAGTACCCACTATGTGAGGAACACCACGGGATAGTACGAGTCCTTTTGGGTAGTACATTTATGTGAGGAACATCATAGGTTTGCGTTGCCTGTAAATGGCGCCGCAATATGAGAAACACTATAGGTCTGTGTTACATGTGCGCATTACATTACCTGTGAGTAGTATCATAATGTGTGAAATACCGCGAGTCTACGATACTTTTGATTAGTACCGCAACATGACAAATACCATGGTTCTACATTCTTAGCGATAAGTACCATTATGAGGGGCCGATGACTTGGATTTTCGACCCCTTTAGACTGCAAGCACCATCGATGCAGGACTGTGTTTTAGAAGCAGTCCCTTGGTCAGTAATACTATTATTTTACGTCAGTTTCTGTGAATGTGAGGCACTGCGGGTCGCATCCACTGATTGTTTTAAATTCATGTCCATCCATTCATTCTCCGTTCTCAGGTTTTGAATTCTGGTCAGTGGAGGATTTTGGACTTTTAATTTGTCATTACATTTCTTCTCATTTCGTACCATTAGGGGCCAATGACCTAGATGTTAGGCCTCTTTAAGCAACAAGCATCATGATCATCATCATGAGATCTACATGATAAAGCAGATTTGAAAATATTATATTTTTAAGTTTCGAATAACAAGAGCAACCGTTTTTGATATATAGACGTCCACAAAAAATTTCCATACCTGTTCCCGCACATACAGCTACCCTATTATGGTCAAAAATCCTCTCCCCTCACACACAGATTTATTTGCTTTTATCCAGTTCCTGTTTGAAGCAAGCATTACAATGCGAAGTTTTACTGTACTTGCTTGATGGACCTGCATGTCACCTTTCCTATAAAGTCTTCCCTGTACTGGGGTGCAGCAAAGTTTCTATGGTTGTATCAGCTGGAATACTTTAAAAGACGTTAATTATTTTTGTGTAAATATATTATCGTGTTATGTCTGTAAAAGTTCGTATTATCTGTATCTTAATTTTGTATTTATAGGAGTTGCATGCATTTACTTTTGTATCTCTGAATTGTGATGCCCGAATGTTGTACTTCACGAACGAAAAAAATCATTTAAAAACACTTTTGAAGAATTGAGAAAAACACTGAAATACATGAATGCTTTGCTACTCCTATGTAGGCATAGAAAATCGAGTAGACCTAGTTATTGGCTTCCACAAAAGGATTTAATATGTGTTCAGGCTCAGCGCACGGAGATATGCAGCCAGGCATTCCATTAGAGGACTCAAAAGAGCCGGGACACAATGCACCATTCTTCACTTGGAACGTCCAGCGTGTTAAAGTTGTAGGTCACACAAGGAGGTCAGCTTATCCACTACGCTCTTCACAAGAAGTAAATTCGGCGTCCTGACTTGTCAGGCCTGCTAACGGTATCAGCATAAACACCAGGCATGATATAACCTGTTCGAGAAGGAATCGCTCATGGTGAAGGTGAGAACAATAGGTTGTTTATTTTCGGTACTGTGCGAACAGGATGTGCCTCCAAGCGTAATAGAAGCACAGTAGCCTTAGGTCCAGATGGTCGCGGGTTCGATTCCTGGCCGAGCCAGGGAATTCAGCAGAGTCTGTTTAATTCCTCAGATTCCAGAACTAGTTGATTGTATTTGTCCCAATACAGATCCCTTCATATAGTGTCGTCGCGATTGCACAGTGCCTTTCTTCGTCTCGATGTGTCTCGATTGCACACACTATTTCCTACAGAAAAACCTTAGTAAAATAAAATACATATTGCACTTTTATTACTGGTGCAAGTGCGTAAAGGTTCACTGTTAGCGCCACCCGTAATTGCGTGACTCCCTCCCCAACCACCTTATTCTTTAGAGTACCTCGTTTATTTTCGAGCGAACTGGGTGCCTAAACTCTTAAATGTACCGCCAAAGAAAAACAACGTCCTTTCTCGCAACATTTCCTTAGCTAAACAACTGGCGAAAATTAAAACACTGCCATCTGTGCCGCCATCTGAAAGGAGAAAGCTCTTTCCGTCAAACATTTTCAACAATTCTTCACTGAGGATGATTTCTGATGCTAACTTTAGTTCTTTCTGCACTCAATGCTCCTTATTCCTTAGTACATTGAATGATTAATATCTGCGAACTGAGGAATGTGTGTTATCAATTCATATCCTTTAGTATGCAAAGTTTGAAATTCTTCAGAATGAATCTGTGGTATGGAAGTACTAGGCTCAACTCTAGCCCGTTTCTATGCACGAAATATTGCTTGTTTTACATCTAGTTGAGCCTCATCACGTATGCAATCATGATTTACAATTCTCACTACTTCGTTACTATAACAAGTAAACAAACAAATAATAATTATGTATTAATAATAAAAATGACAAATTATCTATATAAATAAAGTTGTAGGGGGTCCGCTGTTTGTAATTTCTTTTGTTTTGCAAATTTTGCAGATATTTATAAGTTTTAGTTCAACTCAAGACCGAATCGGTGGATTTTACTTTTCGTGTCTGTTTGTCTATTCCACCCTCAAGTCGAAACGGCTGGATAGATCTCAACCACACTTCATATTTAGGGTATGCTAATCCCGGGGAAGGTTTTGATATGCATGTAATTTTAAAATCTTTGAATAGACGGGGGGTTTATAGGAAAACCACAACGGTTTTCCTCCATTTTCTCTTATACTATTGATTTTCTGTAAACTCTGTGGACCGTACGTGAAACGTCTCTTCATTATAAACAACTTTCGTTATGTTCATAATTTACCTTACTTTTCACATGACGGAGAGATTTACTATTTTCTGCTGGTATCATGCTCTGCATTGAGTGACCGACAGACCGTCAACGAACCTACAGGTTACCTCTGACTGCTTGCCAGCAGGGAAGTAACTTATTGCCATTTTCCTCATCATGCTCTTAAATTCGTGGTTATTCCTTGGGTAGAAGGCAAGAGAGGCGTCAATCGGCCTGTCTGCGGGATATTGGCGGAATACCGTTGGAGGTTATAACCGCCCTCGAATAGATTAAGTAATAATACCATTAGTCATCTCCTTATCTGTTTACCTAAGAATCACTGCGCCTAAGTTTCTCCTCTGTTACCGCTTTATTATATCCATAACTCTCACCAGCATAATTTATTGAGGGGCATTTGATTTTCCAATACATTCACTTGGCATTTACATATTTGTCATCCGGCTGTCCTCAGTTATAGTCCATTTTCTATTAATTTCAACTTTCTTAACTGTATTATTTTCTTCCTTAATTACTCCGTATGTACGCGAGTGCTAGAATCTACTGGATATATTTCCACCAAACTTCATATTTAGAATCCGTCTGTCCTTGGGTAGGTTTTAGGGCAAATATTGTTTCTAAATCCCTGAAGTGACTGGGGGTTTATACGAAACCGAAACCGTGATTTTGCATTCCCACAAAATATACAAAACCAAACTTAATGGAGATCTGCCTGCTTTAATGAAAATTAATTTCTAAACCTTTTTTTCTCACGTGCATCATTTCGATACGAGGATTAATAAGGGAGATATCATTAACGGACCGTTTTTCGGTACAAGTGCCATCGGACTTAACTCAAGAGCGGGTGCGTGTACAGCGTACTTCTTGCAACTTGAAAACTACTGCAGATATTTGAACCAAACATGATATTTAGCATCCACCTGTCCAAAGGTAGGTTTTAAAGGTCAATAACATTTCATGTTCCCGGAATGGACAATATATACAGTACAAGACCAACCTGACTGGAAATCGACCAAACGTGATGGAATTCCATCTCTAAAACTTTTTCATGTGCCTTTCTTCGTCAGGAGGATTAATAAGGGAGATATCATGAATGGTCAGTTTTGCAGGTTAAGTCCAACGGACATAGTCCAAAAGGTGTTGTACGTGGAGCAGATACCTTATCTATCTATATAAATAAAATCGTAACGACTGTGTGCCTCTGCATTGACTATTTTGGCGAAATTTTTGCACTGCTACCCGTTTAAGGGGTAATAATGACCATCTGCATATTTTTTTGGTTTAGTTTCCTGAAAGTCCTAATTTTTACCCTCCTCGCCCAAAATCCAGATTGCGGCATAATCTGCCAGACGAAAAAGAAAATTGAAATTTGACAAAATTTGCCTGTAAGGGACGGAAAACTTCCAAGATCCTTAAATTTTTCACTTTTTATCCCCGAAGAGTATCGAAATAAGGAGACAATTTTAATCATGGTGCAGACCTTCGGGAAGTCCTATCACATAAGGGACTGCACAATTTTCGTTCAATTTGGAATGATCTACAACCTTGGTCTTATGACTTTTTGTCGTATCTGTATCCTTTTTACGTTTGATTTTTCTCTATTAATCTATGTTAAGTAAATTTGGACTTTTCTCATGCATAATTCATACTTTCAATCACTTATAGGAAATATAGAATCATCGAACTCTTCACGAAAATTGGCCCACCCAGTAGCCATATGTGAGCCAAATGCTATGTATGAAGCTGTCACATAATTATCCGAAAAGTAATGCAATGTGAGATAATATTACAAAAACTTTACCCTGTTCAACGTTTCTAACTCATCTGACTCAAGAATAGATGAGATATCATAGAACCAGCCATTTAGGCCGCTAAACCCGGCGTCTTATGGTGCAATCGTTTGTCGATATGACGTACGTTTAGCAGCAGTTAATCTGTAGGTGAAGAAGGTCTGCAATATTGTAAACACGCATATACTTTCTTACGTCGATCTATATATATTCACTGATGTCGATTTGTAGCGATCGAGAATGGGTGTGTCTGCTATTGTAATCAGTACTCCCCACACGGACTTTGACTGGCAATAAGAATGGGGTCCTCCTCCAACTCCTGTGTAACTGGCATTGGTAAGGAAGGCCTACCATTGTAATGAATAGTTCACTTCTCGATTTGACTTGCAGAAGGCAAGGGAGCATGCAGTTTTGTTTAAATCTCCCCTACCCGACTGTGTTTGGCAGTAGGCAAGGGTGCCCACAATTATAAACAAATGTCCTCATCTAAAATGTGACTGGCATTAGGCATAGTGGCCTGCTATTTTGACGGAAACTCACCAACTTGGTGTGACTGGCAGTAAGCTCGCTGGCAGTAGGAAAAGGGGCCTGATATTATAATAATAACTGCACAACTCAATTTCGACTGATAGTAGGGTAGTTGCCTACCATTATAATAGAAACTCCTCAACTGTTATCTGTCTGGAAGTAGGAAAGAGGGGCTACCATTGTATCGAAAACTCCCAAATCGATTGTGACCGCGCAGTAGGCAATGGGGCTTGCTATTATAATGTAAACTTCCCAACTCGATTGTGCATGGCAGTAGGCAAGTGAGCCTGCCGTTATATCACAAATCCATAACAAACACTTTACATTGGAAACAGCGTATGGGACTTCCCCATGCTGTTTCTCGGATAACGCTAAGAGACATGCAATTTTAAAACAATCTCATTTACTGCACGCACAATAGTGTATTTACTTCGATATCCGTATACAATGTAAAATACAGTAGCGAAGCACGGGTACATTTGCTAGTTTAATAATAAAATACTTTGGTTGATAATAAACACAACCAAACTAAGTTAAAATCTTTTCTACACGTTTCATGACACGTGCCGAGTTTATCAATTTGGAAAAAAAATGGAAATGGGTCACAAATAGTAAATATAATGTATTTTAACACATTTGCACCTAAAGTTTAAATGAATCAGAGTCGAAATTTAATAGAAAGGTATAATTAAAATTAATAAACTCTGCTAAAATTTTCTGTTACATACTACGCCCTTCTCGCGTCCAGGATGAATAACATAAAAGTAATCCCGACCAGTCTCTCAGGGTTCATAAATATATTTCTTACGTGGGCTCAAGGATAGACCGGTACGCTAAGTAAGATTTCATCCATCGGCTGAGTTGATGGACGTCTCCACCCGACGTATCATTGCATTGCAAGAATATTCGAAAATTCGACGTCCTAACTCTAAATTAGCTTACACTATGGCAGAAAATTTTAGACAGCACCTCATGTAAATCAGAACTACTATTATTTATTCAAAAACAGAAATGCTCGTAAAGGAAAATGAAGTCTCAAGATTAAAGTAAAATAATGTTTAATTAACATTTGATCTGATGGCTTACTAAAGTATTTGTTAATGATCATTATTATCATTTATCAACTCTTCATCACAATTGAAATGTGCTATTGCTTCATCTTTATACAATAATCATAACGGAAACTGGTAAAGTATGCAATATCTGCGTGGGAAATCAATAGTTACGTTAATGTAATATTTATCTACACATATCAGTTTTTAATACGGTTAACATTTTTAGTTGTTCTAAGAACAATCTATTAAAATTAGATTTATTGATCTCTGGTTGGATTATCTAAAGATATCCTTGGGATATCCCACTATAAGCACCCGGAAAAGCGATGTTTCTTATTTACTAGCAAAAGTTTGCTTCTGCTCAATTAAAGTTAATTATTATCCAATAATATGTCTTATATTAATTTCCCTTTAAAACACAAATTAATCATTGAGTATAACAAGGTATTGAGATCCTTACGTGTGCTTAAATATCAACATGTGACTTCGCGCGAAACAAATATATCTAGGGAACATCATTTTCTAACATATTGTGCGATATATATTCAGCTACACCTCTATACAAAGTAGCAATAACCATCCACATTAATCTAAGTATGCCACAATTAATTTGACAGAATGCGATATTAAGTGGAAATTCTAAGTGTAAAATGTCGAAGTAAACAAATATTCAGTCTTATAGGAACGTTTTTGATGATTTTATCCTATCATAATATTCAACGAAAGTCAAAACACGTCATCGTTATCATAATATATGAATTTTTTGACGAAGTATACTGTGATTAAATCATAAACATGTGTGATCTTAATTTGCGTCAATCATCTCATCTCTCTCTTCAAATATTCCATTTCCATCTATTATTTCATTGTGGCAACACATTTTCCTTCAATTCATCTTTCAGTTCTTTCATATAACAACATTACATCTTCCTCATTACTCATTTCAAATCATATCTCTTCTTATTGTTCCGCATATTTCACGTATTTACCTTTCTTGACGCACAATAACCTTATCCTTTGTATATATTCAATATAATTGGATCACTATCTTCTTAAATAATGGCAACATTATTTCGATCTGCTGTCATTTCCATGTCTAGTGCTATTATAACTCATTATGATAACGTATCGCCTAAATACACATTAACATATCACTTGGTATACTATTAAAATCTCAACATATTCTCCTCATAAGAACTTCAAATATGATATGGCATAATATGTTTGGATTCTTTGCTTTCGCTGAAATACTATTACCACATTACTATTTCTCATTTCCTAACTTGGGTTAATTATGTTTCTTAAGAAGACTACCTATTCCCTTCTATTCCTTTTAAATCGATATAAAATCACTCGCGAGAATCTAGCACAATTTAAGTTATTTTGAAGACAATAACGGTAAAACATATCAAGCTTTGACTACAACTCATCAATTCATGTTAATATCTACCAAGCTATATATATATTTAAGAAACTTATCTCTTTTTCCTTGATTTCCGGAATGAAATCATTGCTTGTTCATCCTCCGCAGTCGTGGGTGACGTTCATCTTGCGTGGCTGGTCATCCATGTATCATCCGCGGTGTTGGTCCAGCTCAGGTTTATCCAGGTAGCCCGTCTCATGTCTTCTTAGAGAGCCATATCGGTTTTAAATTGCTCAATTACAAAGATAAAATACATTGATGAAATCAGATAACGCATATGAATGATATCAACAACCTTCTAACATACTATAAAAATTAGACTTCGTATAAAATTGCTTTGCGTAATTCTAATTTGCATCAGACCTCCAAGAATTGCTGTATGAATGGTACAATTATGATATTGCGTTACATGAACTGCTTATTCCTCTGGTCAAAGCCTTTTTCTTTTCGTCTATAGTATGGCTGATAACCAAGTCTTGTCACGTATCTTTAATATATATATAATCCGCTTATATTAATATCTTTCTCCTTTTTGTGTTATTTTGTTATTTTATCGGTGATAACTTATTTTTCTTAAATTACCTTTTTTCTTGATATTTTAAAAGATTCAGTTTGCTTCTCAGTCGCAATACATCTGCTTCCTAAGCTTGCTTCTTCATTTGTGTCAATTGTGCAGTGTTGGTTCTTTAACAATTCGAATTATTACTTTGTCTTTCACTGTCATCATGATCCTATATATTTCGACATTGCGTTACTCTGAACTTCGATGACAACTTATAATGTCATTCATTATGTTTAATTTCGGTGCCAGTAATCGCGTTCGTTGCAACTCGATTGATTTTTATTTCTAGAATAGTGGAATGGCACAATACCTTCATTATACAATTTTTATCGTACTTATTCATTTTTTCCTTCAAATAAATCCATGTTGTATCAACATTTTTACAAATTGTAATTTGTCTGTAACTATAACCTTGCAATAAAACACATGGCTTAACATTCTCCTTCTCAATAAATTCCATAATAACACAACGACCATTAATTAACAGAAACAAGCAAACGAACTAAAAACTCAACATAGTTCTGCATGACAACTAGAGCATAACGGGATTGTTAAGACTGGTCGAAGAAGGATGTATAGGCAAACCCTAGAACGAGCTGGAACTCTTCCCAAATAGTGTGTCCGCAATCGTGACCATTAATGAGGTGTCCACATTCGATACTGTCCACAATCAACACAAGATCCTTCATATACAGACTATCAACCACCACAAAATAGTGATTACATCCGTCCACATAGGCTTGGCGTAACGAAGGATATCCGGTCGTAAAATTGGGCCAAGTTCATAAGTAGTGCTGACCTTAAATATTTGTGGAATATACCAAGAAAAAATGATCTATGTCGTTGGCTTCCGCCATGTTGAAGAACTGCTTCAGGAAAAATTTCTGTCACCCCCATCAGCCGTGACTAGCCGCGCCGCAATGCAATGAACTAACCTGCAAAGTGTAAATCATATTTAATCGTAAATACATCTACATGACATGACGCATAAATTACTGAAAACTTTCATCAATTAATGGTCAACGTCGCAGCCTTTGGTTTAGAAGGTCTCGAGTTTGATTACCGGACGGATCGGAGATTTTAGCCGCATTTGGTTATTTTTTCTGGCTTGGAGATTCGTATTTCTATCATAACACACTCTATAATAAAATTCTTCCGGGCTGTTATGCCGTGGTCCACTCCTCTCGCTTCTCCCAGACGTTTCGACTACTGCTGGGAGAAGCGAGAGGAGTGGACCACGGCATAACAGCCCGGAAGAATTTTATTATATTGACACCGGCCGTGAAAGCCTTCATACTTTAATAACACACTCTTCATATACATCCAATACATAACACTACCAGTCGCCATAGGAACACGCAATAGCAAATATATTCGGCCGTAAAGCAGGGTCTAGTCCAGTGGTTCCCAACCTCTTGTGGCCCATCTCCCCTTTCTGCAGGTTGACTAATACCTATCGCCCCCTATTCATTTTCATTGTATCCCTAATTTTAATTTGAAGTGAAGTGTAAATAAGAAAGCAGTTTTATTATTTTAAATAATTTTATTACCGTATATAAAAACAACCACAGAAGTTTTATCCTCTCACTCTTAAATAAAATAAAAATTAAAATGTAATGTTTTACAGATTTTTTAATATCAAATAAGTTAAATAATTCACTTAGATCATTGACGTTCATTAAAAACAGGAGTGCATGTTTTCATTTTTAAATTGGAATCTGGAAAAATTGAGAAAGTTGACAATTAAAATAAAAAAATAAATGAAAGTAAGAAAAGTTTGTTATTGTTTTACTTTACCTTTCCAATGGCTGCCTTGTGCTTGGTGGATTTCAGTTAAAGCTTGAATATCTGGCTTTATGTTCGTCAAGTTCAGGCGCAAGTCTCGTTTGAGGCAAATGTCAACTTATTTCCCTGTTTTGTGAGGAGCTGGACAACAGAACTAAATCCTTTTTCAACTAAATACGTTGACGGGAAGGATATGAGAAGTGGTTCAGTTTTCCCCACAGTTGTGGATAAGTGTCCATAAGCTTCAGCCAGGCTAACTCGTAACCGCTCTGCTTGAAAATGATTTTCGCCTCATAGTCATACCTCAGATCTCGAAACTCAGTCTGCAAAGAGTTATCAAGCTTATCCACACCTTCAAACGAGAATGGATCTAGAATCCAATCCGGAATTTGTAACTTGATCAAATCTTCAAATCTTGAATCCATATTAGCTTTTAACTGGTCAAGGTGATCAGCAAAAATTAGGATTTTGTCTTCTGGGAGTTCAGGAGTTTAGTTATCTGACACTGAACACTTTTTAAGGGTCATAAACTGAATCAACTCTGTACGGCCAATATCTACCTTGTAAATATCAAACTTGGCGATGAATGATGAAATAATTCCTTTGGCCTTGATAAGGTTCATCTTATTTCCTTGAAGCCTTATACTGACTTTGTTCATTTATTCAAAAATACATGTAAGGTACGTAAGTTTCAACTTGCATTGCTTCAAATTCTCACATAAAACAGGATCAGGCGTATCGAGAAACTCAGTAAACATGACAAGTAATTCGAAGAAACGGTAAAAACAGTTCCTTTGGAAAGCCACCTTACGGCCTTATGTAGAAGCAAGCGTTCGAATTCCTACCTAATCATTTTCATGGCAAAGTTGTCGGAACAGACGGTCATTGAGGGTATTAGCTTTGATATTGTTGACACCAGTAATAACCAGCTGTAGGGTTTCATGCAGGACACCACTCAATTTTTTCGCAGCTAAATGTTGACGATGAATGACAGAGTGAATAGTGATGACCTCTGCCACTTCTGTCTTAAGGTGGGCTAGAAACCCAACTTGCCGATCTGACATGGCAGGAGCACCGTCTGTTGCGCAAGCGCTCACGTTTGTTAGGGGAATATCTTTTTCCTCAAAATAATCTTGCACCACTTTGAAAATCGACGATCCCTTCGCATCAGTGATCAAAGTTCTAGCAAATAACATTTCCTCGGTAACTTCCTTTTGTTCATTGATAAACCTCACATAAGCTAATTAAATTGCTTTGTTATCAATCACAGTTGATTCATCAATCTGCAGTGCAAATTTACTTTTTCCAACAAACTGGTGAGTTTGGATTTAACGTCCGTGACCATTTCGTCAATTCGCCTGGAAAAAGTATTGTTGCTCAAAGGAACCAATTGACTTTTCTTACCACTAGGGACCTCGCCCAGCATGATTTCAACAGTTTTTTTGATAACCAGTAAAACAAGTGTATCGCCAATTGTGTGAGGTTTACCAGATTTAGCGATCAATGAAGACACCTCTTGAGAAGCAAGAAGACGTTTGTCAAGATCGGTTGCTCGTTTTTTAAATAATTTATTCACATTAGGCCGTTTATCAACTTTAACTTTGAGGTGCTGGAAATAACTAAGTTCTTTACTCACTTTATCACTTGTAATCTGGATAAATGATCTTTCATTCGGGAAGTTTTCGTGGCTTCATTACTAGTAAATGTTTTATCGCACAAAAGACGATGTGAAGACTGCACATTTTGCGGTGATGCGATAAAACCGAATTTTAAATACACAGCTGAGTACTAACGACACTTCTTCTGTTTTGAATCTATTGTGCATGAACTTTTACGCTTTAAAACAAACGCACAAAAGCAGAAAAGACACGCACAAAAACTGATGGTGAGGCACACAAAGGCTAGTTAAGACTCAAGACAATTAGTAGGTCAATGACAAGTGTGTTTTGAAGGCAGGAGGGGGTCGGGGTTGACTCATCAGTCGACCTCGCTGAGCAACAACATGGGGAGACTGTGGAGAGGGGTGAGCGAAGTGAACTCGCCGGCTGAGAATAGCCAGTGACTCGTGCTACCCGGCAACGTCTACTGTAGGGTACTATTTTAATTTTTCTCCTTTGAATACTCATCCCCCCAAATCGTCCCCCACTTATTTATTAGCTCCCTGATAACCCAAATTGCCGACTTGTGGGCGATGCTCTCAGGTTGGGAACCACTGATCTAGTCCATTTGTAGGACAAAATTCGCACTCGCGACCCTGTGAGGCTGTGGGAAATTGACAAATGAGGAAGAAGGTCCATGAGTTGAATAAAAGTTATCTCACAGCACAGCAGAAGCAAGATTAACCTCTCTCTCCCTCTCTCTCTAGTTAGCTAATTTTGGGAAGGATTAAGTAATCTAAGCTCAGTGGAATACTCTAATACAGGTGTCTTCAAATGGCGGACTCCGGTCCGATCCTGATCCGGACCTCTATGCTTTATCTCCCCGGACCTGAAGGGTTTATTCGAAGTCAAGAGAGTCTGCGGCCACTTCCAGTGTTGCCAACTCTGCGTATTTTCCTCCGAATTGGGCGAATTTTTAAATAGAAGAGCAGATAAATAATCCGTTTAGCGGACAGCGGATTTTTTGACGGATTTCCATACTTCTTTTAGCGGTTTACAGCGGTAACACTATCACATTTCATCACCAGGAGAAAGAACGATATAGAACTTACTACGGTATCACAGTCTAGTTCAGGGCCTCTCAAACGCCCGAACTCTCACGCGTGCAGATGGAGGCGCAAGAGCTCCGTGCACTGTGCATCGATGCCGCTCGGCATGACTCGGATCAACGCTTCGTCTCTGGGCTACTCGGCTAAGCTCGGCTCTACTCGGCTATACTCGGCTCAACTCGGCTCAACTCAGCCCGGATTTGGAGCGCTACGGCGCAAGTGGGGCAGAGGGAGACAGGCGGAGCGAGCGAGACAGGCGTGAGAAAAGAGAGAGGAAGCGCTATTGCTCCAAATCGAGGATTGGGGGGTCTGCACTCTGTTCAACCAAGCCAAGTCGTCTTTTACACTGTGCACAGTGAATGCACCCTGAGAGGCCCTGGTCTAGTTAATACCGTTGTATTGAACTTACGCTGCTTACTACCACTCGTTTTCTAGACCAGCTGGGTAGTGTCATGTTTGATATCGTGTTTCCTTTGACATTAGGTTCTTTCTGGTACTGTACGTCAATATGTCGGAAGAAAAGCTTAAAAAGTTCAGTCAGATATTTCGTAAAGAGTAGTTAAATAATTAAACTTTAAAAGACTAGTTAGTTGAGCTTCCCAGTGATCCCAAATACGGACGGCGCATCTATTGGCAGTGCAACATAAATGCGAAATTGTCTGACATGATTTCTTTCCGCACTTATTAAAAACAACGAAAACAGTAATGAAAGTGAAAATAACTTTCGCAATTGATTTGAAAACACCCGTATGTGTTTTGCTGCTGTGAACTCCCAGCACACATTTTGAAAAAGAATAGTAACATGTGGCTTCTTATGAAACCACAGGGCATCAACACAGCACTTCTTCTTCAGAGCATATAATGCGGGGGAGGATAAGATGATGACCTCCTGTTCTGAAACTGGTGAGTGTTGAATTAATCTCCTATTTTAAACAGCTGGTATATGCTATTTTGCTTCAGTTCGAAATTTAGCGGAATTTAGCGGATTTTAAACAAAAATTTAGTGGAGAAAAGATTTATTGGTTGGCAACACTGGCCACTTCACTGCCTCGGTTAGTATGTAGTTAGCTGTTGCTTGGTCCCCCACACACTTCAAAACTAACACGTTGTTTATATAACAATGTAAGATTTCAATTATTTTAGTACAGTTTTCCTGTCATGAGTGACTACAACAGACGCAAAATTAACTCTGAAAATGGCACTGCAATTCTTTTTCGGTTTGTCTGAACCCACAGGCGCAAACCTGACATATTTAATACACAATCAGACTGTTGCTTTGATAAAGAGAGGGAAATTAACGTGACATTTCAGGACTAAGCATTTCAGTTACGACCAACAATTTCTACTTGACAGTGATGCAAGAAACCGACAGGTTGAACAGTTGAAGGCTTCATTACAGGCAAGGCAACAAAACACGAGATGAGTTACCACTCAACAGAAGGCAACACATGCGTCTTTAAAAGTATCCTGGATTTTGGATTGGGCAACAGGTCGGTAGATGCAGAGGGGTGGCCACGGCTCTACGCCTCTGCATTCGGGAGACGGGACAGGGCTGGACCTCACGGCTGGCCCCAAACGTCGGCTGACCTGAGAATGGTTTTCCGTGGTTTTCCATTCTCCTGCACTAAGACGAATGCCGGGACAGTTCCTGGTATAGGCCACGGCCGCCAATCCCCTCACCTTCTCCGAGCATCTTCTTCACCGTAACAAATCTCCCGGCCTGAGAGATGGCGTCACCGTCTAAGAGGCCCACCTCCCCCTTCAGGGGAGGAATGAAAACATTTTAGTAGTAGTAGTAGTAGTAGTAGTAGTAGTAGTAGACAGGGCAAACAAATCATTTGTCAGCTCAGAAACTGTCAAAGAGTGTCTTGTATTTTGTTGTATTTCAAACGTGCATACTGCCGAACCAAACCCCATGGCACTACGGCCCTTGAAGGGCCTTGGGCTACCAAGCGACCGCTGCTCAGCCCGAAGGCCTGCAGGTTACGAGGTGTCGTGTGGTCAGCACGATGAATCTTCTCGGCCGTTATTCTTGACTTCCTAGACCGGGTTGCATACTGCCGCGGAATTTTAAATGTTACTGATCTTACATAAAGTCTTTAAGTGAATATATAAACACCCTACTGGTTGAACTGTTAAAATATTTATACACGTACAGTGCTAAATGATACTAATACGCACTATATTTACTTTTTTCTATAATTATTTTTCGGAGAAACCACTCACCATAAGGAACATCAGCACTCCACCAAATAATTGGACCCCAGAAGCCCGCTTACTGCAAAATTCCCACCAATCCCAACGCCGGGGAAAAATAACTGAAGACCCCTGCTCTATTAGCAATATTTTTGAAACCGGGCACATCGGCTTGTGTCTCCTCCTTCAGGCGAATCTTCCAATTGTGTGGTGGGCTTATGACTCAGCTCAGGCTGTTCATTGACTCATATGTACACGTGATACTCATGGCTGTGATATGTGTTGATTGAATTTACGGCTATGGTAGCGTCCCGTTCCTTTCTAACAGCACATTGTTAATAGTAGAGTACTTTGAACTGGAGCATTCTGTTTAGGAATCTTCCTCTTAAGTAATTACTTCCTCTACTCCTAGCACAAATACATATTAATAGTTCACACATTTGTATGCACTGTATATCTCTGAAACCTGGACACTACATAAGGGATAAATCGACCGCTCGGAAGCATTATTTGAAGTGCGGTGCTTCCATAGGCTGATGAATATCTAATGGAAGGATATGATATCTAATGACAAGGTCCTTGAGCAGGGTAGCCAACTTATATTTTCAAGATTCGCTAAATACTACTAAAATCCGCTAAAATTTCGCTAAGAAATCCGATAGCAAATAATGAGCAATATATGAGCAATAATAATAATAATAATAATAATAATAATAATAATAATAATAATAATAATAATAATAATAATAATAAATAACTGTCTGCCCTCACCTGATCTGTGAGTTTCACTGAGATTAACCCCATGCCTGCGAGCCGGCGAGCTAAAACTTGTAGGCATTTTAGTACCGGCTGCAAACTAGGTGAATCCCCTACCTCAAGGGCCACACACAGAACAGGCAAGTTCATTAAACGGTCCTCCTTCACAGCACAAATATGCTACTCTCTCACAGTTTCAATATCTGTCGTCATTCGTCAATTAAGAGATAAGTACCATTTCCCCACGCATTAGAAATTTATGATACCATGATCTCATAACATCAAATCCAAATAACAGGGTTTCCTCATGTGACTGCTAGCTCCTGACAAGAAATATGGAATAGCTCGGAGACAGACTGGAGTACAAAATAAAAAAGAAAATGGATAAAACACTAAATTCCGCTATAATAAATTTAGAAATCCGCCAAAAATTCCGCTGTCCGCTAAATGATATATTTCTCCGCCGACAGTCTTCTAATTCCGCCAAATTTAGCGGAAAATCCGCTAAGTTGGCAACACTGTCCTTGAGACGGTAAACCAGAAGCGATCTTGTGCACACGTCTTACGCAAGCTGTGTTTGTCGTGGTGGGGATATATGATGTGCCATTCAGAATGTATACAGAAAGCAGCAGAAGGTTTTAATTAAGGAGAGAAACCACGTGGATGAAACAAATAGTGACTCACGTAGGAGTGGAGTGGACAGTTATGACATGAGGCAATGAAAACGACTCAATGAACTGTCGAAAATGAGGAGCTTCAATGCAACTGACTAGCCTCTGTGCTGTTTACTAATGGCGATGACGCCATAAACTATTGGTAACAGATGGGATAATTTAAAACCTCCCATAAACTTGAATATGATTAAGAGTTCAAAATACCGGGCGAGTTGGCCGTGCGCGTAGAGGCGCGCGGCTGTGAGCTTGCATCCGGGAGATAGTAGGTTCGAATCCCACTATCGGCAGCCCTGAAAATGGTTTTCCGTGGTTTCCCATTTTCACACCAGGCAAATGCTGGGGCTGTACCTTAATTAAGGCCACGGCCGCTTCCTTCCAACTCCTAGGCCTTTCCTATCCCATCGTCGCCATAAGACCTAACTGTGTCGGTGCGACGTAAAGCCCCTAGCAAAAAAAAAAAAAAAAAAAAGAGTTCAAAATGAGTTATTTGGTTTTGAGGACCAAAGGGATTAATCTTGAATATGATTTACCCAGTGTTTATTACGCTTATTGCAACAACATACTAAGATAATATCCTGTTTCAAAACCCGCTGCCTTTCCAAATCGTCGACCCAAATACATACACTAGATGTGTCATACACCTGCACAGAACCACACATGATTTTGGTATGTATGAAGTGCACGAGGGTCTGGATTCATGGCTGAATAGTAATGGTTCAGAGGGGCCCGAGTTAGATTCCCGGACAGACGGGGATTTTAAACTTTCTATGGTTAACTCCTCTGGCTCGGGGATTGGATATTTGTGTTCGTCTTAATACACTGTTGTTCATCTACATACAACCACCACAGAAACAAGTAATAGTGATAACATCCCCCACTTTGGGTTGGGGAAGGAAGATCAGCCAGTCGTAAAACTGAGCTAAATTTTTCAAGTGGTGATCCCAACAAACTGGAGAAAATACTAATTCTTAAATAAATAAAAACGACTCTATTCACTCATTTTAATCATGTAGTATTTCACGGCGTAGTTAATGTTCATCACAATGGGCTTTCGGGTCGAGATTTTGATATTTACTAATGTTTCTTCACCAAGTGTCAATGTAATTTCCAGAGTTAATGGTTTATTCGGTCGGAATGAAAGATAGGTGGAACTTCCAGTATAGGTCTGGAGACTCAAAGTAGGTTATAGTTTACCACCCAGACCAATATGTTTATTTAAAATTGTATGTAGATTATGTTCAATATAATTCATTTTCTCACCCGAGGAATGACAGTGAATGCTGTCAGTTACTGTGACATGCTGGAGCGTTTGTGGACAGCAAAAAAGTGGACTTCGTTCAACAGCTGTCGAGTTTTTGCACGGCAACGCATCCAGCAGCACGCCTGAATTGTTCCAGTACTTCCCGTGGGAGGTACTGGATCATCCTCCCTACAGACCGGACCTGGCACCTAGTGATTTCCATCTCGTCGGACCGTTGAAGAAGCAATTGCGTGGTAAGCAATTCAACGTCGATACGGCCGTTCAGAATGCCGTCATGACGTGGCTTCGTGGACTGGATAAAGATTTCTCGGTGACTTCTTGTATCGCTGGAACGAAGGGCTTGGACAAAAATGGTGGCTGCGTTGACCACCTGACCTCCTCTGCATCCGCCGACCCAATGTACTAGTACTGCGTATCCTTATATCTGCCCGTAAAATAAAGTTTCTCTTGTTATCTTACCTTTTTAAAGCTACCTTGTTCATACATCAGATTTTGGTCCGCTCACGAGGTGATTTCGGCGGTAATACCTGGTAATAATATCAACCCAAGACTTTCTGAGGTCGTGACAAAATATATATTTACGGTTGCTATGGTGTAATACATCAGTGCTCGCCTTGCATGAACGAAGCGCGTGTTGTAAAAGGATTTATGAGAAGTAACCGAAGGAAACGTCTTGTCGTAATCGAGTTAGCGGTGATCCACTGGACATCGGGCCAAAGTGAATTCACTTAACAATATTTCGAACTTCAGTCATTCAACGCATTTTCAAACTTTTTATTTGTTTATCTAGTAACGTTCGGAAATTAAATTTTAGTATTCGGAGTTCTGAAGGGAGTTGACTTAACATGGGATTTCTTACTTCTGACTCTTCAGATATCCTAGGTACAGGATACGATACAAGACTCCTGTTGGATTTGGTCAGTTTGACATTGACAGTCGATGACTGTTCCGTATAACCTCTAGTTATTAGGAAAATTCAACGTTCATACCTATGCAGAAGTTTGTGCCTCTATTGCAAGTGTCATAAAACTCTACAAACATGTTTATAAGGGGCATGATATCGGATCCGTTAAGGACACTGGGAAGTGTTTTGCGGTCAAAAATTCAAATTTTCTTTTTTGGTCTAATATCATTCCCTGGAGTGTACTCTACATGCTGATATAATTATTTTTTACATTACTATAATTTAAAGTCCACAAATCGGTCTTTTAAATACGGCGTCTGTACATCCACGCCCTCCTTTCAAGCCTGCAATGATCTGCAAATGTAACTGCTGCAGCTGGAACAATTCTCTTTATTTATGAGTCTGTGGTAAATGTCAAATGATAGGTTGGTATCTCTGGCCACTCAGGAGTAGTTATGAAGGCCATGAAAACAAATGAACAGCGTATTTCCCGCCTTTCATTTGTATGTTTACATGAGGTGTGTTTTGGTTAGTGAAACAACGTGTTTTTATTAGTTTTGCTCTTATATTGTGTATCTAGTTTAGGAGTATGGGCAGAATTAATACATTTGGGAAGGGAAAGTATTATTCCCGTGTTGCCACTAAAGGAAACAGAGCCAATTGTAGCGAAACAATGGAATACTTTACGAATGTACCTGTTTGTGCCTCCATGAACTTTTCCCAAAAGGTGCTGACTCCTGGTGTGGGTACCAAAAGGCACAGGTAACAGGCGACACCTCTTCACATAAGCCTGTGTACAGAGAACTCCGTGATTCAAAGCTGCTGGCTAAATGTTTACATGGTCGTACCCAGAACCCCAATGAAATCTTCAACCATTGCATATGGGAAAGGGTACCCAAAACTGTTTTCATAGGAATAAAAACTTTAAAACTTGCAGTATTTGATGCTGTCATATGCTTTAACGGTGGAAGTGTTATAAGACTGCAAGTTATGGAGAAGCTTGGCATCAAACCAGGGAAGAACATGGAGAGTGCCCTCCAGAAGATAGACTTGCAAGTCATGGAAGCTGAAAAAAACTTTTCAGCAGGGGACCAAGGAAGTTAAGTTGAAAAGGAGGTCATAAAAAACGAGTAAGGAAGATGAGGAGGCCAGGAAAGATGATGAGTATGGTCCTGGGGGAGTTTTGACACCATTGGTATGTGCTAAATTGACATGGTTTTAGTTTTTTTATGTTTTACCAAAAGTTGATATTTTCTTTATTTAGGTACACTTATCTCAAGCCCTATTAGTCATACAGGTCTGAATTTGTGTAGTTATTAACGGGATTGAGTACAACACAGTTGGTAAAAGGTATGGTGATTATATGCAGAACAGTGTCCGGAAAAAATTGAAATTTACTCACAATTTTGTAAAAAAATTCATGTATGTCAACAATTGTATTTTTAAAATGCAAGGAGGAAGATTGTAACTTAAAATTTCACCCACTATGTCAAACAGGGCTTTAGAAATCATGTATAAAATTTTTGCTGGAATCTGACCACTAGTTTCTGAGAAAAGTGTGTCTAATTGGTAGACAAATGCTTCCAAGTGTTTTCATAAGGAAGTGCAAAAAATCTCTTTCCTAAATCACATTTTAAATATATGGTGTCTTATTTACATAATCTTGTTTGGTAAGGGTCCCCAGTTATGATTATGAAATTTCATTGAGATATCTTGAAATGGAGAGGACTAAATGGAATTTAAATGGCAACATATTTTAATGACATTTCCATCAGCAAACACTTCCCAGTATCCTTAAGCAAGTAAATAAAAATAGAAATGATAACTTGATCATGATAAAATTTTAACATTCCTCGATGGCAGATACATCAGTACCCCGAACAAATGTAGATAATCGATGACATCATTATGTTAGAGAAATAATGTAATCAAATTACGACTGCTGTGCAGCAGCAGCAGCAGCAACAGCAACAAATAATTTTGCCTGAAGGGGAGTGGGTACGGGGCAATTGCAACAGATACTTCTAAACACACGATGCTTCCTGCTTGGTTCAAACTTAATCAAAGTGAAATCAAAGGCAGAGCAATGTTTACTGCTGCTAATGAAGAAGCAATTGAAATAATCGCGTACTTCAAGCTTTCCCTGGGGATGAGGTAGTCTACAGAAGTGCATAAAAGTGTAAAAAGTGGATGACGAAAGGTGCTATAATCATGTCACTAAATTATTATTATTATTATTATTATTATTATTATTATTATTATTATTTGTTTTCATTTATTCGGCCTGTCATATACCCTTAAATATTACTCCTGGTCTTTTAACGATTGTCCTTCCACCTAAAAATTCTCTGTATCGGAATTCCTTGAACATTCCTCCACTATGGACCTCTCGAAGTTGAAGACGCTTACAACTGCCAATTCTGGGATCATATCCTGGAATTATTTTAAATTCGCTGACAGCCATCATGAGATGATTTTTAATCTTGACTGAGAAATATCCCTTTATTACCTGGGATGCGTTAGAACAACTGTCCATTTGTCATGAACGATTTATCTTCCACCGTATGGCAGATACGCAGAAGAAAAACAAACGTGTCTGATAAGGTGCAGGGGGTCACAAGTCTTTGTTCGTAGTGTGCAGATTACACCGAATCAGCAATGATACTTACTGTCATTTAGCGAAATACAACAGATCTACAGGTATATCTTATGAGAACCTATATGCAGGCAAGAAAAGACAGTAATTTTATATGATTTTTGATATGGTGATAATAGTCATGGGAGCAGGAGTTTTGCGCGGAATTCGAATCATAGAGACGTAATTTGCATTTCAAGAATCCCACGAGCATTGGTCATTATTAAGGAGTAACTATTCACCAGTAAAGCACATTCTAAGAACTTTTCTCTGGATGGTGTACAATAGTCACACTAGCCTTGTTCACACTCAACCAGACAATGGTATTATCACATTAACACTCACGAACACACCAACTTCCTCGTCACCCTTTCCTTAGTCGTACAGCATCTTCATCTCTACGAATTTATAAAAAATAAATTGATAACTCCGACCTTCTTGTTCATGAAGACGTCCGTAATATCAACAATGAGAGGCTTCAATCTTCCTAACCTTACTACTGTGTAGAGATGAGAAGAATGCAAGAATGAGGAATGTGGCCTGCAAGCACGAACTTCCTGTTCTGCCCAGACAGATCGGTTCTTATCTGCTCGTATCTGCTACACGAAAACATCGACTCACACTTTGCAGTTTGCTGGATTACAACTGACGAGAGCGAAGAGCTGCCAGTAGAAGACAATATAAAGTCGCCTGGATAGTAGCGGAGTTGCTATGGTAACCATTACGTCACTGGCTCTGCTAGTGAAAACCCCTTCGTCCCGTGCCTCACCGGGCATGTGCATTCTTCTGATCTCCCAACAGTACAAGCTTCTCAAACCATGAGTGAAGTTCTCTAAATTTCCTCGTTAACGACCTGCAACTCAAGCGTTCAGCAGTACCACCCACCGAAAATAACCAGACTTAGGACTGTCTAGAGTCGGCTCCACTGTTGACCAACTGCAGATGGTTCTTGACCAATAGAATGCTTGCTTTGTCAATGACGGACTCCACAAGGAGTGAGACTTCAAAACCGTACCGGTCATTAACGAGGGAATTGCAAGAAGTAAAACACTGGTGTCAGTGTAATAGACCGAAGGTCAAAAATACAGAAGAAGCGATACTCCAGAATGACTCAAGTTGCCTTATATCTCAGCCAGGCCACATTGCTTTAAAGAACATCGCAAGATCTAGTCCATCCTTAACAGAATACGGACAAATTGTGGAAGATGTGGCGACTCTTTGTTTAAATGGATGTAATTGTTGTCTAGGACGTCAGACGTGCTCACTACGAGCGTTTCCTGGCAACTCGCAGGAATTTCCATAGATGATAGATGAATTAATCAAATATATCGTCATTGCACCTGAAAAAAATGCTATGTGAAATATTTTAGCTTAAAACATTGCCCGGTAATGTTCTGTCGTCTAAGACTCGATACTGTGCGATTTTTGTCAAGGAATTCTCGCTCTTCGTAATAAATGTGCTGCGGGTCAGTATTTCTCCAAAAATATTATCACATAGCGGTTTTCGCAGACGCAGCGACGATATTTGGAATCTAGATGTCTGTGTGTATTTCTGAGCACTGTTAAATAGACATACACTTAATTAGTTTAGCTGTAACTTACAAGTTCATAATATGATGCTATCCGTATACTAAATGATTAATAAGAAAGAAAAAAGCGCATTAATGGGTTTTCAGACTGAAATATGATCAACTTGCTATCCTGTACCATACTGCAATAGTTGTTAGTTTATTCCGGATTCATTTTTGTACAGAGTGAATTTTAAATAAGCTCAGGCTTTTCAGGAGATTGTAGAGAATGAAATTTAAGCAATCAGAATGAAATCCTTGCCTATAATTAATAGGAACAGCTAAAAATAAAGTACTTCTTCGTTTTAAGTTTGGCAACATGGTTAATGAAAATAGTCGATATCATATTTGCTTTGGTTCACAGAACTGTGGGAATAACAACAGTCAGAAGGTATATCCCCCCCCCCCCCGCCTACGGCCCCCTACAACCTCTCTCTCACTTCTTAGAAAATTCTGTCTAATTATCACCACTAGTTTCTAACTCTAAGTGTTGCCTTTTCTTTTTCTAATGGTTTAACGTCGCACTATCACATCGAAGGTTTACGGTGACTCAAGGGTGAGAAAGGACTAGGATTGGGAAGGTAGCGTCCATAACCTTAATTAGATTTTCTTCTACTAGTAAGAAGTAAATTGAGATTAAAGAGAAATTTCAGTTCATTTAACTTTCTAAAAAAAGTGAACTGACCAAGTGAGCTGGTAATACGGTACGGTTCTGGTAGCGGTAGCTTGTATTGGAGAGATGGTAAAATCATGCAAGATTATGAGCAACCCTGATAATAATAATAATAATAATAATAATAATAATAATAATAATAATAATAATAATAATAATAATAATGTTATTGACTACGTTCAACTAACTACGTTTACGGTTTTCGGAGACGCCGAGGTGCTGGAATTTAGTCCCGCATGAGTTATTTTACGTGCCAGTAAATCTACCGATACGAGGCTGATGTATTTGAGCACCTTCAAATACCACCGGACTGAGCCAGGATCGAACCTGCCAAGCTGGGTCAGAAAGCCAGCGCCTCAACCGTCTGAGACATTCAGACCGGCGAGCAGCTCGGAAAAAGGTTTTCCATGATTTTCCTATTCACACCAGGCAAATGCCGGGAATATCCCTTAATTACGGCAATGGTTGTTACCTTCACAGAACTAACACTCTCTTTTCCAACCTAAAGGAAGTAATTGTGATGTCAAGCGAAAACGAGTGGAGTGATGCTAACATCATGCCTCCCCTACACAGCAGCTCCAACAGTCAGTGAGCTGGACGTAGCCACATAAACATTTGAAAAATGCTTAGCGGAATGCCAATGTTTAAGGTTCTTATTAAAGAAACAGCTACATTTTCATTTACATGTGTTTTAATAAGTTGGTTGATTTATTTTATTGCCACACAGAAAATAAAGCCTGACCTTAAATATTTCGCAAAATTAGTGTTCGAAGATCTAAATGCCCATACCAACATATACATATTTTCCAAAAACGTTGTTTATTTATTTTGTATCACTGAGTTTACAACATAAGAAACGCCATTTTAGAAAATTCATCAGCATTCCACTAATGCCTTCGCAAGTTTTAAATTAAATACACTGACTGACAGAGCAAATGCAACACCAAGAAGGAGTGGTCAGAACTTTATGCCAATTCCAGGGTAGACTGACGTCACTAAGGTATGCTCATGATGTGAAATGCGCCGCTGTGCTGCGCACGTAGCGAACGATAAATGGGACACGGCGTTGGCGAATGGCCCACTTCGTACCGTGATTTCTCAGTCGACAGTCATTGTAGAACGTGTTGTCGTGTGCCACAGGACACGCGTATAGCTAAGAATGCCAGGCCGCCGTCAACGAAGGCATTTCCAGCAGACAGACGACTTTACGAGGGGTAGGGGCCTATGGTGATCGGGCTGAGAAGGGCAGGTTGGTCGCTTCGTCAAATCACAGCCGATACCCATAGGGATGTGTCCACGGTGCAGCGCCTGTGGCGAAGATGGTTGGTGCAGGGACATGTGGCACGTGCGAGGGGTCCAGGCGCAGCCCGAGTGACGTCAGCACGCGAGGATCGGCGCATCCGCCGCCAAGCGGTGGCAGCCCCGCACGCCACGTCAACCGCCATTCTTCAGCATGTGCAAGACACCCTGGCTGTTCCAATATCGACCAGAACAATTTCCCGTCGATTGGTTGAAGGAGGCCTGCACTCCCGGCGTCCGCTCAGAAGACTACCATTGACTCCACAGCATAGACGTGCACGCCTGGCATGGTGCCGGGCTAGAGCGACTTGGATGAAGGAATGGCGGAACGTCGTGTTCTCCGATGAGTCACGCTTCTGTTCTGTCAGTGATAGTCACCGCAGACGAGTGTGGCGTCGGCGTGGAGAAAGGTCAAATCCGGCAGTAACTGTGGAGCGCCCTACCGCTAGACAACTCGGCATCATGGTTTGGGGCGCTATTGCTTATGATTCCACGTCACCTCTAGTGCGTATTCAAGGCACGTTAAATGCCCACCGCTACGTGCAGCATGTGCAGCATGTGCTGCGGCCGGTGGCACTCCCGTACCTTCAGGGGCTGCCCAATGCTCTGTTTTAGCAGGATAATGCCCGCCCACACACTGCTCGCATCTCCCAACAGGCTCTACGAGGTGTACAGATGCTTCCGTGGCCAGCGTACTCTCCGGATCTCTCACCAATCGAACACGTGTGGGATCTCATTGGACGCCGTTTGCAAACTCTGCCCCAGCCTCGTACGGACGACCAACTGTGGCAAATGGTTGACAGAGAATGGAGAAACATCCCTCAGGACACCATCCGCACTCTTATTGACTCTGTACCTCGACGTGTTTCTGCGTGCATCGCCGCTCGCGGTGGTCCTACATCCTGCTGAGTCGATGCCGTGCGCATTGTGTAACCTACATATCGGTTTGAAATAAACATCAATTATTCGTCCGTGCCGTCTCTGTTTTTTCCCCAACTTTCATCCCTTTCGAACCACTCCTCCTTGGTGTTGCATTTGCTCTGTCAGTCAGTGTATAAGGAAAGAACATAAAACATAATATAAATACTTCAATAACGAAGAGCCACATTGAACTATGTGAGCCAAAACCTTGCGACATCAAGTGCATTTGGCTTCGCTTTAACCAGGTCTTCTGTTGTGCAGCTGAATGGGCATGAACTTGATTGCAGCAAATGGACTGTGGTCTGCTCTTCTCACACACACACACCCACACACACGCACGCACGCACACACACACACACACACACACACACACACACACACACACACACACACACACACACACACACACACAAGATACTGTCCACTTCGAAACCCCATTTCTTCTGGTTTACCCTGCACCGCGTAACACCAGAGAGAGCGCAGTCTATTCAGTGCTCTCCAATTCACCCAATTTGTAACATGGCCAGGAGGCAGTTCCTTTTTTGGGGTCATCCATTGACTGATACTCGTATGTTGACTCCTGGAGCGCCATTCTTGAATTCTTGCTTGCTGCGCTGTTCCTGCAAATGTTTCGGTTACTCTCATGAAGCTTTTCCTAGACTTAAGCCGCTGGCGTGGTGGCTCATATCCAAACAAAGGGTGGGCTTCAGATGTCAACATCTTTCTCTTTTCTTTCTTGGCTGCTATTTCACGGCGGATATCGGGAGGTGCTATCACTGCAAGGCAATACACTTTTTCCAAAGGTGTAGGTCTCAAACATCCAGTAATAATGCGGCAGGTTTCGTTGAGTGCTACATCAACTGCTTTGGCATAGCAAAATTTTTACCACACCGGGCATGCGTATTCAGCTGAGGAATAGCAGAGCGAAAGGGCAGATGTCCTCAATGTATCTGGTTGTGCTCCCCAAGATGTTCCAGTAAGCTTCCGCACAATAGTGTTTCTCGCAGCCACTTTCTGCTTGATGTTCAAACAATGTTTTCTGTAGGTTAAGGCACGATCCAGAGTGACTCCGAGGTACTTCGGGATAGGATTGTGTTGTAACGCTATGCCTTGCCAAGTGACCTTCAGAGTTCGGGAAGCTTCTCTGTTGCTTAGATGAAAAACACAGGTTTACGTCTTAGTTGGGTTTGGTGTTAGCTGATTCTTCTTGTAATAGCCAGTGTCTAGAGCTTTGGACAATGTTTGTTCAATCGTCTCGAAGTTATCCCCCTGAAAAGTGATGATGACACAATCATCAGCATAGATGAAACTATTCGTCCCCGCAGGAAGAGGATGATCATTTGTGTAAATATTGAAAAGCATTGGTGCCAACACGCTTCCCTGAGGTAGTCGGTTCTTCTGTATCCTCCACCTGCTTCTTTGTTCCTGGAACTCAACGAAGAAACTTCGATTTTTTAGTAGGTTTCCAATGGCACAAGTTAGATGAAAGTCCTTTGTCACTCTATATACCTTTGCTAGGAGAATTCGGTGATTAACAGTATCATATGCTGCCGAGTGATGTATAAATGCAGCTCCTGTGATTTTCCGGCTTTCTAAACTATCTTCTATGTGTTGACTTAATTTCAACACCTGCGATGTGCAGCTTTTCCCTCTCCTGAAACCAGCTTGCTGTGGAATCAGAAGTGGCTCGATTTTCTCAGTCAACCTATTGAGGATTAGTCTCTCCAGAATCTTAAAGAGATGGCACAATAAGGAGATTGGTCTGTAGCTGATAGGGTCATTTTTATCTTTGCCTGGTTTTAGAATGGCTATAACCCTAGCCTTCTTCCATATTTTAGGTACCATGGAAGACTGAACGCAGTTGTTCATGAGTTCTACCAACCAGCACTTCGCAGTAGGACCAAAGTTCTTAATTTGTTCGATTCGAAGGTCATCGAGTCCTGCTGACTTCCCAATCTTACACTTACTGAGAGCTAATTCCAGTTCAGTTAGCGTTAAATGCTTAGATAACTCATTACTCTCGTCTGCTTATCTGACTATAGGATTCTTCCCTATTTTCATGGAAAGTTTTGGTTTGTAAAAGTTTCAAACAAATTTATTAAAAAACCACCATTCCAATACTTTTTCTTTAAGATACAAATATTACATATATGTTAAAATGGGACATGTTTCGCTTAGGCTTTGTAAGCATCTTCAGCCATACTTAATCTAAGGCTATGTCAGGGCCCTGACTGGGTTCCTCATTAAAGTATAATACATGCTTTAACACAAGATAAAACAGTCATAAAAATCTAGTCTATGGAGAAAGCGATGCCAGATCGTCTCAAACAACCAACAAGGATAGTCACCTCTCTGCCAACACTAGGGTTTTCAACACGCGCTACATTGCGAATTCTCCCCCATCTAAGGCTTTATTGAACACCCTATTTGTTGAATGTACGCTAAACAGCTCACGACTACGATCTATTACAAAGAATATTCTAGAAGGAGACAACACTTCTATACTGATGCTTCAAGCGCCTTTTGACCTTATCACGCAATCTCTTGGAGTTAACAATTCTACTCTAATTCTACGTACCTGATTCTCAATCAACAACGTTCGAAGATTTAGTTTTCGATATTTTAATTAATCCACGCTTCATTAATACCAAATAATCTGTACAATACAAATGCATGTCAGGTCATTATGACTATGTCTCGTTCTAAAAATAACCAACTTGTACTTTTTTAGACAAACACTAGTATTAATATCATGTACATATAATACTATGACAAGTTCATTATTGAATTTTAGTTGCATTTAAGCATCGCTTTCTCCATAGACTAGATTTTTGTGACTGTTTTATCGTGTATTAAAGCATGTATTATACTTTAATGAGGAACCCAGTTCAGGGCCCTGACTTAGCTTTAGATTAAGTATGGCTGAAGATGTTTACAAAGCCTAAGCGAAACATGTCCCATTTTAAAATATATGTAATATTTGTATCTTAAACTTAAAGTTTGTAAAGTATTGGAATGATGGTTTTTAATAAATTTGTTTGAAAATTTTACATTCTGTACTCCAATACGGTTATCATAATGAGACTCATAACATGTAATAAAGTTTTGGTTTTCCATTCAGCAAAAGTTGTGTGCTATTTGATCTGCACTCACATTGGCATGTGTGTTAGCTTGCGTAGAATCATTGCTAAAGCGTTTTAAAAGTCTCCGAGTTTCTTGACTGCTCCTGCCGATATCGACTTCCGACATCAACTTCAACCATGTCTCCTTCTTTGCCTGGGAGATAGAGGAAATGCAAATGCAGTCCTATAAGAGTTTAGTTTCCACTTACTCGTGAAAAGGATATACTAGATATTTTTAATGCCTATTAGTGCAATTGAAAGATGAAAAGATGATCATATTTCTAATCAATAACGTCGTAATAATTTTCCGATACTTTTCTTTATAATACAAGTTTAAACCTTCATATTTATTGCATTATTCTTCATTGTCATTAATTTAGCTTTATCAGTTAATTACGTAATTCATTTTCTATATTTCTGTAGATCAAAAACGAAAAAGTCCAGTTCGTTGACAGAATGGTGAGCGTCGAGGTCTTCGGTTCAGAGAATCCTGGCATCGATTCCTCGCCGGGTCGGAGATTTTAGCCGCATCTCATTAATTCTTCTGAGTCTAGGACTGGGTGTTTTATGTTTGTACCAATACACACCCCTTCATATACACACAACACACCACACTACACTACACTAGCAACCACCACGGAGAGAGGCAATAGTGGAAACATCCCTCCACAAACAGTTAGTGTCAGGAAGGACATCCAGCTATAAGACAAGTTGGTATGTGCGACACAGTTCTTAACAACTACTCCACCAGGATGTGAGAAAAGCAGTAGATGAAGAAGAAAATCAAGGGTGGGAAAAATGAATAAAATTTGTCATATTTTTGCCATAGCGTCGCAGTAAGACATGACCGTAGCCTTAGAGGGAAACACCACTCAGACACTTCCTGGGTTTCAAAAGTAGAAACCAAATAAACACCTTTAATAGTGAATGGAATGGATGATTAATCCGATTCCATAAATAGGGATCACCATGTTTGGCGTGACCAATTCTTTTCAGTGTGGCTGAAGTAATTGGTTTATCGTTTCTTGTTCATATGAACGTTATTTGTGGCTCACAGTGCGTTTATTAGTGATTAAGTGCCAGTACACAAGGGATGAAAATAAGAATGATAGAGAAGGTGTTTTGTAATTGGAGCGCTAGTGCAGCGACAAGTACTGAAATAAATATATCTTTTATCTCTTTCTCTCTCTCTCTCTCTGTCTAAGATCCACCCAAGTTCCGATTAAAATAGAACAAGAAAACAAAGCTTGCGATATAGCAATGACACAAACATTGTGAAAAACCGCATTACCCCAGTTTAAATTGAACGAAATGGGTGAATTCAGATAAGAAATTAATTAGTCTGTCTTAGGATATTTCTCATCAATGTCATAAGTAAAGCCCGAATTTTTATGCAGTAACATGTTAGACTGCAAACTTATTTGGTTAGGAGGAAGTGTCGGCCACCCGCTCTTCCATAGTATAGCAAGAGTAACATAAATTATAGGGGTTCTGATGGGCCGTACCCCTAATGTTTATGCAAACCGCATAGCATAGTCGTCGTGAAGGTAGACTATACTTGCTACTCGCTTCAGTAAGTTTGCATTCTAACCTATTAATGCATAAAAATCCGGGCTCTAGTCATAAGTATTGAGGAGCACTCTTCAACTAACTTTTGATGACAACAGAACATATTGACGTGCTCAGTGCTTAGCACGAGAGACACGGTGATAATGGGAGACGGCGAGGTAGTTTAGTTTACGTGACAAAAGAGAGGTCACTACATAACCGGGCATGAGAATAAGAGATAACAAAGCTAATTAAGAGTTACACTACGAAGACAGACAGCCTAGTATTCATTTCTGTTCCAAGTTAAGTGTTGTTTCCGACCATCTTGTATATGGCGGTAATGCATGATATCTTCCATTCCTGGGGTACTTCTGCTTTAACCACATTTATAAGGATAGTTACTAATGCTGATACTACTTTAGGCCCTCCGTCTTACAATAATTCCATTAATGTACCTTGATGACCAGCTGCTTTGTCATTTTTCTATTTCTGAAATTGCCTGGTATACTTCATTCTCACTCCGAAGGCAGTCAAAAGTAGTTAGTGGGACGTAAAAAACAAGAACTTCATTCTCAGTCTTTTTTCGTTTTTCTTTTCTATGGCGCAACAGACGCATGGACTACCAGCGACCGCTGCTAAGCCTGAAGGCCTACACATTTACGAGGTGTCATGTGGTTAACACGACGAATCCTCTGGGTCGTTATTCTGGTAATTTTCTGTCACCTCTTCTATATTGTAGTTTACTGATTCATTCTGTTCTTCTCGACATTCTTCTCTGTCCTCTTTGAAAAGAGCTTCAAAATGTATTTTCATTTTAGAAATGGGAATCATTCTAGTTCATGCTCTTTTTCTTACAACTTTGGTTTACGTCACCGACACAGATGGGAAAGGAAAGGGATAGGAGTGGGAAGGAAACGGCCGTGGCCTTAATTGAGGTACAGCCCCAGCATTTGCCTGGTGTGAAAATGGAAAACCACGGAAAACCGTGTTCAGGGCTGTCGACAGTGGGGCTTGAACCTGCTATCTCCCGGATGCAAGCTCACAGCTGTGCGCCCCACAACGCTCGGCTTCACTTAGCGGTACACATAGTTATGTGTGGGCACCACATCCTTGCGCGAATGATCTGTTGCCCTGTAAATAAAAAAAGAATATTCTCTGCACTTTGGTCAGAGATAAGAATTGATTTTTTCTGTCGGTTTATTTTATTTTTATTTACAAGACTACCCCAGGTTCTGAGCCTACCCTGATGGACAGGAAATAATAAAACACTGATACGTATAATTAAATACAGTTTTATTAAACCTTCATCCTTATTAAAGTTATATCAAAATGTTACGTGACAGCTGAATTTTTCATAAAGGCTTATCCCACTCCATGCAAGTGGTTCCTACTCTCCCGGTAGTTTATCTTTTAATTGTAGTAGGAGATCTCACTTGACGTATGAATCGCCAAGCTTCCGATGCCCTATTTTATCCAACTAAACGGCTGTGGTCTAGTTTCTCACCACGAATCTGTCCGGCAAGGGTGGCTCTAATAGTAGGTATGCTACCACCGGCTTAGCTTGGTGGATCACTGCAACACAGAAGCCCCACCACCGCATCAAGATAAAGCAACTCCTAACGCACCTTCCAAGATGATCTTTAAATATTGGCTGAAGGGTACAGGTACTGTATGATAAGCGGTGGAGTGTTTCAGAGACTATTATTGACACTAGGACCCTCGAGAATTGGAGGCTGACGTTCAGCGCCAGAAGCGAGAAAAACTTAACGAACGCTGTTCGAAAACGGTCTGTTTCCATGACAACGATCCCAATGATGCCACACTTTAAGCATGCTCTATCCCCAGGTGGCTTGGCTTTTTTTAGGCGCTTTTGTGATATTCGGAGTGGAACTGTGTTAGTTTTATTGCTTTACATGTTTGTTTTCCGAATAGTATTTTTGTTGTTAGTTTAATTTTTTAGTTGATCAGTGTCTAGTTTACAATTTCCCTAGCTTTATTCTTGAAGAGTACCGTTAACAATGGACGTTAAATGTACAATGACCGGAAAAATTAATGGACCACTTGAATTTTCAAAGCAAAAAGCATATTAAATTGTTTTATTATTCACACTGATTCTTTTCATGAAAAAAAATTATCTGAGAGTTGTTACCTGTTTCTTATTGCTACCCTTTGTTACTCAGATATTGTTTTCATGAAAATAATCAATGTAAATAATATTAAAAATGTTTCACAATTTAATATGCTCTTTCCTTTGAGAATTCAAGTGATCCATTCACTTTGCTCGCCAGTGTAGTTTCCCACTGCCTTCCACACACAGAAAAGTCTACAGTAACACAATTGATCTTCCACAGGGGGAGTGCGTGCCTGAATCCTACAACTCAACAACACCAGTACCTCAGCAGTATCGGGACTATCTTCGCAATCAAAAAATGCCATCTCCCCTTATCTTAAACATCGGCTTTAATTATCATCTGTTCATCTGTTTTCTCATGCTGCATGTACACACATACGTACCGTACCTAGCCTACACACAGGCTGACATGACGGAAATTTTAAAAAATTACATTTTATTCTTATTCTGGACACCATCCTGAGGAACCACTTGCGTGGAATGGGATAAGCCTTTATGAAAAATTCAGCTGTCATGTAGCATTTTGATACATACTTTAATAAAGATGATGTTTTTGATAAGGATGTAGGTTTAATTAAATTGTATTTTATTACATGTATCAGTGTTTTAGTACACCCTGTCCATCAGGGTAGACTCAGAACCTGGGGGAGTCTTGTAAATAAAAATAAAATAAACAGACAGAGAATAATCAATTCTTAAAATCTCTGACCAAAGTGCAGAGAATATTCTTTTTTTTATTTACAGGGCAACAGATCATTCGCGTAAGGATGTGGTGCCCACACATAACTAAGTGTACCGCTAAGTGAAGCCGAGCGTAGTGGGAATACTGTTGACCAGCAAACCGCATTCTGCTACTTCCGGTTCCGCTCCTAAGTGGGCAAGTAGCTCGACTCGCGGGCGCAGGAGAAAGTATGTGCTGTGATCCACGTTGCGTAACCCACAATTACAAGATTCCCCTCATCAAGTGAACTAGTGAACTACTTGCTGCAGAAGTCCACAGAGTTAGGAAACTGACTGATAGTGACAATTCGTTGTTACAATACAATAAGAGATCGTTTTATCAGGCCAGCGAACAAACAATCCAGTAAGAGCAGCTTTTCATGACTGTTGATATCGTGGTCAAAACTATAGGGCCTTCGGTTTTACACAGTTTCCAAACCACACTAAACTGTATCGGAAAGTCGAAATTTTTAGAACGTGAGGAATCATAATGCATAGGATTGTAAATTAATCATTGTAAAATCACTAGAATTGGGGTCTGAATTATGGCCGGCTTGATGAGGATCCGGTGATAAAATCACTAAGAAAAATGAAGATATTTCAATTTAAATTCAACTTAAAATATTGTTCGTTTTTTTACTGTATCGGAAAGTCGAAAAATTAATCATTGTAAAATCACTAGAATTGGGGTCTGAATTATGGCCGACTTGGTGAGGATCCAGTGATGAAATTACTAAGAAAAATTCAAATTTAAATTCAACTTAAAATATTGTTCGTTTTTTTACTGTATCGGAAAGTCGAAATTTTCAGAACTCGAGGAATCATAATACACAGGAATTTAAATTAATCGTTCTAAAATCACTAGAATTTAAAAATTGTAAGTTTAAAAATGACTAACAGTTTTCTATCTAATACGAGAATAAAAGCACATTTTGTATGCATCTCGTCAAATTCACGACCACTAGCGATAAGTACATACAATATAATTCAAAGTTTAGTATGTCCTTTCACATACCGGAATATTAGAATCATATTCTAAAAGGAGATTCCTTTGCGTGGTAAAAAATCCACGGGCACCAGTATCTCGTAATTACAGTAACTCCTGCTGTGCATCAAAGAACTGTGCCAGGATTCGACGCAACAACCTAGACCACCCGCGTATAAATGTTCTGCTCCACAGGTCTGTTTAGAATTTTGTCAGTAAGATTTCACGATATATTTCGCAATATGACAGAGAATTTAAATTATAAGCTATACATTTGTACGAGACAGATAAATATGTCCTTCTATATCTATCTTATCCAGGTTTGATCATTTAACTTGTTTCGATCGTTAACTAGAAATCAATATAATGTTTTCATTGCTGTCAAAAATCACCTGCTGGAATGAACGTATCTCCTAGAAACTCTTAGAGAAGGAACCACTTTTCTTCTGTCTCGTGCACTCTCTTACGGTACTTTCTCCTTTCAAGCAATACCCACCTTCACTTGACAGTGTTAACTTAACCAGAATATTCACAATTGCCTATAACTGCTCAAACGATGCTAAACTTCTATTCATAAATCACGAAGAGTTATTTACAAATATTCAAGCATTTTAAGAATGTGGTGGAGTTTTCTAAATATGGTGATAGCGCTACAGAATTTTGTAAAAAAAGAACGTGCTCCGCATTTAGCTTTTCAGAATAGCCTACTGACTTCAAAACATTTATCAGAGGAGGTCGATAGTAAAGAAGAATGGTATGTTCCATCAAGACAATTAGAGCCTCACGTAATACTAGACACTTCCAAAAGTGTGCATGAGGAGGTTATTCATAAGACACCGATCACAGAAATTACTGTTTCGATCCTTGAATATAATTCCATTTAATATTTTCTTTACTGTCAAGGAACACTTCAAAGAACACTTACTTCCCTTCCAAACCAACCTACCTCAAAGACATTATTATTATTATTATTATTATTATTATTATTATTATTATTATTATTATTATTATTATTATTATTATTGGGTGGTAAAATAACAAACGATGGCAGAAGAAAGGAGGACATAAAATGCAGTCTAACATAAGCAAAGAAGGCCTTTCTTAAGAAAAGAAATTTGCTCACTTCAAACATTGATATAGGAATTAGAAAGATGTTTTTGAAGACTTTCGCTTGGAGCGTAGCATTATATTGAAGTGAAATATGGACGGTAACTAGCTCAAAATGAAAGAGCATAGAAGCTTTCGAAATGTGGTGTTACAGAAAAATGTTGAACAAGAGATGGATAGATCGAATTACGAATGAAGAGATACTGAATCGAACTGGTAAAAGAAGATCGATTTGGCTAAATTTGACGATAATAAGAGAAAGAATGATAGGACACATCTTAAGACGGCCAGGGCTTGTACAGTTGGCTTTTGAGGGAAGTTCAGGCGGTAAGAACGGTAGGGGTATACCAAGGTATGAATATGAGAAGAAGATTAGACCAGATGTAGGATGCAGCAGGTACGTAGAAATGAAAAGGTTACCACAGGATAGGGTGTCATGGAGGGCTGCATCAAACTAGTCTATGAACTGATGACTCAAACAACATATTATTATTATTATTATTATTATTATTATTATTATTATTATTATTAATAATAAGTCTCAGTGGCTCAGGCGGCATTGTGCCAGCCTATCACCTCTAGGTTCTGTGGTTCAATTCCCGGTCTCTCCATGCGATATTTGTGCTGGACAAAGCGGAGGCGGGACAGATTTTTCTCCGGGTACTCAGGTTTTCCCAGTTATTTTTCCAACAGTCTCCAATATCATTTCATTTCATTTGTCAGTCATTAATCATTTCCCCAGAGGAGAGTGACAGGCTTCGGCAACCTGCACAATACCCATCCTCGCCGCCCATTTCTGACCCGGTCAAATGACTGAAAAGAGGATGAGGATTATCACTTTCATTATTATTATTATTATTATTATTATTATTATTATTATTATTATTATTATTATTATTATTATTATTATTATTATTAAGCCTAGACCCATTTCTAAGGAGACAGAGTGTTTACAGTGCTCTATATCTTCTGGTATGGGCTAGAACAAGTGTGTTACTTTCACTGACCTGTCCGTCTCGACCTTGCCTCCGACAATGTGAAAGTTATTGAGGCATAAGCGAAGCTTGAAACAGTACTTATTACGCAGCCAGACGCTGTTATGAATGTTGTGAAAGTAGAGTGTGCAGACTTAGAACACTTGATGGCTCGATGAGGAAAGCAACGGGAAAGTACCTCTCACCTCATTTCTTCAGAACACCTTCTTTAGTAACATCTAAGCTATATTTGACAGCTGATGGTGCAGCTTACATTGTTATGCCCGTGACTAAGGAGTGTACTTGAACTCACTTTAGCTGATGCTTTTGCTTCTCCCCCCCCTCCCCCCCTCCCCCCCCTCCCCCCGCAAATCTCTTCGTCCTCTCATTAAGTACTTTTCCTGCGTTCTTCTGTCCAAGTTTTAGTGGTTCTGGTGTTGGTTTCGTCTGCAAATCGGTGATTATCTATTAGTGTTCGGAATTTATATCTATACCATACAGTTTCAATTTCACTAAGCTAGCTGTTCTTGGTTTTTAATTAAAGGTAATGTAAAAAATTATTTTAGTTATTCTGTCCTCGCTCATTCCGAGAATATGCCCGCAGAATTTCAATACCCTTTTTCTGAGGTTGTGTGAGATTGTTTCCGCGTGACAATATATTTCCTGAGTTTTCCATTTCATGCAGATTCCAACTTTACAAACTGGGCCATGGACGTTCCGTAGAATTTTATAATCTTGCTTTTCTATGTCTTCGATTAATGATCTGCAACCCATGATGAAGGTTTCCGTTGCATATAACGCTTCGGATTTGATGACGGTATTATAATGCCGTGAGATTTTAGTCTGTTCCCCTATCGGGCGCGTCCCAGGTGGCGTATAAGGGAGTATGGCCGGATTTGACCGGAGGGTTTGAGGGAAATAAAATATATCTCGCCGACCAGAAAAAGGCACAGCCGGTAAAAGTCCTGAGGCAATCTCTACGGCTTAATACCTTAGCTGTAACAGTGAGATCGACACAAATCTATCTC